>NC_054379.1:83069961-84269961 GCF_017654675.1 Xenopus laevis
CTCATTGTAAACATTTGATAATTATTGCTTTAAGTATGATCAATTGCATAATAAATTATGAAATACTTTCACTGACAAATAATTATGGAGAAATGATTGTCTTTCAGTGATAAAAATTAATAAGTGAGTAGGCAATACGCAAATTTCCCTGCCTCTTTCCATGCCCTGAGAATATTTATCTCGGAGATCCTTCTTTTCAAATAGGGCTCTTGAGAGAGTTTTATCTTCCCAGGCCAGCAGAGTGACATCTATATAAATATATACAAATAATTGCTACGAGTATCCTGACCCCATAAATAACACTTCATTTCTTCTGTCTGTTAAGAGTCCATTTGATCAACAGATTCTTGTTTGACCTTTACAGGTAACAGAGGTAGAGGAGAGCTATGGGGCAATTTCATTACTACTGCATCAGATCGATCATAAAAGTTGCATCCAGATGTGAGAAGTCCATTGCCCATATTCCTTGAGACAGATACTTTCATGTTTGCCTCATCCATCTCTCTCCGGAGAAGAGTCATTATTTCTTTCTCCACAACAGGAGACATGTCCATATCTTCCATATCATCTAACCTGTCTGCACTGTCACTGATGTCAAACTTTTCAATTTCTTCATTGATTCGATTCAGGTCCTCCCTGGACAAACCCAATCTTGGAGATACAGGGCAATTGCCTTTCATGTGGAAGTTGAGGCTGCACAGGTGGATGTAGCTCTTGTGGCAATGAATGCATTTGTGTGGTCTCTCTCTTGTGTGAAGGCGTTTGTGCAGTTTGAGATGAACAAATTGAGTAAACTTTGCAGGACACAGTTTGCACTGGTAGGGCTTCTCTCCAGAGTGCAGTCGTAAGTGGGTCTTAAGATTGCTTGTGCTGCTGAACCGTTTATGACAAACCTAGAGAGAGTCAGAACAGTGCATACATCAGTAAACGTTCAATATATCTTTATATTTCAGCAGCCTTTTGAAAATATAATGTGGCAGTTAATTTCCCTTAATATGTTGAAAAAAGACCAAAGTCCATCAAGTTCAACCTCTCCAAGCAAACCCTATTGCATATACCTACACACACACACTGAAACTATATGTATAACTTTTATCAACATTGAAGTTCATTTTCCAGTTTGCTGCCCAATTTTCGAATCTAGTCAAATCATTATATCTATTAAAACCCCAAGATGAATGCATTTTCATTTGTTAATTTGTTGTTACATTTTGTTGTTTTCATTTTGCTACATTTGTGAATTGTTAACGGCATTCGCCATACTATTTGAGATGCAACAGACAATTTCTGTATAATGGAGTATCCTGGTTACTCACACAAGTACTATATAAAAGTCAAAAGTGTTTAAACACTTAACATCAGTTTCTTTGTATGTCACTTACTCACCGTACATTCATGAGGCTTCTCCCCTGTGTGTACCAAAAAGTGCTTCTGTAAATGCGCCAGCTGAGTGAATCCTTTATTGCAAGTCTGACATTTAAATGGTCGCTCCCCACTGTGTACCCGAAGATGCACCTAGAAAAGGAAATACAATCAATTTAGTGATGTGTTCCCAGATCATTAGTATTCTATCTTTGTAGATGGAAAATGTGACCTGCAACTTGGCACAGCAACCAGATGCTTACCTTTAGGTTTGAGAGTTGTCCAAATGTTTTTGAGCAAACATTACACTCGTATTTGATCTTTCCATTTTGCTTTTTCAATGGGTATGGGAGAGTCTTGTAACCAGTCATATTCCTTTTGCTCTTAATAAGATTGATGGCTTCTTCACTGCTTGTGGACATCACAGCTGAGGTAGGTTTAGGTTGCATTATGTGCTCTAAGGATGCAGCTGTGCCAGCAGTTGGTGATCCACTAGTGGGACTGCTCTGCTTGTCTTTCATGCTCGCAGCAGCACCTGTGATGGAGAAGGCACTATTGGGTGCAGGAATAAGAAAGTCTCGTGGCAGCTCAGGTTGCAGCAATCTACGTCCTCCCTCATGTGGTAGAGAACCAGGTAGGGCAGCATGGGCTAGCAAATGGTGAGGAAGGCTTCCACCTGCAAGCATACTGCTATAAACTGGGTACATCCTTGAGAAGGGACTGAAACTATTAATATTGTTCAATGAATTGAGTCCATTACAGCCAATGCCATAGGGTGGTAATAAATATTTAGAATACGTTGAATTGTAAGAGGATACAAATGGTGGCAGGTGACTTCCTGGGGGTGCATAAGTAGGGAATGACCCCAAACCTTCAGTATTGTATGGTCTGTTGATGAATGGATAGAACTCTTTGTGATCCTGCACTGGATAATGAGGTGAAACTGCTGAACCAGGGCTACTGTGAGGACTTGAACTTTTGAAACTTTGGTCAGGGCTACTTCTTGATGAAGGACTTGGTGTTGTGGATGGCTGAATTGGTGAATGCATCAGATAATTTTGTCTGTCCATGTTATAGCCTACAGATGCCTTTAAATAGTCTTCATGAATGTGAGAGTGGAAAGGGTAAACTACCCTCGGGAAGAAAGTCCTTTCAGGGCTACAGTTTTTATTCACATCCACTTTTTCTTTTTCTGGTGTGATTGCAGACATGGAGCTCAGTAGATTGCCTTTGTGTTTCAAGTGGCTTGTTGTATCCCTTAGGATTTCTTTCACGCTATGCTCCTTTTTTGGGGTGTTTTTCTGGGGGATCAGTTCTTTCCTTTTCTCCTCTGTAATGATCACACTTTGTTCTGAAATAAAGAGAAACAAATAATATTAATCAAGCTGAATAATAAAGCTTCCTTAATGCTTGCTAGAATGATCAGGATTCAAAATATTACATTATGTTTTTCACAAAATGTTCCTGCTTTGTACTCCAGTTAAATGTCAAGGCTATACAAATCTATAAAAAAAAAAAACTATATAACATACATGTAATTCTGTGAGCCAGCTTTACATAGTTTTTACTTATAGAAAGTACTCTCGCCTATGGCCCATGTAGTATTTTTGGGCATTTTGATGCCACGTTTTTGTATAATAGAACTTGAGCAATTTCTGAATAGGAGAGACACCACTGGAGGAATCATCGCTTATTAGGCTGAACAATCACTATCTCTGCAACAGAACAGGAAGTTTAAAATGATTTCTTCAAATTAAAAGTAAAAAACATTCAGGAGGAAGAAGTCAGTAAAGTTTCACTTCCACTAGAGCCTTCCAATAGTTTGACTAAGCAGCAGTATATTTCAGTATATTGTGTTTCAGTAAAATTAGTAGCAAAATGCAAATGCTAAACAGATAAAAACATAATTTTACTAATAATTGAGTAGCCTGACTAAGTGCATTATATACTTGCACTTCTGTGCAGATAGAAATAGCACCCTCAAAATGTTCCGCTTCAAATAAGCCACATAGGTGAAAGTTTGTTTTAAAAAAAAAATTAACCCAACAACCAAGAAACTGACAGTAAATGCGAGATGGAGAGATATGTCTGGTACATCAAGAGATGCAATCAGGTTTTACCCTAAGAGAGGAAGTTGAGTTGAAATTCTAAAGAAGTTGCCTCAGTTGGTTTGCTTAAAAAAAAAAAAGACATAGATCTTGGGTTTATGTGGTGTCTGCTAACGTGTGAACAATTTTAACTCCCTGTTGAAAATATATGAAATGTTCCTATTTAATAAGGCCTTTAAAGTGCTTGAGTTGGTGTTCTTTTGATGGCCCTAAAATGTGCTTATTGGCTCTTTGGCTTTCATGGAATGAACTGAACTTCCTTTTCAATGAATAGCAGCAACACACCTATCTATTCACTAGATGGTATTTAAATGCAAAACTACCCTTATTAAAGGCAGATACACCCATTTAATTCTAGGTTTTAACATGAGATCACATAGGCAGTGCTTGCATTCCGATCATGTTTCTTAGTCTACTTACGGAGATTCACTACAAGCTCTCCAGAAGTGGGATAATGAAGTCTGTCAGCAAAGTCCCGGCAATACCACACCAGAAGTTCCTGGTTGGCTGGTATAGGCTTAATGGTGTAAAAATAGATGTTCATGCCATTCTGACAAGCGGCAAGGTTTTGCTCTTGAAGAGAGTGTGCTGGGTTGACATAGCGCATCCAGTTGCTCTTATCTTCATTGTAACCATCGATGAAGTGCTGGAAGTCACCATTTGAATAGATCTAATATTAAAGATCAAAACAAAGTAATATTAGAAAGTTAGAAAATGAGGAGCAAAAGTAATAAAAAATAAGTGGAATACCCACAGGAAATGGGTGGGGCGTGGCTGTGTCCATTATTGGTTGGTTAAAAATGATAATATTACCTATATATTTATAATAAAACACACAAACCCGCATTGATCAAAAATATACACAGTGCCATATTATAGAATTTTTTAAATGTGCTCTAGTGCAAATAGTTATCACTGTACTTCTTCCTGAAGTACCTTTCCTGCATAATAACGAGAGAGGAGATTTCTCTGAAAATTCTCAGCATTCCTAATTCTCTTTTTTTACCTGCACTCTCTTCCACCAGACTGTAGCATCACTTATATAACTACTTGGAATGCAGCCCTTTTGTCTGAACACTGGGTGTAGCAAAAGTGAACTTCACCTGCCATAACAATAAGCAAAGCTGGGACAAGGCCAACAGTCTCATTCATTCCTAGCCAACACAGTCACTTTTCCTTTAAGAAAACAAGTTGAGTCCTGTGTTACTACTTTGTGTTAGAAATGAATATAAAAAAAATTCCTCAACCTATAGCCAGGTTAAAAAAAAAAAAAAAAAAAAAAACAATGGAGAGAGTGAAGATAGCATGTAATTAGTCAGAGTGAAAATGCCACAAGACAAAATGATTCTTGGTTCTTTTAGCATATTGTTATGCGTATGAAAGTGAGACTAAAGGGAAGGACAGGCCTGGTGCATATGAAAGCGACTGATTGTGTTCTGGTCAATGAATTCGGCAGACTACCCTGCACATGTAGACAGCCATGTTCATTGACAATGCAGCATTTAGGACTATACTAATGTTAAACTACGTCTAATAGATCCCCAAGCTGCTGTTTGTTTTCTACATATGTATTAGTTATGAAATAAATTTAAAATGCATCAAAATAACTTTTTTTAAGGGATGCCATTGAGCTGCAGTGTATTGCAAAATGCAAGGCAGACATAGCTAAAGAGAGATGCTAAAAGAAAAATGAAGAATCACTTTCTTTTTAAAGCAATTTCCTGTAACTGAAAAGGGGGAAATACATGTGGCTGCGCTGAAGTGCTGTGCATGAATTACTGTGGTGTATGAATTGTGAGAAAATGGAACAGGGCTGTGTGAATGTCAGAGGAGTTGTAATCTTTCCTGGTTCACCCAGGTTTGTAGACTTCAAGGAACATGGGTTTCTCTTACTGCGGTGGAGTGTCACACAACCTCTTTTGGAACCTAAGGTAATAGGTTCCTGGATTCAGGAACGCTGTCAGAATAAAACATGTTTTCCTTTTAAATGAAAACATGGTGTATAGGAATGCAGTTTTAAAAAATTAAATGTTTAAATTTACATTTTTATCATTACATTGTCAGGAAATTGTTGCTCAAAAATGCTGCCTATTGCATGTTTGAGCAACAATCACCAGATCTGCTTGTTGGCTCAAATGCATCTTACATATACTATGCTGCTGCTGCTTGAAATGCCTGTGGCTTATTTAACAATGATTGAAAGAGATGAGAAGACTTAAGGTGGCCATACACTATAAGATCCGCTCGCTTGGCAAACAGATGCATTGAGATTATAAACTACATGAATATATAAACCTCTAATGTGACAGGAGATAAAGGAGCACTAATAAACCCTGTGTAAAAGATTCTATAGTAGTATAATTATAAAAAGGAGAAAATAGTGTAATTGCAATTATCATTTACATTTGAGTTTCACCAGAAATTGGGTTTGTATCATTTGGCTTGAGCGTGAAATAGGCAGCAAGGTGAGGTCACATGTTTACAAAGAAAGAAACTACTAGCCCATCTCATGATGTTTCCATGTTCTATAAAGCAGAGAGAATGTGCTGACTCACAGCTCAGTTACAAGAAATAATGTCACTTAAGGGGTTTACTCAACCCCACACATCCTCTCTCTCAATGAGTGAGATGCAGGCAAAGTTTGCATTTTTTTTTTTTTTTTTTAAACTAGATGTTCCCATCGCAGCCGGCAATGCCAGGATGTGAATTGCATCATATGGGAAATGAGTTGCCACTGTTTCCTTTAGAGGCATACACAGACCAAATGAAAGGTGTCTTACAAGGAAATGATTGCCAGTAACACTACAGCTATCTAATAATGAAATAAATTATCAAAAGAGGTGGGTGACAGAATAAACCGGCTTTACAATACCCACAGCTGTTATAGGAAGTGGCCCATGGGAAATATTTAATCCCACTGATATTAGTTCCACATATATCTCCCATTACAACAACTGATGCAAGATAACCATAAAAGAGCTACGAAAAATGCCACCCATAAAAAAATGTATTTCTTGCAGCCTAGGCACCATTTGTTTTCATGTAATATCATTCGCTGCACTGGTTGATTATAGTACAGATCTTATCTCTTTTAAACTTACCCGCCAAAAATATTTTCTGTTGGCATTCTTTGGAACAGTGTCATTTGTGTAGATCTCCCCTACAAATGGTCCAAACCGTGTTCCTTTTGGTATGTACTCTTTGCTGACTACTCCAACCACCTTACAAGAAGAAAGAAGAATGTATGATTAGACAAACAAAAAACTAAATAAAAACAAGTGATAAGGCAATGGAATTTAATGAAAAAAGAAATTTGCAATAAACATTTTGGCAAATGCTACAGTATAACGATGTATATATGTGTGTGTATATATATATAATATATATATATATATATCTATATATATATATATATATATATATATATATATATATATATATATATATATATATATATATATATATATATTAGTGACCTTCCTTGGGCTGCATAAAAGCACACAGTCTGTAGACTTGCGGTATATAATCTTTACATGAACTCCCTATTGACTCATTATATTCCTTTACAGGAAAGGGTGCATCGGTGCCTATATATAAGACATACCAGCAGTGCTCGAAACAGAACTGAATAATATGATGATCTTTTGCAGACTATTTAAAGTAACTGAAAATATTTTTGGTAAACTGACCTCTGCTTAGCAGCTACGCATTGCCAAGAAATATTTGTCAGCTATAGTAATCTGTTAGCACAATATACAATAGACTACAATGGTTTGTTAGGATCATAGCAATGTCCGGTTAACATTTATAAGACTTAGGACCATACAACTTGTTATGGAAAAAGTATGGAGAACTTTCTCAATGCCATGTTTGTGGAAAGTGTTGATATAATCTTGAATCCTTGTATCACACGCATTTAGCATAATAACCAGTGTGATCTTGAGCACTTAATGATTTAGCAGCTCTCTGCAGTAATTACCCTTGAACAGCAACAACTACATATAAATCATTTTCCAGGTCATCTTTGGAGGCCATGCAATTTCTTTGGTGTGATATATAAAGCTCAGAGAGGTCCGATTAAATTGAATCATGAGCACCTGATGTCTATGACTTGCAAAAACATAATGCCGGTACTCTATAAAGATTCTAATTATGGATTCTAATAAATGCCAAGTGTGTGCATCATAGGTATTTAAATGAATTAACAAATCAGAATGAACACACCTCAAAAGGATTCCAGTCATTGTTAATCCACATTTCAGCACTAACACTTTTCTTGATGGATCTCCCTAGCACATGCATAAGCAGGGGAGGATGACATGCGCCAACAGAGGGCGATATAGACAAAGGTTTGAGATGCTCTGAACTTTTCCGACAAAAAAAAAAACACAGCTTGTTCTGATTCATGTGTTTCTAGAGCGGCTCTCATTTAAAGGACTGATTTGCAACACTGTGAAATGCTGGGTTAAATATGTTGTAATTCTTCTACAGTTGCACAGTACTCATCTCAAGATGAATTTCTGGATTGTGACAGTACCCAGTTACTCTAATTAATTGGTACCTTAAGGAAAGTGACATGGGGAAATGAGATGAAAGAATGTGTATAAGATTAAGCTCAGTTGCGGGGGACAACCTGTTCTGATATAAGCAGGTGCTGTTCCTTGTTCACCCTGCACTTTTAAAGTTCATGAACAGTTAGGTTTCAAACTTCCCCACAACTCTTTCATGTAAGATATTTTCCATATCAGTGCAGTCATTAGCATATCACATTGGTGAGAATTTCTTGAAAACCCCCTTACTTGAAAGAGTCAAGTGAAAAACATCTGGTGCTGAAGTTTCAGTGACACAGCATGTCAGACATCACTGGGTTGCAGAGATCAGCCTGCAGTTAAGCCAAGCACACAGCTATCTATCCCTTAAGAATAATCAGGCGCTCTGGTTTCCTTAGCAGGAAATCCATTTTGGTGGAAACAACAAATTCAAAGAGAGTTTAAGATTTAGAAACCGCTCTATTCAACAGGCATGGTATTGACTTTTGATTAATTAACAGATTAGCTGAAATGCTAAATTTTGAATAGATCAGGTAAAAAACAGGCTAAAACCTGTAGGAAGGGGAGGTGGTGGGAATACGACTGCCTAAACTAATGCTCTTTCTTACTTATGGGTATTTAGAAATCCATTAAAATACTGCTAATCTAACTGGAATGAAACTGCCACTGGAACTGACCAGAGATCCCAATGATTCATTGCTGGGGCAAGGCCTTTTCTATAAACACTTCCAGAGAGGAGGCAGAGGGCTTTTAGCATGTTCTCTCCCCCCCCCCTGCTCCTCACAGAATTTCCCCAGTTTCTTTACAAGCAGCACTGACCTCTCTATCAATTAGGAAAAATCAATCTTTGTCATTATGTTGGCTCATGGAGTGCTACCTGACAACTGGTGGCATCAGAAACAAAAACCAGTAACTCAAACCGAGAAGACGTGTATCTAGCATGGGGAAATAATGATGTTTTAAAGCCCCCCACTGAAAAACAAGTCTAAGCAGTCCCCAAAGTCTGCAGGATGAAATATACAATTGTCTCTGCAGGTTCAACAACCCAAAGATTAATGCTTTCCAAGAAATTTCACTTTACCTTAAACATCTCTCGCTGAAAATTCTGTTGGTACTGTTTTTATGAACTAGCTAACATTATTTAAGATTTATTAATCTCAGATGTGATAGGCATTTGCAACTGGGCAATTCTTTTTATTTTATATACACAGCAGCGAATCATATAACCCCCATAACAATTAAGATTGTGTAAAGTTGTGTAAATAGGCATTGTCTTACAGGAAATCTGGGTCAGAGCAAATTAATACTGTTTTGTATTAGGAATGCATTCTGTGTATTATTTTTAAAGATAACACCTTGTTAAGAAAGCTATGAACTGTATGAACAATATATATATAACTGTATTTTTCTACAGTTTAAACACAATATGTTGTGCTAGATCTAGTCTACATTTGTGGAAATCCTGAAAAAAAGCGTAAAAGACTGATGTCTTAGTAGGAGTGGAATGCACCACTACACCTATTATTAACTTATAAAAATGTAAACATTTGAGGATACTTCACAGCCCTTATTAAACCAAAAATCTGAAGAATGCACCCTCTCTAGATTCAGAAAAGGATAGATCTCGGGGCAAAACAAGGCAGCTCTTTGGAAGCTTTCAGGTGAAGTACTCTAAAGTGATACCAATGCCATCATTCATTACTATTTGTTTTGAAATTAGGGGGACATTATATAGATTCTGAAATATAAAGGAAATAAAAGAATACAAATATCTGGGAACGTTACCTCTAATAATGTTTACTATCAAGAATTGTCCTGCCATACGCATATTAAAAGATATATGCACATCTTTAGGAGATGGCTTAATTTTTTTTTTTTTTTTTTTTTTTTTTTAAATCTTTGAGCTCTTACCTCTTTGCATCCTGATGCATATTTGAAAAGCAGATTCCTGGGCAAAGATACTTGCGCCTGAACTACATTACTTCCATCTGAGTTGCAGTCCGAGGAGTGATCCTTCACAATATATGTGCACTTTTCTTCAAATTCAGTCTCTGACCACAGCGTCATATCAATTCCTTCCATATCCATTTTCATTGTTTACTATGTTTCCTCCTGTCAGGGAGTATTAGAACCTGTAATTGCTCTTTGCTGTGTGGCAGCCTGGGAAAGGAGAGACAGGAGAAATAAAAATTCAAAGTCCATCAGATGATGTGGTTTCCTCTGAGACAGTGTGAGCAATATTACAGTCTGTGGTACCTTGGTACTTCATAGATATCGGATACAGTAGAGTAATATCCAAGGGAGAAAAAGGTATAAAAAAAAAGCACTTGTATTAAAAAAAACAGACTAAATGTAGTTTTGTTTTGTATTCTATACCATCATAATGCCTAGCTCCTACACAGGCCACCTACCTGTGATACCTCAACAAAATGGTTACATGATTTCTTGTATCCTCTATTCTCTAACAATGCTACAAGTTGTGGCAGCAAGATGACATTGTGCCTTCTGGGATAACTGCCTTGGAAAGTGTCACAAACAAGGAAAGGAAGAGGAAGAAGCCGTTTACGTCTGAATGAAGCTAAAAATGGAAATTGCATGCTACAGCCTGTCTCTTCCGAATGGGGAAGCCTGAACTTTCCCACCAGCTTCCAGCTCGCAAACAACTTTCAAAACAAACTAAGTCCTCTGACGTCTTCTTTTTCATCCTGCCGAGGGTATTACAAAAAAATCCCGACATCCTGCCAGGATCCCTCCTAAATAACTAGAAGGGGTCTCGCTTTAACTCCTTCAATTTCAGTAAGTACGTCCAACACTGTCAGAGCACTAGAGCAGAGTAGATGCACAGCTTCTCTTTACTTCAGTGTTCAGCAAAAACCGTTTCCTTAACCTTTTCTATCACTATAGATAAAATAGCCACACATACTCACACACACATTATTACACCATAAGGCATTCTTTACATAAAATGAACTAATCAGTACTATTTTCAACCAAATCCAAAATGTAGTTAAAATAGCCAATTCTGATTTTTTAATAATCTATTCATACATTAATAAAAAAAGTGTTACATTTAGTTCCTATTTGCATACACAGTATGTGGGCTCTGCACGCTAAGTAACATTAAAAAAAAAAAAAAAAACACACTAAGCAGACATGAATGATAAAGAAAAAGATCAGTAAGAAACCAAAACCACCACAAGAGAAGCTTGAAGTTTAAAGCAGATACACCGAAAACAGGACAAAAATTACTCGGTTGACACCGCAAAAAAAAAAAAAAAAAAGCATAAAAAGAAATATTCTTACCAGGCAGTTTCCACACAATTTTCACTATAAAAATCCAACATTGGAGGTGCTTCCCTTATAAGTACACACAGTGCATTGTCTTCCCAGTTGTTGTAATATTATAGTACATAGATGAGCTGACTCCGCACCTTGGACTGACTCTCCTCTTGCTTGCTTTCTCTCATACTGCCAGACAGGTGCTATGCACTCTGCTTTTTGCCTCAGAGAAATGCTGAAGGACTCTGTGTTACGCCACTACTGAAGTCTATGTGAAACCAAACAGACTGACTGGTTCCTTTCTCTTCCTATTATTAGCTCTTAACTCACTGAGGGTGGGGCTACAACCTACCTGGGATTCTGACTAGGGCTGGCTCATCACAAGCCTTCTAACACTCGCCAAATATCAAGGTATTCAAATAACTTGCAGCTTTCATTGACTGGAAAGCTTAAAGCAAGAAAAAACCTTATTGGAAAAAAAAGAAATATATACCCCTCTATGTTAGCTTTATATCTTAACTTTTCAACTATTTAAGGCATGACTATTACAAATATTCCTTTTTTAAAGTAAAAAAACACAAAAGTCACATGCAGCTTAAAATGATTTAAAAAAAAAATACAAAAGTTAAGTTTAAGAAATGAAATTGGATGCATTACGCTAACACATGACCTGTTATGGTATATAAAGAATTCAATTTTCTTGCAGTTTGTTGGCTACACCGGGAAAGCTAATTTGTGCCCCTCCGGCTCAACTAGAACTCCCATGTAAGGATCATAGGGCATGCTGGGAGCTGTAGTTTACAGACCCAGAAACATGTAGTGTGTATGTCCCTGTGCCCTAAAAAGGACCTTTTTCTTTTCATATGAATTGGTAGATATAAAGAAGGGGTCTGTAAAGTCTGTAAAGGGTTGTTAAAGGAGGCTATAAATTGTCCAAATTACTCGACACAGAGCACAAAGTTTACCGGAAATTGTGCAAACAGCCGCGTTAAGCCAAAAGTAAGCCAGTTTGAAAATGTTGTACAAAGTCCCTGCCAATTGCAGGCATGCTCCGAAACAATGCAACTCATAGCAGGCTGAGCAAGAGTTAAACTAGTGTGGTTGACTCACAGCAGCCTAGTGCATAGAAACAATGCAGTCATACTGAAGGTGGCTCTAGCTACGCAGAAAAGAAAAACAAGAGACACTTTGAGATGTAGATGCCTTTAAATCTTTTCATTCACCATCAGCAGTTCATAACACAGTGTTGGGGGGGAAGAAGTAAGACGGAAGACTCAAAACAAACTAAAAGCAAAGGGGTAACTTTTCTTATGGTAAATAGCATTTATACTGCAAAGTTTGCAAATGCAAACCTTCACAGGGCTGTTTGAAACTGCATCTAATAAATGTAGAAGCTGCATAGAGAAAACAAAATCCTGAATATTAAACGTCATTAAGTGTCTGCCAGACAAAATGCACATGGGTAACAACAGTGCTGGCATATATTATATTAATGTCCAGTCATTTGCATTAACTTGTCTTGAACAGGGACCAGCTTAAGCTTGCAAATTTTAAATAATATTAAAGGAAAAAGCTGAGCCCAGACCTAGAAAAATAGAGATATGCAAAAAAAAAAAAACATAATCAGTATCATCATCATCGTTTATTTATATTGCTCCATCCAGTTTTAAAGCACTTTACAATAATTCATAACAAACAGGGGCTTTGCAATAATTTAATAAACAAGGGGTACAAAATAAATATATGATTTGAGGGCCCTGCTCGCAAGAGCTTACAATCCATATTTGCTATAATGGAGTATTTGTACCTTATCTGTTATTATATAACTACAGTTTTTAGAGCTTTACATAAGTCGTTATTTTAGCTTCTTTAGATAAAGAAGCTAAAGTTTCCTATCACTGGACTTTTTAACATCAATTCACATCAAATGTGCAACATTTTAATTGAGTATATTTCTTCATATATTAGTGGTAAAAAGTTAAGGTATATGTATGAATTTTAACTATGCTATTTGATTTGAATGTGCTTCCAGATAAGTGTCTAAAAGTCTCAATAACTGAAAATCAGTTTAATTTTCCCGCAGGTGGTTAATTCCTGTGTGTGTAATATTGTTGCAGCATTTCACATGCAATAGCAAAGAAAGCTTTAAAAAAATAAAGGTACAAAATGACCTTTTAAAAGTGTTTGTCCTTGGCTATCTCCTATCCTATCAAACTATCTATTGTTTCTTGACGGGTCTGAATTAGAGAAGGTGGAGTAAGAAGGTTAATGTTCAATAGGTAGCCCTCAATCCCCTCAAGGAATACAGTTGCTGACAGAAGTGCAACTCTCTGGCCCTCTTCAAACTTCCTCCATAAATGCAGCAGCTCAAAAGAGATAAGAAAAAAAAGGGGGGACACTAAAGAGAAGTGACAACAAGCAACCGGTCTTCAAGAAAGACATTGTTCTTAGACAGCTAATCCTACAATGGAGAGTCCATTAAAGGTATTAGGAGGTTGGCAGCCGTCATGATCTGGAAGAAGGACCCTGCCCGGACAATAGACAATTAAAGCTGATAAATCTGCACTACTTCTTGCTATTCTAATTCCTCATAATTGTATGCCGCTTGCCCTGCCGCCTGCCGCATGAGGATGATGCGTGTTTCCTATAATCCCCTCACAAGTACCTGACCTACTTCCTGACATGGTCTTTTCAGGGCCAGACTTCTTGCCCATCTGGACCTTTCCCTGAAGCTTCTCTGACTCTAGTCACACCCTCCCTTCTGTGCCCACTACAGTATCTAGGCCTGGAGCAGACAAGGGCAACCCCTCACACATCCAGATCAATATTCTCCAGCGCCAGACAATACACTAATCTGCAATAACAGCTAATCATGCTCAATTTGGCTCACCAGTGATTAAACTGTACTTTTCATTAAGCTCAAAGAACAAAACAGACACACAGTGACACCATCTGAGACGTAGCCGCCAAATGTAAAAAAAGAAAGAAAAACTGGTAGAGGGAATTTTTGCAATGATTTGATTATTCAGCTAAGAAGCAGCTACAAATAATACCCCAAAACAATCTAAACACAAGAAATACTTCAGCAAAAAAAACATTGCTAAGCGAGCAAAAATTTACTTTTAAGAGATCCTATGCATGTTTTCTTAAAGTTGGTCCAAGTATCAACAGAGCCCTTGTTAATAATGATGACATAACAATAATTTCTAATGTGACCATTGCCCCTCACTGCTCTGCAATGTGAGGGGATCTCCTTGGTGGAGTTAAGCAAGCACTGTATATCTCCCTCCCTCACTGTATGTCACATCAATCTTAACCACAGTGGATGTCGGACTGTTAACAATATAACTCAGATAACTCACTTTTTTTGTGATAAAGCAACAGCAGGCAGCACCCAGCAGGAGCTTTACTGATAAAATTGTGTCAAACTGAAACCATGTGTCAAATTAGAAGGGGCAATGTTGAAATATGAGGATCAGGAAGTCAAGTTATCTGGTACAGTACATTAACTAGTATAAATAACAAGGGTGGAAAGTAAACACTTTTACTGAACAGTATCTCCATTCAGCCAAGGAAAAACAATGGGAGTCCTTGCACCCAGCGTTGTAAAAAGCAGGAACACGGCAGGTTTCCGACTTATTACTCTCAGCTTTTAATCCCATCACAATGCAGTGTTTGTTTATACCATGTATAATGGTACTTTATATATTTATATATATGTGTACTTTATATATTTATCTTTTTTTAATAAGAAAATAAGGATAGAAAGGATATATAAAAAAAAAAGGCTTAAAACAATCAACACTAAAATTCATGAACAATTTCAAATAGTAAAAAAAAATATCTTAGATTCTCAATAATATAAGATGGAATAAAAAGTATATTAAAATACAATATTTTTACCTTGATGTACTTCCATAAAGCAGGTATCCAGTCAACAGTAAAAGCATTCCATAGTATTAGTCCATGTGCACAATCTGAGCGTGTGTCTACTCTGATTCAACTACTGCTGCTTACACACACACTCCAAATGGCTCTTTAAATCTAGACATCTCTCCAGGCTGCAGCAAGGATTTTAAAGTTTCCCCTTACTACAACCCCCTTACTTCAGCTCCACCCCATTTAGTAATTAGGCTTAACAAGAGCAATTAACAAAACAAACTCTTTTTGGCAAGCCTGCCTGATAATTCCGATTGCCAAATTGTTTTAAGATGTGTAAGACAGTTTGCTTAGGCTGAGTGAAATCAGACAAAAAGGGAGCTGTACAATAGAAATCCTGCTTAATATGAATTAGTTTTATAAGCCACATGGCTTGTTTGTGTAGGAGAGAGCAGATCAATTGTCTGCCCAGGGGAAAAAAAATCAACAAATAATTTCAATTACTTTTGAGCTGCAGCACTATTTAAATTGTGAAATCTGATATCCATATCCAAACGTAGAACTTAATCCATTTAGTAAATACTCTAGTATATTCTATGTAATGATTGAACATTACAACAACAAAAAAGAAAAAGAGTTCTTAAACTTGTATTATAGTTATGGTTTAACTATTAAATAAACCAATATATAGCCTTAAAAAAACAGATTCCGATAACTTTGTAAATGGAAGTCTGTTGCTATATTTTTAAAAATTGCGCAATTTTTAAAAATTGTGGTTTCAGACAAGCAGTAGCTTGATTGTGTGTTGTACAATTCTTAAAAAGCATAGGGCAGGACCCTCAGAACATAAGAAATCGTCACGCATAGGGCTTATTTGGAAAGTGCATATTTGTTAGAGAATAGAAAGAATAGTGCAAACTGCAGTCTGCCAGAAAATGACATGTTGTAAATGTTGTTATTCCAACTTAATTGATTATGAATATGTAGGAAAAAGAAAGTAATTTCTAGGATCAGTAATTTTTGGATGGAAAAATTAAAAAAGTCATAAACTCAATGTTCTTCAAATTTTGCAATTGCAAAACATGAAACGTCTTTCAATGTCAGCATCTAAATGAGAGAGCGGTGTGTGATCTATGGTCTAGTTATCAGCTACAATGTAGGCAAAAAGTTACTATCAACGAGCTTTGTACTTTATAACCTGGCGGAATGGTAAATCCATGTATCTGTATTTTTGTACCAGTTCAGTCATTTCTATGTAAATGAATGCTTTGATTATTAATCACCATTCATGGTATGTGTTGCAGTGTATTTCAGTCTGGGGCATTTTCTGTAAGAGAATCCTGTTGTACGGTACACTGATTGGCTTTCTAACAAGATTTTTAAAGATGTTAAATGCAGAGCACGTGCTTTAGGTTTGTCAGCAGAATTGAATTCTGAATTAGCTCATCATGGCATTGTAATCTAACGGGGAAAAAGTTGACCAACATGTCATTGCAGCATTGATACTGCAGAAATTTCACAAGCACAATATAACTGTAAGTAGTGTAATGGACGTGCATTTTGTCAGCAACTGTGTACCAATACAATTCACTAGTTATTTCTTCCATAATAGCATTCACAAGGTGTTATATAGTGTGTTTATTCTCAGTATGCAGCCTGGTATGTGAGTGGTATTTCCCTTTGTCACAGGTTTGTTCCATATGTTCTTGGCTTTTGGTATAGTGTATTATTATTCCTAGTAGTGTATTTGGAAAGCACCAACACATTCCCAGTTTCACACCAAAATTTATAGAAACATGGAAACTGATCTTCTGTTTGGAATGTAATGTTCTCAACTGATGATCCATTCCATGGATGTTTTCTTGATAACCTGCTCAATATCTACAGATAACCCCAAGAATTAATTTACTTTCTGCTTATTATCAGACGATGTGCTGCTAACAGACATCATCTCTTTGTGGATTATATTATAAAAGCTGTCACTTGTAGAGCATGTCCAATACACACACACACTGACAGCAGACTCCACACTTCTACTGAACTCTAATTACTGAGTCCTCAATTAAAGAAACACCTCTATTAATCTTCTCAATTAAGTGAACACACCACATGGCACAAGCCAGCCAAAGCAGCCCATATGCTCTACTCCAGTCACCCAAATATTAAAGCTCTTATAATTGAGTTATCCAAAGAACATTCAGCAAATTTAAGGTGGCAGCCTGCAGGAAATCCCAGTAGAGATATGACAAAAAAGTGGCAGCTAACGTCCATTAAAATAATCCTATTAGAGCTTCTCAAACTCAAGTTTAATGTTATTTTCCCTAAATGTGATGTCCCACAGTCAAGTCCATATTGTTTCTTGACAATATCTGTTGAGTAGAACTGACCTGATTTCAGGCATACTTGTTGCAAAATATGTGTTTGGAGAGATACCTTGCTGGTCCATGCTCATCAACTGTTCTGCTACTGTTTCTCTGTCTTTTTGGTGAATAGAAATTGTTGCAGAGAAGATACTGATAGCTAGGCACATAGATAAATGGCTGACAGTTTCAGCCATGCTTTTATCTTTCCTCCTTAGGGAACTATTTGTTGTATTACTGGTGAAGTGTCCAAGGTGAACAGGGACATACAGTATGTGTTGTAGAATCTATCTTTCTATCACTCTATCATCTATCAATCTAACAATCTATTGTAACTCTCTCTGTCTTGTCATCTATCTATCTATCTATCTATCTATCTATCTGTATATCTATCTATATATCATCTCTCTCTCTCTCTCTCTCTCTCTCTCTCTCTCTCTCTCTCTCTCTCTCTCTCTCTCTCTCTCTCCCCCCATTAAGAAAAATGCTAATAACACTGTACTGAAACATGCAATATATCAACATATATAAAAAAAGTAACAACGGGTATTTGTGAAACGTATATTAAACATTACACTCTTTAAAACAGTTAGCCAACGATAGCCATCTGTTGGACAATAGCTCCATAGAATCAAAAACTCAAATGCTTTGCCAACATATATGAAAAAAAACACAGTAAAATGTGAAGATCTAAAAAACAAGTATTTATATTTCTGAAAAAGAAAAAGCGAGTGTGCCTACTTTAATATATATATATACACACACACACACACACACACACTCTGTATACAAGACATATCTTCAAAGTACTCCTTCAAGAACACACAAGATGACACACAAGTGTTCCAAGCACAAGGAAAACCCCTCTACTTCAGCTGCAGATTGAAAGCTAGTGTGCTATGAAGAGCCCAGAACACAAGAGTGCATTTTCCAGCAGAAATATTTAGCTTGGCTGCCAGCCAGAGAATGCTGGAAGAATAGATTGAATTAGGGGATTTACCTTCCACGTGCTTGGCACGAGTCGTTAGAGGCACTTAGCAACTCTCTCTCTCTCATCTCTGTTTCTCTCCTTCTGTGCCAAAGCATTGTTTGCAGGGGACATTCACTAGCAGGCTGTATATTTATCAGTATAGCTAACCAATGCATTCAAAGTATTGGGAAAAACTAGCACAATTAATACAAAGAAAAAAAAAAGCTGAAGCTTTTTTACAACACATACTATATGTTCATATATCCAACAACTATACTATTGGCTGTTTTTATATAGCTAACAGCAAAATGGGACTTAACCTCCAAAAACTCAAAACTTTTTCTATAGAGCATAAAGGATGTATTGTTCACTGAATACAAAACATTTTAAAAATGTAAACATGTCTGAAAATTGCTTGTTTGTAGTCCCACAATAACAAATATAAAAGTTTTTTTTTATAAATTTTGCCAGTGATCATGATATTATTAACATGTATTTATATAGCTCCAACATATTGCGTAGCACTGTATGTTTATATCCCTTTCACCATCTCTTAGTAGCTATGTACACATACAGATTTAATGTAAATTCTGTACACACTGTATAATGTCTTAACACGTACAATTGTGAAGCTATTGAGGCTTGTGTTAAAAACCACCAGGGAGCTGTTGAGTCAAAACAAATATATTTACTAGCCAATCAGAATGTTGTAATGACCCAGGGATGTTTGCACCACATTAGGATGCATGTAGACTTGTATACTCCATTAACTCAGAAGGAAGAGATGTCGTCAATGATAATGTTACTACCGTTTCAACGCTAGGAATACACACATCACATCAATTTACATTTATAAAATGTATTCTGCATATTTTTTAAGAAGTATTCGGCTCATCATCTACTTTTTGAGCTTAAGATGAATTGAGAATTCTAGTGCTAACTCTTTTTTACACAAATAATGATCCACAAACATGTACTGGAATATTTACAGGCATGTACTATTTTATATATAAAACAGTAGGGTCAGTGATTTCAAGTATGGACGAGGAAAAAATAGTGACTGAATAATTGGTCTAAATAATACCAGAATGCATCGCCACATTGGAACCAAACAGACAATTCTAATATAGAAGCTTCCAGAGAAATAGTCCATCTGCCTATTTCCTCTTTCGTTTCCACACTTTTATTGGAATGCTTCTGAATCTATTATCTCTACTTTTGAACAAACTATTAATGGCTGTGATAGATTAAGTTAGTGAGATAAGTATGGATGGTCAGTGACTCAAAATCACTCTGTGTGCCCCCTCTGCCAGTATATATATATAGTATAGATATAGTCCCATATGTGGTGCACTCCAAACAATAATCATCATATGCCTGGGTGCTGTCTCAGACTTTACACATAAAGGTTCCAATGAAAGTGCACTGCAGGGCTTCATAATGCAGTGAAATTGTCAACGTTTCAGTCCTTTTCTCAAGATATATTTATACTGGCAGAGGGTGCACACATGCTATTATTAGCATGTATTTATAAAGCATCAACATATTCCAAAGTGATGTACAATAAATGAGTGTGTGCATTGAACATACAGATTAATTTACATACAAAGCAACCAATAACCAATACAAAAGGTAAAGAGGACCCTGCCCAAATGAGCTTGCAAAATATGTATTTTATATAAGCTTCAAAAATTTTTATAAAAAAATCCCACTTTGCTGATTTAAAAATAGTGTGCAAATTCCTGAGAATGTCATTGGTCATGCTTTATATATACTATATGAATGAGTTCTATTTGAATAAATAATTCTTTATTTTTTTACTGTTTTTTCTGTAGTAATAAGAAAGTACTGTATATTTGTTATGTAAGCGACCATGAATACATGTGGTGTTGTAATCCTTAATTTTCTTGTTTAAATGTTTTAGCTGTAAAGCTTGGCGTTCCACATCACAAAAAGACAAAATACTGTATGTACATATTCATTAGGAGAGGCTAAATATCCTGCCATTTGCTGATCGTCTGCTCTGTGTTCAGTGTGTTAAATGAAAGCGTGTGTGCGCGAGGGGGGTTTGGGTGGCATAATTAGACTTACCGTTAGGCCATCTCTAGTAGCTTTGCTATAACTGACACTAAACGACTCCCTCCCATTGTTTTGGCATGTGTGGCTGGCAGTCTATTAAGGGGCATCCATATGGCTTTAAAGATAAATGCTGTCAAAACATGGAACCAAAAGCTACAGCATGGCAGGCAAACTGCCAAGAAGCATACAGTTGTAGCAAAACTAGTGTGGATAACCTGATATAAATAAAACATAATGTTAAAAGACCTCACACATGGAGTCAGGCCTGTGTAAAATACTGTTTGCCAAGATCGTGGTTTTAACTATACAAAGCTAGTACCTTAACTTCCTACAACTGTGATTAAAACAAAGAAAAATCCTTACAGTAATGGATAAAAACATTGATGGGCAATATCTCTAAAATGCCAAATAATAATATTCGAAAAAATATTTCAAAACAAAAAGGAACGCGCAGTTCAACATTTATTGCGTAAATTAAATTAACAGATTTCTGTTCTTATAGGGTAAAATAACAACTGAAATGAAAATAATTCCACTTTGTTGTCAGATTTGCCAAAAGAAAAAAAAAACTGATTAATGTTCCTGAGCGACAAGAGCGGCAAATTATTCACGAACCATTCTTCATTAAAATCTTATTCATTTTATTATTCTTGGTAATCTCCTTTGATCGCTAAAGTTATAAGAAAATATCTACCTCCCATTCTTCTTTCGGATGGTATCAACGCATTGATTTTGAATAGGCAGCATGATGAATTAAATGTATGACAGTTATGACAGGTGAGGAGTGCTTGGTTGGGGCTTACACAGCAGGGATAATACAAAGCCCCATTTAAGAACAAAACCTCTACCCGATGATGAGGCCATTAATGACAAACTGCAGAATCACTCTTTATTCACCCGGCTAAATGAGGAGCAAACTGATACCACAGACAAAGCTTTGTTAGCATGGAGACAGTTTCTAAATGAAGCTGCCCCAAACAACTGGTTAATAAAGCTGGCTTGCCCAGCTTGTAACGTGTTTTCTTACATGTGGTTTTTTAGATTCTACCTGCAGGATCTTCCATAAAACAGTGCATTAAAAAAATCCAGCTTCAAGTTTAGAACTGGTCTAAGTGGAATAATAGCCTCTAGTTCTGACAATCTAGCTACAGGGATCCAGTTAAGCCACCGGGAATGACATTGCAAATCCACGGAATTTTGGAAGTCAATCCATTAGGATTAAATAAGCAAGCCTCCAATTTTGGAAACAGTGGCCTAAAATATGGAAGCGATGAACACTCAATCTTCATTTAGCTCATCCCCTCATGACATGGCTTAATGACTCCATTTTATTGTTAAATACACTAACATTCTGCTTAATCATCAAAGCATTAACCTCTTCAATGCCACAAAGCCATAAACATAATAATGCCCCTCTCCCACAACCACGCTTTAACCCTTTGTACGATTGTTTGGACTTGAACATTTTAGCTGTCTCAAAGCCAAAATGAACCTCCATGGGTCGTGGCATTTAGATTACACAAAAGCAGCCAATTAAAAAGGGACAGAACAGATATAGCATTAGGATAGTTTGTGGAGAGAAGCAAACTTCATTTTTTTTACATACTGTAGCAGTAGGCCTGGATTTGTGGGAAGGCCACAAAGGCCGGGGCAGGATTTTATGGAGTATCATGTCGCCCAGCTGAATCCAAAATGGCTCTGAAGCACTAAAAACACAGGAGATTGGCTAGATCTCCCACATGCCAATCCACAGTGCTCCAGACCTTACGAGAAACGATGTGTGTGTGCCCTCATGTTCGCACACATATATAATGGTATATGCCAGTGTGTACATTGTACTATTTCACATGGATACTGATCTAATATAAATGTATATTTCTTTCATACTGCTTTTCACTGATCAGACCAAAAGCAAAAAATGAGATGGAAAAAAAAATCACAACTTATCATATTGTGTTATGATGCCATGAGTACTAACACTGCTTAACTATGTTCTAATATTTGTGTTACATTATCATCAAACGTTTTGTGTTAATCAAATGAATGTATCCACTTTTAAAATTTAACAAGTAACCTTTAGCCTCCAACCATACTAATATACATTGTAAAATAACATAGTGAATAGCAATTAACATATTAGAGATTTAAATAGAAAAGCCCAGGAAATCCTGCCCTATCTCCCAAAATTCAGCAAATCAATAGTCTCTAAGAATCTACAAATATGTGCAATAAATTGGTCTGCTTCAGCTATAAAAACGATAGGCGAAAACAATAAATGTTGCTAAGTAATAAACTGCCAGAATGCTGAACAATGGTATTTTTGTTCTGAAATTATCCCTTTCTGGGAATAAAAGCTATTGCTTGGCAGTCTGACATTTTCATAATTTCGGACGCTTATTTGAGTCTACAGTTAACAAATCAATCGAAGGATACTAATTCATTTTTTACAGAGCTGAAATATGAGGATAAATTAAGCTCAATAGGCAGGATATATTTGCACTTTTAAAAGACCTCACGGAATGAATGTCAAAGCACAATCCTTACAGGACTCTTCCCATCAGTGTCTCTGTAGAGAGACTGGATGCTGCCACAAGGCTTACTGCACTTTATTTAGTCCTATGAATGTTAATTGAAGGGGATGCATGTTTTACATTAAAGTGGGGTTTGTACAAATGAGAAAATGTGCTTTGATCTTGGTTGGCTAATACTCTGGATAAGAACTTCCATTGGCTGCACAGTGTTCAAACTGACCTCTGGTGTGACCCAAGCAGTTATGAGAACAATAAAAAAAAATAAAGAAAACGAAACCAGTATGTCTCTAGCCTGAAAATAGGGTCTCAGATCTGACACGGTTTTTACACGATACTAATTCCTATCCAAATGTTTTTCATAGACATCAGGTTCACTTCCTGATACAAGCCATTTGTCGTGTGTGATCTTCCAGCCTGCAGGTTAGTTCCACTTAAAAACACCAATCATATCTGATATGGGCCCTCAAGCTCTTCCTCCCTGCTGATGCGCATCTTGGTGTTGAACATGCCTGGCTTATGTCTGTCCGCAGCTCAGCATGCAGAGGGAGCAACATTCTGAAGAAGAGTCCGAGACAACATCCAGGAAAACGGCTTTCAGTACCTTATCTGAGTGACACAACACTTAACTTTCACCACCTGGGTCTAGCCTTGGAGAGGAAACAGTTGTGCTTAATTATTGTCTCCCTACAGATCCCAGACAACTACTGTTTAATCATACATCCAACCGATATAGGTTAGTGAAGAAAAAAGCTATTTTTAGTGAGGACAGTGATTTTCCTCCTTTCATCTATGAGTAATGTACTTCCTTCTGGTTTCAGCCATACCACAAACCAGTCTACACCAGATGCTGGATATTAGGTAAAATTAGAGACCGGGCATCATACCCCATGTGACGTGCTTTGATGTTTCAACTTAACTCACTTGAAGCTATTTTAAATTAGAAGATATCCTATGTTTCTTCTCTGTCTTGCTCTCTTATCTTAATTACAATTTCAGTAAAGTTGGACTAATGCTTCCGGGACCAAAGGAAAAAAACAAACTTGCTGTTCTTGCTGTTAAAGAACTTCTGGACCTAAGTTACTTAATGTTATGGAAAACTGTATGTAGTAAAACAATCAAACCCGTCAGACAGCTTTCGTAAGGCAAACGTAAGACTTTTGGTGAAAAACTTTCTTCTTTCTCTCTCATGTAAAGTCTATATTAATTCTACAGCTTACTTACTTTAAATCATTGCCAGGGTTAAATAAGTGGAACCCATACAATGAATGAAACATGGGGCCCCGATCTGAGGGCAAAACGTATGTTTTACACAAAAGCTCCTATTAAACTGTTAACTGTATCATTAGAAATGGAGCTCAGGGACTGTTTCAAAGTTCTAAGTGAAACTTGTATATTAAAATAAATCAAATTGCCTCCCCTTTATAAAAGATATCAGATAGATACTTGGAGTTGCCCTCAGTCTTGTTCTTAATATATATATGTATAATTTGGTATTGCATGTTTGTTGTATGCACGTTTTACTAGTGTCCAGGGACTTTATTTAGCCACTATAGTTATATAGCAAAACATACATATATACAAAATTCAGATTTGAGAGAATCCTACGTTTTCAGCAGAGTACTAAATTACTAAACTAAATTTCACGTGACAACAGAACCCAGATAATGTAGATTTGTTGAGCGTGGCCATATTTTTTGTGAAGGATTTTACACTGCTTCAGACCTTTGTAAGTAAGTTCCAGTGGAAGTTTATCAAAGAAAAACCAGGGAAAAATATTGCGTAAAAATATATTTTTACGCTGTTTTTTTACACGGTGATGTGTGGTGATTTATTACATTGTTTTTAAGCCATTTAATAAATCTGCCCCTAAGTATTGCACATTGTAGATCAGGGCTGGAACTAGGGGTAGGCAGAAGAGGCATGTTTAGGGTGCAAAGCTTACCTCATATGGAGCCTATCCCTAGTCCGGCAAGCCCGGCGCATCCCCGGTTCTGCACACCGCAATTTGGGATGAAGTGACCAGCTGGGTTGCCTGGGGCGCTCAGGTGACCTGGCCGGTAACAGTGTTGCTTGATGCCAATGTTATTTATAGGTAAAATCCATAAAAATATAGGAAGGCCAGTATTTTTTTTCAAAAAAGAAAGAAAACCATAGGTCTGGCACTATTGTTGATTATGAGTGCCATTGGATTGTCTTATTGGAGTTGCAAAGTGCCCAACCAAAATTGAGCATGTACGTTCAGCTGAGGCAAAGGTCATTTTGGCCCTAGGCTGACACCAACCCTGCTTTTAAGTAAAACAGCATCATAAAGCAGAGCCTATTGTCACTTCCCCTGAGAGAAACAAAACTCACAGGGGATCATTTATTAACACAGCTTCTAATTTAGGCTTAGAGCCCAGAGGTTACCTGTACTACACCGCATAAAACAGTAGTTTGAGTTACTGAATTGATTTAGTTATATAACTATATCAATAAATGAACTTTCCAGAGTTAAAGGAACAGTGCACTGGACAGTAACATTAGAAAGCTGATGATCTTGGTCAGGCTTACTTGTAGGCGCATAATCATATATCATATTTATAAGAGTAATATATTTATTGAAGAGTAATGGGTCATTTTTGCAGTTGTTCCTATGAATTCATGTAGTTAGCAGCAGAAGAATAAGCCTGAGTTACTTATTATCTAGAAGGTGTTGAGGTGGCTCGACATGACCTGTATATGAACCTTCGCTCGGCTCACAAAACTTTGCGCGGCGGTCACCGCCAGGAAGCACTTTTCTGAAACCTTGCCCTTTCAAAACAGCACAAGGAGGAGGAGGAACAGTTCAGGCCGAATAGAAGCCATTCGTCCATATCTGCCACTCCTCAGGACATATCACTTCCATCCTCTTGGAAATCATCCATCTTCATTTGCTTTCTGTTGCCGTTATTTCCTCTGACTTTCCAAATGTAGACAGTGGTAGCTATTATCCCCCTCTTTACCTTTCTGTGCCACTGCCCAAACTGTGCACAAACATACATCACTGTCAGTGTGCACATCATTTGTTAAAATCAGATGCTTTATTGGGCTTATATATAGAACAGGGAAGGCCTCCGAGTCCCTTTTAACCTAAGGACATTTTGAGGGCAGGGGAGAAAGGCCATTTGGTTTTAGGAAAAAAAAAAGTAGAAATGATCATACTGAATAATAAATAGACAAGTTTGGTAATTTAGTATGTGCTGTACACCCTGCTCACAGCATCCTTTGGTGATAGAGATCTAGGAGCTGTAGGTGCTTCCAGCAACCTTTGGATCTGTTGTCTCCCTTGTTACACTCCTATTGCTATATGTTACCTATCTCCTAAAACACCAGTCTCTAGCTGCTTCTGTTCAGGATTCACTATCTGTAAATCCGTAATCCAGAAAGCTCCAAATTACAGAAAGGCCATCGCCCATACCCTATTTTATCCAAATAATACAAATTTTTTCTCTGTAATAATAAAACAGTACCTTGTACTTTATCCAAACTAAGATATAATGAATCCTTATTAGAGGCAAAACCAGTCTATTGGGTTTATTTGTTGTTTACATGATTTCCTAGTAGACATAAGGTATTAAGATCCAAATTATGTAAAGAACCTTTATCCAAAAACCCCCAGGTCCTAAACATTCTGGATTACAGGTCGCATACCGTAAATGGCTCTCTTTTTCCACCCATCTAAACAAAGCCTTATTGAAGACACAATTAAAATATTTGCAGAACTTTTATTTTAGCATCCACATTTACTAATATATCAGAAATATCAATATACATATTGCTATCAATATATTTATAGATGTATGGTAAACCTCAATTTTACATCCCCTTATTTTAAGTTTTCCCTGATTTTACACATTTTTTGTTGTCCCATCAATATATAAAGCATAATGCATTTATTTTATACCATTTTTTCTTTCCCCTGACAAATGTAAAATGGGGGTATTTATGTCTGTAAACTATTCACCTTTTTACCCTTTAATTATCTATTACTTTGTGTTTGTAGCATAAAAGTATGTATATATTATATACTTTCTGCATTTTGTGTAACTATGTTTTACCAAAAGGGCTTACATTTTATCTTTGCAACTCAATATGTTATGCTTAAATTGAGCAGTGACATTTTGCAGCCATTAATACGCTGAGTAGTGACTTAAAGAAAGCAAACAGTATTTGATAAAATGCTGCATTATGCAGCCTTATGTAAACAATTCCCTGGAGATCAACATATTGTTTCTGGCGAGCACAAACATTCGTGAGATCCATAAGTTCAGTGTGCAAACTGGCCTAGAATTCTGTGAATCAACAACACACCATGTCCTGAATCATACAACCATCCTTGAGCAATTTCTCACACTTATAATATACTTTTGCTTTATGCAAAACAGATGCGTGCCTTTGGGGATAAGGATACTCTTTTATTCTTGTACTGAGAAAGTCCTCTTTAATTAAAACAGGAAATACAAATCTCGTCTAGTTCTAAAGCTACAGACATACATCTCAAACAGCTGCCTGCAATTCCACTTTCAGCTTTTCATCCCACAGCTCAAAAGCACTTCTTCTGCACTTCTCAATATAGAGGAATAAGCGCTTACACATTACTAAATATGTAAAGAAAAAATAAATTCAGACCCACTACTTGCAAGTTTTACTTATAAGTTAAAACAAATTCTCTATTTGAAGAGTTGTAATTCCATGTTCCCTAAAGGGTTAAGTAGTTTAACCCCAGTGTTGCTTTCCGCTACAAAATGACCAGACTGAAGAACACTGCTGATCTGATGAGTATTCTGTTTTACACTCTGTACTGAAGTGTGAATATTCTCATGCTATGATGAAATAGCAAGATAAGTCCAGCAAATTTCCTTTGTACTCACCACTTCCTGTTTTTAAAAAAATCACCACCCAATTAATTATTTAATATGTGTAAGGGTTATGCCATATAATAGATGTGTAATGACAACTTGTAGCTGTTTTTCACTTTCCCTGCAACTAAAATATGTCCTGCACATGTAGGTCTGTAGTCAGATAGGAGAATAGTCGCTGGAGGGTAACCCTCACAACAATGAAGTACCTGCAACTAATGTGCATCATAACCTTGTATTTTATTGACTTAAATCCACAATCTGGGTAGCTTGGTGGCACCATGATTAGCATTGCTATCTTGCAGAGCTAGAGTGCTAGATTTAATTCCATCCAG
Organism: Xenopus laevis; assembly: GCF_017654675.1. NCBI lineage: Eukaryota > Metazoa > Chordata > Amphibia > Anura > Pipidae > Xenopus > Xenopus laevis. The sequence goes on from NC_054379.1 coordinate 83,098,292, forward strand.
GGACTATAAGGGCTCTTACAGATGAGCTGAACGCAGGTTGGGACGCAGCATGTTGTATTTTTCCTGCATTTGTCGCTTACATGTGTCTGTGTGAGTACAGCCCCATTGAAAAGAATTTAGTGCGTCTGCTCCTGCACTCCCCTGCGGCTGAACGCATGAAACCGGATTGCAGGCAAGCGCAGCTAAAAATGCTCACCTGTAAGAGCCCTTAATGAGTAAAAAAACAAGTTTTTATGCCTCTGAGTGAGTTTATTCAAGGTAGATTTTTCCCTGCATTACAAAAACATACAGGCATATTATTTTGATCCTGATAAAATTGACCAGTGTGGTATAGGGACATTAGATTGTAAAAGCCACTGAGGCATTGGCTCTAACCTCCATAAAATATTATGGAATATGTTGCCCTATATAAAGAATAATGCCAACACTATAGTAATATGGCCACATTCTGTTCCCTATTCTAACTGTAGGCTGCACATACATGGCAGGCTCAAGGTGTGATAAATGCAATTTGGAAACACAATTTAGGAAACAAATGGGGCATAATAATTGACTTATTGCACACAGGAATTGTTTATTTTAAATAGAATATTTCTGCAAAATGCATCTACATCACATGTAGTTTTCTTCTTTTGACATGACTTCTTTGTGATTGTGTCATACTTTTATTATAAGCTCTTACATGTGCCTACAAAGCATATTGTGGAAGCTGCGTGTTTGTCCTCTAACCCCAACTCCATTGTTCAGTGCCTAAATAGACCCAGGAAAAACAACACAACAACAATAACACAAGTGAGAACAAAAAGGCTGTTGAAATGAAATTTTATCTGAAAAGAAAACAGTCTATGGACTCAAGAGCAAACTTACAACAGAGTGGGGGAAAAAATCAGCACTGCTACATAGAGCAACATGACTTCATACAGCAGACAAAATGCTGGCTGTGTTGTATAATTAGATTTCCCCTACAAACTGTGTGATGTAAATGCCTTTAGGAGTCCTACACTGAGCTGTTTCAATTATTAGATCATAGAGGGCAAAATAATACATTTTGTTGAGTCCATGTGTCAGAGGAGGAGGCAACATCACCAACATGTCTGGAGTCTACAAGCTAATGTCCAAGCTCACTGTTTATCGAATATGCATACTGATGATTAGGTTAGAAATAGACCACTAACTGATTTTCACACCTGTCATAGCTAGATTAATAAACCCACTAATTGCTCTTTAGCAACGGCCAATTAGTTCTAGTTAAACAGTTTTAATGGGGGAGGTCACAGTCTGTTATCACAAATCAGAAGCCTTTGTTCCCTGAATAAGATGTATGGGCTGCACCTACCTCGTAGCTTTAAACACACACATATACACACACATGTGTCTACACACACACACACAAATATAACTACTCATACGCACATACAACAAAGCCAGCAACCTACATTTCATTCAGAAGTAGCCCATTATTTACACTGTGCTTCAGGAAATACACAGCAGCTTGTTTAAAAATATATATTATGTACTGTGTCTATTGTGAATAATGACAGCACTCATAGAAATGATTTGAAAAAGTAAAACTGCAGGATTTTTTTTCATTGTTTCAGTTTTAGGCCAGACAATGAATCCTTTGTCAGTCTGATGAAGGTCTGACTGTGTGACAGAAACACCGGAAATAAATCTTACATATACAGCTTTCCATACAAGTACTCAGAATGCCATTTACACTGTATAGTTACTGTTTTTTGCTCTCTCGCCCTGTCCTTGATAATCTGTCTATTACACAAAGCTCTGCATATCTGCAATTTATTTTATTGCTACAGGAATGCTCTCAGGCAGAACTGCAATGGTCAAAGCATCCTTCACTCCCTGACATCACTTCCCATTCAAATCATTTGGAAACAAGTTGCCTAGGTAGACAATGGTGATGTCAGGCACTGACTGATGGCATTTTGACCCTTTAAAATTTAAAAATTCCTAGTGTCGGTAGCCATGAAATTTTTATTTCTCCTTTTTAAATATAGGGGGAGGGGCATGCTGTTTTTAATTTAACATAATGCCCCCAAAGTATATCTTTAAAGTGCAACAATGTCTTAACGTTTTCCTGCTGAACCGTACCTGGTACCATTGATGGAAGGCAATCAGGAGTCTGATGGTGTTCTTCATGCTTATGGTATGCCTGGTAACTTAAATTACTGACATTAGGCAGTTGGTAAGTATATGACTCCTTTGTGGACTTCCTAAATTATGAATGTTGTGCAAGTTGGGTTATAAAGGGAGGGCCTATGTGCTACTCATGAATACTGTGATGCTGAATGCTGCCAATACTGGCAATACTTCATTCTGTAACTTAAGCACTTGTGGGTTGCACTGGTTTTTCACGTTTTGCCCCACCAATGGGGAATGTCTCTTTAGGTTAGGTCATAAAAAGGTTGTGGCCATATAACCTAATTATAATAGTATCTTATGTGAGGCAGTAATTGCAAGGTGGGAAAGTAACACCTTTGCAGAATTTAAGAAAACAAAAAAAAGCTAGCGGCTGTCCAGCAGAACACCCATGTGACACCCCAGTCTATGCCTCGTGAATATAGGGCTTCTAAACGCAGGTAGCACAGTATTTAAGAGTATTGTGCAGGTCCTGCACTTCATTCTGGAGCTGAAATACCTGAACCTGTGAGAGATGAATACAGGGCAGGGAGCAATGTGCAAAAAACATGGCACTTTGCTTCGTTATACTCTTCAACCTGCCCTGCCCATTGTAAATGAGGCCTATTATTTTGAATTTTTCCCACCATCGGGCAGTCCCTGTGACACCTGGTCTGTGTTTAAAGTTTCATCTAGCAGTTTTCTTAGTATAGAATTCAGAGTTTTGATACCAAATGTACAATGTAGACTTTTTACTCAAGTGCAGTTTAACTTTACTTTAAATGAGAGCAGAGTGCTTAATAGGATCAATAAAATGAAGTGTAAAAAGTTTAAATCAATGTCAGAATCTCCAAAATAGAAGCAAATGGGCCACTAAATAACCTTCAATATTCAATCAATTCACAGTTAAAACAGGAAAGTTTGAACAAGACAGGCAGTCCAAAGGTTGCCTACATGCCCAGTAAGCAAACATAGGAGGTAGGCTAGTTAATAAACACCAGTGCACCCCCTCAATTACAGCAATATATTGTTGAATTGGTTAAATGTCCACAGTTTCCACTGAGCATATTTCTAGAAGCTGTTTATCTAGCAAACCATTACATCACTCAGCAAACACAAAATGGTGAACCAAGAGGACTCATGACCCTCTCAAACTAAACTAATCATCTCATTTGGCTTTAAAATAGGATTTGAGCCAGACTATATAGTCAGATAATATATTAACTTTAGAGTAAAATATACCCAGCTTATAGGTAGGGCTTATCCCTGATTTATATACCATTTAATAAACAGTTAAGTATGACGTCATAGTTTGCAAGGACATAGCTAACACAAGGTTCATTGTCCGCATACTTGTGGATGCTGCCATGTTGCTTTTCTTGTCTAATGTTGTGCATGGCTAATATACAACTACTCAGCATCTACTCACACCAGAAAACATGAATGAGTGCTCAGCTTTCAGGTGCCTCATGGTTGTGTTTGGCTTAATGGCTGACAAAGTGCTGGCTGGCGCATAAGCCTCTACGGTTAACTCCTGATGTCTCAAAACACATATTACTAACATTGGTTGGTCACAGAGCAATACATTTGTCATTGTGAATACCAAACCCAGAAATTTGCCATTCACACTAAATTTCTATGGTTGTTAAGATTCTTGTAGAAATCCAGAAAGGGGCCGAACCTTGTTTGTTTCCTGGGGAGCAGCCATAACTTGTGCAGCTCCATGCTATGTTTAATAACTGCCCTGATAGGCCATACATATCTTACCAGAAGGGAGCAAAAAGAAAAATACAAACAGGGACTGGTCTATTGATCTCTATAAAATGCTTTCTGATGATAAATGGTGAGCAGACAATTTGCCGTGAACTGATCCAATTTTGTTTTGTCCCAATTTGTTTCAGTGAAAGCTGGCTGGATGTCCAACAGGTGGTCAATGAGCTGAATATGTTGTCTGAACTCTGTCCTACTAATTGCATAATTGCTTATAGAATCCAGGCCGTCAGCACATGGGACCTTAGCCCACACCCAAGCTTGGCTATGTTTATACTATGCTTTTCTAGTCAAATTGCTTTGACCTTTGTTATTTTTGAACTTTTTTTTTGTATTTTGACCTTTTTTTTTGCAAATACATCTTGCATTTTTTTCCAGAACAGAAATTTTAGAAGTTAGACTTTTCAGGAGTGCTGGTGAATGGACACTACTGCAAAATTCTGTTTGGAATATTTGGTTTCCTTAATAATTGTTGGCCCAATTATCAATGTTCCTTCACATTTACAGATGTTTATCTCTGTGCCAGTTAAGTGAAACATGTTAAGATCTGAATCCTCAAGATTTAACATTCTGTCTAGGGAATGAAGCTCCCTGGGGCTTTAATTCTTATATTTTTTATATGTAAGTATTTAAGAGTGTGTGTGTGTGTGTGACATAACCGTTCTACTTCAGACATGTATTTAAAACTACTGATATCACATCAATTATATTGTGCAGCCAATAAAGTCATAAATGCGTTGTTACCATTAAAACTGAGAAAAAAATGCGATATAACTATGCAAATATAATATTTGCTTTTGTATGCTCCCAACTCTGCTCTCATCCTTTCCAAAATGGTTTGTATAAAGCAAACTTCTGCTGAAATAAGGCTACAAACTGACCACTGCTGGGATCAGCCCCTCTCTGACGTTGAGCACATTGAAACAACAGTGTACATTTATAATATTCATGTCTTGACTGTTAAGGAGCTATGTTTCAAATGGCTTATTTACACCAAAACACCAAAACAGAGGCTAAATAGCACCAGTACAGTTATACTACTTTAGATCAGACTGCTACAGATTGGTAGAAAATTATAACATGAAACAAACACCAAGGCTGACAATGTAAAACAAACCAATACAGTTTTCTATGCTATTTAAGCAAATCATTTTTAATTATTAATTTATTTATTTATGAATTATTTTTTTAATTTTTAATGTCTTTTTAATCTTTAATACTAAAACAGTACCTGCTCTTTAAAGATATCCAAGGCAGTCTTGATATTTTTTAATAACTTTTACATTTTTTGGTAGCTTTAAGGATTGCTGCTCCATATTACAGAATGACCCCTTATCTGAAAACCACCAGGAACACCAGACCATTTTTTTCCCTGCAGTTTAAGTGTCATTGTTATATTGAAAGTTAAGTGGAAGAGTTGGATGTTTAAAAAAACAAACAAACAAAAAATTCATGTTGTGCTCTTTCACCCTAACAAATAGTATTAAACTCAGAATTTAGCAGTACAGAGAATGTTTCGGAGATGCATTAGCTGCAGCAGAATGTGACCCCAGATCTGTTGCTTCACTTCAGTATGCCAACTAGATTTCCCTACATCATTTAGCCTTTAAACTGCTTCAGAAAAGATATTCCAGTCATGCAAAACAGTCATCTCCTAAACAGGCACCTGTCCAGACAACAGTCACTTAAACAAGCAAAATAACAGCTGAACAACTCAGGACATTTGCCTTGTGGATCTAAAGACATCCCCATCTCTCTTGCAACCTTCCACTTTTTTTTTAAATAACCTTTAAGAAATATAATACTTTCCTTTCAAGATTAGGAAGGCAGTGAAAGCCTTCTTACCCCCTGTGCTTGCCAAAGGCAAAACTCCCTGATGCCTCCATCTGCTTTGTATGGGTGATCTCTATGACAGTGTTTGTTTGAAGAATTCAGGTTCAACAAAGACAACTATTAACTAGCATCTTGGTAACAATATCTATGTTATTCTGGATTAAAATAGGCCTCTGTCATGATATAGCCCTAGAAAGAAATATGCCCTTGTGGCAGTTACAATTTAGTTTGACCTTGGTTAAATTTATTATAAGAGTAAACTGGAAAAGGTGATCAAAACTTCCAAAAAACTTTGTGTAGGAGATTTGGGAGTTCTATAAGAGGTCTGAACACTGAGGTTTCTCTGGTTTCCTGTATCCTAATTACTAATGTTCTGACATTAATATATATATATATATATATATATATATATATATATATATATATATATATATATATATATATATATATATCATATATATATCATATATATATATATATATATATCATATATATATATATATATCATATATATATATATATATATATCATATATATATATATATATATATATATATATATATATATATATATATATATATATATATATATATAAAGTAAAAGCAAAAGTTGACAGTGTTTGTTGAGAACTTAAACCATTTGTTGGACATATCATACAATGTTTGAAATACAGCTTATCTATGCTTTCATCGTTCAAGTGCTCTGAGGACTTATGTCACGTGCCTTTTTTATACTCACGTTTCTGTCAAGAATCCTATGAGTGGCTATGGCTGGAGCAAGTGCTGAGCAGTACCCTGCACTTCAGGAACACTTGAGAGCTCCTTTCCCTCTTCAGTGCAGTGAAAGAACAACTTGCACTGTCAATTCACTGCTTCTGCCGCTCTGAACATGGTGATCTCACAGGCTTAAGTGGCGAGAGAGGAATGGGTCAGGTCATATGATGCTGCCTTTATGTGTCTCCTGATGGTGATACAGTGGTCATGGCCAGTGATTAAGACTGGGGAACATAAAAAGATGAAAAATGTTTAATCTCTATTTACAGCTGTCAAAGGGGAGGTTTTGAGATGTCATTCCACACTGGGGTAATCATAGCACATTACCTGCTTCCACCTGCATTGTAAGACCTCTTGGGCTTATAGGATTCTCATTCCTTACTATTATATTGCTGGGGGACTACAACAAAATCCATTTCAGTTGTAAAAGACTGAGCACTTTGATCACCTTGGAGACCATCCATCTCAGTGCTGAAAGCCAACCCCACCTTTTAGTGGCAGCAGAAACACTAGGGCTGAGGTCTCTGGCTTGAATGTTGGGCTAATCAGTTGGATCTGACAGAATTTCATTTAATTTAATTAAGCTTGCTTTGAATCCACCTGATTAACATCCCACAGAGACTTTACTTGTGAAAAGAAATTCAGTTACACTAAATACAGCTCATTTCTTTCGTGTTGTTTTCACCTCGTTAAGCGTACCCTGAAGATAAATACTTTCTGTTTTGGAATACAAATTGTTTTGCATATGTATTCAAAATGTACACACGTGAGTGACTAAGAGGTCACCAAGAATTCCCTTCTGTTGCTTTTATACTCTGATTTCTATGGGCTCTATGTAATTTTACACATTAATGAAGAAAACATAAAGATATTAAATACATACAGACTCCTAATTCCTAACACAACCGTCTTCCATGTGTAATATCCTTCATTGGATGCAAGGTCAACTTTAATTCGATATGTGAAACATACAGTGTCAGTAACTGTTTGCAGGGTGCTACTGAATGTTTTCTGTAGGCACAGAAGCTGTGCTATATACCACCCATAGACAGACAAAATAAAAAAATAAAAAACAATATTGAAGAAAGAAACAATATTCCCCTGGGCATCTCTAGCTTTATTTGTTAATACATGCATACAGTTATTTATGAAGTGGAAAAACAGAATTTACTTTGCATTTGCAGACTGGCCCGGCGGGACACCGGGAAAAAACCCAATTGAAAGTTATTAAAAAGAAAAACAGTAGTTTCCAGCGGCCTGCTCGCTGGAGGAAGTGATGAGGATTATGTCACGTCGGCTCCGCCTCCTAGCCGGCAGTGGGCCATTAACAGTCAACCGCCAAACTGTGCACCGGTGCGGTCTGCACAGCAGCAATGGAGAGTGTGGCGCGGGTACCGCAGAAAGGGGGCCCTGGACAGCAGTCCTGTTGGGCCCCGGGCCCCCCAGTCCGACCCTGAAGCTGGCCATACACAAAGAGATCCGCTCAAATTAGCAAATCTTTCCCCGATATGCCCGCCAACGACCGAATGATCGGATTACAACGAGGAGCAATGAGCTGGTTTTCGGTCGTCGGAAAAATGAAACCTTCCTGATCGATATCAAGATATCGAGTGGGAAAACCCGTCATAAAGCCCCTATACACAGGCAGATAAGCTGCCGAATTGGTCTAAAGGACCAGTATTGGCAGCTTTATTTGCCCGTGTATGGCCACCTTAAGGGCAGAATATTACAGATGTGAATGATTTTTTGAATGAATTTCATCTTGATTTAATGTATTAATGTCTAGGTCACACAATGTAAATAGTTTCCCTTTATGACTCAAGACACATTGGTTTTTCTATTAATTGGTAAATCTAACTGGCTGGCTGTACTCAGCTGATACTCTTGGTCACTTAACTGGTTGGATGGTGTCAGCTGCCTTTGGAGTTTCCTCCCTAATAAGACAATTTCAACTTACTGCAGTAGGGCAACAGATTATGATCTTACATGTTGGTAAAGTAATCTGAGCCATGATTGCACAAGGCATGTAAGCCGTCACAAGCTAAATGGGCTGCACTGCTTTGCCCAATCTCACGGGTATCTCTTGAAACTGCCAGTGTAGCGGCTGATTTTCAGCCTGTGTATTTCAGCAGGACTATTTTCAGCCCCATCTGGCATTAGCCGTAGGTAGGGTTGCCACTTTTCTGGAAAAAAATACCGGCCTTCCTATATATTTATCTTTTTTCCCTATTAATAACATTGGGACCAGCCATCATTTTTACCGGCCAGGCCAGTAAAATACCAGCCAGGTGGCAACCCTAGCCGAGGGCCTGATGGAAAAATCAAACCAGCCCAATTGATATCTGTCAGATTTTCAGCCAGATATTATTCAGGCAGGCCCATCAGTGTGACCCATACACAGACCAGTAAGCTTTAAACTCAGTTTGGAGGGACAGAGATGGCAGCTTTTATCAGCGGTCTATGGCCCACGCTTCTTGTGATGGGATTATAAGCACAATAGAAGCCTTGTGGGAGATGATAAGGAGCATGTGATCAGCCTGCAATCAGTCAATGGCAGGTTTATACAGCACCATATTCACAAAATCTTGTAAGAATATAAATCAAGCTTTTAATATTACCTTTAGGGCTAGTCCACACGAGGCAACTTCGGGCGACTATAGAAAACGCATTGCCGCATGTGCATTAGCGCAGGCGACTTTGTGTTGTAGCCTATGGGGAAAAACGCCGAGGCAGTTCGGGGAGATAGTCGCGCAAAAAACGTGGCGATTAGTCGCCAGGCGACAAAATCTCCCCGAATCTCCTCGTGTGGCCTTACCCTTAGGCAAAACCCTTGGAAGACAAAAAAATAATGACCCTTTAATATGCTATATGCAAAAGCTTCAGGCCATTTATAGTACACAGTCTAAAACATGTGGGTCACATTTGTCTTCTCTATTAATTATCCTTTCAAAGTTGAGTTTGTTTTTGTGTTTTTAATGTATATTTTACAAAAAAAACAAGGGACATTAATAAATATTTATTTTAAAATGAATTTACTAAAAGGTTGGACTCTTTGCAAGGAATTTAGCATCCTGAACTTTAGAAAGTATAAAATTGGGAGTGTTGATTAGTGCATCAACACATGTATCTGTTATAGAAGGAAAGGAAAGGCACATCAAAGGCACTGACCTTCACGTTCCCTCTGGTCTTTCATTAAGTGTCCACTGAGGTGATCCTTGACCAGATACAGTCAATTCACATCCTGACAAGATGAATTACAAGATGAATTAGGGATTGCGCTGCAAATATATAACTACCAAGGCCTTTCCTGATTAAATTCTCAAGACCTGAAAGTAATTTCAGCAGCATTGCTGTTAATTTAGTCCAAGATCAGCATCAGGGCAAATGAAGGGATAACACTTTTCCCTTCAAATTATCACACTGTTTGGCCAGCACAATTATTTTTGTCTTGAGGGATTTAAGCAGAGGGGGAAAAAATCCTGCAGAATGAAAAACAACATCCCAAGGGCATAATCAGGCTCTTCGTGTTTAGGGTTCAAGGCTCATTTGAATGCTGTGGAAGGAGAAGTTTTCGGGAAACAGTCTGACAAATTTGAAAGTGAATAGACACCAGATTGAGTTTATTGCTTTGTAAACCCAGAAGGGTTCATTAGCTCTGTTTTGCGTTAAAAAAAATTGAAGTAAGAAGTAGTAATACTGTGAGCACCAGTGACCAACAACTATATGGCTTGTTTTATGCAACATAAAGAAAAACAATAAAAGCATGTGAAACATTTGCACCTCTGGTGAAATGCAGCCCTGTTCCCAGTTTTAACTTACAGGATTGTTACTGAAAACCTTCACAGAAATTCTTACTGAAAGTCAGGTTGTGAAATTTCTGTCGTTTCTGGTGAACAAGGTACCCTTTGGCTATATGTGTAGAGAAAGGAGGCTGCTTTGTTTAATTATTGCAGACTGCTTACCCCTTTAGTGTAGTAATCTCGTGGGCCAATAGCATTGTAAATTACTCATCATGCTGAATCCTCACAAGCTGCAGGCTTAATTCAGGCAAGAGATATTTTAATCCGATGTGTGTGTGCAGTTCTGGTACAGATTATATATATATATATATATATATATATATATATATATATATATATATATATATATATATATATATATATATATATATATAACAATAATTAAAAAGCAGTAGTGTTTTCCTAACCGAAAACAAGATCCTTGGGAAAATATCTGATCCGTTGGCTGTCAAAACATTCAGTTACAAACTTGTTGCTAATCTGGTGTCAGCTGCTTCCTTATTTTGTAGCAATACAGGGTGCATATGATTCATGGAACATGCTAGACTTTTGCTACACTTTTGTTACTCCAAATGTGACAAATTGCCATCCAGGTGTATTTATAGACTGCACTTCCCTAGGGTGAATGAAAGTCTAACATAAGGGAAATGTACCATCCAAAACTCCCTTTCTAGTCCTGCACAAGTAATATCCATTCTAGTGTGACTGCTAAACCACTCTCATTTAAACCCCAGATCTTCTTGAGATAAATACAACGGCACAGTAATTGAATAGAAAGTATGTGCCTTTATTAGATCACAGATTCTCAGTGCCAGATCTACACAGCTTGTTCCCAGTGTCTGCTAAAAGCTGCTCTTGAGTATTTGTAGTCAAGTACAAGAAAATTAACACATAACAACATAAAGACTCCGAACCAATACACACACTGATTTGTTTACATCTCCAAATCCTTCATTACAAGGTCAACTTTAATTTGATATGGGAAACACACAGTGTCAGTAACGGTTTGCAGGGTGCTACTGAATGTTTTCTGTAGGCACGGAAGCTGTGCTATATACTACCCATAGTCAGACAAATGAAAAAAATAAAGAACAATATTGGAGAAAGAAATGATGGACATCTCTAGCTTTAATTGTTAATAAATGCATACAATTATTTGTAAAGCAGAAAAACAGAATTCACTTTGCATTTGCATCATTGAAATTTGTGCCATGTGCTAATATACCTGTGGCACATGCTTTGCAGAATAGAAAGATAGGGATAAAGGCTCATTAAGAAAGGCAAGCCCAGAGACACAACATTACTAAGATAAGTAGACAACTTTTTTCATAATGTGAATCAAAGCAAATGATATTTGATTCCCCACCCCATTCACAAATATTTGTATGAGTGTATTAATAATTAAAGCTCAAGGAAACAAAATTGTATTCAATGTTGAAAGAAGAAATACATTCTGTGGGACATGATGAAACAGACTATTGCCATATGGGTTTCTTTGCATCAAGATGTGACTGTCTCCTATGGGGATCCTTGTTATGACATCACAACCCTATACCCAAGACTGAAAAAGGAAAAATATAAATTGACACCTGCATATTCCCTGACAGTAGAGGGATTGGGTTTAATGGTCAAAGTTAAGGTGATCCCATATGGTATCTGAATGGTCAACCCGCATTCAAAGGCACATTCATTGTATGGCCACCTTTCTATTGTTCCCTGTGTGTAGGTCAAGAGCCCCAATGATTGTAACAGCAGGAAGGGATCACTACAGACCAATGAGTCAGTTTCTCATCTGCTAATGCATCATGTAGTGGGTTATATGATATTTCAGCAGATTAAATTTTTAAACCTGCCTGACTGATGGACTAACTGATATCTATGGTACATAGATCAGTATTGATTTTATTGGTATGTGATTGACCAGTTTTATCAATTAAACCCTTTATAACTATTTGGGGTTCATGTTTTATCGTGTACCTTTCCTGACCATGACCTGTCTCTTGATTGGCTGCAATATAATCTCTTCATCAAAGATTTGTATCAGTCCTGCACTGGATTGTGGCACCTTGAGAATTAATGACCTGCCTAGGGCCACAATAAGATAAAGCTAGCCACACATAGCTAGAGTCCTGTAGGATTGATCAGCCTGTGTGCTGAGTGATTGGATGTCATGAGGATGGTTTATTTGGATTTAAATTGTGTGCAAACCAATCAGATTGTAAAGAAAGCAGTAAGAAGGTCCATTTGACCAGTGTCCCCAATGTTCAAGTTCTTTATCAGGGCATTGGACTAAAAGACTGGGAGGGTGGGGAATTTTAGTTGTGCATACGTTTGGTACTGTTGGCTGGGAGTTACGTTAATCATTTCTTGTAAAGTTTTTAATGAAACAAATATAAAAATGCATATGTATACGTGAGATATCAAGTACCAAAACTGGCCTGAAGGAATTGTTTTCATATGACATATATTACATTTGTCTATTAAAATTGGCGCACAAAGCATTGTTATGCCCTTCTGTTGTTTTATTATTTTTAAAACGTTAGCACCTTCTTTCAGACTAAATTCAGTGTTTATGACATCAGAAGAATACAAGGTTATACAAAAAATGGATGGATGAAATTCTGTTGAATGCTGTGTAATTCTAAAATGTCCAGAACAAATATCCAATGTATAAAGAATTCGTATTGTGCTGCAGGGTATAGTCACTTGGTATTTAGCAAACTGCTTTCCCAGTTTCTGGGCTGAAATACCAAAGTGCTTATCAACTATGGGCTGAAAGGACATTTTTAAGCTGGATGCTTGAGTGACAACCTCTTCAATCCTTTTACTAGACGCACAAATACAGGCTGTTTTTCTTTCTAGTCTAAAAATACAAGAGCTGCTGATGAACCAGTTGGAAGCTTTTCTAATGAGAAAGGGGAAATCAGTCCAACAGGTCACCTTTTAGCCACCTATGACATCAGCCTGCTGCCCTGATTCCTTCATTTAATGCCTTCAAGCTAAAAACAATAGCCCAGCCATTAAGCACCTCACAGTCCAAGATAAGAAAGCTCTAAGCAGATAATAATCTGTGCATTTAGCTGGATTTCAGCCATACAGCTCCTTAATCGTTTCTTCTCCGCTATGTGCTACCCAATCAAAGGTACAGGGGAAAGCCCTGCACTCCTTGAATCTGCAAGAAAGACCTAGCAAGGAGAAAAAAATGAAGGGGGGAGAGGAAGAGAGGATTTCAATTGCAATCGCCTCCATGTGAAATGAAAACGTTTCTTAATTGCCATTAAGGAAATAGGTTAAATACAGGCTGCATAAGCTGCTAAGTACAGGCAAACAGATTAAGGAAGAGAAGACAGTTGAAGCAGACACACTTCTACTAGTCAATATTAAGTGTCCCAGTTTGTCTTTTGACAAGGATTAAAGCTAAACATTTTTTTTTCACTGTCATTATTATGTCCTTCGGAGTCACTGCATTGGTTTAACATCAATGAGCTGATTCTTAGAAACACCAAAAAGCCAATGAGTTTTTTGAACAATTGATAAGAATACTACTTTCTTTATTTGCTGCAAAAAAAAAACATTACTTAGGTTAATTTTAATCTTTTAGAGTATAGGAAGAGCTAACTGCTGCTTTTCTAGGCTGTACATGTCAATAATCATGCACTGGAGGTCATGGGTAGTTATAGGGTTATTATTATACTGTATAAAAGTGTTTTAGATGTTTTCATTAAATATATCAATGATCTATGTTGGTGCTATATAAATACATGTTAATAATAATAATCTCCAACCTGTAGCCCTCCATCTGTATCTTTGGGTGAAAATGAGTATAGGACAGGCCAGACCAGGTATGACTTTGATGTAGTTGGCCAGCTTGGATATATAAAAAGGGGAGCTCATTAGTTAGTAGTTTAATGCAGAAAATTCCTCACCCACCTAGTTTAAAGGGATCCTGTCATCGGAAAACATGTTTTTCTCAAAACGCATCAGTTAATAGTGCTACTCCAGCAGAATTCTGCACTGAAATCCATTTCTCAAAAGAGCAAACAGATTTATTTATATTCAATTTTGAAATCTGACATGGGGCTAGACATTTTGTCAATTTCCCAGCTGCCCCATGTCATGTGACTTGTGCCTGCACTTTAGGAGAGAAATGCTTTATGGCAGGCTGCTGTTTATCCTTCTCAATGTAACTGAATGTGTCTCAGTGGGACATGGGTTTTTACTATTGAGTGTTATTCTTAGATCTACCAGGCAGCTGTTATCTTGTGTTAGGGAGCTGTTATCTGGTTACCTTCCCATTGTTCTTTTGTTTGGCTGCTGGGGGGGGGGGAAAGGGAGGGGGTGATATCACTCTAAGGCTAAGGCCACACTAGGCGATAGCGCGGCGATTTGACTCGCGGCGAAACTTTTCGCCGCGACTTTTAAGCCGCAATCGCTGTGGAAACTTTTGCGCTGGCGTCTATGGGGAATCGCGAGCGTAAAAACACACGCGGCGATCTTTTTTATATTGTCGCTCGAAATCGCCTAGCGAGGCAATTTCGAGCGACAGTAGAGAAAAGATCGCCGCGTGTGTTTTTACGCTGGCGATTTTTCGCGATTCCCCATAGACGCCAGCGCAAAAGTTTCCACAGCGATTGCGGCTTAAAAGTCGCGGCGAAAAGTCGCCGCGAGTCAAATCGCCGCGCTATCGCCTAGTGTGGCCTTAGCCTAACTTGCAGTACAGCAGTAAAGAGTGATTGAAGTTTATCAGAGCACAATTCACATGACCAGGGGCAGCTGGGAAATTGACAAAATGTCTAGCCCCATGTCCGATTTCAAAATTGAATATAAAAAAATCTGTTTGCTCTTTTGAGAAATAGATTTCAGTGCAGAATTCTGCTGGTGCAGCACTATTAACTGATTCATTTTATTCCCCATGACAGTATCCCTTTAATGCACTCTTAGGGGCAGATTTATCAAAGGTTGAATTTCGAATTTCCCATAACTTCGAAATTCAAATAAAAAGAGACCAATCAAAATTTATTAAAAAAAATCAACGTTTTTAACTTCGGGTGAATCGCCTGTATTCAAAACGTTCGAATCAAACTTTTAGTGCATTCAATCAGATTCGAAACAAAGTATTTTTCAAAGTCCACAAATTACTCCAAATAGGTTCTAGGAGGTCCCCATAGGCTAAAAGAGCAATTTGGCAGGTTTAAGATGGTGAATGGTCAAAGTCGAAGTTTTAAAGAGACAGTACATGATACATTTCGATATTCTAATTTTCAAATATTTTTCAAATTTGATTCGAATTTGGCCTATTCGATAGTTGAAGTACACACAAATAGCTTGAAATTCAAAATGTTTTATTTCGAATTTTCACTTCGACCCTTGATAAATCTGCCCATTAATGTATTTGATAATGAGTGCAGATCACCTATTTTCTTTATTTCTTTGGGGGATTCTGTAAATTGTAGTTCAACAGCAGGTTAGATAGCACTAATTTATGTAAAGCCAACTCTTTTCCCTTAAATATGGCCTCACATTGCTAGGGACCCCTCTCCTCTTTCTTTAGCCTTGCTGAAGTGATGCATCTGGGCTGATGTCCTCTAGTTGGGTATCACTGTTTTACATTTGAACTACATTCTGATCAAAATGCTGAAAAAAAGTATAAAGACCCAGATAAATCATAAAACTACCTTTTAAGATAATGTAGACCAGGCATGACCTATAAGTCGGGACCTAAAAAAGGCTTCTTATACAGTTTAGGGTTCCCTACACAAGAGGTGGCAACATTGCAAAACTATATTACCCTATTTGCCTGTTTGTCTGTCTCCCGTGCCTCTGGCGCTGGCTGGAATTTTCGGACTTGAAGGGATACAAGTGGGAGCCGGCTGGGATCTGTGGACACAATCAAACCTTGGGCGTATCTTTCTGTTTAAGATACTTCCACAGTTTAGGGTGGGTCTCCATGATCCTGTTAATAAAGTAAAATGTTTTCCTACAATATACAATGTTTAAAAAGATAAAGGTAAATATGAAGACAGCACTATCATTTTACAGCTTTTGCCTTTCTATTCTGAAAATTAAATTTAAAATGCTGTTTGGCTGTTGAGTCAGTGACTTGGTAACCTGAAAATCATATGGCTATAGCTTTTATCAATCAGTTTCATTGTTCATGGTCAAACCACTTTAAGGTTGCTCAGGTCAGTACCCCTAGCAGTCAGAATGCAAACCAAAGAACCGCACAATAAACACATAATACCATTGAGACTATGAAAAGGAAAAGCAACTGGAGATTCACAGCCATGTCTATATCTAAAATTCATTTTAAGGTGAAAATTCCTTTAAAGAGATACTGTCACCAGAAATGAAACCCTTTTTTTACATCTATCATAATATTGCCTTTAAAAGCTACTCATAGCTTTGCCATAAAGAATTTGCACAATGCTTTTACATTACCTGTCTGATGCCCCATGTTCCTGTATGAGGGGGCTGCCATATTTCTGCAGCAGGAGTCCGTTAGCATTAGAAACTGAGATGGGACAGTCAGGTTGGAAAAACAGTCAGGTTTACAAACTAACAATAACTTATAAAAACAAACCTCTCAGCAAAAAATGATCAACATGAAATATAGGTAACTTTTAATGTACATTCATATTTTAAAAAGTAGTTTTTTTAGTGTCAGTATCATAAGCCAACAGGTTGCCATTTACTTCAATGAAAGGCAGCATTCTAGTGAAACAAATGCTACATGATGTACCCCAAGCCTAATGATTTTCATTGAACTACTCAAAGAACTTTAATCTCAGTACACTAGCAATTTGTTGGTTGATTGATTTGATCGATCTTGCCAAGGCTGATCAGCTAGAATAAAAAAACTGGTCTAGCCAGTGACCTAATTTAACATATATCTTACAGAGCCACACTTCTACCGAGGGATGAGTCAAATTGGTCAGCAGAATGATGGATAAAATCATTGCAATGCAGCTGTCTGTGTGTTTATATGCTTGCTAAAATAATCCTTGTTATAATAATACCCTTATAAGAAAAAGAACAGTGTAGAAGACTTGTCTTGTCATTAGTAACAATGTGTTGTCTGTATTTTTCAGATTCAAAAAGGATGTAGTTAAACTGGGGAGAAAGAATGTGTTAATCCAACTTTTGGAAGATTGTGAATACAATGATTTTCTGAGATAAACACATTTTTTTAATCCACTTTAATGCCACCCCTCTGTGGAGCTGCAGAGATTTTAGCAAGGGGAAGTTAAATAAGTTTAGTTAGTAAATGACTGTGTACAAAGGTTTTGCGAAACTGGTGACCTAGCGAAACATGAGAATACCTGAACAGCTATTTTGTATGTGTATCCTCAAAACACTCACCGTACATTCTTTGTTTCTGAAAGTGAAGCTTGTCTGACATTTACCCCACTGTATACCCACTCAGCCTCAGCCAGTATTTTATGCTGAATCTTGTAAGTTTTTCTAGACTAGAGGACTATTGCTGTTTTTTGGTGGCTTTTTATATGATGCAAGGAATTATTCTGGGATGGTGATCTCTACAGATGTGAGGGAATAAAACTAAGGGGGAATAAGAATTGGAACCAAGGGATTGCTTTTATTTAATACCTGTTATTGCATAAAATATATGGAGCTTAGCAGGTGCGATTTTACTGGGACCAGAACAAAAAAAGCAAAGTAAAGTTTAAAGGTGTCTAATATGCAGTTCTCAATATAGGCAGGACTAGTATTGAATGGGGGCATACATTGTTGAGAGAAGGAATAAGGGGGACCCCTAGTTATGCCACAGGCATTTAGGGTATTTGGAAACTCCTGCCAGTTTTTACCTCCCCTTAACAAAGCAACCAACTAGGTCTTTTGCATGGAAGGAGCTGACATGCATCCCTACTCTTCCCCACATTTGCAAGGTATAGCTGATTAATCTAATGGGCAAAGTATCATATTTCCACTTGAAAAAAAAAAAGATCAAACAACACATCACTTTATTCCACCTGGGTTAATTTTATCCTTTTTTCTATTCTGCCTTTCAGGTTGTGTCAGGGGAAGGGAGATACATGGCAGCTTGGTCCCAATACTAACTGCCCTCGTGTCTGTGTGGGATAGGGGCTATGGAGGCCATATATGTTTAGGGAAACATTACTTTAAGGTTGTGTAGTCCTAACTGCATTTGAAGTTTTAAATCCTCTCCGCATATTTCTAAACGACTTGGTAGACGTCTAAATTGGGTCAAATTGTCCCTTTGATGTGGGAGATGATTTCAGAGTTATGTGAAGTGATGACACCAAGCTTAAATGCAGGAGACTTTCTATTGTGAGCATACATTTCCTTCTCCTATGATTTATTCTGCTAAGGTTTAAAAGATGATGGGGGAAAATTTAGTGCCATTTGCCATTTTCAGAGTTCTGAAACAGCAATCGGCAATCAGTAAATAGGATTTGCTGAGCAGAGTAGAAACAGATTTACTTAATACTCCTTCCTTTTACAACCTTCACAATAAATCTGCTGCCACTCAGTTTGCACTCGAGTGGACATTAAAGGACCTCCCACCCCTTTTCCTCTCCAGCACTTCCCCACTATTAAGCAATCTATGCCAAGTACAGACAGCAGGCCCAGTAAATCAATTTAATGAGAGCTGAATCACTTTCTGGGAGTTCTGAGCAAAACAAATAACGCACATGGGAGGTGATGAACGCACAAACACAGAGGGGGAGACCCAAGCCTTCATGCCAAGGAGGAATGATTTTGATATCAGCCCAGTGTTATTTTATAACGGCATATGGTATCAATGATTTAACTTCATATATCTTCAGCAGGCTTGTCAGTGTACACAACGCTGTTAACACATTTTTCCCTCAGGTGCATTAAGTAACTGCCACTTAAAGTTTATAACTTAAATCACTTGTGGCCAAATCAAGTAAGGAGACATGAAGGTCAGAGCAGGCTTTTCCTATTTCACGTGAGTCGCTTTGTCAATCAACATGGCCACTTCTGTGTGAAACGCGCAACTTTCACCACTGTGGATAAGAGAGCTAGCGACACTCCTTCCCTCTAAAACATTATAGATGTTTGAAGTCATTGAAATGTTAACCAGCTGTGACTGAGCTGTAAAAGTGTGTTATATTATCATTTCAATGCATTCATGCAATGCACTGGTTTGGAGCACACACGGACACAACTTGCAGCTATTTGTGGCAATGCTTTTGTCCAGCCTGCTCTGAGACTAGGGAACCGTAGAATTACTGCCAGCCTGAGTGCGTTATTGATTTCATTGTTGCCTTGTGGTAAGGGCACATGCTGCTATTTCGGGAGATTAGTCGCCCAGCAATAAATCGCTTCTTCTTCGGGCGACTCATCTCCCTGAACTGCCTTCCCATCAGCTAGAATATAAATTGCCTCTGGGATGGCACTCGGAGCACTTTGTTTTCCGAAGTTGCCTCACGAGGAAACTTTGGGCGACTTCGGAAAGCCGAAGCAACTCCACTGCCATCCCGTCGGCTGATTTACATTCTAGCTGGCGGGAAGGCAGTTTGGGAGATTAGTCGCCCCGAACAAGAAGTGATTTGTCGCTGGGCAACTCTTGAAACAGCAGCGTGTGTCTCTGTCCTTAGTGGGTTGCATCAAGAATCAGAACTGACCAAGTGAAATGGACACCAATGCCATTATCAACACCACACCAAGTGACACCGTACCAACAAAAGTACAAGGGAATTAGCATATGCCACATTTTGCCAACAATTTGCCAAAACAGGTGCTAATTTCTGTCTGTATTGTGGATTGTGTCCATGTTGCAGTAGACCCAACTTGGTGAGTGCCTGCAGTATTGCTGAAATTCTGGGGAAAAATACTGCACTGTGGTTAAAAGAAAAACATAGTTTTTGTATACAAATATTATACTTTCCACAATGCGCTGTTTGTAAATAGTGTCTGCAATAGTAGGACAGTGATAGTATTTTTCTAAGATGTGCTAGGTTTTCTTACCTAACATACTGCTGACTGGAGATGAACACATATATCTAAATATAAGTACTAGTCTGACTGCCACAAATGGAGTAAGTAAAATGCACTGATTTTCACATTGAATGAAGTACTCTTTAAATAGGTTGTTCAAATTTAAATTAACTATTAGTATGATGTAGAGAGTGATATTCTGATATAATTTGCAATTGGTTTTCCTTTTTGAGAATTTGTTGTTTTTGAGTTATTTAGCTTTTTTATTCAGCAGCTCTCTAGTTTGCAATTTCAGCAATCATGCATTGTTTTGGATAAGAGACTGGAATTTGAATAGGAGAGGCCTGAATAGAAAGATGAGTAATAAAAAGTAGCAATGACAATACATTTGTAGCCTTACAGAACATTTGTTTTTTTTTAATGGGGTCATTAATTTAAAAACTAGAAATAAAAAAAAATAGAAATAATACCAGTTGAAAAGTTGCTTAGAATTGGCCAATCTATAACATGCTAAAAGTTAATTTACAGGTGAAACACCCTTTTAACAGCTCATACTATTTACCTACAGGAAGCCAAACATAGAAATGTAAAAAAAAAACAAAAAAATCTTTAAGTGACAGTGGCAAGGCTACAGGAGCCGCCAAAAGGAAGACCCTAGATAGAAGTACAACTGGTCAGCCCCATTTGGCAAGGGTCAATTATGTCATCTCTTGAAGAAGGAAAATAAAAGCAAAAGGAGCATGTAGGAACTCTTGGAATACCATCCCAGCGGTCTCATGTTAAGTGCTTACAAGTGGCTACACTCTTTGGTAAAAAGGTCGGCAAAGTATTTCCAGCACTTGAAATACAAATACAAGATCTATGAGCCTTACTGTTTTATAGTTTGCTTAAGAACTTTGAAGTTGCAGTACTACAGTTATAGAACAGTAAAACAGTCGCAAGCTATAAATCGACTTGCTAAGCCTTGCAAAGAGCCTCTCTCTAAACCACTTAACACTTTAACATGGATATATAATTCTCTTAAAATATAACAATACATATGTATATCCTTAATTCTAAGTCTAATTTCAAAGAAATAAATAAAATGAATCCTTTTTTTTTTTTTTTACAAATCACTTTTTTTTTTAAAAGATAATTTGAGATCTCTTAATGCGCAGTAAAGGTTTATTTAATAAATCTACAACATGATTTTATAGTCTACACATACAATCCAGAGACTGGGCCTTGCACATTTGGCACAGTTGTTAGCAAATGTAACTTCCCCTATTAATTACACATTCAGAGGTAGTTATGTTTATCTTCTTTTGGCTTCATTTGGTATTCTAGCAGGTGCCCATAGCAAAGAATGTTTTTGTTTTTTAAAAAATGTTAAATACCGGCTGTCGCAGAATACATGAATTTAGAACTTTCCAGAAACTCTGATGCTGTAATTTTCATAACCTGTTCACTTTTTTTTCTAATCCATTATTTTTTGTGTTCCGGTATCAGAAAATATAATAGATACTTTAACTGCTACCTTCTGTCCAGAGTAATGGAAGGAACAAATCACAACTCACAAGTGATGGACAATTGCCCTCTTGATTCCTGTTTTGTGGCTTATTTGTATCTGGATCAAAAGTAAACAAAGTTGTCATACAATACTAGTCTTGCTACACTTGTTTACTGGTTTGCAGGATTTTCATCTGTGTAGCCAGTGGAGAAACGTTAAAGCACCACCCTCCTGCAAAAAAATCTTTGGGGGGCCCAGTGTGAACAGTCCCTCCTGACAGCAACTCCCCATGACCCAGTTGAAGACAGAAGGGGGTCTGGGAAGGGGCACTATTATACGGTAGCCCTCACAGTCTAGGCCTCTCTGCCCCCAGCCGACAACCACGCAATTAAGGGTCTGCTGTATTGGTGTTACACCCAGGTCTGGACTGGGAGTCAAAATAGGCCCTGCCATTCCAAGTACAAAGAGGCCCAAACAGCCCCCCACCAGCCCAAACAGCCCCCTACCAGCCCACTATATGGTAACTTTCTATTGAACCATACAGCAAGCCCCTCTGGCATTTGCCAGAACCCACAGATTGCCAGTCCGGGCCCCCACTGTGTGCAGCAGTACAGCTATCAAACCCTTAGGACCAGTCATGGCTGCATAGTATTGACCGGGTAAAGCAATAACACAGGTTTAAAGTGGAACACAGATTTGCTGATTTCTGTCCCATGTATTATATTAGATTTTTATAAAAAAAAAAAAAAGGGAGAGAGGGAATTTTATGCTATTCTGCATTTTCATATGGCTCTAACTTGCTGACATGTTGCTCAGCGCATAAAATGCATAAACTCATTTAGGTACAGTAGGTAATGATTAAAGCAAGTTGTACAAATATTTGCCCATGGATATTAATTGCCCTTTAACCTTAAAAGCGGTGAAGAAAATAGGAAAGTATTGATAAGCCCAAGCAAAAGAACCTAGTGTCATTTTATTTAGCTTATCTCCTTTTTACTAAAAACACTGGGTGTCATTACTGCAGCTGCCCACACTTACTCACCATTTGTCTTCTGTCTGGTTTGGCTAATACGTTTGTGACTACATCTTTGTGTGTGTGTACACACACACACACACACACACACACAAACACACACACACACGCTGACATCAGTGGATTAGCCATCATAGTGCACGGCTATAACAATGATCTTTCCCATTTGTAGTATTTTTGAAAACAGTCATGCTGTTTATTCTACTTTATTTGAAACTTAGGGACAATACATGGGATTTTGCCAAATACCTCATAGCTAGTGCAAACCCTTTTACCTTAGGAAGGTGTAGTGCAGTGGTGTGGTGCAATGAGTCTATCATAACAACTTTGACATCAGATATGGTTACTTAAAATGGTTACCATGTGTCTTCATCTGCCAGTACCTTAGGATATTTCACCTAGTACATTTAGTTGATTTATGCCTTAAGGCCCCCATACACGGGGCGATAAAAGCTGCCGACAGAGCGAGTCAGCAGCTTATTGGCTCATGTGTGGGGCTATCTGACGGGCTTCCCAGATCGAGATCTGGCCAGATCTCGAATGGCCAGGTTAAAAAATCCCATCAGATCTCGGCCACATCTGTGCGTGTATGCTGTCCTGCAATCCGACCGCCCATATCGGATGCATTGTGATCCAATCGGATCAATTGGATCAGCCCGATATCACCCAATTCAATGTTGGCATATCAGGGAGAGATCCACTCGTTTGGTGATACAGCCAAACGAGCGGATCTCCACATCTATGGCCACCTTTAAGGTCACATCATAAATAGTCCTAAAGTTTTTGTTGGGGGGGCAGGTCAATATCATTAGGAAGGAACACTGATAATTAACACCAGTATTACTTAATTAAATATAGTGACTGCTTGTGCCCAGAGGTTGCTACCAAGGTTTTATCAGTAACATGATAATTTTTTGGGACTGCAATGGCTTTCTGGGCTTCGTCTCCTTTAGCAAATGAGCCCCATTATAGTACATCAGACTAAAGGGCAAGTTCTTGCAATATCACTGCTGTTTCATACATGTATATCGTTTTTATATGATCATCTCTACTCAGCTTCCAGTGTTGTTTTGTCTTTGTTTTTGGATGAACTCTGTGCCCTCTAGTCAGACTGAACTGGTTACATATGGCAAAAGACTGGAGGGTGTTATAGACAAAAATCCAACAAGCAAAACTGAAGTATATCAGAACATCCACAAAGTTAATTGTGTACCAGTCTTCTTTCAATGTTAGCTTATCAAAAGAAGTCATTAGCTTCCTACAGCCAAGCCCACTTAACATGGGTGATTAATCAAATTTGACTAAAATCACTGCTACTTGGGATTTCCCACTGGTAGAAAACCAGTTTACTCTGCTTTGATTCATTTCTGTTGCTATTTCCAACAATAGTTACAGAATGCAAAGACATAACCAGAGAACCCTCGCCTACCAAATGAAAGGCACACAGATTTTTTATAAAGTTTTTTATCTTATAGTACTAGAAAAGGCCCCTGTTTATTCAATTTATATACAAGTATGGGATCCATTATGCAGAAAGCTCCACATTCTGGAAAGTCAGTCTCCCATAGACTCCCTTTTAATCAAATAATTTTTGAAATTGATTTTCTTTTTCTCTGTTTTAATAAAGCAGTACCTTGTATGTCATCACAACTAACATATAATTTATTCTTATTAGAGGCAAAACAATCCTTTTGGGTTTATTTAATGTTTAAAATAATTTTGAGTACACAATGTATGGAGATACAAATTACAGATTTCTTATTCGGAAAACCCCAGGTCCTATACCTGTACTACTGAATTGTAGGGACAATTTCACAACCAGTATGGTGTTATCTGAAGGTTCTGCTTACCCCATATACTGAGTGGGGAACATTTAGTGGCAACAAAAATATAAAAGTGTAAAACTACTGATTTTAAAAATTGCCCACGCTTTAACCTTACTTTCCTTTCTACTCCCACAGTTGCTACAGCTATTTTTTCCCCTGGTATAGTAGTGATGTACGGGTCAGGGAAAACTCAACACTCACCAGAGCCTAACGCGGCAAAATCTTAACCTGCACCTGACCCTAACATGTAAAATGTTGCCATTGTATCTTCCTGCTCTGTACCCATACCTTCCTGCTCTTCGGAAGCAGAGGAGGAGTGTACTTCTCCTGTCTGACCTGCACCCAACCCTAACCAGCAATGGTCACCCAAATTTCAACTTGAACTCACCCAACTGGTGCTCAACTCGTGGGTCACCATGGGTTTTGAGTCAACCCATACATCACTACTATGGTATAATTTGCAGCACTTTGCAGAGATTATACATCATTCTCTGCCCCAGTTGAGCTCACAATCAAAGGTCCCTATGACATATGCCATTTGACAAATCCCATTTGAAAGAAGGCAAATAATTCAAAAAATGTTAAAAAATATAATGAAGACCAATTGAAAAGTTGCTTAGAACTGACCATTCTATAACATACTAACTTAATGGTGAACCACCCCTTTAAGTGTCAATTATAAGTAATACCAAGAATGACGAGAGGTGATGTAGAATGACACTTGAGCCGCTTTGGGTTGCTGTCAGTATGCCAACTACAGTCACTGCTCTTCTAAATCTTTACAAATACTAGATCAAAATGCTATAAGACTAATTACTAATATACAGAACAGGTATGGGGTCCATTATCCAGAATAAGCATCAAAAAAACAGGTTTAGATGTTATATCGGAGCTCACCCTTCTTTGTGCAGCGTCTCTACCTTCAGTCGCAGCTCTCGCGGGATCCTCCTCACCTCGCTGAGGAGGTAACTTCAGTGCACAGATTTACCCCGTTTCACGGCGCAGATCGAAGGAATCACAGGAGACGATATTGCTCAATTTTCTTGCGGCTTTATTTGGCACATCTAGTGAGTTTCTAGCAGTGGGTTGGTGTGGAAAACCTACGCGTTTCGTGCCCTCTGACGAAGTGCCTGGAAAGAGGGCACGAAACGCGTAGGTTTTCCTCACCAACCCACTGCTAGAAACTCACTAGATGTGCCAAATAAAGCCGCACGAAAATTGAGCAATATCGTCTCCTGTGATTCCTTCGATCTGCGCCGTGAAACGGGGTAAATCTGTGCTCCATTATCCAGAAACCTGTTATCCAGAAAACTCCAAATAATCAACATTTTTAAAACTGATTTCCATTTTCTCTGTAGTAATAAGTTGTACTTGATACAAACTATTAACCCTTACTGGAAGCAAAACCAGCCTATTTGGTTTATTTAATGTTTACATGATTTTCTAGTAGACTTAAAGTATGAAGATACAATTTACGGAAAACCCCAGGTCCCGAGCATTCTGGATAACAGGTCCCATACCTGTATTAGTATTTGTGTGTGTCTGACTTTAAATGGGTAGGTAGCCAATCTAGAGGCAGTGCATGCTGGCCTATACTAACGTTGAATTTTAAATCTCTTTGCCAAAGTCCATGGGATGCCAGACCCAGAGAGCTTGCAGTCTACTCTTTCCTATACATGTTGTAGGGTTGTTAAATTTCCCCTTTAACACAAAAGGGAAAAAAAAGGTCAGAATAGTGATCTGACTGTAAACATGGAATCTGAGAACAAATGTAAAAATATAATCAAAGCTGAAAGGCTGCAAGAGTCAGCATAAAAATTTCGACATATTACTCCTTTTACAAAGCACAGCACTAAAAACAAAGGGGCTGTAACTTCACCCAAAAATACTCTTTACACCTGGTGCTTTAACATGCAGATATATTCTAGTGATCTTTGCCGCTTTAAATCTTGCGACTTGATACCACTCCAATTCACTGTCCAATACCGGCTGTGCGGACTTTAGGGGTCAATCCTCAGTAGATGTTACTAAACCAACATCCCCTGTAAAGAATGACAAAAGCTTCCGCAGCTGACCTTGGGTTCAGAAGTAGCTGCTGCCAAACTGCTGCACCATTTACACTGACATTTACACTGGCTGAGAATGACATAAGGCTGCCATGAACTTTACAGCTTTGCCTTCTAACTCAGCCATGTTTGTAGAGCACGAATGTTAGTGAGCTTCTTAAATAGTGAATACTGGCCTCAAGGTAACCTACTACTGAGCTCAGAGATCAAGCCGGGGTGGGGGGGATAAAAGTATACACATTTGAAAGGCAGGAATGGTTTATATTAATCGGATGAAACAATTGCAGTGCTTCAGCCCAACCTCTTACTAACCCTGGAGCTATTGCCAGTAGTAATGCGCGATTCGCGAAATGCATTGAAGTCAATGGTCGTCAAAATTATTTTGACGCATGCAAAATTTTGATATGCGCAACTATTTGGTCAAAATGCATTAAAGTCAATGGGTGTCCAAATAATTTTGATGCATGACAATTTTTATGCGTGCGCCAATTTTGACGCATGTCAATTTTTTTGGACACAACAGATTTTTCTCCAGCGAATTGACGCCGCATTTTCCCAAATGAATTCGCTTGCGGCAAAATGTGGAAATTCACTGTTAATTAGTGACTGGCGAATTTATTCTCCCATCATTAATTGGCAGCTCAAAGGTGTCGGTAGCTCCAGGGTTCCCAGAGCAACCAAAGGCACAGAATACTTGTACTTGAAGATTACTGCACATATGCCATTGTGTTGCTGAGAGCTAGAAATTATGTAAGTTCCACTTTGAATTTGTTCAGCTCAATTGCATATGACTTGTGATGAAGCACAATTACTACCATTTTGATGCATCAGAGGCCAGTGTGTCAGGCTTGTGTCCCTTATTATGGGGAAAATGTTGCATTGTGGGTAAATAAATATTATGGTTAAAAGTCTCTCAGGGGAAGCACATAAAGCATATAAAATATAGCCTGAGCCAACTATTACTGTTTCATAACATAGGTTCCTCTAAGTTGTTGGGTTTGCTGTGGCTTGTGTAAAGATCAAAGATCTGTTTGGGTAAAGTTTGTTGTAAACCAGCTTCCAAGCTTACAAATATGGTGGGGCAGCCTTATAAAATGAAGAGACACCTCACAAGTTCTTCAGTTTAATGATGAGTCCATCCTGACAACTGTCTAATAAATATTATAATAATATTATATAATATTGGAATTTGACATTGTTGACACTGGAGGTTTTAAAATTTAAATGAGGACAGTTCCATAAACTGTTGGTATAGTGCTAATAGAAAACCTGACCTAAATGGACAAAGGACTACCAACAACCTAGTAAGGTTCCAAATACTGAGACATGGCTTTATACTATAGCAAAAAGTATATATGGAAATTAATATATATTTATAACTTAGCCTAGAAAATGGGTGAATCGCTGATTTTGTGATATCTATATATAGCAGATTCAGATTCCTAGCAAGTTAAGAATTGTGTAGATTGATCCAGTTTTTGTTTACCTAATCTTGCATTCTTCATATTTTTCAGGAGGAAAAAAAATGCACGTATTGCACAACACAATAAAATTGGGGGTGTGAAAATTCCAACACATACTGCTTTAAATCAGTTTCCTCCAACAACTGAAAAGGCAACCCAAGCTGACCCAAACCGGAAACATACGAGTTGATTTAGTTGCACAAAACTTAAACCAGCATATCTGAACTGAAAGTAACTTGGCAGAATATTGCTCTTTTCAAGGGCCGATCAGTATATATATATATATATATATATATATATATATATAGATATATATATATAGATAGATATATATATATATATAGATATATATATATATATATATAGATATACAAAAACAAAAAATGCAGCTCATCCATGTGTTGCAATTAAAATCAGTCTGGTGCATGGGCGTGTGGCTTATATCATATACTGAACCAAACAAATTAACCCAGCACTATCATTATACAACTTTAAGGAACAATTGGATTAAAGAGAACTTATCTGAATTTGGCAAAAAGAGACACTTTTGGTTACATGGTTTGTACAAAGTATGCATAAGCTGATGCGCCCCGCCAAGGCAGTGTCCATGCATCAGTCCTACCTAAGTGTTTGGTTCAGTATATATATAGATATATATATATATATAGATAGATAGATATATATATATATATATATATATATATATATATATATATATATATATATATATATATATATATATATATATATATATATATAACAAGCAAGCTGGAGCACTCACTCAAAAGCTTGGTCAACTGCCTGGGTGCTGGTTATATAATAATATAAATAGCAACAAAAAACCGCACTCACAGGACTTAGTTTAGTGCAAACAAAGTGGAATAAAACCACTTTGTTTGCACTAAACTAAGTCCTGTGAGTGCAGTTTTTTGTTGCTATTTATATATATATATATATATATATATATATATATATATATATATATATATATATATATATATATATATATACTGATATGCCCTCGAAAAGAGCAATATTCTGCCAAGTTACTTTCAGTATATATATATATATATATATATATATATATATATATATATATATATATATATATATATATATATATATATATATCCTTGAAAATAATATATTATACATACAAATAATAATTATACATACAAATAATAATTATATATATATATATATATATATTTATTGTGTTGTATTCTATGAAGCTAAAAGAGTTAAAAGCTCCCTTAAGAGATATTAAGAAGATGCTCTCTTACCTCCCTGAGTAGTTTCTCTGCTATTTTGGTGTCTATGTTTCTAAAGTCTCAGCTGTGGAAATAGAACCTGTTGGGGGCATGCTGATTGAATGAGAAGCCACCTTGCTGTTGCTGCAAATGCCAAGATGGCGCTGAAGCCATTATCCACTACTTTCTCCTTTTGCCTTATACTACATTATAAACAAAGCTATGGACTAATTATCAATTTAGCAAAATAAAAAATGCAAATAATGGTACATCTCACCTGGTCAATGGCAGCAGGGGCCCTTTTAATAAATGGCCAAAAAGGGCAATTTTTATTAGTCACACATAGACAGGGAGGTCCAACGTCATTCATTTAATCTGCAACCATGTTTGACTAAAGCAACTCAAAAAGATATTCTTGATGATCAATTGCTGTTGAGGATTATAATGCATATGCTTTTTTAGATCTGTATCATTTTATGTATGCTCTCCTCTATACCACACACTTACAGTATAAGAGCATGCTGACCTGTGTAGTCTAAACAAATATGTAAATAGAGAGAGAAATTAACAGGTGCCAAAGATCATCTGAATTCATGTGGCTTTTCACAATTAGAAGGACCCATGGTTCCTTTGCAGCTCTGCAAAATTGGTACAACATGTTCAGTGGCTGTGGGCACAAGAAAAAAAAAATATATATAAGGACCAATGAACCATTCCACTTAGAAAGTAACCAACAAGCAATATACAAATACAACTGTGGACCTCCATCTGTGAGAGTCCTATATATGAGCCCATTTCTTGAGCCTTTGGCTTCATTGACTATGATATAAGATAACAAGGGGCCATTTATTCATAGTTGAGTCACTTAAAACAAACACCTCATCCTCATGCTGTGGTCTAGACCTCATTCTGATTCCATCAGTTGAAAGTTAAAAATACAGTTAGGTTTTTATGGTGAATGGCTATAACTCTGAAACTTTTCAAATTCAGCAAGGGATTAGACAGGGATGCCTTCTCTCACCTTTGTTATTTAATATAGCTCTAGACCCCTTTATAAACCACACCAATACTTTCAATAAAACATTTGAATGTATCCCACTTGGACACACAAGACATAAGATAGTGGCATTTGCTGATGATATTCTATTATTTATTAATCACCCTCAAAAGGAGCTACCTACAATATTAGACACTATTCAAACTTTTAGTACGTTTGCAGGATTCCGTATTAACTAAACAAATCAGAATCATTGGAATTAGGAGATGGGGGGAAAACAAATAGAAACATTATCCTTCCCTTTAAGAAAGCACAATCTTTTATCACATATTTGTGAATTAAACTGCCAAAAAAACACACGGAAATATATTAATTGAATGTTCGGTAGACCATAGATTTCATGCAGCAAGAACTTCAAAAATGGGAATCTTTAAATTTAACTTTTTTGGGCAGAATTCACCTATTAAAATGATCTTATTTCCTAAACTGCTTTATCAATTACAGATGCTACCGTATAGTATAAAACCCTCAGATCATAGAAGATTACTTAAACTACTCCGTAACTTTATATGGAAACAAAAACGACCAAGGATAAGCTTGTTTAAATTACAACAAACAAAAGATTTGGGAGGGGTTAATTTCCCAAATATACGGGAATACAATGAAGCATCATTATTACAATTTGCAGTGGATTGGTTAAATGATAGAAATATATACACCTCCACAGAGCTTAACCAGTTATTAACAGGAGGCCTTTCTCTTAATTTCCTTCTCCATTCCCCATTAATAAACATACACCGTGATATGTGTGAACACCCCCTCTTTATTGACTCTTACAAAACTTGGAATACAGTAAAACGTAGATTTAAATTGACACCCGATTGTTCCACTTATCTTACATGGCTTGGTAATCCAACATTTCATAAATAATAGGACACTATTGGAATGGCAAAACCTTAACATCAATTAAAGACATAACCAGCGATAATTCTATAATATTAACCAAAGAGGAGATGATCCAGAAATTTCCATTTCTATCTGATGATCATATGCTCCTCATTCAAATAACCCATTTTGCTACAAAAGTCATACAAAATTTATCTCAGATAGACAAAAATAATCCAATAAATACACTATTGCCCAAAAGTAATACGGATAAAACCACATCTCAAATATATTGAATAATTAGAACTACATTACAATCTGAAAAGCCAGATACCTTTTTAAGCAAATGGACCTCGGCAATCCCATCGATAGATGCTTCCAAAGTACTTCAATATCATGCAAAAACTATGAAAACTTCATCTGCCAGCAAAAATCAAGAGATGTCATTTCAAATCTTACATAATTCCTACCTAACACCATTAAGGAGACATCATATGGGTACCTTAAGTTCAAATAAGTGTTTGAGATGTCATCAACCTCAGGCTGACCTCGTACATTGTCTTTGTCCTAATATCCAACTATTTTTGGGAGAGGTTCAGGAATACTGGAAATCTCTAACACAACAAACAAACTCCTTTACTTTAACATGGACAATTTTTGGAAAACCACCCGCACAACTAACTTTAACAAGATCTGAAAGACAATTAGCAGAAAGATTAATGGCAGCGTCCAGGAAAACCATCTTACACCATTGGCTCTCGGTATCTTCATCTCTCCACTATCATTAGTTAAACAAAAACTCCATCATATCTTCCAAATGGATTGGTTGGAATCTACCACTAATAAAGAACTACATACGGAAAAGTTATTTTCTATATGGATGAGTTATATAGCTTCACTCCCTACACATTCTAAATATCTCACAATTTATGAATTCAGACATACAACTTGGTATGACACTGAATTATTACTCAACAATATCATATTACAAGAAGCGGATCTATATATATTTAAAATCTAAGTCGTCCACAGGAACAAAATTCATGATCAACCCCCATGAGTCACCAAATAAATTGGAAGCTGCATACAAATTGTTAAGTATTCATAAATTATGGATAAGGAAGTATTGTCTTGTGAGGCAATGCTTTCATGTGATAATTAATCTGAAAGTATGGTTAGAATTATTTCTAGTAACGGCAAAGAAAGTAAATCAGTATGGAATATAAAAAAATGTTATGTCCTTTACCTCCAAACTCTTTTTTGTTTGTATATTTTATTTTACAATGTTATGAAAACTAAATAAAAACATATTTAAAAAAAATGCAGTTAGTATTTGGTACGTTTTTAATTTGTACTTTATGAATGCCATGCCTTGTGTTAGGCTTATGATGGGAGGAGGATACAATTATAAAATTATTTATATTATATATTTTACTCTATAGTGATAATTTAGGCACAATCAATCCCTATGCTGTAGAGATTATTATGAAAAAAATGTGGGGCCTAAGGCATGAAGTGACTTACTTACCTCTGATACAGTCTGATAAAGTGGTCAGGAGTCAAACCCATAACTCTCAGAACTAAGGTCTAGTGACTTAACCTCTGAACCAATCTTTTCATAATATCAAGCATCACCATATTAGAACAGGTCTAGTGGGCTATCATTCCAAAGACAAAAAAAATAGGTTTGAGATTAGTACAAGAGATATAAGTACTGTATAAGCAGAGTGTGTTTTCAGTCGCCCAAAGAAACTGTAAGTCTGCTATAAAAAAGCATAAAAAAGCAATCATATGACACAAACTATGAGGTCTAGCAGTCATTAGTTTATATAGTTATTGTAGGCCAGATATTAGTATAATGTGCAAAGTCCTTCATTCCTGTAATCATTTTATAATTAGAATGTCTAGGCTTGATCACCAAAAACCAAAATCCAATGCAACAACACAACACTTTTTAAAATGTGTGACTTGTTCTGAAATGTTACATTTGCATTATAAGTAACAACTAAAAATATATACAACAGAGTGAGCAAACCCCTGTTTTTTGTCAACTGGAAAACCCCTCATTTTTGGATGTTGGGATTATCCATGTGATTTGACTCAGCAATGCCACAATGGAAAACTTGAATGCTGTTTCCACTTACTAATGATGTCTCAGCTTTATCACATTTACTGCAATATCCCGTGAGAATTGAATTGCACTGCCATGAATGGAAGATTAGTGCCCATGCCACCCATGTTTACACAATCCAACGTAAATGACCGACTTTAATTTCCAAAAAGGAATTTAATTCTGTAAAATATTCTTACTTTTGTGACCGAAATCTGCAGACACCAACAGAAAAGGATTTGCGGGAGGGAACAGGTTTCATGACCTATAATTACAGGGTAGTATCACCCCTGCTGAGCTGAACAGCTCTAGGACCTGCTAACCTGCAGACAGAGAAATCAGCCTCCAATTCAGACCACCATTTGAGAGTAGACAGAACCACACGGAGAAGCATAAGAGGAAGATCTTTGAATGACCATAACAGGCTGTCAAAGTGAAAAGGAAACCCCAGAGTACATTTACCTTCATTTACACATGAAACTGACACAGTTGAGTTCTTTTTAGCTTCCCATCATGAAACAACATCTATCATTCTTGGAATTTGAGTTTTGATAAGCCCACATTGAAAGGGATCTAGTCGGCTTAGAGGTAACAGATTACACAGATCTACATATATTGTCACGGTCCCTACTGAGAGCAGAAGGGTTGAAAGGATACAAGGTCAGGTTACTCTACCAAAATATTATGTAAAACTACTGTGACTTCTTGCTAATTCAAATGTCTCCTCAAA
Organism: Xenopus laevis; assembly: GCF_017654675.1. Taxonomy (NCBI): domain Eukaryota; kingdom Metazoa; phylum Chordata; class Amphibia; order Anura; family Pipidae; genus Xenopus; species Xenopus laevis. Next base: position 83,132,398 of record NC_054379.1, read on the forward strand.
CTGAATATTTAAAATTCCTAAACACATAGGGGCACATTTACTTAGCTCGAGTGAAGGAATAGAATAAAAAATAAATCGAATTTCGAACGTTTTTTTGGCTACTTCGACCTTCGACTACAACTTCGACTTCGTTTCGAACTAAAAATCGTTCGGCTATGCGACCATTCGATAGTCCAAGTACTGTCTCTTTAAAAAAAACTTCGACCTCCTACTTTGCCATCTAAAACCTACTGAGCATCAATGTTAGCCTAGGGGAAGGTCCCCATAGACTTTCTAGCAAATTTCTGATCGAAGGAATTTCGTTCGTTCGATGGATTAAAATCCTTTGAATCGTTCGATTGAACGGTTATTCCTTTGATCGTTCAATCGAGCGAATAGCGGTAAATCCTTCGACTTCGATATTCGAAGTCGAAGGATTTACCTTCGATAGTCAAATATCGAGGGTTAATTAACCCTCGATATTCAACCAATAGTAAATGTGCCCCATACTGTATATCTAGTAAAATTAACTATAATTACCCATTTACACACTGTGTTCATTTAGATTGTATTATTTTAATACATTAGAGGAATACATTTACTTTTTAATAATTGAGCACCACAATTGAGCATATTATCTATCAGGCCAACCGCAGTGGGAAAGATGTAAATGATAATAAAATACTGAATTTTATGGATATTATGTAATAACCAGAGTAGTTGACCACCATTGTACTTGTGTTTCCTAAATGTATCTGTGATCAGGAGGTTTCATTCATGAGGCACAGTGAGATATGATGAATGAGATAAGTTGAATGAAATAAGATGGATTTCCACCTTTTAAATAGGAATCCAAAAGGAAAAGAAGAGGATAAAGTGAGTCCAGAAAGGCCAAACTCTTGCTTATGTTACACCTCCTTCTGAAAAAACTCAGCCAAAGCTTTCATCAGCCTGCCCAACCTTTGAACTGGAAATGTATTTTCATTAATGTTTGTCACCATCAAACAATATTTAGAAACATCAGTATAATAATAATATATAATGCATGGGGAGCTGAAGATGGATTTGTTAAATGTGTACATCGGGCAGTATTATTTACAACTATATTTATTCCTCAGATGTCCTGTGCTTTTCTTTAAATGATGGCATTACCAATTAGTAATGGATGGATGACATATGAGAGACAGTGAAAGGCATTTTACAGCAAATTGAAACCTTGTCACCAACACCTGTTTAGGGGGCCCAACAAGGGTGTGGTGGAGATGCTTCACACCATTTGCTTATTGTTAGAGGGCCAATAAAAAATTCATGAGAATCCTTTGTAAGTCAACAGGTATTTTTACTGTTTCATTTTCCCCCAATCCTTCTGCCCAGGCATGGAAAGGCCAGAACAATAAGAAACTGTGGCTGAGAGCATATAAGAAAACAGCCTTTAGGGCTAATACTCAGGGTCACAACATTAATGTATTTTAAATGTGTTTTTTGAATGCATTATAAACACATAAACACATAAAACCTTGCCCAATATGAAAAATTGAGACATAGCTACATTTGTATAACTATAGTATGTTTGTGTAGTGGTATATACTTGCTTGGGCTATACTGTATATGACAGAGGCATTTGTTACCTAAAAACATCAAAAAAGCAAGTTAAAGGGGGGTTTGATAAAAAAAACTTTGGAAATTATTAAATCGGCTGTTAAAGGTAATTATTAAATCTGATTTTATGGATGTAGCACAGTATCTGACCTCCCAATCTACAGACCTGCCACTAACCATTCAGATCAAATAAAGTAGTAATAGAACAGATCAGCTGATGTTCTGCCCCTGACAGCAATCGTACGAAAGTTATGTCCGACAAAAGCTGGTGACAGTCTCCCACTGATCTCGTCAGATCGGCAATACATGCAGAGATATTATGGGTAGCCGACAGAAATTTTCTAACCTGTCCTATCGTCTGGACAACCGATCACCATTGCAGAAAAAATGTTGGGACACTCCACATACAGTCCGAAAATTGTAAGAATCGAGGATTCGTAAGATCAAATCTTTGCGTCTATGGCCAGCTTTACACCTATCACAAACACCTTTTAGTAGCAATTCAAATGAATTTGACAGAGCGTATTCAAATGTATTGGACTGTGCAGAGCCCTCTATACAACAGAAAGGTTTCACGTGCTGGAAGCATTTAAATTCTTTATGTGGTGACTTTTTTGTTAAATGATTTAGTCAATATTTGCCTACAGCAAAGACAACACAGGAGTTGCACTTACCTGTTCTGCAAAGCTCAACTCTTTTTAGTGGCATTAGCTTCATGGTAACATTCATTGGGCCTGACAATGGGGATCTAATTCCTTGTGACAGTCAGAATGTTTTGCTGAAAGATTAGGCATCAGGCTCAGTATTTGCCTGTTTCTGTGTTTATTACTCGCTTCAATGTAACTTACCAGAGTCTAAATCCACAACATCCTGGACAAATAAATAGGTTCAAATCAATCAGCTCTATAGGAAAGAAAGTTCCCCTAACTAAACATATCAACGTAACCTGGTTTCCAGCAAGAACATGCTAACAATGCATAGGTTCAAAGGTCCTGGTGGGTAAACCATTGTGACCCCCTTTCCCTTTTTTTAGTGCCTGGAGGTTTGCTGTAGCAACACCTTTAGGACCTTTGATCTAAATTTCAACAGTAGAAATATACAAACACACACTCCCATATTAAATACTCACAGGTGTACATTCCTAAAAACCTTCCTCTGCACTCGAATGAAAACCAACACCTGAGTACAGCGTGCCTTTCTCTGCCTCTCTTTCTGCCTTCACTTCACCATATGTCCGTAGGCGACAGCTATCCTCCGAAATGCTTATCCACTCTGATCAGCCTAATGCCAGCCATTCATTCTAACATTTTTTTAATGTTTTATCTGTTGCCAAAAATACTAAATAATAGTATATGAATTGTTACATTTTGTTACAGTTTTGTTGTTATCTATCTAACACATAATTTGAATTGTGTTTGTTGAATAAGACTGAATAAGGGGGTATTATAATAAAAGTTGAGAATTCTGATCCAGGTCTAGTTAATCGTTATTACTTTATTTTATTATTATTAAAATGTATTTTTAGAGCACTAACATATTTCAGGGATTTACTTAGGAGGACCTATTTCCATGGGGGATTATACCGTTTGTTACCTCTTGCCTCCAGGACCAGGAAACTCTATATTTGAAGCTAAGTATAGATTTTCCATGTTTTTTCCCTTTTATTTTATAAACTGTTTGTATTTTTGAATGTTTGTAATATCTTTTTGTTAATTTGCACTGTTATACCTTTTATAATATTAAAAATACAATTTTGTTTGTTTTTCTAAACGACCCTAGCCCGAAAGTGTGTACCTGTGTGCCTTAGCTCTCTGCAAGCTGAATGGAAATACTAGTCTGTGTGTATGCTAGTGTAACGAGTGTGGGGCGGCACTTCCTTACCCAACAAAGGATCCAAGATGGCTGCGCTCATCCATCCCACGTGGATTGCGACGTCGGCGCAGAGACGCCGGTGTTGGGAAGCCGGCACGATGATGTCACCGGTGCCAAATTCAAAATAAAAGGATGCCCAAGACGCCGGTTCGATGCCCGTGTATAGGATCTGTTTGTTTAACGTTCCTGGGTGATATTATTCCTGACTTATTGATTATTGGACTTTGACCTCTGCCTGGACCTGGATTTTGAATTCTTTCTGCCTGCCTTTGAACTCTTTTTTAATAGGACATACTTGCAAACTGTTTCCCTTCGCTTCTTGTTTTTCTTTGATAACATTTATCTTTTTTTTTTGTAAACTGTTGCAAGCTGGCAGCACTTTACAAAAGGCAGCCTTGGTGGAACAGGAGCAGCAGAACTACACGCTTGAGTCAGGAGACTGTGCAATTCAGGACATCCCAGTGGGGAACTCTGTTCCTGGATCCTATCAGTGAGAGGACAGTTATAGCTGCAATGGGCATGATTACTGGAATTCTTCCCTGCAAGCAGATTTGCAATTGTTGTGTTTCCGATGACCCCCAGCTGCGCCTTCTGCTGATCCAGCAATATAAACAGGTAGCCACAGCAGCAGAAAAGACAGATAGAGATCGATACAGCAGAAAGACAGCATCCTGCCTTCTACTTGGTACCACTTGGTACTTGGTATTTACCGCTTATATAGTCTTTGACAATCTGTATTATAGAATATTTGAACAGTTATGCTGGCCATACAAATAATGACCGATAATATCTGTTTCATGCATTTTTCAATTAACATACGCTAAGGCAATGCTCCCAACCAAGTACCATGGCTTGCAATCAGTTTGTTGATTGCATATGTTGCAAAATGTGATCTACAGATGCACCATAGCTGCCAGATCTACTTCACTTCCTACGGTTTCATTAGTTTCAGCTGTTGGCCTGAACAAACTGAGCAATAGAAAATTGACACTACGTTGCATGACAGATCATTCCTTTGGCCTACAGGCTGATCTGCTAAATACCAAAAAATATTGGCCATTGAATGGCCACCTCAAGGGCTGAATTATTTCTCTTGTCTCACCAAAGAATGTCTCAATTTTTATAGTATACATGCACAATTGTTTGTGTAATCTGTAGATAGATAGATAGAGAGATAGATAGATAGATAGATAGATAGATAGATAGATGATACATAGCATAACCAATGCATACAATTGCAAAATAACAAAAAAGTCTGGAAATTTCCACTAAGACACAGTGGCTCATTTTATGACTAACGCTTGTTCCGGAAATGAGTGTAACCAACGATTTTAGTTAATAAAAATAGCGTCGATATAAATATTAACATATAAGTGTATTCACAACATGTTGTTTCATTTTATTATTCCCGGTATTACAGTTTATTACTTTTGCATCACTTTTTTTCCATCTCAGACAGATGCTGTTTTCTTCTTGCGTAGATGTCTGTTACTCATTTAATACCTTCACTTTTGTATGTCAGTTGTCTTGTGACCACAGTATCTGCCTCCTAGCTCCAGACCCTGAACGAATTCATAATGTTATAGTAACTATCATTTAATTTTAACCAACATCTGCTCTACTCTTCCCCCTCGACTTAATGGTTTCCATCATTTATTACCAAACTGGCAGAAATGTGTTCAAAACAGAGAGCTCTTTAACTTTTTATGCTTAGAGGAAGTTTTTTTTTTCTTTTTTGACTGATCTGGCACTATCCAAAACATGTAGCCACTGTCTTTTAAGCATTGGCATTGTTAACATACAAGAAGACAGGTCTTGTAGTAGTAAGGTTCCTGACTAGTGGAGCTGCTAGTCTAAAGAAGCTCTCAAAACTTCTTCTATTGCTTAAAATAGTTACCTGGGATATGGTTGTTACAAGACACTATAATTTCCTAATACTCACCAAACAAATTGAAAAAAATGCATACTCTCTTTGTTCTCATCAACATACAATTTCTATTTACATAGTTTTTGCAAGGAACTAGTTGCATATAACACATATGATCAATATTATTTTGCTAAAAAATCATTTTAAATAGTTTTTTTTAACCAGACTTAGTTTTGAGCAGACAGGAGGGTTTCTTAAAACATATGACCAAAATTGCTCTGCAGCAACCTTTTATGGCAGGTTCCAAAATTGTAGGAATGGCCTACTATGCACTCAGTACAGTGAATTGGGTACATAACTAGAAACTTCACAATGGGATTTGAGAGAACAAATATATGCAGTTTGGATATTCTCTGAGCTTTATCAGCAAGGTCTCAGAGTTGGTAAGGTCTCAGAGTTGGTAAGGTCTCAGTGTGGTCCATTAGATTGACTATGAGGCCCGTTTTTGCTTTATTAGTATATGGTGTGAGCCTGGAGGAAAGCCTGCATAATGGACAGTAAAAAGTCTGAAAATTGCTTTGTGGCTTATCATGCACGAGGCGTTAGAATGCTGCTTCTTGTAGGTGGCTATAACTAGGTTCCCAGTGGTACAATGTATAGCACTGCTGCTTTGCAGAACTGGAGTCCTACGTTTCATTCCAGTCAGGGCACTGCAAGTAGTTGTATTTCTGTAATGCTCTGCGGTATACATCAGTGATCTTTATATAAAGAATAAGAATATTTTTTCCCTTTATAAGCTTATTTTTATACTGCAAGTCTAATAGAAATTCCTTGTTTGACATTTGACTGCAGCTAGAATAAGTGAGTGCCAGCTGAGACACTTGCTAGAAGAAGCAGCCAGCAACATTTTTCTGCACTACATTCCCTTGTTACTCATGGAAATCTGAAGTGCAAACATTCATTCTTGGACTAAGGCCAGGGCTGGGCATCAGCCAGAAGAGCACTATAATACACTGTAATACTTGACATTCACTATATTGCTTTGAACATGCCTGCTATGTCAGTAATAGTTATAGATTCTCATCATTTGGTACCCCAAACCAGTCAAATGTTGTACACTGTCTACCAAAAGTGGCTCAACAGGGCTAGTAACTTTGCAGCACATATTGATTTTATCACATGATCCTTTAAACCTAGAGTTTCCTCATTTTGCACCACAAAATCACAGCAACAAAACTGCTTATGTAGTAAGAAGAAAGTGAAACACATATCTGTTTAAACCGATTTCAGTTCCTCAAAAATTCTGGGGCCTCAACATCTATCAGTGATAGTAGCACCAATTTACAGACATTAGGATTCTATTTCTGGGTGTTCCTAAAAAAAGAAATAATGCTAATGGGTTTTTTTCAGTGCAGGAGAAGGTACAGGAAGCACAATAAAGGTGACCCAGGCAACTTTTGTCAAAACAACATACATTTTTTATTCACAGTTTAAAAAATGGATAAACAACAGCTCAATCAATACTACGTCAATGAAACACATCACACCCTTCCAAAGAAACCCTACTTTAGAAAATTGTGAAAAGTCAGCAGTACTAATGTGCTTTCAGTAAGGAATATGATCTCAGCAATTGGTGCTGAGTAATGTAAAGAGCAGAACTGTTAAACCATGGGGCTCCACGTTTAAAATAATTGAACTTCTGCTTTAAACAGTCTTGGTTTGAGACACATCATTTATGTTTAACCTTACAAAACAGGCTCCTCTTCTGCTAGAGTAAGCAAAGCAGAAAGCTGTTATTCTCTTCCAGAAAAGGCCCTTTGTGGTCTTTTAAAATGTGTTACACAACCTTCGTTTTTCTTATAGACTTACTTTTTGTCTTAAAGGAAAACTATACCCCTGAACAATGTAGGTCTCAATAATAATATATTGCACACATAGCTCATGTGTAAAACCCTGCTTCATCTAAATAAACGACTTTCATAAAAATATTTTTTTAATAGTATGTGCCATTAAGTAATCCTAAATAGAGAACTGCCATATTAAGAACTAATAGCCACCCCCTGCGACCATACAATTCACGGTGCACACAAACATGTTAGGTCACATCAGCCAATTAATGGACAAAATTCTGCCTTTTACTTCTATATGTTTTCCTGTTACAGAAAGAGCTGCAGTATTTCTGGTCAGGTGACCTCTGAGGCAGCACAAAGACCATCACAAAATAGTGGCTCAAGGCAAAAGATGTAAAAGTACAATATTTACTTAAATATATATTCCAGTTTGGTAAGGTTTTTTAATAGGTCACTTCATATCTGTTAGTTAAGTATTCATTCTGGGGATATAGTTTTAGTACTTATCTCAATTAAATGTTGTCTTAAATAAATTTACGGTAAACTACTTATTTTGACAATGATTTCCACCTACGGACACAAGTATTATCTTACTGCAAGCTTGATACCTTTTATGCCTTGACATGCGCTATGTCATCACTTCAAGCAGAAAACCCAGTCAGGGTCATAAAGTCTCATAAGCCTGTGTCTGTGCAGATGAACTGTTCCACTAAAGGGAAAATATGTCTCCTCTTTAAGAATGGTTTAGAATATGATTTATTTTCACAGAGAATAAAGCATGAGAGCATATAATGCATTGTCTGCGTAGAACATCCCATCTTTCTATTTGTAATGTAGAATTTCCCTGCTGAGATAAGCAATTTGGCGGCTCTTATACAAAAATGTAAATGTGAACATGCAAAGAATGATCTTCTATCACAAAAGGTTCTACCTAAGATATTGAATTTTCAAAAAACACTGTTTATGCAGTGCTCTCCTCACAGGTCACTGTAGGCCCCATTATAATCCAACCATTGGCCTGGGGGCCAAACAAAGTCGAGCATGCAAAAGTCAGCACTGTAACCACTGAATATTACACTGTTAAATGTTCATTTTCATTTTTTTTAATGTGTATTACTTTAATTACCTTTATTAATCAAAACTAATCGAATAGTCCAGTAAGTGCTATATGCTGATTGGTTGTTCTGGGTTAGATAACATTGCAATCTATGCACCAGATAATTATATTACCTGCAACCTCATTAAGTTATTTCAAAAATATGCATAAAAAATAAAATGCATATTCATTATTTGCTTCTCAGAATTTTATTTTCAATTAAAGGATCGTTTTAGATTCAATTACATTAGTTCTTGCAGTCCTCTGACTGCAATATCCCATTTCTTATCAAACACTCAGAGTGCTATTTAACACTTGTACTTTATGGATGTAAGCACGAGATTCTGAGCACTACAAAGTGATCTATTTAAAGATGCACATCCTTCCCATACCTTAGCTGGAATGTGGTGGTAGATTTATTGTAACATCCAGGTGACCTCAGTGAAACAGGCACACATTCACTTAATAGTAGCCCACTTTTTATACATGCCTGTAAAGATTAGATTTCATTTAACAAAAATGATTCTATTACCTTAGAAGAAGAAGTACATTTCCAAATAAAATCACTACATTAACTTTGAACCAGTTTTCGAAAGTAGTTCTCTGATTGTATGGGAGCTATCAAAACCCCATGCAGGATACTACTTTTTCATGATTCCATATGCTTTGGTATTTTCATGAGCACTTTTAGGCTCAAGGACCAGATGAAGCTGTTTGTCACTTGACCCTAGACCTAAATATTGAAATTGTCACTTGACTTGAGTGTCTGTTAAGCACCATTAGCAACTACTGATAAACCCTCTTAGAGCACTGGCCGATGGGCAATTATTTATGGACTACTGCGAGTGACAAATCTCCTGAAAATGAGTCTCCATTTTAAATAACTGAAATCTCTGGCAGTAAAACCAACATATCGCAAAGTCACCCTAGGTTGCCTCTGGAGGAAACGTCGGGAAACTTCGCAATATGTTGATTATACCGCCAGCAATTTCAGTTATTTCCAATGGAGGCACATTTTCGAGAGATTTGTTGCCCACATTTGTGCATAAATAATGACAGGAGACAAATCTCCTTGTTGGCTACTGCCGTTAGTGTGAAGGACCATGTATTTGATATGATAACAAAGTCACACAATATTATTTTTTTTTTCTAGTTCTATGTATTGCATAATTCAATATAATTACCTATATATCACTAAAGATACCCAAACCACCTCAGTACTGGGCATTGTCAGGGGTCTGGTATTGCATGGTTGAATCGTGCTTAGGGCACACCTTGTGCAGCCCAAGACATGAATAATTACCGAAGCAAATGTTTGTCTAGCTTTCAAAGCCCTCAAGAGTCATGCAGGAGGGGAGATGCCAATTCTGGAACAGCTGCCAGCACAGGGGAGTCGATTACATTGCTCGACAATGAAGCAACAGAAACTCATAAATATTTAACACATCATTTACTTTAGCAGCTTAAAGGGTAGAATACCATTTCCTCAATTAAAATACTATATGTAAGGTTTCTATCACAAGTAGGAACATGTCAGACTGTCTCGTGTTTCGATGAGAATCCCGCTGCCAACTTCTTATCATATTATCTTGCATCTTCACTATCTTAAGCTATGTAGTGCTGATATGGTGTTAATGCTCTGACTTCCTGGCTTAATGCCACATCAAGAAGAGTTGCTTTTATCAGATTTTCCTACAGCAGAAATATACAAAGATTGTTTTAGTCACTCAGCTAGGGCCTTTTGCTTTTTTTTCAGAGTATAAGCAAGATATCTACTGTTTTTGAGCTTGTAATGAGCCTTCATTAGTTTGCAAGAAATGCGCTGATAGCATTCAAGGAAGTCAGACTTTCCCTGAACACTGACTGTCACTCTCTTGCATGTTATTATTTTGTTTCTTCAATATAATGGGTCCTATGGGGGGGGGGAGCATGGTGCAGTGGAGTCCCAGTAGTTCCAACACTAGTCACAGACATATAAGAACATGGTTTTAATAGTCACTATGCAACAGTACCAGGTATATAAAAGATAGCGAAGGAACATTGAACCTGATGGTTCAACCTGAATAGCCTTCAACTTAGGAACCATTGCTCCATTGGTCTTATAATGAAAAAGTTTAAAAAGCAGCCACTAAATGGAATGAGATGTTATCCAAATATTACCACATCTACAAAGATGGGCTGGCTTCTGGTTGTCAGTGGGCTGGAGGCAAAACAAGCCACAAGGAGGTAGGGAAGAGCCTTTTCGCAAATCAACTCTCTATGCCTCATTATTATCTGCCCATGCCTTCCACTTTAACCAGTGGCATTGGACCCTGATTTAGAGATCTTCTAGCCTGAGCAACTGGGAGATAGGATATCAAGAAGGTACAATATTGATGCTTGGAATAAATTAGTAACATGGGAGCCTTTTTTCCTATGAAGAACAGTTGTAGCACAGTGGGAGCTTCTCTAGCAAGAAAGGGCAATGTATATGCTACTACAGTTTAAAAACGGCCAGCCTTGCTGGTAAAAAACTAGCTATGGCCTTGCCCGGTAGAGATGTCGCGAACTGTTCGCCGGCGAACTTGTTCGCGCGAACATCGGGTGTTCGCGCTCGCCGGAAGTTCGCGAACGTCGCGCGACGTTCGCCATTTTGGGTTCGCCATTGTTGGCGCTTTTTTTTGCCCTCTCACCCCAGACCAGCAGGTACATGGCAGCCAATCAGGAAGCTCTCCCCTGGACCACTCCCCTTCCCTATAAAAACCGAAGCCCTGCAGCGTTTTTTCACTCTGCCTGTGTGTGCTGAAGAGATAGTGTAGGGAGAGAGCTGCTGCCTGTTAGTGATTTCAGGGACAGTTGAAAGTTTGCTGGCTAGTAATCGTTTTGATACTGCTCTGTTATTGGAGGGACAGAAGTCTGCAGGGGTTTGAGGGACATTTAAGCTTAGGTAGCTTTGCTGGCTAGTAATCTACCTTCTACTGCAGTGCTCTGTATGTAGCTGCAGTGGGCAGCTGTCCTGCTTCTGATCTCATCTGCTGACTGCTGCAATAACAGTAGTCCTTGTAAGGACTGCTTTTATTTATTTTTTTGTTGTTTTACTACTACTACTACTACTACTACTATAAGAGCCCAGTGCTATTAGTCTAGCAGTGTTGGGGAGTGGGACTGGTGTGCTAATCTGCTGCTCCTAGTAGTTCAGCAGCACCAACTTTAATTTTTTTTTTTAATATTCATTTTTTTTTATTTTACTTTTTTTTATTTTACTACCGCTGTAGTAGTGTATAAGTTGACCTTTTAGGCATTATTTGCCCTGTAGGCATTATTTGCACACTGTTTTCTTCAACCCGCCATCGAGCTGTGTGACCTTGTTCACATTCTGTCTAAATATCCATAATATTACCGTCTCCAGAAAAAACACCGGAGTCACTTTTTTCAAGCAGCCATAATATATTTTACGTAATCCGTATCCACCGCTGTAGTAGTGTATACGTTGGCCTTGTAGGCATTATTTGCACACTGTTTTCTTCAACCCGCCATCGAGCTGTGTGACCTTGTTCCCATTCTGTCTAAATATCCATAATATTACCGTCTCCAGAAAAAACACCGGAGTCACTTTTTTCAAGCAGCATTCATATATTTTACGTAATCCGTATCCACCGCTGTAGTAGTGTATACGTTGGCCTTGTAGGCATTATTTGCACACTGTTTTCTTCAACCCGCCATCGAGCTGTGTGACCTTGTTCCCATTCTGTCTAAATATCCATAATATTACCGTCTCCAGAAAAAACACCGGAGTCACTTTTTTCAAGCAGCATTCATATATTTTACGTAATGGCGAAAAATGACTATTTTCAGCATTTATATGGCATATTTTTTCTGGCAACTGTGCTTCAGTGGCTGCGTCCAAAAAAACTGGGCAAACAATGCCTACAAGGTCAACGTATGGCAGTTGTTTAAAGAGAACAGTAGATTACTAGCCAGCAAAGCTACCTAAGCTAAAATGTCCCTCAAATCCCTGCAGACTTCTGTCCCTCCAATACAGAGCAGTATCAAGCAGATTACTAGCCAGCAAGCTTACTATCATCTGTCCCTGAAATCACTAACAGCTCTCCCCCTACACTATCTCTTCCAAGCACACACAGGCAGATTTTTCAGATACATTTTTGCCCTTGATCCCCCTCTGGCATGCCACTGTCCAGGTCGTTGCACCCTTTAAACAACTTTAAAATCATTTTTCTGGCCAGAAATGTCTTTTCTAGATGTTAAAGTTCGCCTTCCCATTGAAGTCTATGGGGTTCGCGAACCGTTCGCGAACCGCTCGCATTTTTGCGCAAGTTCGCGAATATGTTCGCGAACTTTTTTTCCGACGTTCGCTACATCCCTATTGCCCGGTATTACAAATTTACCTGCAATGTATTGAGATCCCTAGTTTTCCCACCCCGGGCTCATCTCCAATTAACCCTAAGTGCAGGGGCACATGGGCAGATTCGGGGAAATTTAGTCGCCTGGAGACTAATCGCCTCTTCTTCGGGGCAACAATCTCCCCGAACTGCCATCCTCTGCCTTCTGCCTGCTAAAATGAAAAATCACCTGCGCCAATGCACTCGCGGCGCTTCGTTTTCCAAAGTCGCCCGAAGGTTCCTCGTGAGGCAACTTCGGGCGACTTCAGAAATCGAAGCGCCGCAAGAGCCATTGCTCTGGCATTTTCTCATTAAAGCAGGCGGAAGGCAGGAAGAAGGCAGTTTGGGGAGATTGTCTCCCCACAGAAGAGGCGACTAAATCTCCCCGAATCTGCCTGTGTTCCCTTGCACTAATGCCCTCTCACCCCATCCCCTCTACTCCCCCAAATACTCTGTAAGCCTGCCTACTCATAAAATCTCCATCCCACAGGCTGCCCCCTATATGCCACAGCTTTGTCCCTATTGGCCAATCCATACATCATCATCTGGTATTGACCCAAACAAAAGGTGTCAACACTAGTCTCAGGTAACCCATGAGTGACGTGATCCATCAACATGCCTTATTTGATAGCAGTGTCTACATCAGACTTAGGTGACTCACCCCACCACTTAATGGCTTTTGGGAAGTTGTTTATTAAAGAATCCAAACACATTTTTTCCTTAAAGCAGTATTAGAACATTTAGTTATTGCAGACATTTTCTCAATACTCTATTTACCATTAACATTTCATTCTTAATGCACTCTCCAACAAACATATTTGCTACCAAGTTTGATTTTACATTTAATAATATTATATTCCTTTTGTCCCTCATATGCTCAGTGAAAAACATTATGGGACCAAGAAACTGGTCAAACACCATTTACAGATTGCAGTATATTGCTTGGGTTGGCTCTGGGCCAAGGCGTCTCATCTCCAGCAGGCCTTTTGCAAGCAAAACAATCATATAAAAGGGGAACAGCATGCGCAAACTGTTTCATAATACCGTTTTCACTTTCAGAAGGGAAAAAATGCAAAGCATTCACTACGCGCCGCCCAGTTCAAAAGCATGCACTTTATTCAAACTAGAATCTGTCAACTGTGCTAATATATGTTATAGAAGTAATTGGCGAATTTCAAATACTTTATTAATTTACTATACATATAGGTACTTTGTTTTTTCATCCCATATATCTTAAGACATTAGCAGTTGGGAATTTTAACACCATAAAATACAGGTTGTTTTCAAGATCAGAAAAAAAAAATGGGGCACTCGTGTTTACACCCAGCAAGCAGCCCTATTTGAATTACGTGGCAAGCACTCAAAAGGTTAGACTGTGTGTTAAATAAAAGCAGTCTTTTTACAGTTCCATTATTTTTTTTATGATGACTTTATATAGTAATAGCTTAGTTATATTCTGACATGTCTGCATTTTTATGCAATAGTGCAGGTGTGCCATACTTTTGTTCTGTAGTTGTGCCAATTCTGATTGGCTGAAATCATATGCCATATCACGGGACTTACCCCCGAAGAATAAGATAAAAGGCAATATTTATTGACAGCCATGCCTACCACAAAAACACCACACTGTATCTAGGCTGTTTATGGCATGTCTTATTGTTATATGGTATATGCCTGTAGGCTAAATATTGTACACTCTCATTTACAATAGAGAAGGGCCCCTTCTCTCTTATTTGCACCATAGTTTTTTTCTTGTGGGTTTTTTGTGGTTGGCATGGTTGTTTTATCTTTAATATATGGTATTCCGGATCAAAAGGGACTAATGATCCACTGAGATCGATTTACCGAATTGGAGAAATATAACTCACACCCTAAAATCAAAAAACTTGGAGAACTTTAACTCACAGCCTTCCTTGCTATTTCATAATTGGGGCAAGCACCTATCATAACCAAGGAGTGTATATTGTATTATTAAAATTTAAACGAGCGACTACCCACATGGAGTAACTTGATAATAGTTTTTATGTAATTTTACTGATTATTTATTTATTGTGTTTCCTGGCCGGCCAGTTTTTAAGCATTCTGTTTGATAAATGATATACATTTTTGAGTACATTGGTCTTAAACTACACCTTTGATTTATTCTTTTGACTTTGCATTATCCTCAATAGGAGAGTGTTTTTTTGACCAGTGAAAAAGTTTTTCCTTAATGCCAAAATACCTCAAATAATAATTATGCAGAAGATATACCCAACTTATATATATGGTAGGAAAAGGCTTTACATGTCCTTTAAGATGCCTGTTCTCAGAAAGATATTGGCTTTGAACTATAAAAATTCTTAAAGTTTCGTATGCTCTCACGATGAATAAATAAGTCAGAGTTAAACTGCAAGAATTTTTGTTTTTAGCAGGACTATCATTCTTTGTATGTCTAGTTTCAAATGTAATCATACATTTAATTTTTTTTGTGTATGTTATATTTATAATCCATATTAATTCACATACATACACTCATTTTGTCTAACTACAAGAGTGAAAACACACAAAGGTCTTTCGTTATACACAGGAAAATAAGTTTAAAAGGGAAACATCTCTTTGTTTTTATAATATATCTCTTTAAAGGTGCATGGGTTTCATACTGCAGCCACGATGCTTGGAGCTCCCTATTACTCACCATTTTTGGATGGTCAGACACCTAATACCCATAATTTAACATATTTTCGTTTACTTGGCTTCTTAAAAAAGATGCCACTGCAGCAGAGTTGTGGGAGGAGCAAAGAAAAGAATGTTGTCTTATGTAAGGCTGAAACTGCATTATAATTTTCATTAAGCACAGAATATGTTGTTGCTAAATGTATGTTGTTTCTGGGAGTATTCATCGTGATATACTCACAATGGCGAATCATACTTGCTATTTATACCATCAGGCCTGTACTGGTATTCAAAATAGGCCCTGGCATTTAAAGTACACAGAAGCCCAAACAGCCCCCAGCAGCCCAGTAGATAATTACTGTCTATGGCAACATACAGAAGCCCCTCTGGCATTTGAACCCACAGATTGCCAATCCGGGCCTGTATACCATTATACTTAATAGAGTATGTGGCAAGGATGCATTCAAGCTCACACTTGCAGTTGCACTAATGCCCCCGCACTCATTGCACTTCCTTGTAGTTGCGTTTACCACTTCTCAGTTCTTCCTACCTTCCATTCGAATCAGCTACAATTACTGCAGCTACAACTGCAATTGCATCAGGCACAATGCCTCCTTTTGACCACAACGTCGCTAGATTTTCTGTGAAAAAACATGGTGATTGGGCTCAAAATTGGACTTTGCTGACTGTACTTGCAGACGTAAATGAGCCTTCTATTTTCTTTGCCTTTGCTCTGTCTTTTTGACATGTTGCTATTTGGATTGAATTAAAGTAGATCCAAGTATTTTTTATACAATTGTGACTATTCTTACCTTTCCACGGTTTTGCATGAGTAAATATAATATGTTCAAGGAATATCATGGTTTGCTGAAATGACAGGTAGACACATTAAAAAGATGACCCCTCCCCCCCAAAATGAATACATGCACAAAATGCCACCCTTAGTTACCCTTAAATTACCTAGAAACCTAAAAAAGATGCAGGTGTTGAGCTATGATATGAATCTGTATGAAAATCATTAACTTCAGCCTGTAAAATACAAACACAGTCATACTTTCTGTTTGTTATTCTTTAATCAGCAGACTGATCCGAGACACAAAGACACTGTGCGAGTATTCAAGGTATGCCGTGAACCACAACTAAAGAGCAGAAGAAAGGAACTCAAACCGTTTACAGATTTGTCAAAACCAAAACATTTCTTTGATTCTTCTTTTGTCTGCTGAAATCATGTTGCATAATATGACAGTGATATTTGCACGGGTGTTTTCAGTATAAGAGATCCACTGCATATGCATACCTCTAGCTAAGCCATGAGTAATTGAAGTACATTTTCCTTGCTGCTGTATAAAATATCATAACATTGCCAAATATGGCTGAGTGACTGAATCACACGGCAAGGGCCAGTCTTGCTATCACATGATAATTTGTGTATAAAGGTCTGTTACACAGTACTAAATACGAAAGCACAGTAGCCTTTATTTTAGAACTATTCTTCCTTTATGATACTGAATGTAATTCCATATTAAATTGGATAGACAGAATTTTTTATGTGGAGCTGAATTACAGACAGGTGCTAAAGTGCACAAGTGCAGTTCTTCATAGCAACCAATCAGCAAATGGTTTTGATCAGTCTGCTACTAGTTACAGATCTGATACCCACTGCTTAGAGAGTTTTGGCATTATATCCTTTATGGCACGTTCCTCACATAGTGGGGGTTATTACAGACACCCTGGACACAAGTGCAAGAGCACTAAATGGTCAAAAGTATGCCCTTTAGTGCTCATTCAAAAAGCACTTGTGTCTAGGGACTGGCTGCACTGTACCTGTGTAAAAATTCCAGTTTTGGATTTGAATTGAATTTGGAAAAAGACTTTACCGCAAATGCGAACACACTGATTTTATTAAGACCCAATACATGTAAAGTTGTAACTCGAATGGTCATCTTAAACTCATGTACCATAATTTTCCCATAGAAACTCTAGCTGTCTGATCCTATTTTTTCTTCTAACCACCTCTCCTGAGCTCAGCTTAACCATTACAGTGCTCAACCCACGCAGAACTTTTTATCAAAGTATGTTGTGCCTGTGTAAGCCTGCATTCTGCATTGCATGAACGTTACAGTATACATGTCCTGTTTGCAGATGTCAATGTTACTGTGTTAGAGGGAAAATGGCCACCTGGTGAAAAGTTGCTATTTGTTTTAGGAAAATGTGATGGCGCTGGCAAATGGAGGGGGTATATGCAGTACAAATGATGTAACTTGGGTGGGGAAGATATGCCCAACTAATATACATGGTAGGAAAATGTAGGCTTTACATGTCCTTTAAGAAAGTGTGCAGTGATGGAGGCTTTATCCAGCACATTAGGCCTACTAAATAATTTTAATGATGTTTTACTGAACCGTTAGAAAAAAAGAAAAGTTAAAGCAGCACCTCAGATTTGAGTAGAAAGTGTCAAATACAATGTAACAAATTCCATTCCAATAAACTTTCCAAAATGTATTGTATTTATAATGTTGCAAGACTGAAAGGAGCCAAGAGTTGAGAACATTGCCTCAGGCAGCAGTGTACGGCAGATTATTAGGGGCAACAAAAAGCTGCTGTTTGTAACTTTAAGTGCAAAAATCAATTTTTTTAAACGAGAAATTTGGCCTTTTTAGTGTAGACATCACAATTTGGGGCCCCTCCATTGCTAGTGTGTAAAATGTAAGTGGGCAGAGTGGCATCACAAAAACTATCTTAGGGAGGAACTGGACACACAACTGTCCATGTGTATACCCCTATTTCAACAGTGGCTCAAAGACTAGGGCTGGCAATTTGTTCATGTAAATTGCAGATCAGTTTAAAGATCAGATATTTAATAGTTAATTTATTTATATACATGTGCATCTACATGTATGTTGATTCAGGGTCACCAACTATAGCTGCCATGCATTAGCTGTATGTTTCTATTTTGAAAAATATATTTACACAAAGTGTATTTGTGCACTGGAAATCATTTTTTCTCTTCTCACATTGATGACCTTAAAAATATAAATTATATTTCCAACACTGTGGCCAGTGAAACTGAGAGTAGGCTGACGTACACACCTGTGCTGCACTATCCAACTGGCACTACAAGCAAAAGTTACATTTGCTGTTTTCTCAGTGCTGCTGCTGCTGTGATCAGTTTGGCCTACAGTCATCAAACTTTGACCTGAGGTCACTCTATGAAACTTGATGTCACTGTGGATCAAGAGGTCAATGTTTTATTCTGTTTCTATTTCTTCTGCAAGGCGTATAGATAGGGACTTGACATGGCAGGCACACACGCTGACTCCAGTTTAACAAAATCATATTGGTATCAGGTATCTCTTGGGCTACAAATCACACTATTGTCTGCTGGGCTTCTAAGGGAAAGGCAGACATTGCCTGCACACTGGTGTTTAGTAGTATCAGTGAAACAAAGTGGATATAATGGGCTGAATTTACCCCTTTCTTTTTTCTTTCTCATGTGCCTACAGGCCTTTACAGCCAAAAGGTAAAGCAAGAAACTCACCTTATCTTTTCCCCTCCTTTTTTGCTTTTTGTATCCCTTTCCTTTAAAAAATTAAAAAATAAAGAATGTTTATAAAAAGCAAGAAACTTCCCAGCACTCTTACAGGGCCCATAGTAGAAGATACATGTGTCCCACCATGAAGTGCAGTGCATGTAATTTTAAGGGCAAAACTTACTATAGGTGACACAATATAAAAACTGACAGGACATGACCAGAGGCTGGAGGGAGCTAACCGGGGTGGTTGCAGAAATTTCTGTCCTCCTGTGTGGACAGTTCAGTGGCTGAATATATCATATCAAAGTCCTTAATTTCCCATTCCCTGCATTTATTTGCTGCACCGGGACATGTACAGATTAAACTAGATGCAACTATTGAGTGGATGCCAGCCCCAGCCAGTCCTGTGGTAAAGAACTCAGCACATGACTTATGGTCACAAAACACGTAGGGTCATTAAGAGATGTTCATTTTTACTTAAAGGGATCCTGTCATCGGAAAACATGTTTTTTTTCAAAACGCATCAGTTAATAGTGCTACTCCAGCAGAATTCTGCACTGAAATCCATTTCTCAAAAGATCAAACAGATTTTTTTATATTCAATTTTGAAATCTAACATGGGGCTAGACATTTTGTCAATTTCCCAGCTGCCCCCAGTCATGTGACTTGTGCCTGCACTTTAGGAAGGAAATACTTTCTGGCAGGCTGCTGTTTATCCTTCTCAATGTAACTGAATGTGTCTCAGTGAGACATGGGTTTTCACTATTGAGTGTTGTTCTTAGATCTACCAGGCAGCTGTTATCTTGTGTTAGGGAGGTGTTATCTGGTTACCTTCCCATTGTTCTTTTGTTTGGCTGCTGGGGGGGAAAGGGAGGGGGGGTGATATTAGTCCAACTTGCAGTACAGCAGTAAAGAGTGATTGAAATTTATCATAGCACAAGTCACATGACTTGGGGCAGCTGGGAAATTGACAACATGTCTAGCCCCATGTCAGATTTCAAAATTGAATATAAAAAAATCTGTTTGCTCTTTTGAGAAATGGATTGCAGTGCAGAATTCTGCTGGAACAGCACTATTAACTGATTCATTTTGGAAATTTGTTTTTTTTCCATGACAGTATCCCTTTAAATCTAAATAAATAAAGAATAAATAAAGAACTTTTAAATTTATATTTGTGACCCCATGGATTTTCAAGTGTGCCTGGAACCCCCTTCAATAGTATTGATGTGATTTATCCGCCCCCCCGAGCTTAGGGTCTGGGGCAAGTGCACCTGGACCACCTTTTCAACTTGGTGAGTTTATCAACTGTGGTTATTTGTGGCTTTTTTTGATAGTGATTGCAATTGAATGCCAACCCAATACAGCAAACAGGGGGGCTCAGACCACAAGGTCTGCTGTATGATGTATGATAGTCTCCCTATTCATGTACATTATCATGCTCAAATAAGCAGTCGGCTGAGTCGAGCTGGGGTTAGGGGGGCTTTAAGAAGATCCCTACCAGGCCCTCCTGACAATAGGGTTGCCATCTGGCTGGTATTTTCCAGGCCTGGACGATAAAAATAATGGTTGATCCCAATGTTATTAATAGGGAAAAAAGCTAAATATATAGGCCGGTATTTTTTTCCAGAAAAGTTGGCAACCCTATCTGACAATTGAGGGGGGGGGGAGTAGTGAACAGCAGTTTCAGCAGGACAGTATATTGATTGCCATGTCCATTGTTTGAGAGAACTGCAGCTTCTTATATATTAAACACTAGCAGAATGTCCAATATAATGCATTTACTTTCTCTGTACACCAGAGCAGAACTGTGCTTGAAGGGCATAATTTGCCACATACTATATATATGACATGCTCTTAATTGCCTTGGCTATAGCAATGTGTGCTTATGCTTATATGGGATGTCCACTCAGAATTATTTTTTTTATGTATATACAATTCAAGAAAATAGACTTCTAACCAAGTTTCCAAAATATATTCACCAAGTAGTTTCAACCGAAAGTGCCATTTGTTTATCTGTTCTCTGGGTCTGTTACTTGATATAAAATAGCAGAAGTCAGTTCTCCTCCAGGACTGTTAATCTGCCTTGTGCAGATTTTATATGTATAAAATAAGAATATATGTATGAAATAAGAATATATGTATAAAATAAGGGTATATGTATAAAATAAGAATATATGTATAAAATAAGGGTATATGTATAAAATAAGAATATATGTATACAATAGGAATATATGTATAAAATAAGAATATATGTATGAAATAAGAATATATGTATAAAATAAGAATATATGTTTAAAATAAGGGTATATGTATAAAATATAAATTTTTACAATTAACTTTAAAACAATTAAAATGTTTTCATCATTACAGCATGGACAATTTCCTTTCATTCTGCAAAAAAACAACATATAAGCGCTACTAGAGCAGATAACTGGCTCCTTGCTAGAAGTGCATTAAAATACTTCATTGCAGTTGGTCAGTTATAAAAACCAGAGACAGGGACAGAGAAACGATAGCTGGTATCTTCCTGCATACCCTGCAGATGCTAATTATTTACCTGCTAGCCTCATGTTCTAAAATAAATCCAGACTTTACCCTCCCGGCCATTGCTGCTACAGACTAACTGTCTCCACTCACATAATAGGGGAGAGAGTTGAAAAGTGTGGGGCAGGAGAGTTCGTTTCATAAGGTAATGGCCAAGGTGCATGACTATAGCAGGGCTGGGGCTCCCACTGGGACGCGCAACAGGTTAAAATAACCAGTCCCTTTAATTGTATCAGTGTTGTAGCGTGGTGCTATTTACCCTTAGAGGTACCGCTCGCTGCTTTTACACTTCCATCAAAGCTATTTGTCGGGATAAAGCAATTATGTGGGTCCCCCCTGTGCGCTGCTTGTTTACTGGAAAAAGTAAGGGGAGTGTGTGTATAATACTATGTATTTATGTGCCCCTACTGAGCTGGGAAGCCTTAAATGTATATTGCGGTGTATATTGCAAAGCTGCCCTTGCTATTATTATTAGTGTGAAACCAGAATATACATTTGGTCATTTTAAAATAACAGTTAATCTAGTTCATGGTACAATCGATAATTGAGACATAGACATAGAAGATGACAGTCAGTGAATTGAGTTATCTCACTTTTATATCACCTTGTGTCGCTGATATGCTCAAAATAATATAGATGTATATTGCATGTTTGTGTGTCCGTGTGCAATAAAACCTTAATTTCACAATCGGAAACTTTCTCAAATAGTCTACATGAGATTAGCCATCAAGTGCCTTCACTGTTAACTAATCGGGCCCAGATAATAGACGTAGGACAAAGAGATCAGCCGGTACTGAGCGATCATTGTCAGGTCACATCATTAAGATTCTTATAGGCAATAACAAATTCCCTTGCTATTCGGCTATTTTACTGTTTTGCTAGCAGGTACATTTTCAGTCTGACTCTTCAAAGGCATCAAAGGGAAATGATGGATTTGGTTTGAACACAAATAGTCTGTTTCCAAAGAAAATGGCAATGATCAGTAAGGCTGACACCATGGCCTCTCCCCACATTAGTACTTTGATGTAGCAGATAAAGACTGGTTAGTGGCAACTGGGAATGCTGCTGCCTCAATGAGCTGCTTACAAATGAGTGAGAACTTCAGGAAATTGTAAAGGCAAATAGGTAATAGGTGTGAGGAGGTGGCACACCCTTCCCAAATACACTGCCAGGGGGAATGGGATTGGACTAGCTGCCTGGGATGGTACCAAGTGAATTGGTGTAGTTGGGATGTGGGGCTATATATTATTCATTAGTATCTATTTGGATGCGTTTCAATATGTGTCCAATATATTATTGTAATAAGACAGGCTCTTGCTTGCTCTTGTTTTATTTTAATTATGAAGAGTAGAGCTAATTGGTGGCCCCAACCAGTGTAACTTGTACACTATAATATAAATGCTTTTTTCTTTGTCGGTGGAACTAAAGGGAGCACAAGCCCCAGCAGTGAAAGGGTTAATAGATACTCTCTTCTTCTTCTTCTTCTTCTCTCTCTCAGGAAGGTGATTAGAAATGGATACAGCGGCCATACATTCACCTGCCACAAAGTAGCCCATTAATATTGATGCAAGTGAGGTGTCAGGCTCAGAGCCTGGGAACACAGAGAAGGTGTTCGAGTATCTGCCTGGGCTCTGATCTTCATTAGGCCTGGGCAGATCGGTGTCTGTAACATGAATAGTGCATGAGGCACAGGCTGCTGCCGCTTTCCTATAGAGTTTCCCTGGCTGCTGCTGCCTCTTGTACAACGTCAGGTGAGCGAGGGGGGCAATCACGTGATGGCCACTGGCATGAAGTTCTCGGAGCAAGTTGCAGGGTGTGAGCGAGGGGCCATGAAAGCAGATAGCATTGTAACGTGTCATAGGGGCTTACAGATTCAATCTGGGACAATTACACTGTAACTAGAGGCTTCCAGGCACGGGATCTTACTGGGGATCATGTGCAACAATTTTACCCTCAATGTTACCCTCAGGGATGTCAAAAGAAATGGTGACCCTCCAGTCTTTGTTATCTGGTCCCTGTATGTCTACTTTTTACAGAGGAACTCTGTAACAGATGGAGGGTCGCTTATCGGACAAGCCCCTCCCTAATAATCGATGCCATGCTACCTTGAGCAATCCAACCCCATAGCTGGGCCCCATTGTTATCCCTTGCCCTGCATTTGAATGTAACTCTCTCTCTCTTGAGCCTCTCCATCAGAACAATGTGCCTGTGTGTGTGATAACTAATTAGAAATGATGGCCAAGTACTCCCTCAGGTAACAAATGTTACCACTGCGCACGCGCGTCCTCGTTTGCGCACCAACGCGAGGGGGCGGGGCGCGTCGTGGCCGGCCGGGATTGCCCGGCACTGCTTCATACCCACATCTCTCAAGAGGCGCATTTTTCATCCTCTAATCAGACAGGTCACCAGGGGCTGCCACAAACAGGACTTTTACTGAATCTATACCCTTTTAATTAGCTGCTGAAAAGGGCCAGCAGATCACGAGCTTTCAGAACAAATGACCTTTAATTTTCTGCCCTTGCCAGTGGGTAGGGAGGACATTATACATATATTTATATGTTAAAAGAAATTTCGTTTCACATTTGCATATGCCTACTGTACTTGATCCCCTAGAACTACATTCGTTCGTTTAACGAAATTTGGACTTCATTTATAACTATCTTCAAGAGAGTCCAGTTTTCGTTTAATGGCGATTAATCACAAACCATTTCTCCCTATGCAACTGGCCCGACATGAATTCGAATTATTATAATGAACAGACTGAGGCCCGCCCCCTTATCAATATGCACGTGACATGATATTATATTGAAAACAATAGGTTTCTGCGTTTAATGAAACAACATAGATCGCTGCAGCAGTGATATTACTGATTTAATGCAATACTTTCAGTAATAAACGAATTTAGAGTTAAAATATTCTTATAAATGTATGATAATATATAATATGATATACAATAACTGAGGGAGAGGTGACAGATTTTAGTGATGGATGGATTGAAAGAAATATTTCCTAATTTCACATGAACCTATTTGCTGAGCCCTGCGCTTTCTTTAGGTGGGATGATTAATTGCACGGATTTGTCACATTCTATGCAAAGCCTTACCTAGGGCTGTAATTGTTTCATAGCGTTAGTTCATTATCCCCATATCTACCAGATTAACACTTGCACTGTTTGCATAAGGCTGGAGGCCTATACTTTTCCATTTAATGCAGTGTTGTTGTTTTGTTTTGCTTTGCTTTCTGGGCACTGTTTGCAGATCCAGGTAGATTTAATGCTGGCTGCTGCAGCTCAGTACAACACACAGTTTAGTGGGGCAGAAGCACTTGGGCAAACTAAGAGGCATTGTCATGCAAGAATGTCCCTGAGCCTTTCATCTGATAAGGGTGGGTAATGCTGGGGGGTAGAACAAAGGCTTGGGTGTGGTGTAGAGATGCTGAAAGAGAAAGGAGGGATATACCTGGGAACCTACAACAAATGGATCTTTCACTTTTAGGAATAAGAAAGGACAAATTGTGCAAAAACACTGCCTTTATGCCATGCAATAATACACTGCTCAGGTAGCTTTCATATCAACCTACAAATGGAGTTCCCCATACATTTGGCTGGGCTAGTGGGTAAAGCAATTCATTATGCCATATCTTTTTGATGTGACAGGGCCAAATGTGTAGTGTGTGATTTTTCTTTTACACCCCTGTTAAAAATAATGTTCAAAAGATCACAAAATATATACAAAATGATCGAGGTATATAATGATAAAAGGGCACCAATGAAGCGAGACATCTAAGCAGCTCCAGGTGTTTGAAGGTTGTGTGCTGGAGCAAATATCGCACAGCTCCATGTTCATACAGGTGGCAGGGTGCACAATGACATAGCGTGAGAAAGCAACATGGCAGCCACTCCTGAAATTATCTTTTATCTCCTGCTTTTAAGAACATTGTTAAAAAATGGTAAAATCAGCACATTACGGAAGCCCACTTTCCCCTTTTTGATCATCGAGCTAAATAATAAATATCTAAAGATACATTTTAATCATGTATTTTTAGTTAATGAGCGCCAAATAAATAATTAGTAACTTCATTTAATAAGACAACGTGGAATCTAAAGAAACTGGACTGAAAGGCTATCTTCACCGAATAACTGCAAAATGAAAGAAATGCCTTAATCAACTTTCAATTATACACTCGTTGAGTATTTTATTTGGGTTTATTTGACTCTATTTTTTCTGCACCTCTGTTTCTGGCTTCTGAAACAATGCAGCAGAAGCCAGAACAAACCTAGAAGGGAACTGACTTCTCCTACATTGTTTCATCGGTTGGAATCAGAGAAACAAAAGGGCATAAACAAATAATCGCTTTAAATTGCAGTTATGTTCAGAAATAACATTTAAAACGATTGGTATTTGAAATAAATATATATTGGAACGCTTCTTAGAATAACAGTACACCATTTACAATTTTTGGGTGTAAATGTCCCTTAAATTCACAATGGCAAGTATATTCTAAAAAATGTTTTAAATAATCACAAATACTCATGTGATTTGCTGCCTGCCTGGCTGCAAGCTGCCTCAGTGATCCATCGAATTTACTAATTATACTTCTGTGACTAATGAGCTAGGCATTCACAGAGATAGAGGCGACGCGCAGCGATTTTCTACATGTGATTTTAATAAATCGCCCGCCTGAGCAACACAAACTTTTCCCAAACGGAAGTGGGGGAATGAGTAATTTGTACAGTCGGGCTTTTTCTGATCTTCTCTCAGATTGGGAATTTAGTTTAACCCTTTCTTAGGAGGTGGAATGCTTGGACTTACAGCCCCCCCCCCCCAAATACACACATGTTAAGCATAAATTTACTTTTTCTGATGTACATTTTATGCTTATTCATCAGTAGCAGAAACTTATAGCAAGTAACCATTTGAAACTATTAATTGCCTTAAAATGAGGAAACACCCTATTCCTTCTTTTTTTTACAACTTTCTTAGAAAGTGTGCAATATTTAGATTATTCAGTCCACTGTTTTCAGTCATTTACGAAATAATTTTGTGTAAGATGCTAAATCATATACACAGTCACTACCGGGCGTTTCATTTTTATTACATAAATATCATCAGCATCCCAGCATCCCGCCACAGCCCTTTCCTTTCATACTGAAAGTTGCCATGTGACCGTTGGTGGAAAGCTACATG
This sequence comes from Xenopus laevis, assembly GCF_017654675.1. NCBI lineage: Eukaryota > Metazoa > Chordata > Amphibia > Anura > Pipidae > Xenopus > Xenopus laevis. The sequence continues at coordinate 83,158,954 of NC_054379.1, forward strand.
TTTATAAAACCGAAATTTCGCTCAGCATTGTTAACTTTTGGACTAGCTAGTTGGCATAATCTCATAAAGGGTGTCGGGTTACTGACTAATAAACTTTTTGTGGCATGTAAACGATTGATTTATGAAAAGAACTAAGAAAATCATAAGCCTAAAATATATTGGTCATTCTTATGTTATAATGAGCATTGTGTACTTTTATGTAGAGGAAGAATACCCAACAATATACCACTTTGAAGACGTGTAGGTTCCTGTGTGGAACTGAAACGTCGGTTTAATAAACCATCATCTTTATTCATCAGATATCCTTTTTCCTCCTTTTTTGTGCAAATCCTGTGAGTGACAGTACTTGAGACTCTATATTTACAAAATTTACTTGAGCATCCAGGTCTCTTTATTTCACTCGAGGTGCAGCTTGTACTTATGGTGTGTGTGTGTATATATATATATATATATATATATATATATATATATATATATATATATATATATATATATATATATATATATTACTCTCTATAATCTATTTACCTATAAGTTACAGTATCTATCTATTTATCTATCATCTATTCATCTATCTAACTAACTATCTATGTATCTATTATCTAGCTATCATCTATCTATCTATCTATCTATCATTTATATTATCTATCTATGATCTATCTATGGTATTTATAATCTATCCATCAATCATCTGTCTACTATCATCTACCTCCTAATCTATATCTTATCCTAACTATTCAGTCCAATCATCATGTCATACAGCAGGTGTAGTAGCTCTCCATTAAAGAGATATCTAAAAGGCAATATAAATTGAGTTAATATCGCTAAACACAAAAAACGTGTGAATCAACGTGTTGGGTTGAGGGGAATAAACTCTGTACCCAGGGGCTAACAGAGGCTGATTGGTACTGAGCACATTGATGGTGCTTGAGTCACATAAGTGCTGGTGGCAATAAGTACTATGAGATAACTACAAGTCATTGCTCTGCCAGCCCAGAAAATGTCCCACAGTGAAGTTAACTAGAGATGCCCAATGTAAAATGTTAATTTTGATTCACCTAGCAACAAAATCCTTCCAATTTATAAATACAACGAACTATCGAGTAACAAAAGACTAGAATGTGTGCGGATTAAAAGAAATACAGAGGCGGTATCAGTAACCCGATAAAACGAAGATACAAAGAAATCAATTAAAGTTCTAGTGCGGCGGAGGGCAGAGATGATGTGACATGGGCAGCGGCAATACCGAAGGTGTGATTTCCCTCATTAGGATTACTAGCCATTAGCACATTCAATTTTCATGATCCTGCTTGTATTTCTGTAACACTGACTGTCAGCGTGATTGATCTCTCTACTCCAATCGGCCAGGATTTCGGTTACCATTGTCTTTGTACCGATATTACACGACATGCAACGAAAAAGGATCCGGGATCGCGGCAGGATTTTGCAATAAACTCGCGCCCCTAGTGGATTTGGTTGGAAGCGCGGATAAAAGAAAACAGGCATTAATTTTAATCCAAGGGTCTTCCACATGTCACTGCTGAAACCAGACATTGTAGAGTTAAGCATAGTCTTAAACAGGGAATTACCTTGCAGCCATATGTTCTTGTTTTTATTTTAGCATGAACGAGACTTTCCATCTTTTTAGTGAGGGAGAGAGGACTAGGAAACAAACTCTTCAATCTAAAACTCTGTCTTAAATTCTCTATCTATCTATCTATCTATCTATCTATCTATCTATCTATCTATCTATCATCTATATATCATCTATCTATCTATCTATCTATCTATCTATCTATCTATCTATCTATCTATCTATCTATCTATCTATCTATCATCTATCTAATCTCTGTCTTATCATCTCTCTCTCTCTCTCTCTCTCTCTCTCTCTCTCTCTCTCTCTCTCTAAATCTATCTATCTATCTATCTATCTATCTATCTATCTATCTATCTATCTATCTATCTATCTATCTAATCTCTGTTTTATCATCTCTCTCTCTCTCTCTCTCTCTCTCTCTCTCTCTCTCTCTCTCTCTCTCTCTAAATCTATCTATCTATCTATCTATCTATCTATCTATCTATCCATCCATCCATCCATCCATCCATCCATCCATCCATCCATCCATCCATCCATCCATCCATCCATCCATCCATCCATCCATCCATCCATCTATCTATCTATCTATCTATCTATCTATCTATCTATCTATCTTTCTAATCTCTGTTTTATCATCTCTCTCTATCTCTCTCTCTCTCTCTCTCTCTCTCTAAATCTATCTATCTATCTATCATCTATCTATCTATCTATCTATCTATCTATCTATCTATCTATCTATCTATCTATCTATCTATCTATCTAATCTCTGTCTTATCATCTCTCTATCTCTCTCTCTCTCTCTCTCTAAATCTATCTATCTATCTATCTATCTATCTATCTATCTATCTATCTATCTATCTATCTATCTATCTATCTATCTATCTATCTTTCTAATCTCTGTCTTATCATCTCTCTCTCTCTCTCTCTCTCTCTCTCTCTCTCTAAATCTATCTATCTATCTATCATCTATCTATCTATCTATCTATCTATCTATCTATCTATCTATCTATCTAATCTCTGTCTTATCATCTCTCTATCTCTCTCTCTCTCTCTCTCTCTCTCTCTAAATCTATCTATCTATCTATCTATCTATCTATCTATCTATCTATCTATCTATCATCTATCTATCTATCTATCTATCTATCTATCTATCTATCTAATCTCTGTCTTATCATCTCTCTATCTCTCTCTCTCTCTCTCTCTCTCTCTCTCTCTCTCTCTCTCTCTCTCTCTCTCTCTCTCTCTCTCTCTCTATATATATATATCATATCTCTCACTCTGTATCATCTGTAACATCTGTATTATGATATTCCTTCCCAAGCAAGTTCATTCTGGGTACCCCCTAAAAGCACATAAAGTCTACACAGCTTAGAGATGGATATTGTTACTGAATCTGTTTCTCATCTACAGAGTAGATGAGAGAAGGAGTTTAAATTGTATCAGATAAAATTTTTAAACAAGGTACTTTTAATAATAAAATATAAGGGGAAAAAGTATGACAAATGGGATTAGGATATCCGTATGATCAGTTTTATGTTTCCTTATCTCATGATTCCTGTAAAGGCTAGGAAATGCAAATAAGTTTTGTACTAATATCACTTTCAAAAATCTAGTGAACTACACACACACACTAAGATACCTGTGTAGGTATGCAGGCTTATTCTAGCAGTTACTGCTCCAAGACTACACCAAAAAATTTAAGTGTTTTAAAGTAATGAAAATATCATGTACTGTTGCCCTGCACTGGTAAAACTGATCTGTTTGATTCAGAAACACTACTATAGTTCATATAAACAAGCTGCTGTGGAGCAATGGCGGAAATTGAAAAACGGCTATATGGCACAGGTTAACTAATGGATAACAGATAACACCACTAGACAGACAGAGCTTATCTGCTATCTGCTGTATAACCTGAGCCTTTTCTCCTTTGAATGGCTGCCCCCATTGCTACACTTATTTATATAAACAATAGTAGTGTTTCTGAAGCAAACACAGCAGTTTTACCAGTGCAGGGCAACACTGCATTATATTTTCATTACTTTAAAACACTTTTATTTTTTGACGTTACTGTTCCTTTAAGGGTCAGGGCACACAGACAGATTCAGGGAGATTAGTCGCCCGGTGACAAATCTCTTCTTCGGGGCAACTAATCTCCCCGAACTGCCTCCCATGCCTTCCCGCCAGCTAAAATGTAAATCGCAGGTTGGATGGCATTTGGAGCGGTTCTGTTCCGAATTCGTCCGAAGTTTCCTCGTGAGGCAACTTCGGACGACCTCGGAAAACAAATCACTCCGAGTGCTAACCAGCCGGCAATTTACATTTTAGACGGCGGGGAGGCAGTTCGGGGACATAAGTCGCCCCGAAGAAGAGGCCGGCGACTAATCTCCCGAATCTGCCTGTGTGCCCTGACCCTAAAGGGGTTGTTCACCTTCCAAATACTTTTTTTTTAGTTCAACTATTTTTAGATTATTTACCAGAAATAAAGACTTTTTTCAATTGCTTTCCAATTTTTATTTTTTTCCATTTTACCAAAATCTTAAAGTTTAATGTTCCTATCTCTGGTGTTTCATAATCCAGGTGCAGATTCTGAACTTTTCTGTCTGAACTGTTCTGTCTGAATTTTGCAACATTTAGTTGATACATTTCTCAGCAGTATCTCTGGAGTTTTAGCAACTATTTTATCAATTCTAACAGCTGCTTTTAATAAAACTCAGGAATTCTGCGTCAGCAGGGACAAAGATAAGAAATGTATTAACTAAATGTATCAATTTAGATCAAATCAAATTAGAACAGTTGGCGACCCCCCATCCCAGAGCTTCTTTAGAAGGTGAAACATGACACGTAAAGTGTCATGTTTCTACAATATTAGAAAAACAGTCACACATAGAAAATAGAAAGTAATTGGAAGAAGTCTTTATTTCTGGTGAACTATATGAAACCAACTGAATTGAAAAACGTGTTGGAAGGTGAACACATGTTGAATAAAAGTAATGAATAAAGGGAAACCCAGCTTAAATATTTAGGGAATGTGAGTTACTGTCTGGCCAGTAATTTCTGTTTTGTAATCAGTATCATATTTTTCATGTAATATGGATGCTTTTAGACTTCAGTTCAGTTATTAAGTTTCTGTAATGGTAACTGCAAGCACTTAAAGGGGTTGTACACCCTTAAATCAACTTTTAGTAGAATGCAGAGAGAGATATTCTGAGACAATCTGCAATTGGTTTTAATGTTTTTGAGTTATTTAGCTTTTTATTCAGCAGCTCTCCAGTTTGCAATTTTAGCAATCAGTTTTCAAGGGTACAAATTACCCATGCAACGAAGCACTCATCTGAATAAATTAGAGACTGGAATATGAATAGGAGAGGGCTGGAACAGAAATATAAGTAATAATAAGTAGCCATTACAATAAATTTGTAGCCTTGCAGAGCATTTGTTTTTTAGATGGGGTCAGTGACCCCCATTTAGAAGCTGGAAAGGGTAAAAAAAAGGCGGCCAATTGCAAAGTTGCTTAGAATTAGCCATTTTATAACATACTAAAAGTTAACTAAAAGGTAAACCACCCCTTTAAATTTCCAAACCCTATACGTTTCTAACATCTTATATAGTTGGTAGAGAAGAGATCTCACAGCTTAAAGGGAATCTTTTTTCTTTACACTAACATGTACTATTTATATATGTACTGATTCTAAGCGACTTTTCAGTTGGTCTTTATTATTTGTTTTGAATGTTTCCTTAACCCAGCAGGCCAGCAATTAAATAAGAGATAGATTGTAAGGTTTTAGTTTTATTGCTATTCTTATTTGTATACTTAATGTTTCTTTCAAAACCTATACTGTTTATCTTTCATTTTGATGTCAAAATGGTTCCCTGGTTGCTATAGTAATTAGCCCTAGCAACCAGATAACAGTTTCAGTTATAGGCCTTAAAGCTGCAGAGAAAAAAATTAAATAGTTAAAAAAAACTACAATTTCAAATGCTGCTGTTTACACCATAGTAGACAAAGGTGGAACAACTCCTCAATAATGCTCTCTTACAGGACAACATCCTATATAAATAACAGGGTCACTTTATTGCATTGTAGCAATAATGTTGAATTTGCAACGTTTATTTTCAGGATGAAGAAACAAGTCTATTTAGTGTAAACTTTGCCAGATACCTTTCTGTTTAGAGGGCAGCCCAGTACAACCTAATTGAAATCATTAGCAGTTTTGCCTGGAAGGGGAAAAACCCCTCCCCGACCTCAAATACTGAAATGAGGGCAAGTCTTAAATCAAAGGGATACTGATATAAACTTCCTGGGCACATCACTACAGTTTGGTTCTTTGAAATTCCTGCATGGTGTTTCCCTGAAGTTAGTTTATCAGAGCTTTATGAACTCCTTTCTTGCTGAAGGTTATTATGTTAATCATTCAGTCATCTGTGTGAGGGAAATTTCCCTGGGGAGCGAAAAATCGCCAGCGTAAAAACACACGCGGCGATCTTTTTTCTATTGTCGCTCGAAATCGCCTAGCGAGGCAATTTCGAGCGACAGTAGAGAAAAGATCGCCGCATGTGTTTTTACGCTGGCGATTTTTCGCGATTCCCCATAGACGCCAGCGCAAAAGTTTCCCCAGCGATTGCGGCTTAAAAGTCGCGGCGAAAAGTCGCCGCGAGTCAAATCGCGGCGCTATCGCCTAGTGTGGCCTTAGCCTTACAGAGCATTTGTTTTTAGATGGGATCAGTGACCCCCATTTTAAAGCTGGAAAGAGTCAGCAGAAAAAGGCAAATAATTAACAAATAAAAATACAAATAAATAATGAAAACCAATAGAAACATTGTTTAGAATTAACCATTACTAAAAGTTAACTTGAAGGTGAACCACCCCTTTAAGTATTTTAATTCATAGGTGGCCAGAGGAGTTTGCGCCTTCCAACCTCACCATTAACTTGGTAGGCAAGTTATGTAAGATTCTAGGCAAGTTTCATAAGTTGCTAGGGGAAGTTACGCAAATCATGAAAGTTTAGGCATGATTTTATGCAATTTGCCATCTCCCTATTCAGAGAATGATTTCACCCAGCCTGGGACAACAGTAACCCCTCTCCCACCCAATGGTGGCCCTACACAAACCCTTTTATTATAAGAGGATGGAGGCACCTGGGTGGCCACAGTCTGTCATATCGTTGTGTAGGAAGATATCAATGGATTGTGGTGAGTGCACATCAATGTAGATGGAGCTATTTGGTTAATCTGCCCAAACTGACTCATACTGGCAATGAAACTGGGGCATACAAGGAAAAACATTGCAGGGCAGTGTTGAAATGTTTTGATGGTGCTACTTTGAATATTAAGCAACTTTAATTAATACATTTATTCACTCGCTGACTTTGCTCATATCTAAAAACACCCTAAGGCACAAGGGACCTTTGTCTCCTGCAATAAATCTTCACTATCACGGTCAACAAGACTTCCCTTGCTTCCTTCCCACTGGCTAAAATGCAAATCGCCTCTGGGGAAACATACGTGTCATTGCTACTTTCCAAAGTAGCACTAAGTTGCCGTTGGGCAATTTCGTGATCGTATGTGCCGTTACCCTATGGCTACAGTCCCATGTGCTGTTACCCTGAGGCTATGGTCAGACCAGGCTGTTTCTCATAAACGTAGGCCAAGATACAGCCTGACTGCTTACCTCTGATATGTGATAGTTCTGCACCTGAGGCACAGTGTTGACCTGGGTGTATAAAGCAGATATTTGCAAGAAATTGCATACTTTCTCACCAATATACTCACTGTATGTCTGCACACAGGGTTACACTGTACCTAGCAGTACAGACAATCAGAGTAGAGTAGGTGAGAGTGTAGCAGCTTCTTTCTGTCTGTGGTGTCTATACATAATAAGATCCGCTTGGTCTGCAAAGTCGTCAAATGAGCGGATCTTTCCCCCAATATCAGGCTAAAGCTGGCCATAGACGCAAAGATCCGATCGTACGAATCCTTGATTCATATGGTTTTCAGGCCGTGTGTGAAGAGTCCCGACATTTTTCATTAACAATTTAAGTGGGCCATACATTGGCTGATATAGCTGGCGTGCCTTTAGACTCTGCAGTTTATTGGCCCATGTAGGGAGTCCTTGGGAGGGCTGACCAAAAATCATAAAGACCACATTGGTGTGTAAATACAGTTCTGGTTTGGTTAGTATCAGTAGATTGGCTATATGGATGCCAACAATCTGATCAGCCTGATTTGGTTCAGAGCAAAGATGGCCGAATGGGGAAATGTTGTGCACTTTGGCGACCTCACTAAATAAGATGATCTCAGTTTGTATGACCACCTTTAGTCATTTTCTCCTTTATAAAACCCACTTCAGATTATAAAAAAATGTTTTTCCAAGGGTCATTATTTTATTTGATTAACACGTTTAACACATGAGGGTCAAGTAAAAATGTCCAGCAAGCTTCTGAGTACATTTTTTTACCCATAGAAAGTAACACTGAAATCCTAAGCTGCAGAGAGTGGGGAAAGGCAGGAATTGCTTTCTGAAGTTGAGGGGGTTAACCAGCCTCCTATTTCTGCTGCAGGGTATCCTGTGGACAGTGAAAGCCAACTGATGGAGGCCATTAGTGTGAATGATGGCTTCCTTTTACACACAGTTCAATTTGCAGGTAAAGTTTTTCACACTGTCAGGAGATAAGGAGACCCTTTATTTTTTGCACATGCCCTAGAGCTGATCCCTAGGCCATGCAAGGCCTCAGCCCAGTCAAAGCTTTTGTTTGTTGACATTGTCCAGCTATTTTCAAAACTGTTACCCTATTGTTATCCCTGCTGATGAATTAATAAGGGTATTCCTAGGTCACCTGAAAGCAAACATTCATCTTTCATGAATCTTTAACCTTTACATTAGTCACCAGAAAGTGAACAATACTCAGTGCGAGGGAGACGCACCAGTGGCTGCATTAGTGGCTGAAAACCTAGCAGCTTGTTTGGCAAAATCATTTGTTGACTTGTTTTTCTTTGTTGCTGTCAATAAACTGAAACATTCGTCATTGTTCATAATAACAAGTAAAGCCAAAGAGGTTTCTTAGCTATCATTGGGGCTTTCCATTTTTTAAGACAGGTCAGTTTTTCTTATAAGGGAACTATACACAATTTCAATGTTTTATATCCAGTTGCATTTTAATAAATGTTCTGTGTAATATATTAAAGGTCATTTAGATTTGTAGCCTCTCTCTCATCCAGCAATTCCCTCCAGAGGCCATATTCAGTAGCAGAGTGCTTGCTTGATTTAACCCAACAATCACTTTGTGGCCATTTATCACTACAACAAAGGAGGACTTCTTGTGAGTAAGAAAAAATATACCAAACTTTTATCAAGAATTTAGATGCCTGGAAAGAAATGTCAAAATTATTTAACTTTTTAAGCTTTGAATTTCCACTAGTCCAAATGAGACAGCTACAAAATCTAAAGGCATTAAAAATGAGGGTATATATTATTATTCATTTTCATTTATACATCTGATGGGAGCTGCCCCACTTGTCTGTGCAGATCTGTTCTCTATAAACAGCAATACACAAAAGGGGAAATTTAATAGGTTTCGCTAACGCAAAAAAACCTATGCAAAGACGCTTACGTTAATGACCATGTTTGCGTCCTTTTTGACTGATTAAAGACCTTTTATCGCACAGTTTGTGAACAAATAGTTTTTGCAAACGTTCACAGTGGATCTAATAAAATTTTGCAATCACAAAACCTTTTTTGCAACAGAATATTTAATGGAACTCCAGAGCAGGTGTAAACGTTAAACCTTTGCTTAGCGAAAATGCACAATGTAATATTCGCCAGCCACTGATTTTACATTGCGAGCATTCGCAAAGACACAATATTAAATAACGCCTGCAACTTTTAATTACAATACCCGCAAAATGTTTACTAGAGCGGCCAAGTGATTGTGTAACCCCTTCATTGGTGGCTTACTTGACTTTGGACCCAGAACTCTAGATTAATGATATTATTATCTGATAAATCACTGGATAATTCACACAGCATTTAATGCTGGTTCTTGATGTCATACATTTCTTAATGGTACAAGACCAACATCATTTGACCTTCTATTCAATTGACATTACAGTGCACAAACTAATCTTTCAGGGTGGTTTAATGTCCCCATCTATGTTCCTTTAGTGGAGAACAATGCTTTTGACCAGTATGGGATATTATTCAGAAACCCATCATGTAGAAAGTTCTGAAATAAAGAAATATCATTTTCCATAGAGTCCTATAAAACTAAATAGTTTTAGGCTTTAGATTTTAGGGAAACTAAAGCTTTAAAATGAATTTGTCTATAAATGCTGACTTTTATATCCAAACTAACAGAGAAGTTTAGCTGGTCTATAACACGTGCTCCCCATCTTGCTGCTACAGGACAGATTATTATATTCTGCTGCAGAATGCATTGGTTTCTGAGTTGCAATGTAAAGTGACTCTGAACTAATTCCTAAATATTGTATAGTGACTGTATAGTGTGAGTTGACCCCTTGGTTCAGGTAACTGATAGTATCTCAGAGCATGTGGTGTGAATAAGCAAAATTGAAGATGGAAATACTCGGGACATCTTCTGAGAAACAGATCTTCCCTGCTAAAGGGCTGCTGTGGCACAGAATCTGAATTCATTACCTGACAGTTATACTTCAGCCTCATGTCATAATGTGTAGGATTCCTTTTCTACTACTTTATTAAGCTTTGATTCTCCTTTATTTTTGACTGATTTCCTACTTCTAGCTAATAATTCAAACGTTTGTTAAAGCGATACTGACACGTTCCTATAAAAATTATAACTTTTATAACTCTGTTTAGCCTGCTGTTTGGCTCTTCAGACTTCTTTAGTTCAAAGCCTCTTTTGAGGTCAAACATGCACACAATGACCTCTATGGCTCATAATCAGTTTAAATAAATATTTGAAAACTTTGCTGTTTCAGACTACAGTTAAAAGACTAATGCAGTAGTGTTCAACTATATCCTCAGGCTGGACCTCCCACCACCCACTCATTTGGCACCACTAGGGAGGCTAGTGCACAGTTTGGGAACCACAGCCTTAAGAAATAGTGATCCAAATTATGGAAAGACCCCCTTATCTAGTGGTCCCATGCATTTACAGATAGATCCTATACCTGTACGTTATGTCTGTATATACACTATGTACTTTATTCACTGCTTTGAGCTTATTTATTATGACATATTGCAGAAGAACAACTGATGTGTAATATATGGTGATATCCATAGGTACTATAATAGTAAAACGGACCAATGAATATGCATATTTAATATTTCTTTCCAGCCCATCGTGAAGAAGGAATCTGAAATTATGGCTTCACTATAGCTTCAAAAGAGGTCTCACATGTTAAATCTGTTACAGAGGAAGGACAGAATAATTGTTTTTCCTGTTGGCTTCTGTTATTCTTTGCCACTGGTACCACATCTAAGCATGGGATTCACACAGCAATGGTATAATTAGCTGGGCCCCAAAAATCTCTCCTCCATGTTTGCATGCTTCGTGTACACTGGAATTTTGATAACCCAGCTCTGAAATTCATATTAAGATAAAAGCAATATAAAAAATTGTAACACATTGTCTTGAATATGATCATCTCATATATCCCAGCCCCGTTATAACATCTGCACTTAATTTTGGCATATTTATGTTTTATATCATAGCTCACTCTGAATGGCCAAGTCCCCTGTAGCGTTTTATAGCTCTCTTTTTATTTTATTCTCTCTTTCTTTCTCTTTTTTTTAAATCAAATGAAAAGCAAAAAACCACAAAACACCTCGGAATCTTCATGTTACAGGGCGTCTTTCCTTTCCTTACAATGTCTTTGAATATTCATGTTGGTGGACTTCCTTGACACACTTCAAGCAAACAGTATATCACTAGATAAAAAGCTGCTTCACGCTATGGAATTCCTTGTATTCCTGTGTGTCATAAGCAGAAGACTGACTGGCTGGCTAAGGATGTTGAGAATTGTAGTTCACAACATGTGAAGACCGCAGCACAACTCTATTGTGAAGTAAAAGTGTTCCTAGTTAAGGCATGCTTTTTTTTAACCTTCTAGGTTAGCCTGAGGCATGGCTGGAGTCAGTGGTGCCTCTCCATTTAGGCAGGGATCCAGTTGTACATGCTACCTTGAGAGGAAGTCACTAAAATCATTTTGTTTTGACTAATAGCAAAATTGCCACCAAGCCATGTCATCGTACAGCTAGCAGCATGTAACTAATACCCCTATTGATTCCTGCTGATAAACATCTAAGAATCATTTCCACATATTTTCACTCCTCCTCTGCATTCCTCAGCTGAACAGTTTTTTCACTAGTTCACTATAACCATGATAGATAGAACAACTGCAGACTGAGGGAATTGGTGAATCACATTCCCTGATGCACTATAGTGCTGAAGCACTTACTGTGTGATTGATAAGCACAGGGGTAGAACTCTAACTGGTGAAAGTTGGACTCACTGCTGGAAGCCTGTACTACAAGTTAACACCAGACTAGGATGCGAGGTGGCAATCTCATCAAAATATTTAAAACAAACAATAACACAAAATATAACCTGTCCATGTCTGTGTCACCTTAAACACTAAGTTATGCAACTTAAACACTAGTGCCCTGTAGCCTTTAGTAGGTACCTGGAGGGGCATGGGGCCAAAAAGACCCTTTCAGTCTATCTGGCTGGGATACAGCAGTAGCTTGTACTTTAATTTAATTTCATTCCTCTGGGTGACATGAGTCATGGTACTGAATTGCAATTTGTAGATTCCGGGGCTGCTATAATATCTACACTCCCTATATATTGGGCCTGTGGGGGGATCTTTAAACAGGGTCTATTATGACCTGCACAAGGCTAAGATGTGATTGAGAAGGTTTTTTTTGCAGTTCAATAACGTTTCTCCAACTGCCGGCCTAGCAGGCAAAACCTAACATCTGCCACTTTCAGATTTACCAACTATGACTATATTAAGTGCAGCAGCATCCTTTAATCAGTTATTTCATGAACAAGACAGGCTGATATAGAGCAGCACAGACTGCACCCAGGGACCATTTCCTAGATACGTTGGGCAAGAAACTCAATTACCATCAAACACTCATGTATTTTATGTTCTTGCCCTCCATGTTCATTCCATCTACTGGAAGACCAAAAGGTAATTAACAACCTGCCATATTGTTTATGAATGGGTCATACAAACATAGAAAGACGCGTTTTATCTACTCAACATTAAATCTTTCTTACTACTTTTTTATTTTTGCCACTAACATGGAAACTCCATAGAGACAGTATCCAGGGCAGAACTTAACTGTGGTCCCCAGCATTGTAAGGCAAGCTATGCTAATGCTATGCCATTGTGCTGCCCTTGGCTTACTTGATGGAGAAGTATCAGGGGGTACTTGTGTATACTACAAGTATGCAAATATACATACAATAAACTTTCTGAAGCTTTATTCTCAAGCATTCATTGAGATTACAGGAAAGGAGATTCTTTCTATGTGGAAAGGGTTTTATTGGCAGATACAGATTAGATGTATTTTCATGAAGTAAAGTTAATCCAGGGACTGGTCTGATTACCCGCTTGGGAATCAGGAAAGAATTTTCCCCCAAATTAATGAGTCTGCAGAGTTTTTTTGCATTCCTCAGAATCAAGTTTTATTTAGGCACATAGACATGTCTTTTTTAACCTTGTCTACAGCTGTACTATGTTACCATGTAATGAATGAATCTGCAGCACTACAGCTCAGATGTGTGCCACAAGTCACATTAGCTGGGCTGCATGCTACAAATCTTTGGGTCAAAGCCAGCTTTACTCCAGCCAAAGTGCTTACTCCAGTTTTTCAGTCTGGAATGCTTGTTACAGATTATTTCAGAGAAGTGCCTCTTTACATTGTGGTGGGTCCTTTGCGTAGACAGTTGCCAGAAGAACATACATTTTGAATTGAGTTAGGTCCATGCATTAAAAAAATGCATGGAAATGTTGTCAACACTCCATTCTAATGGGCCAGTTATTTAATATTTCTTTGATTTTGTTTAATAGAAATATGAAAGGGGCTGTTCACCTTCCAAACACTTTTTCAGTTGAGTTGTTTTTTCAGCTTGTTCTCCAGAAATAAATACTTTGTACAATTGTTTTTCATTTTTTTTTTATTTTTTACTGTTTTTCCAAAAGTTTAATGTTCCTGTTTCTGGTGTTTCAGTCTGGCAATTTAGTGATCCAGATGCAGATTCTGAACTGTTACAATTTTGCTGTTGGATTAGCAACTATTGTATCAATTCTAACAGCTGCCTTTAATGAAACTCAGGGATTCTGCACCTCAGGGACAAAAAATAAGAAATGTATCAATGAATGTATCACTTTAGAACAGTTTAGAGAGCTGGCAACCCCCCCCCCCTTCCTAGTGCTGCTTTAGAAAGAAAAAAGAAGTTGAAAAGAGAGACTTTACACTTCAATATTAGAAAAACAGCCACACATAGAAAATAGAAAGTAATTGGGAAAACGTCTTTATTTCTGGTGAACTATCTGAAACCAACTGAACTGAAAAACTTGGAAGGTTGGAAGGTGAACAACCCCTTTAATACCTAAATTGTACTTCCTTAGCTTCTTAGAAGGTGATTTTAGACACAATTATTAGACAAGTGGTGACTGACTGGTCAAACCTTTCTTGTCTCCTCTCATATCCCTTCTGATAATGACTGGTAATGAAAAAACTTCAAGCATAAAAGCATCGTGAAACCTTTGTAAGTTTGATCATTGCTTGTACAGAAACATACCATAACATTATGTCAGCATAGCTATGTCCCTGTAGGTAGCACAATTCAGCAGTAAATGTTAGAGAACAAAAGACTTTAATTATACATTCTAGCCACACTAAAAATGTATGTTTTTCAGGAAGTAGACTATACTTTGGCAGCAAAATTTTCTTTTCTTCAAGTAAATGATACCTGTTGATATTTGTGTTTATCTTGACCAATCCTGGCCATTCCTGACCATGCATCAAGAAAAGCTAATTTTGTTAAATGTAGATATCCCAATAGTGTCTTTGTCTATCATAAACAAATTCTTTTACACTCTTTCATAACCTTACAAAAAAATGTTTCATACCTATGGTAGATCATTTGTTCAAAGTTATTTTGAGACTGAATGGAGGTATGCTATGGATGAGCTGCAGGTAAGCCCTCCAGCCTTCAGTGTTGATATCTACGAGACTCATAGCAAGCAGTAAATTGCCTATGAGACACAGCATGATTATAACCTATAACGCAGATCATTTACTGTGAACTTGGAAGTGACATACAAGGGGTTCTGGGAAGATCCAGACAGGTAGGTTTAAAGTAAGGAACGGGAAATCTCTTGTGTGATATTTGATGGGATGGGATGCAAAGGGAAAATCCTCTTTGATGACTGCTGAAAAACAATGTTAATATGCCCTCCAGGTGCTCTACACTACAGCTGCCACATTCCTAAACAACTACAAAACTGCTATAAAAGCTAAAAGCTGCAAAATCTGGAGCCGTTACATTTCAGTTGCTTAAACATTATAGTTTTACTTCATATTTATTTAAATAGCATATTCATTTTCTCTTGTGCCAAAAATATATGACCCTTTCAAGATTAGTTGTCTATTCCCAAATTAATAGTGAATGCCAGTGAGAGTTCACCTTGAAGATATCAAGTGCACTGGCATTTTAGTTATCATCTCCTCAAAGACAACTTGTAGCTGTAAAACAAAGTATGTCACATGAACCATGCTAGAGACATTGAAAGATTGCCAAGACTGCACGCGTGCCTTGCATGCAATGATAAAAATGTTCTGATTGTAGGATGCATCGTGAGCATCACTTAAAGCTTGTTCAACTGGTCTTTAAAAATAGATGCAGAAAGGAAACCTTTTGTATAGATATGGGACCTTTCATCTTTCTTTAGAGATCAGGGTGGCCAGACCTTCCCTTGTATGTTTATATAAAATGAAACAACAAACTTTTCCCCATGCACATAACTTAAGGTTACTTTGGCGAACAGCTTTTTTTATGGTCACTTTAGACATAAAATCATTGGAAGATTTGTTTTGGTCTCATTTATTAATACTGTGCCTTATCCACTGTGTATGCATGTTTATGTATAAGGGCTTGCTTTGGGAGATCCAAAATTGCAAGGGAATACTATATCCACCCTAGCTTGTGGTCAGTGTTCAGCAGCTGAATCATTGCTTTTTTGCATCCTTATCACTATTTTGGTGACAACCCATCTAATGCTGCATGTGTTTACTGTGACATGGCATGTGGCATTTACTACATTCTTGTGTCCCAGTACTGTCTAATTTTGCTACAAAAAACTTTCTATTTGAAAGTGTAAATACATAATTCTCTATACCTGGATTGAAGGTGAGATCATAGATATACCATTGTCCCTTCAATATTCAGAATCAGAGGGTGGTACAATAATAATGAATAACTCTGTAGTTAGGACTGTTAAAGAGCAACTAAAGGTTCTCGCTTTTGATTTGGAATCTTCATCCTGACCTTTTTGGAATCACTAAGGGTCTCACAAGAAGAGGCAGCATCCCAACCGTTGATGCTGTTGTCAGAGTCTTGCCTGGATACTTTCCCATTTCTATTGGCCTTTTGCTTCTGCTACGCTTTCTTTCAATACTTCAAAATCCAGTCAGCAAATAGCAGATCCTGCAACTGACAGCCAAATACCACCCAAAGCCAAATTGCACCATGTACTCACTCAGACTCAAATCTGTGATACACAGCTGTTATTTTAAGGTGTGACACAACAATGTCTTTTTTTTTTTTTTTTGTAAAAAGATTATGGGGGTTATTTACTAAAATCCTATTTTATCAAATTTTTTTTTATTAAAAAAAAGCTCTACCATACTCCCATCCACAATTTTTCCTTATTTATCATCAAAATAACTTGAAAAAATTGGATCAGGAAAAAATTGTATAAAATCAAGCGAAAACCCAAATCATATGATTTTTTTTTATTTTTCTCCCTAATTGCTTGATTTATTTGGGTTATTGCCCAAAAGCACAACATTTTTTGAATTATTGGGCTAAACCTTCCGCAAACCACGATATCTTCCAATTGGGATAGGGACATTTGCCATTGAGTGCCAGTATAATAAATTAACTTTACTAAGAAAACAGAAGAAGAGAAGATATAGGGTTTTTTTTTACTAAAACTCAAACTTTTCTCATATTTTTCCAAGCTCGACCAAACTCTGATACACGATTTAATCTTTATTTATCAATAAAATAACTCAAAAAAGTTAGGTTGAGAAAAAACTCCAGCAAAAACCGAATCATACAAATTTTTCAGATTTAATGCCTGAATCGCTAAATTTTTTTGGGATATTGCTTGAAAACCCCAAATTTTTCAGACTATTGGACGAAACCCAGTGCAGACCACGATATCTTCAAATTGTAAGAGGGACATCTGCCATTGACTTCTACATGACCACTGCAGGTTTGAGATGGCGGGTTTTTTACTTTTTGACGGTTTGGGGTTTAATAAATCTTGAAAAATTCGAGTTTTTTTTTCCACCAACATTCAAGGTCATTATCAAAGCAAACTTTTGTTATATATTCTTGTTCTTGTCTCCAAACACACCTGTTTACTCTACTTCCCAAATACTATACTCTGATCTTCACTTCTGTTCCCTTGCTAAGCTCAGTCTATCCTGGACTGCAAGTTTCATCTTGAACTTCTGCCTGTCTCTGAAATTCCCTGTCATATCCTACCTCCAAACCTTTTAACATTTTCCAAAGACCCATCTGTTCAAGAGTCCCTGTCTGAAACATGCCACATGCTCTGAAGTCTATATATTATAATGCACAATGATAATTCTTTTCCAATAACCTTCTCAAAATGCAGTTTAATTCAACCATTACTTTTTCTACTTTGTCATACTATTAATAGCCTGAAATAAAACTACTGTTTTTTTTCTTAAGCTGTTACTTTGCAAATCTGATTTCTTATCTAAAGTGTATGTGCCTTTATATTCATACAAGTTCTTCATGTACTAATGGGTTTACAATGCTGGTATAAATATGATACTTTTAATGGTAAAGGAAATCCATAAACAGAATACAACAAGCTCGCAATCCAAGCCACTTTGGGACACCTGGAGCACACATGTTTAATGTTTCATAACCACAATATACTATCAAATGAAGTGTCAGGTTACTTCCTAAATCCCAAACAATTGTGAATTAGACATTATACTAAGTTTTCAGCTTTCAGAAGCATGGTATCTCAGTGTCAACAAATAGCCGAAATAGTAAACAGGAATTACTTAAAGTGTAGTGGTGTAACCACCATAAAACAGACCATGTGACCGACATTTGTTTTTTTGGGAAAAGATTGAGGCGAATGTCATGAGGTACAAAAAGAAGAAGAATGATTGCCAGTGCACAGTTTCAGCCTTTATAACAAAAATACTACTAGCACTTATGAACAATGGGGGGGTCTTGACATGGCACGTGTGCGCAAATATTTTGTAGCAAATATTTATAAAGGCTGAAATTATCTATTGGCAATCATTCTCTTTGTGCAATAATGGCTTTTTATTTTTTTCTAGCTGCTGCCCAACTCCAGAATGTAGATTACATAGAGCACTGAAGGCTGTTTTTAGGTTGCGTGCTGACCAAACCTTTAGCCCACACTCTTCCTTCAGCGATTGCAGAGGAACAAGTACCTCCTTCCTCCTCAGATCTGTCACCAGATTTACCTACAAATATATTTTCTCTGTGACCCGAGGGTCCCCTGAAGTTGCCATTCTAGGCCTAGGCCTATAAGCCTATTTAGTAAATATGGCCATATGAGCACTGGCATATAGGTGTGTCTAGCTATACATGGGTCAGACCAAGAGCTGGTCTCTTTGTGTTAAATGGGGTACTGCTCTCTGCCTGTAACCACTTCTAGAGATGTCAACTAACTCTATGCTCTGCTGTATTTCTGCTTTGTGCTACACTAAAATGAATAGGTGGAGCCCTTATTACATGGGTACACCCATTGTATTTGCAAAGTTTGCACAAGTCCAGTTACCTATAGCAACCATAGCTCTTTGCTTACATTTTTCATTTGGAGTCAACTGATCAAAAGCACAAACTGAAGAGTAAAGTGCATTTCTATGTGCTCCTGGGATTTCAAATGATAACCTAACTTTACACTGGGTTAATATACTTTAATTTGGTGTCAATCTCTTTGCTAAAACCCTGTAGGAAATATTGTAACCCCTCAGATATTGCAATGAAATAGTAATAAAATGCAAACAAACTGTGTTGGAAACTGCATTTTAACCCCTTCAGTGCCAGGTTTGTCTCACTAATTGCTTTGAGACAAAGCTGCGCACACATTAGAAAGTCTAAAGAGATCAAATAAGGACGATAAACAGACAGAGAAAACATGTATATCTGTCTACCGCCAGACAGCAAGCAGGGGAATTATTTAGGACGTTCTCCAGATGGGGTTTGCCTGGATTAAACCTTAAGGCTCTAGTTAGCTAGACTGGCTTTGGAGGTAAAGCCTCCTGAATAAGCTATTACAGATTTTTGGGAAAATGCCATGGAAGATTTTTTTTCCTTATGTAAATGTTTATGTTTTATATTGCTGCCTATTTTAGGTGTAAATGTTCTAATTTGTTGTTTAAATAAATCTACATGGCCTGCAATTGGCTGTTGTATCAAGGCAAACAGAACACCTTTGGGGATTTTGTTCGCACAGTTTCTTTTAGTTAGCAATAGTGATGAATTGATTGTACCTTCTAATCTGATGTTAATTAAGAGAATTTAAAGGAATTATACTAATATGTCTCTGTACTGCAATTATCATTATTAACTACTTAGTGATTAATGAAGTCCAAAAAATGCTTTCCCTCACTATTCAGATCTTCAAGCTGTCACCTCTTAGTTGCTTTAGGCTTGGAGACTTACCCTTAGATGTAATAAAAGTTTCAAGGTAACCCATAGGAACCATTAAGATATTTGCTTTTTCACATGTGAAAAGTAAATGCTACCTAATGATTGGTTGCTACAGGTGCAGCAAACAAACACTTTTAATTTGGCTGAAAATCATCCAGATATAAACTGGGCAGGTTTTATTTTCCCACCAGATCAATAGCCGTACCAGCTTGTTGATGCGGTCCTTGCTCTGACGGCTCATATTCCCACTTTTGCAATTCGATAATTTGGCAACAAGTTGTGTATAAAAGAAAAACAATGCAACACACGGTGCTAAACTGCACAGTCAGACAGAATTGAATTGGAATTAGTTAGTTCATAAATATAGGATTCTCTATTGCAAGTCAAACACCCTCCAAAATAAGCCCTTATAGTTCTGACACTGACTGCTTTTTTTTGGTTGAGAAACCTGCTGTGGGTACTTATGGTATTTTAATTTGCTGGAACCAAACAATAGAATGACCTATTAATACTCACCCCTTTGTTCCTCAAGTTTATATAAGTAAGGGACTCAATAGAGTTAGGTATGCATCCATCCATCCATGCATGGCCTTCTAAATTGCAGCACCATTAAAAAAATATGTTCCATTAAAAACACAAGGGGCTGCCGTGTTACAGTGAATTTAATTTTTTTGAGAAGGTGTGTGCCATAGTTTTCCTATTTTGGACTTAACTTTGCTGTCAGAGATGAACAAATTATGGCAAAGATCACATGTTGACCTGCTAGTCAGTATTGGTGATAAAAATCATATAGTTACCCCATTTGTGCATCATCTAATTTTGCACATGAGGGTCAGGGACAGAGAGTCCAACAAATTGGTTCTATTCTCTGAAAGAGGATAAAACTTACAGTCTGTTAAAAACAAATTAGAAACAGATGAATCAGTCACTTAACTGGGATTTAATGGAATTAAGAGGCATTTTCCAGAGATTATGCACAATTAGGTGCTTTTGATATATTCTGGTTTCAAAAAAGTATGAACTAACGTTACCAACCATACACCAGAGGGCTCTTTTTGGCATATTTAAAATGAATTAATCTAACCTGCACTATTTCTTATTTAGCAAAAAGGCAGAGAAAGATCCATTGCAAAAGAATGCCAGTTTTGTGGCGAAAAGAAAAGGAAACAGGGAAAAAAAGTTTATTATTACACAAAATTTTAACAATTATTTATAATATTGGAATTGGAGTCCAGAGTGATATTTTTGTATTAAGCATTGATGTGCTTTGCCCTAGATACAGAAGGGGTTTTATATAAACATTATTCTTCTACTTAAAGCATTATTGTAGCTATCTAGCACTACATATGGACATAGAATGAGCCTGTTACTATTCCATTGCAGTGCATTCGTTTGCAGAGCTACACGATATACACTTGTGTCTGCATTAGAGTTACATTATAAAGTGCTTACATTTATTGGCAAATATTAAGAAGCAAGCCAAAATGTAAACCATGGGTGTCAATAAAGTATGACACAGGTAGCGGAGCCTGAAAGGTAAATATCATCCCTGATAAGGAGAACTTTTAGGGGCAAATTCACTAAGCGCCGAAAATGCGCTAGCGACGGCTTCACCGCACTTCGCCAGGCGTAGTTTCACCAGGGCTGCTCAAATTCACTAAAATCCGAAGTTGCACCCAGGGAGACGAAAGGTAGTGAAGTTGCGCTAGCGTTAATTCGTCAAGCAAAGCGAAGTTACGATAGCGATGCCTAATTTGCATACGGCGCCAAGTTAAAGTACAATGGACGTATGTGTAGCAGCAAATACATTACACTACACAAGCCTGGGAAAGCTTCATAAAATAAAATAAAGTGGTTATATTGCCCTATACATGTGCCCACTGTAATTTATGTGCCATATGTTAGGAAATGTAGGGGGAAGGAGGGTACCCCCAAAAAAATTTACGAGCTTTTTCAGCCTATCATCCGTACAAAAGTAATAGATGCCAGCATTTTTTGGGACCTAGAAAAAATTTCAACTTTTTTTGAATCAACCCTATCTACTCTATTGCACTTCTGCTGGTCTGAGGTGGCGAAGGCAAGTCTGGCGCAAGAGGTAATTGTCAGTAAAATCCGCAACCGAGTGAATTAGTGTCATTACGTCCCTTCGCCACAGCACAACTTCGCATGTCGTAAGGGTGCGAAGTAGCGCTAGAGTAGGTCTACTTCGCTAGCGAATTTACGCCAGCACCCGTTAGTAAATCGGCGAAGTGGCAAAATGAAGTCACGCTGGTGAATTTTCACTAGCGTTAGCCACTTCAGCCTTCAGTAAATTTGCCCCATAGTCTCGATACGAAGACAAAATCAAAGGTGGCAAAACATTGGTCAATGCTCTCTGCCAAAAAGTCACAGCTTATTGGCCAAAGTCTGATAGCCTCTCTTAGTTATATTTAGTTGGGTATAGGAAAATATCTATTAGGAATGTTTAAAGATCATGTCGGACAAGGACCCCATTTATCCCATGGATGTGAACCTGTCCCAATAAATAAGCATATGCCTCTTTTGTGAGTTGATCTTTGACCTGGTGACCAAACAACCAGATTGCCTATTATATGGGTGGCTTGCTTGGGCAAAGAGTTTACTGAAGTCTTCAAATGAGTGGAACTTTGTATGTATGGCTGTCTAATATAGGCACATTATAACAATTAATATCCTTTTCTAACAAAAAAGCAAGTAGAAATCTCTAGCTGGAAAAGTTGAAATGCTGTTTATAAAGTGGTAATGGTTCTGTAAGGAGAACACGGAGGAAGAAATATTTCACATAATTAATATACATACAATTCACCCATGGTCACATGTCATGTAATGCAAATATAGAAATCTGTATTATTATTCCACACTTTGAAATCCTGCAGGGTACCACAGCACAGTTTGATTTTTTATGGTTGTAAAGGAGAAAAAAGGTATATATTAGGAAATAAAATGTATGGATCCAAACCTCATATTAGTTTTATTCCTTTTAATTGCAGTACAGCTTTTTCACCATAGTGAGTCAAATATCCAGCATATCAAATGTTTTGGAATAAAATTATGTTGACATTATAAAGAGAAGCCTGTACAATCCTGGGCTCCATGAAAGTTCTTGGAGAGACACATATGATATATTGAAAACAATCTTGGTGGTGAGCTCTACTGGAGCATGTCTAAGGAAGGAATTTTTGTTCCTTCAATAGGAGAACATATTGCAGCAATATATGTTAAGATTTGCCACCAATTTGAATACATATGAATGTAAAAACAAAATGACCCTACCTAAATATGAATCCTATGTCTTTGGTAGCCAGATAAGCCTGATCAATATCTATCTACAGGTATGGAATCTGTTATCCGCAAACCCGTTATCCAGAAAGCTCCGCATTATGTAAAAGCCATCTTCCATAGACTCCATTTTAATCAAATAATTCAAATATTAAAAATTGATTTCCATTTCTCTGTAATATTAAAACACTACCTTGTACTTGATCCAAAATAAAATATAAATAATCCTTAGAGGAGGCAAAACAATCCTATTGGGTTTAATGAATGTTTAAATGATTTTGTATCAGACAAGTTATGGAGATCCAAATTACAGAAAGACTCATTTCTGGATAACATTCTGGATAACAGGTCTGATACCTGTACTCTGGATATCTGTTTATGCAGGTTACACCATATTGGCTAGTACATTAGCAGAAATAAGAACTAAAAAGGAGTTGCATCTCTGCTTTGCTTCCTGCTGTTCTGATCTTTTGGGCTGTTGGCCTGAATGAAGAGAGCAAAACAAAGGCAAAATTATACCATATAAGTAGCCTGGTTGGTCAGTTATTGCATAGAATCAGCCTGTCAGAATAATATAATAACTTTGAGGTTAAAACATTAAAAATAATTGCATGATGGCAAATACAATAATATGCTGACACCTTTTTTTAAAATTAAAATAAAAAAAGAATTTAAGAAAATTGTGCATGAATAGTTGATAGTAAGATGATATTGGACATGTTAAGAGGAGAATATGGAATGTGACAGAGAATGTGATGAGTGCTGAGCAATATCATCTCTTTGCTGCGAGATTACATCAAACCATCCAAAATAATAATTACACAGGTGTTGACTATCTCATTCATGAAAATTCACAATGTATTTTCAGCTTTCCTAGGATAACCCATGATTCATAAATCATCTGGCAGTCAGTTTTATGGCATCTGGAGAGCAGGCTCCTCTGCGTTTTGGCAAGAGCTCCATCGCATGAGTCCATTTTACAAAGTTCACATTAAACAATGACAGATTTTTATAAAGTACATAATTATGTTTTGCCCGTAGGTTTCTTTTTTTTTTTTTACTTTGAATTGCCTTTTTTTTTTGAAATATTACAAAGGGCCCATGCCATTTGCAAATCATTTTAAAAGCATTATTTTTTTTTTATTACTGTTTTAGTATAATTTCAACGTGACAGTTTGCAGTAATGTAAATGTTTAGCATGAAACTTTGATTTAGCTATTAAGGCGCAATAAAAGGTACATTAAAAGCAACAGTAAATGATTGCTATTATTTTTAATGTGGCAGGAATACAGCAGGTTATTCAGAGCTACCACTTTTTAAATAATTTTGTAAAGCTCCCTTTATATAAAACTAAAAAAAGAATGTATCTCAGTCTGAAAACTTACTTAAATACATATGCAGTAATATACACCTACAAGTTCTATATGTCAGTGTTCTGTAAGGGCAATATTACATGTGGCACTTTTTTCTCAGTCATCTGATTGACAGTTGCCGTGTGTTCTGGATCTTACTGATTTCCCTCACTTGTTGCTGGTAGGGTCCAGACCAATAAGTATGCTATAGCTGCTGAGGCCTTATAAGCCCACATTCTCCCTTAGTTTGATTAATTATACTGTAAAAATGACTTGATCCTGATGTAATGTTAGCAGTTATATATTAAAGATGCATTTAAGAGTCTGTTTCATGTCAGTTTATAGATTCTTTTAGTTATCAGCTATCTGTTTACCAGTACAGAACCTGAATGCAGAATGAGTGTTTGTGGGTGAAAATCTAGAGTAGTCTTTTAGGATTTTCAATTGGTCTCCATTATTTATTTTCCATAGTTTTTAATTTGCTTTCTTCTACTGATTCTTTCCAACTTTAAAAATAAATGCTCTGTAAGGCTACACATTTTTTTGTTACTGGTGCTTTTTATTACTTACTTTTCTATTCAGACCCTCTACTATTCGTAATCCAGCCTCTTATTCAAATCAGTGCATGGTTGCTAGTGTAATTTGGACCCTAGCAACGAGATTGCTGAAATTGCAAATTGGAGAGCTGCTGAATAAAAAGCTTAAAGGGATACTGTCATGGGAAAACAAGTTTTTTTTTTTCAAAATGCATCAGTTAATAGTGCTGCTCCAGCAGACTTCTGCACTGAAAACCTGTTTATCAAAAGAGCAAACAGATTTTTTCATATTTAATTTTAAAATCTGACATAATGCTCAACATATTTTCAGTTTCCCAGGTGCCCCCAGTCATATGACATATGCAAGTTGGAGTGATGTCACCCCCCCTTCTACCCCCCAGCAGCCCATTAGCAGAACAATTGGAAGGTAAAAGATAACAGCTCCCTGGTAGATCTAAGAACAGCACTCAAAAGAAACAATCCATGTCCCACTGAGACACCTTCAGTTACATTGAGTAGGAGAAACAATAGCCTGCCTGAGTACTTCCATCCTGAAGTGCTGGCTCTTTCTGAAAACACATGACCAGGCAAAATGACCTGTGATGGCTGCCTACACGACAATATTACAGCAACAAAAAAATACACTTGCTGGGTTAGGAATTAAATTTTGCGTGGTAGAGTGAATTATTTGCAGTGTAGACAGTGTAATGTAGAAATAAAAACTACAACATAAAAATCATGACAGAATCCCTTTAATAGCTCAAAAACCACAAACAATAAAAAAGAAAAACCAATTGCAAATTGTCTCAGAATATTACTCTCTACATCATACTAAAAGTTAACTGAAAGGTGAACAACCTCTTTAAAAATAGAAATAAAATAAAATGGAGTTTTTCAGTTTCGGTAATATTATTTTAAGTTGCAATCCCCAAATTTTCACCAATCATATTTATCATATGGAGCATGAGACTGCCTTGGGTATTAATATTGTATATTAATTGCTACAAGGAAATTCAGGAGGCTGACATCCAAAGGCACAATGTTCTTTTTGCTTTTTTTTTCATTCTTTAATTTTTATATATTTTTTTGTCATTCTATGTTGCATAATCTATTGTATTGTTACTGTGTAAATTGCACAAAAGGAAATAACTTTACTTATCTTATAACTGTGAAATAGGCTCAAAGCATCAACGAATTTGACAATGGAATGGACTGATTTTAACATTATTCCACTTCTGCCTCTTGTGTTCTGCTAGTATGTGGTTCCACTATTTTTCTGTAGATGGCTTAAAGGGGAGTTTTCATGAAAATTAAACTTTAAAGGGATCCTGTCATCGGAAAACATGTTTTTTTTCAAAACGCATCAGTTAATAGTGCTGTTCCAGCAGAATTCTGCACTGAAATCCATTTCTCAAAAGAGCAAACTAATTTTTTTATATTCAATTTTGAAATCTGACATGGGGCTAGACATTTTGTCAATTTCCCAGCTGCCTCTGGTCATGTGACTTGTGCCTGCACTTTAGGAGATGTTAGGTCTAGCACCGTCTGAGTGAAGGACGGGACCCTTACTTACACTACCTCCTTGCAGAGATCAGCAGCCCCTAGGGGAAAGCATTATTGCTCATTTGCATAGCATGAATCATATTGCTGGTCAAGGGACACGGCTTGTGCTGCACTGATTCTTCTCGAAGGGGATAGCACTCTATCGTTCTACATTTTTAGAAAATGTACGAGAAATTTTTGTTATCAATTCCCAGGTCTCTAAACACTGTGGCAATAGGAAAAACATTCCATTTAATATAAACTTCTCATAGAACTAAGGACAAGTTCTAATTATAACTAATTAATACTGAATAAATAAAAATGACGTACCATTTTGAAATAAGGTTACTCCTCACATACCCCTCTAAGCAGTCTGAATTTTTATGCAGCTTAGCTATAATACATGGTCTAGGCAAAGGGAGCCAACACCAGTATATCTGATCTGTGAGTCGAAATCTAGCTCCTGCATGTAGAAAGATAAACTGCTGAGGGATAATTAAGAATATCTTCGCTGGAATCAGTCTCAGACTACCGAAAACCTTGACGATGTCTGCCGTAAACTGCAATCCCTGAATCTGCACCGTGAGGTAAGTAAAAAGTTAGGGGCATTTCCCTGGGGTAGCAGCTAGGCTGGGGGAGGGGGGTCTACGTAGGGTAGAGGGGTAGGGTTTTTTTTAGTTAAGGGTTGAATTCTTCTTTAAGAGGTTGAACATGATGGATGTGTGTCTTCTTTCAACCTAACTTACTATGTTACTATGTTTTTAGGGTATAATTTTATAATGCTACCACGGTCTTAGAAAGACCAGAACAAACACAAGTGGTTGTATTATACTTTCTTTTAAATTTGTTTATGTACAAAAGCATTTGATATTGGGATTATGTCTTTATGAAAAGACTGAAGTAATATGCTACTTCTGTAATTTTCTTTTTTATCTAGCACGAGTTATACATATAGAGGATTGGATCAACTCTTTTTCACTCTGCACAACCATGTGAACAAGCACTAGCATCAACTGAATAACAAAAATTGATTTTACAAATCAACTTAAGTCACCATGCTTTCCTATCTGCTGAGCTCTGAAAAAAGGCACAGACAGATTAAGCTATACATACTAGATTTACATCTTATTTTAGGTTAACAAGTTCTGCTAATCTTGATATATTCAATTTAACTGCCTACAGTGCTTTTATCATGGTTACACTCGGATCATAGTCCTTTACAAAGATGTACAGGTATGGGACCTGTTATCCAGAATGCTTGGGACCTGGGGTTTTCTGGTTAAAAGATCTTTACACATTAAATAAACCCAATAGGATTGTTTTGCCTCCAATAAGGATTAATTAAATCTTAGTTAGGATTAAATACAATATACTGTTTTATTATTACAGAGAAAATAAATCATTTATTTTAAAATTTGAATTAGTTTATTAAAATTGAGTTTATGGGAAAATGCCTTCCTGTTATTGGGAGCTTTCTGCATAACGGGGTTCCAGGTAATGGATCACATACCTGTACTTATAATTAAAAAAAAAATATTGTGATATAAGCTTTAGATTTGACTTTTTTTTCGAAGTGAATTAGAGGGAATTTTCAAAGTAAAAAAATTCTAAATTCGAACTAATATTTTGGATAGTTTGACCATCGAATAGGATACTACGACTTCGAATTTACTTCGACTTCGATTCGAAGTAAAAATCGTTCGAATTGTTCAATAATCGAAGTACTGTCTCTTTAAAAAAACTTTGACTTCAATACTTCGTCAAATTAAACCTGCCGAAGTGCTATGTTAGCCTCTGGGGACCTTCTACAACATTTTTCCAATAAAAATCGTTCGATCTATCGCTAAAATCTCTCGAATCGTTGGATTCGAACGATTTAATCATTCAATTGGACGATTTTCATTCGACCACAGGATTGCCAAATTTGTTGAAAAAACTTCGAATTCGAATTCAAAGTTTTTTAATTCAATGGTCAAATTTCAAAGTTTTTTGTACTTTAAAATCCGACCCTTGATAAATCTGCCCCTTAATGTTGCCTTTGTACCCTTCCTGCAGATGTATAGTAATGTAACACACTTAAGGTGTGCAGTGAAATAAGTGTAATAACGTTATGTATGGAATGATTAACCATGTTTACAAAAGGGAAAATACCATGTCCTTCTGCTGCCACTAGCAACAGGTAACCTAATTGCTGCCACAATCCCCACCATGGAACAGGTCAGGTGTTATTAGGCTGTGTGTATTGTGAGGAAAGGTGTTGGTGTTTAGAGAGCTACAGAGACTTTGGCTGGTATTATCAGAATATCATTGTGATTCTTAGTAACAATGCAAAACAAGAACCAGTTAGTTTGTATATAGGTTATCCAAAAATTCCAACATTTCGTAATTCCTCGTGGGGAAGAACCAGTGTATTCACATGATGGGAAGAGTCTTGATGACCTTAAAGCAACTTTTATGCTTCTTTTAGATGGAGTGTGACAATGGAAGATGTCTAGGGCGGCCAAAAGGTATAACCCCATTATTTTGACTAAATGGCAACAGTGCTGCTGCAAAGTCAGTGCCAGTAAAGTTTGCTTGAAGGAATTCTTATATAGTATTGCTCCAGGAAAATTAGAGTGTTCTTTTACAGAGCAAAGTACCTCCTGCTAGTCACGGTGGATCTTTTCCCTGTTCAATTCCATGATAAGAATGTGTGTAATAAATTTACACTTAGGTGCAGATTTATTAAGCTTGAGTGAATAGTTGAATCCAAAAATATTAGAATTTCAAAGTAATTTTTTGGGTACTTCGACCATCGAATTGGTCAAATTCGATCGAATTCGATCAAATCGAATGATTTAAATGATTCAAAGTAAAAATCGTTCAACCATTCAATAATCGAAGTACTGTCTCTTTAAAAAATCCTTCAACTCAATACTTCGCCAAATAAAGCTACCAAATTGAATGTTAGCCTATGGGGACATTGTAGATAGGTTTTGGGCACTTTTTATGATCAAATAAAAATCATTCGATCAATCGCTTAAAATCGTTCGAACGATTTTTATTTGATCGTTCGATTGAAGCTTTTGGGCTAAAATCCTTTGAATTCAATATTGACGGATTTTACTTCGAGGGTCGAATTTGAGGGTTTCTAACCCTCGAAATTCGACCATTGATAAATCTGCCCCTTACAGAATACAGTATAGTGGGATATCCATGAGATGGTGAGTAATGTGGAAGGAACAATGTATTCATTTTGTATTTATCTTATGGGAATATTAGGAGGTGAACGTAAAACTTTTTTCATTTCCTCCCTGAACTCTATTGAAGGTTTTGCTAACTTGCATTTTTGGTTTTGCCTTACCTCCCATTGTTTAAGATCATCTCTAACCTTCCTTATCATGTCTCAAAGGGGATAG
This sequence comes from Xenopus laevis, assembly GCF_017654675.1. Lineage (NCBI taxonomy): Eukaryota > Metazoa > Chordata > Amphibia > Anura > Pipidae > Xenopus > Xenopus laevis. The sequence continues at coordinate 83,188,624 of NC_054379.1, forward strand.
TAACCTGGCACTCTGTAAAAGAGGCACATTTTGCACTTTGCATATAGCATTTGCATTTGGAAATGAGCCTTTAAAAATCTCAGAACAGTGTAAAAAGAAACCTATAATATAAATGCAAAAACCCCATTTGTATGTAACTATAATTTACATAAATAAAATTTGCACTGGAAATTGACTCAGTCCTTCCAGGCAGCCTATTGACCCGTTTAAGAGGCCTACCAACAGCCTGAACCACCAAACAAGTGATCTGCCTTGTATGGCCACCTTAACTTCTAATTGTACTGTTATCTTCATCTAGCAACCCCCCCCCCAATATTCCTTTGTATAATGCTTATCTGCAGTGCCCATAAATTTAAAAAATGTAATTATTGCCAGAGCACATTTAGTCAGTAGATGAAAATAACTGGTTATTAATAGTGTCCTTTTTATAAATCTCTACACATAATTGTTAAAAGAGTTTATTCTAAAATGTAAAGATTTAGAAGATGTGTTGAAATAATGAACAAAGTCCTATAACCTACATATAAATGAATCAGATGTTTGCTACAATATAGGTGAACAGTATATACTACCTGCTGACTGTTTCCTATGCATCACCACGAGAAAGCACCTTCTTTTTGATGGCAAATTAATTGCATATCTAAGGGTTTCCCCTTAATTTTGATTTCCAGAATTCAAAATACATTCACTTAATGAAAGAAAATACCTTTAAAAAGGTATATATTGGGTATACAATGTCTCATACAGTCAGCAGACAGTGGATATTATGTCTCCTTTGTTACCAACATGCAATTAGTAAATACTGTAAGTGTATAAGACCTATGTTCCAGAGATGTGCAAATAAATTATGTTTATGTGTATTATACTTTATATTCTACTCCAACAATTAAATATTTTCATAGCAACATAGTATGTTATTTAAGAAATTAGGGATGCACCGAATCCACTATTTTGGATTCGGCCGAACCCCCGAATCCTTCACAAAAGATTCGGCCAAATACCGAACAAAATCCAAACCCTATTTGCATATGCAAATTAGGGGTGGGAAGGCATTTTTTATTTTCTTGTTTTGTGACAAAAAGTCACGCGATTTCCCTCCACACCCCTAATTTGCATATGCAAATTAGGATTCGAATTCGGTTCGTTTGGGCAGAAGGACTCGGCCGAATCCGTCTTAAAAAGGCCGAATCTTGGCCAAATCCCAAACCGAATTCTGGATTTGGTGCATCCCTATAATAAATTAAGTTGTTATAACCAGTGTTAACACATCTAGTGTAAAATGGCCCTTTTTTTAGTCCTTAAATGGTTAATAAGATAAAAGCTTTACTCATTAGGAAATTTGTATTTTAAGGAAGTTTTGACATAACTTTTGTTATTTATGCAATCAAATTCTGCTTAGATGTGAACCCCAGAGTCTTACAATACATTTTTCTATGGCTTTACTTCAGCAAAGAAAGTGCCATTTAAAGTGAAATGAAACTTTTTGCAATCAGCATTATTAGGAAAGTGGAAGGTGAAAGTGTCTATGTCTGCTTGTATGGCAAAGGAGTGAGGTTTGGGTTAGTGTCACAATTTTCAAGGTGGTAAAGAAGTCTCAACATTGTCTGATGTTGCATGTTATGTACAAAATCTACTTATTTGTCTGGGGTCAGTCATATAAATTGTCTTGTAGTCATGTATTGTTATTAGTAGTGGCACAGTACCAAAAAGATGAAAGGTATATAAATAAATATACAGAGCTCACACAAATACTGACAGATACAAGAGGTAAAAGGGCACCCTGTTCATAAACATTTGAGAGGGGGTATGAAGCACAAGATTTGGGGGTGGGGATGATGAGGGGTGATTACAGTTAAAGCTGTGGCCTTTACTGTTGCACCTAGCAGGTGGCATTGGCATATAGTGAATTATGAAATAATTCAAAGCTAATCTTCTCAAAAGAAATGTTTAAAAACTGAGAGTTTGGCAGAAGTTCACATCTAATGTGGAAGGGACTTGCAGCTTTTGTGAAGTTTTAAATACATTTTTAAATACATTTTGTGTATGGAGAAAGGAGAATGAAATAGTGGGGTTGATTTATAAGGGGGCACACTAAGATATTGGGTGGAATTGCTTTAAACCTGTGCAGTTAGTTTATCCTAAACAGTAGTGGGAATCAGGGCAGGGATTGCCAAAATGGCACACTAGAGATCGAGCAATTGGTGAGATGTATGAGTCTATGTCTCCATTTATTATGGGCTGAAGTGGTGACTTCCTCTGCAGGGGTAGAACTGAGAGTTGCAACAGTCAATATGTGACTTGATCAAAGAATGCATTAAAATTATTGTGGCATCTTGTGTGATAATATTGCTATGCTCCTATTCTACTATGTTTACAAATGACTGACCAAGCCAGATTCCAAGTTAATCCCTGTATATCTTACATGTCTGCAAGCGACCTCATTAACCCTGAAGCTGTTTGCATGCAAGAACAAATTCTGTACAACTACTGAAACTGAGAAAGAGGAAGCTTTTTATGTTTATGTTGGATAAGTCTAAGTTATTATAACTATTTTAATATAACAGACTGTTTATAGGACTAAAGTACTATTTAGCAAATACAGTGAAGTGAAAAATAGACAAGGAATTTACTTATTTCTGTTGTGAAAAAAAACCCCATTAAGCTCCTTTATAAATTAAAGTGATATAAGGATTTGAATACATGCACTTGCAGGCATGAAGGGAATAACATCATATGGGAATGTATTGCGTCGGTATGCTCAAAAAGACAAGGTCATCTTGATCAGATAAGATATGGCAACAAAGGTCTGACCCTGTAGGTATAGGCTTGTAGGTGGCTATATTTTTGGGACCCAAGATAAAAAGCATTAAGCAAAGTTGACAGGATTGCATGCAAACTGGCTTCAACATCCAGGAAATTAGGCCGAAGAATATCAAACTAGTTGGGTTAAAAAGAAATATTTCAGATAAGAAGAATAGGAATGCACTCTGTTAGTCTAAAGCTTCTGCGCTTGTGCAGGAACAGGTTCAAGTAGGTAATCCACTTTTACTCTCTGACCAGTAGGACAAAAGCCAGTGTCAGCTGTGGAACAAGCTTAGGTAGAGTATTCTGTTCTGGTACAGGTTCAAGTCATATATTGCGCTTGAGATTCTGAAAGATGCAATCGCTGGATCACATCTTGCTGTGACAGTGGAAGAGGTGTCCCCATGTGTAAAGGGCACGAACTGTCCACACTTACCATACTTAGCAAAAGTCTTTAGGTCCTGCAGTAACTCTCACATTTCTTTACAATAATAATGGTTACTTTAGTTCATAATGTGCATTAATTGCATTAATAAATCTAATCACTTTCTAGAAGTATTAGAATTCCACAAATTTAGTAAAATCATTCATAAAATACTTTTTTTCTGTAAATGTGGAGGCTTTTGCATTAGCAGGGTGTAAGGTGTCATTGAGGCGTGGGATTATTTCTGTGTTTCCAACTTTCTTAGAATTTGCTTTTTGTGGTGAATAACCCTATCATCCAATTTGATTACGTGGGCGTAAAAAATGGAACATGACACTTTTATGTCGATTTCTGCAGTAAAAGGGCTTTTAGCAATATTAAAAACAAAATACGTTGCAGTAGCTGCTCCAATTAATAAAAGAAGGAAAATATTTTACTATATTTTTTTTTTTTAACAATTCTTTTATTGAAACAATTGTACATGCAACCAACATCACTGTTACAAACACAATTTTTGTACCGTTTTATACACGTACCATGCAAGCATTTTGTTACAAAATAAAACATAAACTAAAAAACAATTACACGGTGTCATTGTCATTCTATAAATTCTTGCATTATTCCTGCATTTGATCGTGATTTCTTTGCCATAGCTTTAGAATTAGACCCATGCAGTTCTATCACAGCACATCAAGTTAACCATAAGTGTAACTGTAACAAGTATCGAAAACTGCCATTGTTTCCCGTCATGACTCAATTTAAACACACAGTACTAATCCCATCCCGACTTTGTCCCGCATACCTTTGTCTCCCAACCATAGTAAGAGCAGACTGTGTAAGAGGTAGTGAACCAATAATTAGGCCTATGACATTCCCACATCCCATCCATATAAAACGCACAAACAATGGATAACAGGAGCACAATGTGTGCTGTTAATGAGTCAAGGTGGATCCAGATCAGGGTCTTCTTCAATCCACAAGCCCCATATCTTAGCAAATTTCTCAGGACAACCCCTTTTCATATACGTAAGTTTGTACAACGGTAAGGATTTTTCTATGATCCGTACCCATTCTTGAACAGTAGGCCCTCCGCTAGATTTCCAGTTGATTGCAATCACTTTTTTAGCATACATACAGAGTATGGACAGTAATGTGCGATGAGCCCTCCTCGGAGAGACGTCCTCTACCTGACTTAGTAAAATTATTCTAGGTTCTAGTGGCACGAAGAGGTCAGTCTTATCTGCAATGAGTTGCACAATCGCCCGCCAATATATCTTTATCACTGGACAATCCCACACCATATTAAAAAAGTCCGCTGGAGAGTGATGACATCTGGGGCACTCTGAACTAATAGCTGGGTCTATTTTATGCAATCGCTGTGGGGTAAAGTATACTCTATGCAAGTAGTTAATTTGTGTCATCCTATCTTTACTGCTAATCAAACCCTCAAAGATGGAGGTTAGTGAATCTTCCCAGTTTTCTTGCGTGATCTCGGGAATGTCATGCTGCCACTTTGCTCGTAATTTATGTAAAGGGGTACCCCTCGTATTCTGCATCAGAGCATAAAAGTGCGATAGCGGCTTGCGTAACTCCTGATTATGTATCCCTAACTCTAGGCCGTTTGGAGCGATGTCCACAACTGCATTCTTAAATTGGGTTACAAGTGCGTGTCTCAGTTGCAGATATCTGAAAAACATAGTATTCGGTAAAGAATAAGTGTCTTTCAGAGCTTGAAAACTGACAGGTTTACCTTCTGTTATGACATTGGACAAGTATTTTATATTATACCTTGCCCAGAGCTGGGGATCTGGGAGTAGCTCCAGCTGCTTCAGATAAGGGTTACACCATAGTGGGGTAAAACCGGAGCACTGGTGTTGCAGCTTCGGATAATATTGGAGAGCCAACTGCCAGGCCTTTAATGTCTCTTTCATCAGAAGAGATACTGCAATATTGTATGTGGTACCCCGGTATGGTAGATTTCTCAATCCTTCAAAAGACCCTGCCAGTTTAGCTTCAAGTATCACAGATGCATTCGTATCATCGGAATTGGCCCAGTTCCTGACAACCACCATCTGTGTTGCCAGATAATAAAGGAACAGGTTGGGGGCTGCCAACCCTCCCTGATGAGAGGGGAGCTGTAAAGTGGTGAGAGCTAATCTGGGAGTAGTGTTATTCCAGTACAGTGTAAGTGTGAGACTTTTGAGTGTGGAGAAGATTGCTCATGGAATCAACATGGGGGACTGCCTAAATATATAAGTTAATTTCGGTAGTATCACCATTTTAAATAGATTTATTCTACCAAATAGAGATAGGGGTAGACTCGCCCAAGCATTTCTTTTCTGTTCCATATACTTAATTTGAGGCAGAATGTTAAGTTCTGTATATTTGGTTAAATCAGCGTGGATCCAAATCCCTAGATACTTGAAGGTGGACACCCAGTTAAGACCAAGAGTCTTTTGGGGGGTATCCGGTGGGAGAGCATCAATGGGAAAGAGGACGGACTTGGACCAGTTGATCTTAAGTCCAGAATAGTTAGTGTGATCGTTTATAATATTTAGAGCGTGAGCTAGTGCCAGATGGGGGTTGGGTAAATATAATAATGTGTCATCAGCATACATTGAAATCATTTCCGTCAGTTCCCCAATCTTAAGCCCTTCAATTTCATGGGAGGCCCTAATGCGGCAGGCCATAGGTTCCATGGCTAGTGCAAACAATAAAGGAGAAAGAGGGCAACCCTGCCTGGTGCCCCTAAGGATAGGAAATGAAGCAGACAGTTTGGTGTTAGTACGAATTTTGGCTACAGGCCGCCGGTATAGTGCCCTTATCCAGTTAATGTACAATGGGGGTATACCTACTCTGCTCAGTGTGGCCCATAAATAATCCCATTCTACTGAGTCAAAAGCCTTTTCGTTATCCAAAGAGGCAATCAACCTGCTACCTGAATTATCATGTGAAATGGAAATGTTGGTGAACAGTCTCCTGATGTTTATGTCCGTGGATCGCCCAGGCATAAAACCCGTCTGATCTGGGGAAATTAAGTTAGAGAGTAAGGGCGCTAAGCGCGTTGCCAATACTTTCGCTAAAATTTTTGCGTCCGCATTAATGAGTGCAATGGGTCTGTATGAGGTACATTCCAGCGGGTCTGGTTTTAACAATAAGATTATTAAAGACTCTCTCATCGAGGTTGGCAACGGAGACCCAATTTGTACCCCATTATATAGTTCCGTCAGGAGTGGTGCAAGTAGCTTAACATGTTGTTTATACCACTCCATTGGCAACCCATCAGTTCCTGGAGTTTTCCCGGCTGGGAATGAGGCAATAGCAGTTTCAACCTCCACTAGCGTGATACCATCAGCCAGCCCCATAGCTAGTTGTGTCTCCAGAGTTGGCATAGCAATGGATTCCAGATAGTCACGTATGTCATCAGCGGTGGTACATATTTTGGGGCTGTATAAGTCAGCATAAAAATCCATAAATCTTAGATTAATATCGTCTAATGAGGACACAACAGTACCATCCAGTAACCTGAAAATATTTTACTATATGATATATGAAGAGCCAACATCAACCTTGCAGTAAAATAGGAACCCAAATAATAATGTCATATGCACCCCAAATCTAACTTCTAATAAAAGGCATGCCATTTGTTTATGTGACATAACTAGTGCCAAAAACACTTTCTCAGTATTTAAAGTGCAAACCCCCACTTCAATATTAAAAGGAAATGATCTGACAGCTTCACATAAAAAAGTGCAAATTTCACCCTCTAATGAAACAACTAATTTGTGTCTGCTCACATCTGGAGTATTTTAACATTACGTTAAGATACAGTTAAAGGTTATGGCATGCTTGGTCTTTTGACTATTCTAGTGTATGTGAGGCGTTTGTATGTGGTAGCAGTGTGTTTTTTGGTGCTACTAAATGCCAGTTATAACCCTAAAAATATACAAACAATTGAACTAAATGATTAAAGTAGGTTGTTTGTGTCTCCATGGCATTCACTCAACTTATAGACACCAGCATGAGGCCTAGCAGTACATGTAATACTAGCACTTTAGCAGAGTGCCCACATTTGCTTATTGATGATTATTCACATGAGCTTGCTAAGAAAATAATTACTTGCTATTGCTGCCCATCCTATCTGCTGAATATATTTACTACTGAATAAGGCATAAATAAGGCATAAGCTATGGGATAAGTAGATGCAGGATTCCTAAATTCTCCTCCCAGCCCAATCTGCATGAATACAGCACTGCCTAAAATAGGCAGCACTGTATTCATGGAGAAAACAATGTTCTTCATGCAGGGCAGGTGCAGAAAACATGGTAGATTCTAACCATTTGCACTTTGCACCCTGTCAGAATGTAGCTTATGCTACAAAGTGCAATTCAGGTGTATAGTTTAGGGAGTACCAGTGTGTGCAGACTGCAACAGAACCCTGTACTTACCACCTGCCCAAAGGTGGGTGTAAGTACAATGATGCCGTGCCCGCTGTTGCTTTACACCTTGAACCAGAGAGCAGCCAACGAATATTCTTTTTAACTGCCTCCTATATTGTTTCTGCACTTGTGTCCAACGTGTCTGTAAATGACCTTATAAAAACACAATGTAGTTTGGTAGAAGGTAATGTATGTATTCCCAGTTTGATGTGTTCAGTGTCGGACTGGCCCACCGGGATAACAGGAAAACTCCCGGTGGGCCCAGGTGTCATGGGGCCCTCGTGCTGCAAAATATTTGGCCTATTTTATGGCCATTTCCTATTTCTTTGAGAACAACAAAGCTAAGTAGATGGAATAACAGATTATATTATGTAAAGAAAATAGACTAGGAGAATAGAGGTTGAGTGAGGAGGGAAATAATATTGAGTATTGAGTACTGAGAGTGGGCCCCTGGTCTAAGGTTTTTGGGTGGGTCCCTGGTGTCCCAGTCCAACACTGGATGTGTTAAATGGCATGTATCCAGGGGTATTGAGCGCTACTCGGAAAAATGCTACATGTGGTCTTGCTGCAGTAATTGCAAAGTGGATCACCTTAAACATCTGTTCACTGCATAAGAAGCCCCATAACATTGCAGTCGTATAGTTAGGGTGCAAGATATAAATCCTAAATCCATCAACTTAGCAATGAGAGGCAAATGAATGCATGAATGAATCTCATTGCTACTGCAAGTGCTCCAGTACAGTACGAAAACTCCAAAGTCTATAACTTCACCCTTGACAATTGCAAGTTTTTGTAAGAGGAGTACCCTTAGCAGATATCAGTTTTTTACAAATTCAACTTTGTCAAAAACTTTGGTTTTTAGAGTTGTTCTGTGCTGGCTGCACTGCTTAAAGGTTAAAGTGGGAAGCCAGAGGAACATTTGAATAATTTTATATATAATTATATATATATATACACAGTATATGTGTGTGTGTGTATATATATATATATATATATATATATATATATATATATATATATATATATATATATATATATATATATATATATATATAAATCATTCAATTGAGTCAGTTGGAAATTGTTAAAAATGAAAAACAACAGAAACGAAAAAGGGAAATACATTCAGTTCTGTAACGTGACTAATACTAGGTCATCTCAGCATGTGTCCAGATGGTCCCTTTTATATTCTGCAAAAACAGGTTTGTACCTAGAAATATAAAATTCTTTAGCTTCACACTCCGTATAGAAATGGATGAATGAAAATTAACTACACACTAAATTAAAGGTGCAGTAACAGAAACATATGCTACTACAAAGGATATTTCTCCATCTGCATGGGCGTTAAAAAACAATGTTCAAGGAATGGTACAATGTACATTGAGTAATGATTCACTGGTTAAGTTGTTGGATCCCAGGTTTGGTGTTTTGTGAGGAGTCCTTTATCAACATACTGTTGCCTTAAATTCACTTAATACACACAAACATACACATGTGCATTACAAAAAATGATCCTACACTCTCCAAACATGAATAAACTTATTATAATTTATCCCTCTAGAGAAAGATTTTCAATCAAATCTGAAGCATGTGCTTTCCTCTTTGTTTTTAATATATCAATGGTATGAAAACATGACAAATGGGTATGTCTTAATACATTTAATTTATCCCTGTGACTAGTTTAATAGTGCTTAATCTTACTTAATTCAGCCCAATCTATTACTTTTGTCTTTTTTTCTGTTTTTTTCTAACTTCTTTTTTCCTCTCTGTTCTTTTCTATTATTCCTATGTTTCTATTACCATTTACATATTTACTGTACCTGGCTCGGGTGTTGATTAACCACAATTGTAAAGCATTTGCTGACTATGATATTAATAGGTGGTCATTCAATCAGTGCCTTATTTACCTCACCTATGTTTTTACTTCTGGCATCATTGTAACAATTGTGATGGAAAATTATTGTTTAAAAAAATATATATAAATGCTTTAATCTGAAATGTATACAGTACAGTGTTTAAAGCTGACCGCCACAGATGTTGGATACATCTGGTTGATCAGATCCTTGGCCACTGGATAATGTAAAGCCCATGCACTGCAATCATACCATTCAGGGCTCCTTACAATCCTTGGCCCATGGGATTATCAATATTGTCTGGCTAAAATAAATATCATTGGCTCGTTTTGCTCACATATTTGCTAAAGTTAGTTCCTAACCTTCCTCCTTGGTTTCCAAATGTCGCTACACCCCTTTCCAGCCAGATCCTATTTAATATAACTTTTGAGAAAAGTTTTTACCCTTGCTACCTACTTGCTTTATTAAGTAGACCTTGTTTATCAATGAGCAGGCTCATCAGTTTTTCCATGACAAATATGGAATCTATACAACATTTACATTCAAATAGAATCTAGAATACTTTATGAGTTAGTGACTATTGTTTTTTTCACTCTACTTTGCAGATATATCTCATTGGGTCACTGAGTATCCATTAGAGATTTATCTATAATAATATTTGGTAATATCTCAAAGAATATATCCTATTAAAGATGAAATTGCAAGTTTAGATGAATTTACATAAAAAAAAGTCACAGGACTGATCCCAGGGAACATGAAATCAAAGGTCAGTTATAGATGGAGTGGGTGTTAGTGAACTTCAAACTGAAGGAATGACTGGAAAGACATGAAGAAATACAACATAAAGCAATACCACAGTATTTATAGGTTGTTTGTGAGCAGTTAGTGGTTGACAGTGACAAAGGCTGTAGAAATGTCATAACCATGCCATTGGTTATTAAATCATTTTTAAATCGTAAGGCAAACTCAAAGAAAAAACAGTCACTGTTAATACCAGTAGCCTTTTACCTAGCTACAAGTGTATCCAACCCTTTCTCAAAGCTGCCTGCCACACACATTTTAAGCCATGACCCAACAAAATTGAATATGGTGTAACTGTTTATTATGTGACCATAATGACTCTACTGCATCACACATATTCCATGTGGCTTTTTTTGGGGCTGTAGACTAACAAGTACATTATATAAGACTCTTCTTAAATCTAGATTTATTTTGCTATCACTGGTTTAGTCATGGTATGTGACACACTCCAATAGAATGATGTTATTCAAGTGTTTGGGTCATGCTTATTGAATACCTACAGGAAGATGGAGTAAATAATTGTGGTATGGCAATGGAAATATGTCAAATTAAAAAAATAAAATGATGTACTGGTATAATATGCAACATAATGTTACTAAAGGTTCAAGTGTCTCCTGAAAAGTCTTCAAACTCTTCCTCATCTATTTTTAAAGCACCAGTAAGTTATGCATTGCTTTGTAATAGTAACTGGTGCAAAGTTCTGTTCTCTTGTTTTGTTACTCAAGGATTTTGTTAAAATAAAGCACCACCATACTTACTCAAAGGTGTCCAAACTTGCACTTTAAATGGTTTCATGCTTTCCACAGCACAATCCGTACTTGATTTTAGTCTACCCTGGGTGTCTGAATCCATGGATGCATCAGGTACAAATTTTGGTGCCCTCATTGCTTCAGGCCATTAGACCAAAATCAAGTAACAGTCATGTCAAATGCCCTTAAAAACCTCTCAGATTGTTGAGAAATCTCTATTTGGAAAATGTATATCATTATTTGACAGTATGTGGTTTTATTCTGTGCTAGGTAGCTGGGAAGAATGGCGGCATTTTTCTCTGGGATGCCTCATACTTATCTGGGGGAAACACTGAACCGCTACCTGGAGCAATTACAGCAGCAACAGAGAGAGAGGTAAAGAATGCAGATAACTTTTAATGGAGACAAGTGCAGTAATTGTATTCAATCGAAGCCAGACCATTCCGTCTTGTAAAAGACGTTGCAGATTTTGCTTTACTTCATATGTTAACATGCTACCTTTGCTTCCCATTCCTATAACCGGAACTCCTAATGGAACCGTTGATTTAAAGGGGCTGTTTACCTTCCAAAAACTTTTTTCAGTTCAGTTGTTTTCAGATTGTTTCCCAGAAATATAGACTTTTTTTCAATTACTTTCCATTATTTATTTTTTCTGTTTTTCCAAACTATAAGTTTAAAGTTGAATATTCCTGTCTCTGGTGTTTGACAGCTCAGTAATTCAGGTGCCAACTCTAAACTGTTACAATTTAGTTACAACATATAGTTTAGAACAGTTTACAGGATCGGCGACCCCCCTCCCAGAGCTGCTTTAGAAATATATAACTTTTTAACCTGAATTCTATATCTGGCGGTCTTCTATGGAGGTTGAAGATTGGTGCCTTAATTCACACTGGAACTGTGTTACCTTTTTTTCTTTTCAAGCTACTTAATGACTTTAATATCGGCTTGTAGTGGACTTATATATTTACAGTGTGGCTTTAGATTGGTCCAATACATACCTCCGTATGATTTTTACAGCAATGAATTTGGACTCTATAATGAAATTTGATGTGACCTTTTATAATAATGAATTAGATAATTAAATTCCATATGTCATGAATTAATATTTAACTAAACAGAGACACTCAAATGTGCAATATAATAAGTTATTTATAAATGTGATTGGTGTAATATATATGAATTTATTGTGATGTCAATTTTGGGGGTTTGATGAAATTGGGAGATCTCAGAGTATTTATTAAACTAAAATAAAATTGAAGTAAATTTAAAGAGTGGAAAAAAAGATACTTCAATTTGGGTCATGTTTATCTCACACACCACCCAATCTTCAAATAAAATAGCAGTGTGCACTGCCATTTATAAAACATTCATAGTATGGCACCGGCAAAATTAATGTCTTTTTGCTTACCATATGTTAATATTGCCATTGAATCCCTTTATAAGAGCCGGTGCACTAGAGATTGTGAGCGAACTGCCTAGGCCAGTCACTAAAATAATGGATAACAAGGAGTACATCATAAATTCTAAATGCAAAGCATATTTTATTTCATAAGGGTTGCCCTGTAACATTTTTACTGGCTAACATGGTACAGCAACTTTACCTGCAAAGCATATTTGTAATGCTGTATGCTCATCATAAATGTTTTCACATATATTGCATATTAGGTACCAATGTTATTTTTTGGTGACTGTTGAAGCTTCATACAATAGCCAAACAACAGATTTGTCACCTTGGTGATTGTTTGAATTGTCCCCTGGGGGGGTTTGGAAGATTTCAAACGGTGTTAAGGTGGCTATACACATGGAGATCAACTCGTTTGGCGATGTCGCCAAATGAGTGGATCTTTCTCGATAAGCCCACATTGAGGTGGGCGATATTGGGCTGATCCTACCAACATTCCTTAATTTAACCAGCAACCTTTTGTGTGGCACTGTATCAAATGTTTTAGTAAAGTCTAAGTAAATCACATCCACTGCCATCCCAGTATCTAGGTCCCTGCTTACCTTCTCATAAAAAGAAATTAAGTTAGTCTGGCAAGATCTAATACGCATAAAACCATGCTGGCACAAACTCATAGTATTATGATTTGTTATGAAGTCCAGTATTTTATCCTTTATTAACCCTTCGAAAAGCTTTCCTACCACTGACGTCAGACTAACTGGCCCATAGTTTTGAGACTGAGAACGGGATCCTTTTTTTTATTTTGACCACTTCTAGAATATATTTTGTGAACTGGGTTATAAGTGTGAATGCGTATATCCGCAATAAACGAGCAAGGTTTTACCTGCTGGAGTTACCCATGGTGTGTCCTATTTCTAATGCGTATATTCTCCCATTAGCATGTTGCTTCTCCCCTGGGAGAAGGAAGCACTAAAGATGAGCTTTTGTACCTCAAAATAGAAGTGATCATTTTGAAAGCATTTTGAAGAGATTAGTCGCCGACAGAAAAGAAGATTTGTCACAGGAGACTAATTTCCTTATGTGTTATTACCCTTAAAGCCTTATCACATAAATAAAGCCTAAAGAATTGCTAGACGTGTACCATTGATTGTATTTTGTACCTTTTTTACCAATGTTCTCCGCTTATTCAGAAAACTTTAGGATTTCATCTTCCTTTAAAGCAGCCAACAACTGAAGCGAATTTCTTTTCAGATACAGTTATTTGGGCCTTGGCTTAAATTCGAATATGCAAATGTTGATGTATATTTGTTATAGTATACAGTATGTCCAGTGCTTTAAAAAGAAATGGTACATGTGGATTGGTTGCTATGGGGTTTGGACCAAACTTTGCACCTGTTATGACAACCTCATAATGCTTAATTCTTTCCAAAAGAACTAGGTGGATGCTGAATGGGAAAGCAATAAAGGAGAATAAGGAAATATTTGCATATCACCACATCCTGCTGCATAACAAATTTCTAAACTGAAATCCCATTAATTGATTTTTATAAGGCGTAGCCAGTATTTCACTGACAGGGCAGCATTCCATCCAAGGTAATCACACACACATAGTAAGAGGCACTGCTTTGACACTTGATGTGCAGACATTTTGGACTGTACACTGAAATTTATGAATGGCTTCACAAATCTGCATGCAATGTCATCATGTCAATTATAAGCCTTTGAAAAAAAAAATAACAAGATTAAAGGCTTGGAAAGCTGCCAGTGGTTAAAAAAACCACAAAGCAATAATCTTCAAACAGTATTTCTAGTTTTCCGATGTGCTATACGACAGACAGAGTTATACAGAAGAAACAAAAAGTGCCAATAAAAACTTACAGATCCCCAACACACAGTATCTAGTCTGTCCACATCTTAAGCACAATACATAGCTGTAATAACAAAGGTAACTGCAGATGTATAGAGAAAACTGGTTTGATCTTATACATATGAATGTCACTGGTTACTTTTATTGAATCACCACAACACTTTACAAATAAAATAAAGCATAGCAAAAACATTGGGATTAATACGGACTATTCACCTGCAAAAAAAAAATCGGTTGGTCTTTTTGAATTTCAAGGTTTTTTTCAATTCGAAATTCGACCCTTGATAAATCTGCCCCTAAGTGTCTCTCCAGCATTTCTCAGTGCTACAATGGCTGTTTCTGAATGAATTATATAGTCTGTGACACTTTCATTTGCACTGTCAGACCACTGGATCGGGCAATCGCTTCAAACAAAGCAAAGAATGCCATAGTGCAGGCTAAATGACCGTCCTTAGTCCTGTATTGGTGGAAAGGAACCTTTACATAAACCGAGTGGTTCAGTGAGCAGACGCAGAGACTCACGCTCTGTCAGTGTCCCATCGCAAGTGTTTAAACAGCCCATGCAAAAGGCTATTAGTGCACACAAGAATAGGGCTGTTGGGACCAGGGTATTGCGGGTAATGTGAGAGACATTGGCCACTAGTTAATGCAGACAATGAGCCACTGTTATATATGAGCCACACTATATATATATATGAGCCACACTATATATATATATATACAGTATACACATGTCAAGAAGATCAGCATGCCAATTTCTCTTATTAGTCAATTTCTCTTATTAGTGATTATGTATTCCACTGTGCATTCCAACGTTTCCATCCACATTTGGATCTTTATCAAGGATTCTGTGCAAGTAATACATTTGGGTTTAAGTACTTAACATTCAAACAAAGTGATACGGAGACACCACGAAAACCTGACTCAGACATCACTTGTAAACAGATATTGGACTGAAGTACCATTATTACTGTACCAACAGTACATCACTTGATTTTGGTCACCAAATATTCACTGTAAGCTCAGTGGTGAAGGGACTTGCCGTTCTTGAGAAACACTTTTTTTTTTATAAATTGCCAACTCTATGTGAAAAGCACATTATTTTAAAAGAAAAGTTCCTGTTTTTGATTAACACTACAACATCTTTCACAAATAAATTGTACACTATTAACTCATAGATACACAATCATTTTGTTGTTGGCAGGGCTGGAACTAGGGGTAGGCAGAGTAGGCATGCCTAGGGCGCAAAGCTGGGGGGGGCAGGCATGCACCTTTTCTGCCTCATACCATAGTCCGGTCCCCTCTCACCACTCTGGCCGGCAAGTGTGTTATGTTTGAGCGCATACGTATTACATACTTTTTGATGCGCGTACACATCCTATTTGCGCAGCTACAGGTAGTCTAGAGAGCCTGCATGGCCTGCCCGGCGCATGTTGTTGGATTGCTATTTGGCCTCTATGCAGTACAGCTTTTAATAAATCATGAACTGTTGTGAGGTGCATGCTTTTCAGTTCTTCCTACAGGACAACTCTAGCTTTTTGAGTGAAGATGAAACAGTCTTGGTTCCTGACTCAAAAGTGCAATTCTACTAACATTTTCTAAATGTGCCGGTCATTCCTCTTAGGAATTTATACAAGCCTTGATTAGAGCAATTTTGTATTTGTGTATATAGCCAGAGCATTGGCTCAGGAATGTCTAGCATCATTTTTGGAATTTATTGAATCCTCAGACCATATTTTGCATATTAAAATTTGAGGATAACCCCCCAAAATTGTAGCTTTGTTGCAAAATATCTTCATCACTTGACCAGTGCATTTAAGTCTCATGACTTGTAGGGTCCAGATTTGGTCTTGATGAGCACTGTGGATCCAACTGCTGCAAAAACAGAGATGATAAACTGTAATACAGGGCCATTTTCATGAATGGAAAATGCAGTCACATTCTGAATATTTCTGTTTGGGAGCTGTCTTCACAAGAAAATAAAAAATCCCCAGTTTCCATTCTGAGACTGTTAATATGACTTTGTTTTTTTAGAGAGTGGTTGTGAAGTTGGAAAGAGAAAGCTCTCATCTATCTTTCTTGTGGGTGGTCTGTAATTCCTCAAATTAAACAGTTGTATCTGCTGTGAGCATACAGACCTCCCACCAAGCACTACAAACAAAAATGCAACACATCAAAACCTTTATTGGTCTCTGCTGGCTCTATGACTCGGAAAGATTGTCTGAAAAAATAAGAGTACAAAAAGATAACTGTTATACAAACTATATAAAACAGAAAGAAATACACAATTTTAAAAGTTGCCTATAAAATATGCCATGGAATTGGTTTGCATTCATTGTAATATAAAAAGTGACACTAAGATATGTCACAATAAATGATGTGGCAAGACATTTAGTTCTTATTTCTGCTTCTGTATTTTGTTCTTTTTAACTTATAGAATGCACAAAGAAATGTTGCTAGCAACACATAGAGGCACATTTATCAAAGGTCGAATTTCAAATTAATTTGAGTATTTTTAAACTCCCTTAAATTGGGAATTCAACCAAACTTGATTTGAGTTTTTCTACCGAAAAAAACTTGAATGTCAGGAAAGCTACAAACAACTCCAAATTGGTCACTGAATCTCTCCCATTGACTTTTACAGTAATTCGGCAGGTTTTAGGTTGCGAATAGTCAAATTTAAATTCTTAAAGGGCCAGAATATGATAAATCTCAAAAACAAATTCAATATTTTTTTAAAAACTTGAATCGAGTTTAGATAATTCCCTAGTCTTATTTGACAGTTTTGACCATAAAAAAATGTGAAGATTCAAATTTGAATTTTTAATTCGACCCTTAATAAATCAGCCCCATAATGTGGGCAACAGACCAAAAATCACTGTCCCAAACACCAAATTATGAGTAAAAGGATTATAAACCACTTCAATGCGCTGGGAAGGTCTCTAGTATCAGTTGCACTCTTGAGGATGAAACTGCTCTTTGACTGAAAGGGCTGCACATTTGGAAACAAAATTATTTTTTGAGACCATAATGCTCTCACCATTTTTAGCACTGAGCAATTACTAAACTAGCATAGTTTTAGAGTGTTTCTTCTCCCTGACTTGGCAGTCTCTGTGGACCCTGGAACCCCCAGTCCCATGCTGGTTATACCCCTGGAGTTGTGATAAATCAGGTTCTGGTCCTACGGTCATTGTAACAATTGACAATTCAAGGTATTATGTGGCTTGAGTGGTCTCCAGCCCAGAGTAAATTCTACAGGTAACAGGTGCACTTATGGAACTGGCAGTTGTTGCTCAAAAACCTACTACTGTAGCATTTTCAAGTGAGATTTGACAGACCCATGAGTGCACCAGTGGGTCAGGGAGATGAAAAGGAATGGGAAGACATTCAGAGCTTTATATTGTCTATAAGCTGAGCTGAAAATCACACTGAAGACAAAATGGTCAGAATTATAACATAAGCTGAGAAAGAAAAATCAATATAACTCTACAATCACCTTTTCAAATTCCCAGTAGACAAATACAAAGACTACATTTGTATGGTCCTGGAGTGCAAATGAATAGGTCTCCTGGAAATTGTCTTACACAAAGAAAACATTCTGTACATCCATTTCTGGTCTGTTGTGGCTTTCACAAGAATATGCCTCAAGATACTCACTAGCCATGGTTACAACAGAATTTCGGTTGGAAACCATTGTATCATTTTCTTTCATGGAGAGCACAAATTGAAAGCTTACGGTCTACTCTGCTGTTGGGGAAACTTTGCAATAAATGCAGCCTGAACTCTTTTAATAAGCTCAGAAAGAACATGCAACAGCTTAACTGGTTTTTGGGTTGTTTTGATCATGTTGTTTTTCCTCTTTGAAGCACCATGTCCCTTATTTGTGAGATCATTATTTTAGCAAGTTTTCAATTTAACTGTCAGACATACGACAGTGAGACAGGGCTAAAGACTTGAAAAGCGACGTTTTTTTGCTTTAAGTATGGAACAGTTATTATGTGTTGATGGCCATCAAGTTACACTATGGGACATCTTTATTGGAGGGAAAATTTCTATGGATAAGCTGTTACAGTGGAATTATGTACTATATTCTGAACGCTGCACACCATACCTGAACTCATGGGTGTACATGCCAGTTTGCTCAGCAATATTCACCAAACAACTGTGATAGCACACCTTTTTGTAACTTTAAAGGGCCTTGCTTCCCACAGACTTAGGGGGTTATTTATCAAAGGTCTAGTTTAAAAGCCTTGTGAGCTTTATTAAACCTCGAATGAACTCACAACACAACTCTAATTTAAGAAAAAACTTGAATGCCAAAAACTCGAATCAATGAATTCGAGGAGTGAAACCCAATAAACCCACTGAAAAAAGCTCAAACATCTTGTAGGTTATTAACAGAGCCGGATTTTGTGTGCGGGCGTCCTGAGGCCAGCATTACCCTCCGCAGGATCACAGGGAATATAGGCAGGCATCTTCCACTGTTCCCCATCCCTTCTGGATCTCGCACAAGTGTGATCACATACAGAGGATCAAGAAGCACAGAGATGCGCTCCTAGAACCCAGAGTGCCCCACTGCGGCTTGGCTGCATGCCAACCCTTTATCTGCACCTACATAGGCCCGGGCCTTTGTGGCTTCAATGGGTTGAAGAGACCTCTTCCATTGAATTCTACATGACCTTGACAGGTTTTACCTGGAGTATTTTAGGATTCAAGCTATTTCCAGCTTTGGGCTATAATAAATCTTGAAAAAT
Source organism: Xenopus laevis (assembly GCF_017654675.1). Lineage (NCBI taxonomy): Eukaryota > Metazoa > Chordata > Amphibia > Anura > Pipidae > Xenopus > Xenopus laevis. The sequence continues at coordinate 83,207,715 of NC_054379.1, forward strand.
TCAAGTTTTTTTTTATACCTGAAAAATCTATTTTGGCAAAAAAATACCCTTGAAAACTCAAATTTTCAGCTAAAATCAACTCAACCTTTGATAAATAATCCCCTTATCCCCATATGCAATAAAAGTCACTAAGTTTGTCCAGGAGCAGTAACTCATAGCAACCAATAAGATGTTTGCTTTTAAACAGGTGACCAGCTACTGTTACCTGCTGTTTGTTGCTATGTGTTACTGCCAGCGGTGTAACTAGATATTTCTGGGTCCCACAGCAACTTATTTTTCAGACCCCAAGAATGTCTAGAGGTTGAATTGTTTTACCAATATTTATTGAAATTGTATATGAATGAGAGTCTCATGGGGCCCCAATAACACCTGGGCCCCCTGCAAATGCAGGTCTGCTTCCTCTGTAGTTACTGCTCGCCAGGCAAATTTTCACTTGGTATTATTATGTCAGTGACATCATGTTCTATATGCCAAAAGTCATAAAAAAAGACAAAACACTGGCGTTTTTTCAAAGTTTAATGTGGGATTATGTTTACAAGTAGTAACTGTTAAATATACAGTATGTTTTTTTTCTTTATTTTGCTTCCTTGGACATTTTTAATAAATAGTGGCCACTTCCAGCAATTTCTCCAACATCACTAATAAAAACAAATTTGCCGTTAGCGTAAGTATGTTAACAAAGTTTCGCTAGGAATTAAGTAACGATAGCGAAAACTCTCTAAGAAATGTCTGCGCTGACGAATTTTCGCTTGTGTTCTGCCGAGACTAAACTGCATTTTGATAAATACACGTATTTGCTGCAATAAACGTCTGATGAAGTTGTACGAAGTGTGGCAAAGCCTTCCAAAGTAAAAATTTGCCCTTAATAATTTGAATCCTGGTGAAGGGTCTGTTAAACCCAGAAATTTTCTGCTTATGGTCCTGTTCTGCACAAAATACATATATCATGCAGTTTTCAGTATGATAACAAGATATAAAGGGACATTTATTTATGCAGCACAGTTTCAGGGCTGGAAATTACCCTGCAGTCAGTTGTGCAACCCCCCCCCATCCATTAGATGTACTTGCATCAACATGCTCTTCTTGCACCTCTGTACAGTTGCACTTGCACCATTGCTTTCCTCCTGCCTCCTGTTCCGAATTGAGTGCACTTGTTCCTATTTACTCGGGCACCAACCAGACATAGAACATTTTCAGCACAATTGTGTCTAATTTGTGTCATCGACTGCAGTTGTGTCAGGCTCCTTTTGACTCTTCAAACAATTTAGCAAAAGTTAGTTCTCTCCTCCAGGTCTGTTAATTAATCAACTGATATTTGCTGCATTTCTGAACCAGAAATACAGAGAATTTGAACAAACTTTAAATAGCAATTATATTTGCATACATTTTTATTACCAGTGGAAATTAATGTATATGGGAACGTTTCTTAATATTACATTTTCCTTCATTTTAGGTGGCGAAGTAGATGGTCGAAGTTTTTTTAAAGCGACAGTACTTCGACTATCGAATGGTCGAATAGTCGAACGATTTTTAGTTGGAATCGTTCGATTCGAAGTCGTAGTCGAAGTAGCCAAAAAAAACTTGGAAATTCGAAGTACTTTTCCTTCTAATCCTTCACACGAGCTAAGTAAATGTGCCCCGAGTTGTAATTTCCTAATCAATATGTATATTTACAAGCCAACCTTTAAATGCTGCATCACCTGAGTGATTTACATCCCTACAAGTGTTTATCTGCTTCAAATAAATAGAGCAAAAACAATGACCCACTCAGGATGGTCAGAATAATTGGGTTGAATGTTGCATTTTCCATGAGTGCACTTGTTTGTTTTCACTTTGCATTAATCCACAGATTCACTATTGACAATACTTCTGTATATTATTGGAGCAACTGGCAACTTTCCTAATGTTGTTGTACAACCCCATGCCTCCCACCAACAGCCTATGAAATTTGTGTTGACTATTCTACTGCAGGTTGCTAAATCTCTGGTTGCTACTGGTTACCATTCCTTTGATAGCAAGTTGGGTCACTGCTTCTGAGAACTTTGCATTCCCAACCTACTGCTCAGGTGATCCCCATAATCTAAAGGCGACCATAGACATTACAATTATGATCTTTCCTGTAAAAGATCTTTCCCACAAAGATCGTTCATTTCAATACACACGTGTAGTGCTCAATTGTCAGATATACAGGTAGAAACAATAGAATTCTACCTGTATCTGACGATTCAGCACTAACAATGGCTGATTTTTGGTTGCCTCCAAAGGCAACCAATCAAAACTTTCCGGCCAGCCGATCGACGGGTCAACCGATATCCAAGTCTTCTGCTAATATCAGTTGGCTCGTATCCCATTATACACTTAGAGAATATTGTACAAAAATTCATTTCATATCGGTGCATCTATGACCACCTTAAGTTGACCACTCATCCAATGTGCTTTGGATAACGGCCATGTATATATAGATAAAAGTGTTTAATGTTGTATTTCATTGTGTGTTATGTTTGTAAAAATGTAATACTTAGAATGACAATCTAAAACAACTCTTTAAATTCTCTTTAGATGATTATTTCAAAATGTTCCTTTTTCTACACCAGTTTTCCTAAACTGTTATTATTCTTTTCTTCTTCTTCTTCTTTTTTTTAAAAACCCCTATAAAATCAGGAAGTCTAGAAAAAACGTACAACCAGTCTACGACTATGACTCAGACAGTGTGATCAATAGCTTTTGGTTCTCATGAAAAAGCCTAGTCATCGTAGATAAAGCAGCTATAGGAAGTACTCCAGATCTAACTAGTTACAGATCTTGTCTGTTAGCAGTAAATTATATTTCTTATGTTTTTATACCCATTTAGAAGAACATTTTACTGAACAGCATAATTCAGTCGTTATTTTGTATAACTGTTAAAATGCATCTTGGTCTCAGATGAGTACGATTATTAGTCCATTTGCAGTAATATATATAGAAGTTTGTCATTTCCCACCTGACGCTGCTTTCGTTATTCACTCAGCATCTCTACATATGGTTACCTGTAAGGGCATTTCTAAAAGGATTCTGACTGTAGAATAATTTCATCAAATGAAAGCAAAACTCTGCTCAGAAAAAGACGTGCATGTATATTACTTTTACATCTCATTTCCAATTTTTTTTTTGTAGAATCAATGGTTTGCAAAAGAAAACCCTGATATTATGGTCATTTTCAAGTATGTACTCATCAGTAACACCATGGCCACAACTTCTTTCCACTTCAGAACTCTGTGTTGTTACTACTAGTACCAATTTTGACACCGCACAGCATTACTAAAACCAAGGGCTTTCCGAAAAATGCTACAGTATATAAAGTATATCCAAACTAAGATATAATGAATCATGATTGGAAGCAAAACCAGCCTATTGGGTTTATTTAATGTTTACATGATTTTCTGGTAGACTTGAGGTATGAAGATCCCAATTACAGAAAGATCCATTATCCGGAAAACACCAGGTTCCGAGCATTCTGGATAATATGCCCCATAAATGTAATATGTAGGGTAATGGTTTTAAAAATTAGTGGTGAGCACAACTTTCCCTTGTTGTAATATGTAGGGTAATACACTGTACCAAAGAGGCAAGGATTTTTTTTTTTATTATGCAAATATCATGGTAACTGGTAGGATCAATTGGGTCTCATTTGCATAATCAGTTTGCTAGGTCACATTTTAATGAATGAAAGATACTGATGTTTACAGGTAGAATAGAAGCAAAATATGGGATAACTAGACCTGGTAGAACATTGAGGGATATAGTGGGGCTCATTTATCAACACTGGGCAAATTTGCCCATGGGCAGTTACCTATAGCAACCAATCAGTAATTAGCTTGAAGAAATGAAGGCATTCAATGAACATTCTTTAAACAGTCACCTAGTTGACTCCCATTGCAACCAAAACCCTGGTTTTGCGCCTGAATTGGACATTCCACAGTTGGCGAGGTATTTTTCTAAATATACCAGAATGGGAAGAATATCTAGCTAAAGCTAAAAAGGACAAGGGGAAGTACAATTACAAAACACAAATGCTGTATTTCATATACACACCCAACTGTGGACACAAGCACACAGAGAGATACAAACTGAGAAAATTATGCAGTAAAAATGACGTAGATTGCTATGTTACTGCTTTATTTCTTTGTAGAAATAAAACATATTCTGCAAATCGGCATCCTGTCAGTTTCAGGTGTAGAGATAAAGGTATTGTTTTGAAAGGCCTAGGATATAATCGTCACTTTGCACTTTGTGTATCACAGCAGTGCAGAACATTTTGAAGAAAGAAGCCTGTTTTCCGATATTTTGAGGATCAGTTGTAAAGTTTAGCCTAAAATATGCTAATTGCTAAGCTTAACTGTGAATAATGTGTAGTGAAGAGGACCGGCCAATATACTGTACTTACAGTATGCGAGGCTCAGTGCACAGACAAGGAGGATTCCATTATGCAGTGTTTTAACTGTACACTGAATAACATGGAATAGTTTTAATTTGCCGGTTTGCCCTGCTTAGCTCAAAAAAAATAAATAATAATAATAATAAAAAAAAAAAAAAATATATATATATATATATATATATATATATATTTTATGATTAAAGCAATAGATATTGCCCTATTCATTGCACTCATATGGCCTCGAACAATGGGGCCTCTTTAACAGTTTTCCTTAGATGCTTATTAAAATGCTTTCCTCCAGGTATCAGGCCACATATAATATGTTGCTTAGTTATTTATTACATTAATTAAAACAAGAAAAACTGCCACCACTGATACTTAACGAAATTTTAGTATGCTGTAGTCCCTACCCATGGCACTTCAGCATAGTACAGGTATAGGATCACTTATCCGGAAGCCTTTTATTCAGAAAACTCAGAAAGCTCCATAGGGTCCATTTTAGGCAAATAATTCTAATTTTCAAAAATCATTTCCTTTGTAATAATAACACAATACCTTGTAAATAGTGATAACTAAGCTGCAAGAAATCATATTCAAGCAATAATATTGGGTTTATGGTGATCCAAATAATGGAAAGATCATTTATCCGGAAATCCCCAGGTCACAAGCATTCCACATAACAGACTCTATACCATTTGCCAAAAAATAGCAATTGTCTGACTGTATTATGATGTTTATAAAGTAATTAATGTGGTCACTGAAGCAGCAGGATAAGCAAAGGTGTTCATATCACAATTTTTGTAATTTTTGATGCTGGAGTTCCACGCACGTTTTCCAGTTAAACTAAATGCTTGATTATCTTAGAAAGTCCCACTGTTACCACAATTTTATATAGCTTATTGATGGGAATTCAAAGATGTAGCTCATCAGCAAAAACCAATGCCCCGTGAATCAACGATCCCACCAGTTCACCAGTTCAGGACAGTTTCCCACTAGTACATTAGTCTATGCTGAACATGCCACATTTCTCTCATCTTTCCGAGATCTGTAACAAAGTATAGTGTGCATATTCCTTGTATTAATAAGTTCCTGTTTCTGTCTGTATGAATCAGGGATTGTAAAATGTCTGTGCGAGTGTCTGTGGGTGTTAGTGTCTTTAATTAACGGCCATCTGTGTAATGAAATGGATTTGGTGTGTGCGTTAGTCATATCCCCTTTACATTAAAAACCCCCTGTAATGACTGGCAGCTGGTGAAGAGTCCAGTAGTCTGAGAAAGTTGACCTTTACTTGAGCAGCAGAGCGACACTGTCAACTGGTCCCCCATATTAGAAAACTGAAGTCAAGTTGCAGCTGGCTTTCAGTTGTATTTGCACTGGAAATTATAGAGAGGGTGGGCTCAATGAAAGACAGGACAAGCTGATACAGACCAGTATCAAGAAGAAATCTTTGTAACACCTTGTAACAATTCTGTTTGAAATCCGTGTTTTTTTTTCACAGTTGCTACCATATTTACAAGAAAACACTCACTGGAAAAACTCGATCACTTTAATTAGTGGAAAATGCATACTATAGATGAAGACGATACATCGTTAAGTTCATGCATAATCTTAAAACTTCCTTTTAGGAATTAACTATTCCTTTGTTTGGATAAATGAAAAACATTGGGATTGTTATTCCTTAATAAAAATAGTTGTGGTTAAATGTTCTGAATAATGAGTGGAGGTATATATATATATATATATATATATATATATATATATATATATATATACGTATATATTGTGGTAGAGTGCCCAAGGAAAAGTGTAAAAAGGTGTGTTTTACCTGATTTCTCCCCAATAGGAGATGAAAGCTGCAAGGGAGATGTTACTAATCAGAGCATAGTCTCCCTGTTTAATGGATATTGCTATCTGGCCCTGGATGCTATAGTGTTCTGGAAGGAACAGGCAATCCATTCCAGTGGTCCAGTTTGCATTTTGGAGCTAACCTGTGGAAAGGGTTTTCAAACTTAATTAGAAGTTTAGAGGGTGTCTCTCAGCAGGGCACAGCAGGCAGGAGACCTGGCTGTGATAGGAACTCCCAGTGGAGCTGGGGGTGCCGTCTGCTAATGCAAGAAGCAGAGGGAGCCCGTGGCTGTAACTAAGAGCCAGATGTTGTTGTCTGTGTGGGACATAGTTACATAGTTACATAGTTAAATTGGGTTGAAAAAAGTCCATCAAGTTCAACCCCTCCAAATGAAAACCCAGCATCCATACACACACCCCTCCCTACTTTTAATTAAATTCTATATACCCATATCTATACTAACTATAGAGCTTAGTATCACAATAGCCTTTGATATTATGTCTGTCCAAAAAATCATCCAAGCCATTCTTAAAGGCATTAACTGAATCAGCCATCACAACATCACCCGGCAGTGCATTCCACAACCTCACTGTCCTGACTGTGAAGAACCCCCTACGTTGCTTCAAATGAAAGTTCTTTTCTTCTAGTCTAAAGAGGTGGCCTCTGGTACGGTGATCCACTTTATGGGTAAAAAGGTCCCCTGCTATTTGTCTATAATGTCCTCTAATGTACTTGTAAAGTGTAATCATGTGCCCTCGCAAGCGCCTTTTTTCCAGAGAAAACAACCCCAATCTTGACAGTCTCCCCTCATAATTCAAGTCTTCCATCCCTCTAACCAATTTAGTTGCACGTCTCTGCACTCTCTCCAGCTCATTTATATCCCTCTTAAGGACTGGAGTCCAAAACTGCACTGCATACTCCAAATGAGGCCTTACCAGGGACCTATAAAGAGGCATAATTATGTTTTCATCCCTTGAGTTAATGCATTTTTTATGCAAGACAGAACTTTATTTGCTTTAGTAGCCACAGAATGACACTGCCCAGTATTAGACAACGTGTTATCTACAAAGACCCCTAGATCCTTCTCATTTAAGGAAACTCCCAACACACTGCCATTTAGTGTATAACTTGCATTTATATTATTTTTGCCAAAGTGCATAACCTTGCATTTATCAACATTGAACCTCATTTTCCAGTTTGCTGCCCAGTTTTCCAATTTAGACAAATCACTCTGCAAAGTGGCAGCATCCTGCATGGAACCTATAGTTCTGCACAATTTAGTATCATCTGCAAAAATAGAAACAGTACTTTCAATGCCCACCTCCAGGTCATTAATAAACAAGTTTAAAAGCAAAGGACCTAGTACAGAGCCCTGCGGTACTCCACTAACAACACTGGTCGAATTAGGAAATGTTCCATTTACCACCACTCTTTGTAGTCTATCTTTTAGCAAGTTCTCTATCCAGGTACAATTCCCATGTTCCAGGCCAACATTCCTTAATTTAACCAGTAACCTTTTGTGTGGCACTGTATCAAATGCTTTAGCAAAGTCTAAGTAAATCACATCCACTGCCATCCCAGAATCGAGGTCTCTACTTACCTTCTCATAAAAAGAAGTTAGTCTGGCAAGATCTATTATGCATAAAACCATGCTGGCACAAACTCATAGTATTATGATTTGCTATGAAGTCCAGTATCTTATCCTTTATTAACCCTTCGAAAAGCTTTCCTACCACTGATGTCAGACTAACTGGCCTATAGTTTTGAGGCTGAGAACGGGATCCTTTTTTGAATAGAGGCACCACATTAGCAATTCGCCAGTCTCTCTGCACTATGCCAGATCTCAATGAATCCTGAAAAATTAAGTAAAGAGGTTTGGCAATCACAGAGCTAAGATCGCTAATTACCCTGGGATGAATACCATCTGGCCCCGGACCTTTTTTAATCTTAACATGTTCTAGTCTCTTTTGAATTTCTTCATGTGTGAACCATGCATCATTAGTTGCATTACTAGAATTGGTACTATTAAGAAGGAAACCTTCACTTACTGGTTCCTCATTTGTGTAGACAGATGAAAAATATGAGTTCAGAATCTGCGCTTTTATTTTGTTTTCATCAGCTGACCCCCCTCTGATAGTAAGGGCCCACCCCCATTTTTTTACTATTAACACATTTAAAAAATAATTTTGGATTTTTTTTACTGCTTGCTGTAATATCCTTTTCTATATCAATTTTAGCTTGCCTTATAGCTTCTTTGCATGATTTATTGGCCTCCTTGTACCTTATAAATGTTTCGGCTGTACCAGCTAACTTGAAAGCCTTAAAAGCACGTCTTTTCTTACCCACCTCAACACCAACGCTTCTATTGAACCAAAAAGGTTTTGTTTTGCAACGACGTTCCTTGCTTACAAGTGGAATATACTGACAAGTATATTTATTAAGCAGCATTTTAAAGACTTCCCATTTTTGTTCTGTGTTTAACCCTGGGAAAAGCATTTCCCACTTAATATGTTGCAGAGATGCCCTTATACTGTCAAAGTTTGCACGTCTGAAATTTAGTGTTTTAGTTACTCCCTTATAGAATTGCTTCTGCAACAGAATCTCAAAGGAGACCATGTTATGATCACTATTCCCTAAATGCTCACCCACACAAATGTTAGAGATGAGTTCAGTATTGTTAGTTATTACAAGGTCCAAAAGAGTGTTATTCCTAGTAGGTTCTTGAACGAGCTGGAATAAAAAGTTGTCATTCAGCATATTTACAAACCTACTAGCTTTTTCTGTCTTCGCAACCCCATTACCCCAGTCACTGTCTGGATAATTGAAGTCACCCATAGCAACAACTTGACCCAGCTGTGAAGCCGCTTGTATCTGCAAGAGTAGCTGGGCTTCATACTCGACACTTATACGAGGTGGTTTATAGCATACACCAATGATAATTCTTTTTGTTACCTTTTGCCCAGTCAAAATCTCTACCCAGAGTGATTCTACACTCTCACCAGTGCCATCTATTGTTATTTCTTTAGCGCAAGGCTTTAATTCAGGCTTTACATACAAACACTCTACTCCACCCTTTTTAATCCCTCTGTCCCTCCTAAAAAGGGTGTAACCATTTAAATTCACATTCCAGTCACATGTTTCATCCCACCAGGTCTCAGGGACATTGAGGAAAAGCCAGGAGGCTGAGAAATTCTCTCATAGACTGTGAGTGCAGGGGTGACCCCCAGCCTATGTTTTGACTGGTAGTCCACAAGGGGCCCAGTATAGTGAGGGAACACTTCATATGAAGGTAGGGCCCAGTGGGCAAGGATTTATTTGTATGGTTTGTTATAAATACTGAAATGGTCACCCCTGTTTGTGAATGACTTACTGTTTGGGAAAATAAACCAATGTTTCTTTGAAGAGCCTGTGTGTCCCTGTCTAACTGCTCCTTTTCCTATGCTGCCTGCCCTACCGTTTGCTAAATTCCCCCCAAAGTTACGTGTCCAAGCCACCAGCTTGCCACAATATATAGTGTAGTATCTCAACATTTACACTATTTCTTTAAACACAATGAAAATCAATAAAATGTGAATGAATACAAGGTTCAAGCTATTTAATTGTTTTCAATTGATAACTCGAATTTAAGTTCAGAAATCTTAAAAACTACTCTTCAAAATATGAATGTACGTTAACAGGAGGTTATTCATAAAAGGTCTATCATTTATCAGAGGTTTTTTTATACCTCAAATGAACTCACAACTCAAATGGAAAAAACTTGAATCAGTGAATTCGGGGTGAAAAACCCAAAAACTCGAATTGATTGAGTTTTCCATGGAGAAAAACTTGATTCACTCGATTTGATCAAGTTTTCGAGGAAACCCACCGAAACCTGAAACCTGAACATCATGAAGGCTATTAACATATTTAAATTGTTGAATGGACCTCTGCCATTGATTTCTACATGACCATGACAGGTTCTAGCTGAAGTATTTTCTGGTTCAAGCTGTTTCCAGCTTCTGGCTATTATATAAATCTTGAACAATTTTTTTTTAAAAACCCGAACAATTGAGTTTTTTAAATAAAACCCCAAAAAATTAGAGGTTTTTTTTAATCTGAAAATTTTGACTGAAATGATCCTCGAAAAGATAAAATATTTTGGGAAAACACAACTCGACCTTTGATAAAAAAAAAAACCCTAAAATTTACCTATAGGTCATGTTGATAATTTTTCACTGATAGTTCTGCTTTTGTAAGTAATTGTTAATTGAAGTTCCTAAACCTTACTGTTTTGCCAACCTGACTGTCCCATCTCAGTCTGTCAGAGTTTCTAATGCTAACGGAATCCTGCTGCACAAATATGGCAGCCCCCTCATACAGGAACATGAGGGGTCAGACAGGTAATATAAAAGCATTGTGCAAATACTTTTATGGTAAAATCCATTCTCCAGTAAAGCAACTGTACCATCAAAAAAGTGTTATAAAGTAATAAAAATATAATGCAGGGTTGCTCTGCACTGTTAAACAGCTGTGTTTGCTTCAGAAACAGACGCATTTGTTTATATAAATAAGATGCTGTGTAGCAATGGGAGCAGCCATTCAAAGGAGAAAAGGCTCAGGTTACCCAGCAGATAAGCTTGGTAGAACATAATGGTGTTATCTGTTATTCACTATGTGACCTGTGCCATATAGCCTTTTTTCAATTTCCGCCATTGCTACACAGCAGCTTGTTTATATGAACTATAGTAGTGTTTCTGAAACAACCAGATTAGTTTTAACAGTGCAGGGCAAAGTACATTATATTTTCTAAAACACTCATTTTTTTGGTGTTACTGTTCCTTTAAGTTAGGTCATTTACTGATAAGCCACTCCCTGTTGGTCCAGTAAATGAATCTCAAAAATGCAATTTCGGTCTCAATTCTGTGTGTGGGGTGGGATTAATTAGAAGCCTTGCCTTTGTAAGATGCACCCACATGTTTGTCTGTACTTGATATTCTTGATATTTGGCTTGGACATCTCTGGAGTCTTTGTGATTTCATCCTGTCTCCTTGAAAACAGAAATTGTGGCTTATTTTACTGTTATTGCTTTACATAGTTATTAATCATCTCCAAGCATAGATTCTGCTTCCACTTTCTTTTCGTTCTATTCACGTCCATTAATAAGCAAATTAAAAAGAGAGACTCAGTTCTGAACACTGAGATCAATCTAATTCTTTTTCAAAATGAATCAGTTAATAGTGCTGCTCCAGCAGAATTCTGCACTGAAATCCATTTCTCAAAAGAGCAAACAGATTTTTTTTATATTCAATTTTGAAATCTGACATGGGGCTAGACATATTGTCAATTTCCCAGCTGCCCCAAGTCATGTGACTTGTGCTCTGAACACAAGATAACAGCTGCCTGGTAGATCTAAGAACAGCATGTCTCACTGAGACACATTCAGTTATATTGAGAAGGAAAAACAGCAGCCTGCCAGAAAGCATTTCTCTCCTAAAGTACAAGCACAGGTCACATGACCAGTGGCAGCTGGGAAATTGACAAAATGTCTAGCCCCATGTTAGATTTCAAAATTGAATATAAAAAAAATCTGTTTGATCTTTTAAGAAATGGATTTCAGTGCAGAATTCTGCTGGAGTAGCACTATTAACTGATGTGTTTTGAAAAAAACATGTTTTCCGATGACAGGATCCCTTTAAATTTAGATGAAACTTTTTTGTATTTCAATGGTCTTTATATAAATTTCAGATCTAGAATCATTCTGCCAGAGCATGGTTTAAAGATATTCAAAGTTTATTCCTTAGGCCAGTGGCACACTAGGGACCTGATTTATGAATGCTCAAAAACGTTTGACTAAAACACACACATTTGAATTGTAGTTTCAGAACCTCAAATATTCAGCATTAATTAAGCGCATAAAAACTCAAATGTAATCATTGGCATCTAAAAGCTTGCAAATTCATGCAGTAGTCAATACGAGTTGTCCTAGGCAAAATATTAGTGAGATTTTCAAGACTTTCACATATTTTGATAATTTGTAGATCCATTAAAAACGATGAGTAGATTATGAATTTGATTAAATCGATTTTTTTCACTTTGTTATTTCACTAGTTTTTATATTCAGATTTTTTACAAAATAAGCAAATTCAATTGTTGAAAAATAGACCTCTGCATGTTTTCTCCACTAGCATAGAAAAAATCAATAGGCTCCCATCTGGATATTGTGGGAAAAACACAAATGTATACACTTGTGTGCAACCATATTGGCCTTTTGAGATGGGTTGAGAGTGTGTATCACCTTTTATTTTCTTATAGATATTACATGAATTCTAAATACCTCTTTTCCATAGATTTTTTCTGAGAAGCTCTGCATATTATTAACTGACAATCTGTCTGGTGGATCAACCACCAAGGCATAGAGTTGAACTTGGTGTTCTGTGCCTTATAAAACTGTATATGGTTGTATTATGGATTGTGGGGGAATGTAATAGCAGGTGAACAGTTTCTTCCAGTTTTAGTAACCCATAATAACCAGTGAACAGGTAGCATCTTTTCTGGTCTGCTGTCTAAATCACATATATGATAAGTTGCTATAATTTACTAGATTTGGAGCGCAGCTAAAAAAACTAAAGCGCAACTAAAAAAAGGCACCCTGATTTGGTGATGGGATCTTGGAAATTACTTCTAAATGTTAAATACTATTAGTTTAAGCACCTACATAAGATCTGCTCCCATTTTGACTTTAATGGCTTGATAGAGAAGTACCTGACCTAAAGTTTAGAGGTATTACATAGTCTGTAGCATATAATTATTGTCAGGAAATGCCGGAATCAAACTCTTGCCTGTTTGTTGAACCATACCTGCACCATTCTCCTGAGCCATTGGGGTCCCTTACAGGCATTGTGGGTTTGCTATTATGATGGACTTGTGCTATCTCTCTGCTGCTCTCTTGCCCCTCCTTCCTTATTAACTTTTGCCAATTAACAATCTTGCCCCTTTTATAAGCCTGTTACAAGCAACTCCCAGTTGCTTGATCATTAAGCTCCCCAGCCAGATCTACCCTGCGATCCTCTAGCTGTTCCTGTGCCCTTGTCCTGGTTCCCTGCCTGCTTTGTGTGGATCTCCAGGTACTGACCTCAGCCTGCTCTTTGGACATTCTCATTGACTCCCTGTCTACTTCGGGTGAACTCCCGGTACTGACCTTGGATTGCTTTCTGGACTTTCCCTTTGGATTTCTGCCTGTCTCAACCTCAGTTTCTTTAGTTAGGTGCCTGTCCCAACGTTTTGGACTGGACTTTGTGTTATCCCAGGTTATTCTGTTTATTGACTGGTTACTGTTTTGCACCTTGTCCCATTAAATCTTTACTTCTTCACTGTCTTCAGCCTGTGTACCATGGCCTCTGGGCCCAATGACAAATCTACTTCTAGACCTGTTGTCCCTGCTGCGGGATCTGATAGTTCTGGTGCTCCAGATTCTACTAGTCTTGTTGCTATTCGTGATGGTCTTCCTATTGTCCTGGTCAATGCGCCACCTGTAATGGGTGCCTGTGCTGGTCTGCCACCTGTAATTGGTGCCTGTGCTGGTCTGTCACCTATAATGGGTGCCTGTGCTGGTCTGCCACTTGTAATGGGTGCTTGTGCTAGTCCTCCACCTGTAATAGGTGCCTGCTCTGGTCTGCCACCTGTAATGGGTGTCTGCTCCCCCACCTGTAATGAGTGCCTGCCTCAGTCTGCCACCTGTAATGGGTGTGAAGGGTCCTGTCTTGGCTCCTGACCATGGAAATCCTCCAATCTGGCTCCTGACCTGGTGACTCCTCCGAAATGGCGACTCCTCCAATCTGGCTCCTGACCCTGGCAACTCCTCTGATCTGGCTCCTGACCCTGGCAACTTCTCTGTTCTGGCAATGTTCCTATCCTGGCCCCTGACACTGGTGATGCTCTGCTCCTAAACCTGGCAATACTCCACTCCTGGCTCCTGAGTCTGATGATGCTCCTGGTCCTGGCTTCCCTTCCACTTTGGCTCTTGGTCTTGGCTTCCCATCTGCTCTGGTTCCTGGTTCTAATGTCTTGCCAACTTTTGGCTCATGTTTCTGGCAAATCATCTATTATGGATTCTGGATTGCTTAGTTCAATTTCTAACAGACTTTTCTTTCAAGTTTGCTTTACAATTTTTGGTTCATATTGGTTGATTCTGTTACTTTTTGTCTTTATGCAATATGTCCACTGGTTTGTCTTTTCAAATTTGTACACAAATCAAGTTAATTTTACAATATGAATACTATATTTGATTCTAACCTGCAGAACTTTTCCAAAAGACATTCTGGAAGTTTCTTCTCACCTGACCCTGGGATCGCCCAGAGGTCGATTCTCAAGGGGAGGGTAATGTCAGGAAATGCCAGGAATCAAACTCATGCCTGTTTGTTGAACCATACCTGCACCATTCTCCTGAGCCACTGGGGTCCATTAGAGTCATTGTGGGTTTGTTATTATGATGGACTTGTGCTATCTCTCTGCTCTCCTTCCTTATTAACTTTAGCTGTTGCCAATTAACAATCATGCCCCTTTTATTAGCCTGTAACATTAAGCTCCCTGGCCAGATCTACCCTGTGATTCCTTGTCCTTTGCCTTGTTCCTGGTTCCTAGTCTCTGAGTCCTCTCCCTGTTTCTGTGCCCTTGTCCTGGTTCCCTGCCTGCTTCGTGGGGATCTCCCGGTACTGACCTCAGCCTGCTCTCTGGACATCCTCATTAACTCCCTGCCTACTTTGTGTGAACTCCGGGTACTGACCTTGGATTGCTCTCTGGATTTCTGCCTGACTAAACCTCAGTTTGTTTATCGGACCTTCGCTGTTAGCTACCTGTCTCAACGATTGTAATGGACTTTGTTTTGTCTGCTGGTATCCCCGGTTATTCTGTTTATTGACTAGTTACTGTTTTGCACCTTGTTTCATTAAATCTTAACGTTTTCATGGCTTCCAAACTCCGTTGTCCTATTTATGGTTATACCCAGTATACAGACTATCTGTCCTCAGTGGCAGAACGTGACAGTTATGCTAAGAACCATATGCATAACCAACTACATCGATAAGAAAACAAGTCAAGATATTTCTGTTTGACAGTATATACTTAGGTAAAGCACACACATTGCCACAAAACAATATGCTGCTGAGTTGTTTTGACCATGGGATATGTTTCTGCTTTCTATATGTAAACACTCTTTTGATGTCATTGAAGCTTTCATAAAAGGAAGCAAAGAGGACAGTGGCTTCCTCCTGTCTTCCATTAGCGCCATCACCGAGTCCTTGCAACACAGCCTTTTCCAGATCTCTAACTAGGACATGTAATTATTGATGACTAAACACCTTGGAAGTTCAAGTATGTGCAATAAATACAGGAGAGCGATTACCAGCAATTATTCTTTTTTGCGTGCACCAAGAACTATTTAAAGGCATTCCTTTTGATTAACGAATACAAACCACATAAAGTCCAAGTAAATATAAAAATTGGAAACGGAAATGTTACTTCATTTATGATTGTTTATGGTCAAAATCTGAGGTTTATGAAAGAGAGACAAGTTGGACCTGTACGTGACAGAGCTTGATATAACATTTTAGTGTGCATACTCTCTACCTTCCTAGATCATAGGATGAATGATCATCTAATAAACAAACAGCAGCATATTCAGCCTTTCCATCTCTGCATGCAGCTTGAGCTGCCAAAACATGTTCTCGTAGATTCACATACCAAATGCATATATTTACTGCCAGGGCCAGGCCAAGTCGACCAGGTGCCCTAGGCAACCCCGTCGGCCACCACCCCAACCCCCCCGTTCATGCATGCACCATAAAAGAGGGCAAGGAGGATACAGCGGCAGAGGGGAGGGAGAGCAACAAAAAAGTTTGTTAGGACTTTTGTAGGCAATCCCGCTTAAAAAAAGGAAAAGTCGCCAGCGTTTTTTGAACTTTAATGCATTTTCAGCACACAGGATATGATGTAAGTGACAGAAGATTGAGGAAGATCTAGCTTCTTTTAAGCACTTCGCCTGGTCTGAGGTGGTGAAGTCAAATCTGGCGAAGGAGGTAACGTTCAGTAAAATCTGCACTTTACTGAATTTGCAGAGTAACAACCTTTCCCCACAGCGAAAAGTCATCTGGCGATAGAGTGTGAACGAACGCTAGCGATGATCTCTTTCGCTAGTGAATTGACACCTGCTCCTGTTATTGAATATGCGATGTCCCTGCGGATGGTAACGCTCGCAAATTGTGGCTAGCCTTGGCCACTAGTGATGGGCGAATTTATTCGCCAGGCGCAAATTCGCGGCGAATTTGCGCGATTCGCCACCAGCGAATAAATTTGTGAAACGCCCGCGAAAATTCGCGGAAAAAATTCGCCGGCGTCAAAATTTTTCTTTCAAAAAAACGGGCGCCGGCGTCGAAAACCGCAAATTCGCCCATCACTATTGGCCACTTTGTCCTTTAGTGAATCTACACCTTGGTCTGGAAGGGCTCAGGTATGGTCATTTTAGAAGATTAAGATAAATCACTAGTGAGAATCTTACTTACTAGCACTGTCATTCATTTGGCATTTGGCTTCCCAATATTTCACTGCAATTTTTAGTTTTCCTGTTAAAGTTTCCAGTTGCATGAACAAAGAACAAGGAGCCAAATTCCCTGACAATAGCGATCTGGAGAAAAGTTTTATGAAGTGATGTTGCTTCAAGAATACAATTTTGATGTTGCTACACTCCTGCTCCCATCATGCTTTAATGCTTGCTAGTATGTTAAACTATGCTGGCAATTGTAGTCCAGCAACATTTAGGCAACGTATTATTATTATTCAACACATTTTACATCCCCTTTAAAGCGTGCTGTACTGTTCCATACTTGTGGAATTATGATATCCAAATTGAATCCTACATTATGGGGACTATTTATTAAAAGTCAAGTTTTATTTTCTCTATCAATTCAAGTTTTTTTCACTAAACAGTTATTTATCATATTTAAGCCCCAAAGCAGCAAAAAAAAAAAAACAGAACCTGAAAATACTCCAGCTAAAACCTGTCAAATTCATGTAAGAGTCAATGGCAGAGGTCCCTTTAACCATTTGAAGATGTTTTTTCATGATTTTTGGTTGTTTTGGGTTGCTTGAAGATAGTTTTTGCTTGAAAAGTCAATAAACTTAATTTTTTTTTGATCCAATTTTTTCAAATGTAATAATTAGTGAATTCGTTGATGGGAGTCAGGTTGAGTTTGTTCTTGGTAAAATATGAGAAAATGAGTTTTATTAAATAACCCCCAAAGCACCATGTTGGGATTTTGCTATAAGTTTTGTTTTTTATTCTCTTAATATCTAAGAAGGTAATCAGGTTTATACTGATTTCCTAACTACATCAATGAGAAAATTCCCAGAAGCACATTGACGAAATACAAGAAATAGATGTCTCTCAAATTTGGGACAGTTACCAAAAGTGATAGCAATGCAATAATTACTGGTACTCTGAACTAGTCAATGTTTTCCCACAATTGCAAGTTGCAATGGGACTTCACTTCACAGTTAAGGAATTTTTTTTGCTGTCTAGCATAAAGCCACACCTACTTTGAGAAATAAAATATGAGCTATCATTTGTATTTAAAAGCATTTCCAATATAAAAAAAAAGTAGCTCTTGCGAAATGCAATTCCTGTTGCAATAGAGATTTGTTGATAAGTCCCGGCTACCTTTTGATGTGTGCTAGATTCTTTCTTTCCCCATATTTTTACTGAATGCGCAATCTTTTAACTAAGAAGAAAGTAACAACACCCTAATGGAAGACTGTATAACCATTGAACAAGGACAACTGCTACTTAATCAAAAACCCACAATCCCAACCTACACCAAAATGAGCGGTGGGAACAATGGCTTTATTAGTAGGCTACACCCTTGGCAAGGCACTGAAAATCAGCAGACACATGTTCCTATTATTATGAAAGTACTGATGAAACACTATTAAGCCTTGTGCCAAAAATAATGTTAGCAGAGTGGTGGAGTTATAAAACAGTAAAAGAAACAACTGATTGCCGATTGTGTTGTCATTGCCTAATTCAATCCATTTTACAGTCAAAATTATTACTGAATAATTAGTATGACTTCATGGCTTGTTCCTGTGATACCTGTGATAATATGTCATGGCAACAGGTTTTATCTCATATTAGAGCACTATGGGGTCTGTTTACAAATGTGTACTATAGGGGTAAATAATAACTCTCAGTATCTATATGATGAGTAGTGTAACCCCAGGGGCTCAGGCTCCCCTTGCAAAAAAAAAAACAAAAACTTTTTTGGACCCCCCACCTCCTCCCCACAGTTTTGCATCAGTCACAGGTCATCCTCTATGAGCCCGTCACCCCCACAGTCACAGGGCCTGTCCCCTCTATAGTTAAACCACTGTATTTTGCCTAGTAGTGCATCAAAGCTTTTTTTGTAAAGTTGTAGTACCAGAATTAATGCTCTAGTCATGCCAACATTAACCCCAGTTTCTTTCAGCACCCTGATAGTAGCATCAGGACCAGACTGAGAATTAAAATAGGCCCTGCCATTTCAGGTACACAGAGGCCCAAATCAGCCCACTAAATACTGACTTTCTATGGGACCTTATAGCAGCCCCTCTGGCATTTGCCAGAACCCATAGATTGCCAGTCCGGGCCTGAGTGGCATTATGAGAAGGTAAGCACCCACTAATGGTTTCACCAATTAGGACAGACTGGATGTTGCTCTCTTGTGTGCTGGTTGTTCCATGGGCACTCTTCACACTTCTCAGGGTCTTTTAAGGGTATCCCTTGCATGCTGTAGTTGTAGGTTACTCCTAGCACTTTTGCTTGCTCCTATATTCCTTTACATCTCCTATTGGTAGATAATTAATACCATATCTTCAACCACAGAAAATCTTTTGGCACCCAAAGATGAAAGCAATTGGAAGTGGACAACATCACTTGCTTGGTAGATGCTGTGGAGGCTCCCATATGTAAGTGGACAAGGGCAGAAGCATGATCAGGTTTTCTTAACAGTATATTTGGGGAATAGTAATGCAATTAATATGGTGGGAATGGAAGAGTAAAATTATAATATAAACAAAATAAGATCTTATACTTACTTTTATAGCAAACTGAACTGAACATATTTTAATTTTAAACAAAGTATTTTTCAAAGTGTGTCTTAGGAACCAGTGTAAGAGTGCAATACTTTTCTTAAAGCCTAAAAGGGTTATTATGGTACTGCATATATTTTGTAGAAGACAAGGAAAAGAAAAGGATTTATGCTTGCACTGTTAAAGTTTCCAGTCAATGAAATTTTAGTTGTGCGTTGCCTGCAGACTTTCTGGTGTCATTTTAAAACACATTCATGGGTGTAAAAAATTTGCATGTGTGTCTTTAAGTGTTTAGGAGTAACAGCAGCAACTGATTTTTAATGTTTTATTCTATTTGGGGGATGGGGTAAATCATGACTTTAACAAACATTTTAATCGCACACATACTGTAAATGCCTGCTTAAAGGTTGCACATTGTTGGTACAAAAAAAACCCTCAGGATTTTAACTTACTCTGTAAAAAGTTGTATTCCATTGCTCACTGATGCAGACTGCATAATTTGCATCGGATGGCACATAGGGTTGCTAATTACTTTCTGGGGATTGCAAAAGCTATATTAAATGCACCCAAAGGAAAAATAGTTCACAAGCATGTTGGCCCATTTGAGTATAGAACAGATAACAGGGTTGTTATTATAAAGTAAAGGATCACACACAGTAACAGAGCCATATACAGTCCTAACCAATGCACATCTGAATCCAGCATGGATAGTATACCTTTGCTTCTGTACATATAATTATATCTGAAATCCAGTGCACACTTCCCTATGACAGAATAGAAAAAGAAAGTGAAGTAATATATCCTGAGTCAGTGAAATGATTGTTTCACCATCAAAAAAAGTTGTTACAAGAAAGGGATAATGGTTATTGTAGCAGTGGAACCTAATGAGCTGATGGGTGCAATTTTGCTCCTCTTAAGTGTGCATAGCTATTCCATCTAATATCAGTAGTACTTGAGCCCTTTAGGATTTTATGATACAGAAAGTAAAATTGAAATGCTAACATGACGCAAACAAGTCAAATTAAATGTACACTTACAGCTTACAATGAGTGCTTTCTTACAGGAATGATAGGAGAACATAGTACATCTTTCACAGCAACAAAAGTCCTCAGTCATGTTCAAATATATTCTAGTTTTGTTCTTACTAAAACTTCCCTAAAATTGTACTTTCACTCTCTAAGACTTTGGTAATCACACAGCAGCTTTTCTTTGCTGAGCTATAAAATAATTTTTATTGTGCACATGTGACAATAACCCTAGAGTGTCAAATGGTTGATGATGTCTTGTTCAATTTACTGTAAAGCACTGAAACATTTTGTAATTATGGTGTACATGGGGAGGGAAGAAGTCTTCATCATTTTTATAACTTTCTTGATCTAAAATATTTTGACAGTCAAATTGGAATCTTCTTACCTGTTATTTGAATTTCAGCGTGTAAAAACAATGCAACTTTCTATTAGGATAAATGTCCCTTTATCTGAGCGAGACTACAAAAGTTCTAGGAAAACATGTTTAAGAAAGGAGAAAGGAACATTTCCAACAAAGCTCACTCTAATGTTTTGAAAAGTGAATGAGAAATGACTAGAGATGTAGTTTTAATAATATAAATAATATCACATAGAGTGTGTTGGTCACCTTGAATGAAGTGTTTACAGTAACCCAAAATAGAGGTGCCAAAATTCCCAGAATTACTTAAGGAGCAACAAACACCTGTCAGACAGTAACTCTCATCGGTACATTGAGAGAGTCCTCCATTCTCAGGGGCCTTACCTCTCTCTGCTTTTAACACAGGATCTCACATAAATTGTTTGTTTGGCTTATGTTGGAATCAGTTTATTTGTGGTAAGTAATATAGTAAACAGATATACAGTAGAACATATTGTTTAGTAAAAATTAAATATTTTATGTACTGTTACTCATGACAACTCATGTAACATGAATTACTCCGATGCATATAGATGATCAGAATATTAAAAAAAAGGAAATAGAAATTCCCAGTGGGGGCCGATACAAAGGGCAACCATTTGGCCTTGGAAAGCAAGTTGCAGGTAAAACTTGGTCCCTGTGAAACAATCCTTATTTTTTTTAAAGGACAATTTTTAGTAGCTTAAAGGAGAACTGAAGCTTAACTAAAGAAGTAGCTAGAAATGTTGTACATTATGTTTTGGGCTTTTGTACCAGCCCAAGGCAACCACAGCCCTTTAGCAGTGAAGATCTGTGTCTCCAAACATGCCCCAGTAGCTCCCCATCTTCTATTCTGCTGAATCAATGTACAGTATTTAAAATACTGGATCATTGATGCTATTGAGATGCTGAAACTTTAGGCTGGTGCCTATTTAAAATATGGCATTTTTAACCATATTCATTTTTAGGGTTTAGTTCTTCTTATGTCCTTAATATATCAATAAGGGGTGAGTGCAGTGGATTTGTCTGTATAAATGTTATGTTCACACCCTGATTGCATCCTCGCTTAATGGTTTTTAAACTGTTTGGTGGTGAGAACAACTTTCCCCCTTTCTGCAAAACAAATATTCCAAGAATATGTCATGTCAAATTGGACCATGGTAGTCTATAAGCAAGAATGTTCTGATGCACTTTTGGGCATGATCTCTAGGCCTTTATAGCAAGTGTGGAGAATTCTTCCTCTTCTTGGAACCCAACACCCTTATTTTATGTTTAAAGGTTCCTAATCCTGACTGTTTTGCACAGATATATCAGCCTCCTCGTAGAGAAACATGGAGGATCAGAAAGGTAGTATAAAAGCATCAGGCAAATAGCATGCAAAGACAATGTTACAATAGATGTAATAACAATGTCAATATTCCTTTAAGGAAAGCAGGAGGTTGATATGTTTTTGATTGGTGTGGAACTATCACAAAGTTAAAGAGTGCAAAGTTAAATCTTTTGGCAACTTAAAATACATTGAAGTTTTTGACAAAGTGTATTTGTATGGGAGAGTTCTTCTTTAATAATAAAAATCTGGCGTAGAAGTCAATTTCACAATGAATAGAGCGAGAATAAAAGACTCTGCAAACTGACTGAACTCTGAAAACTGCTGAAGACTCTGTTACTTCCCGCCTCAGGGTACTGAGCCCTGGCAACTTAACTATTAGTTTAATGTTCAGGAAAAATTAGTGAAAGAACATGAACAGACAGGGCGCATGGATAATTTCAGTTTTGCTAGCATTTTAATTGTTGTTATGTAATAATGGGTACACAGTGTGTAATCTGCATAAAAATCATCTGTACCAGGATCACAGGGGACATGCTAAATTTGTGTGTAATTAGAAGCAGGAGCTATGTAAATGCCTATAACACAGGTGCAAAATTGTGGGTAGGCATATAAAGGGAATAGCACAAATCATATAAACAGAAGCACAAATACATATTACAAGACGGATATAAACAGTGGAACACTCTTTTACGAACCGTACATACTGTATATGAGGTGCATGTCCATTTATTTGCTTCCGAAGTCCATTGATATGGGACTGCACAACTTGTTAACGGAGAGGGCACCTTTGGGATGACTTTTTATAGTCATATAAATAGGATATATAGTTATTTTTCCTACTGCATCCCTTGCATGTAACGTAAACCCTTTTTTTTTTACAATAGTACTGGAAAATGCTAGGCAATTTTTTGAATTAACTGATTGGATTCCCACTTCCAACTTAAACAGAGCATTATGACATTACAAAAATATATCAGGGAAGTAATTATGTATTGAAAAACCAAATAAATCTTATTAAAATGTCAAATACAAAACTTAAAGGGGAATTCCACAAAAACATAACTTAAGCTTTTTGTAAAGTAAACACAATTTCAAGCAACTTTGCAATATACATCAATTAAAAAATATGCAGACTTTTCATGATTTGTAATGGTTTGGACCAGTTCCCTATGCCTAGCCCCTTCTCTCCTTCTGATCTGTCTGACTACTTTGCTGAGCTGGCTCACTATTGTTACTTTGTATCAGCAGACAGCTGTACTCAGCCTGAATCCTCCAAACCCCACACACTTCCCTGCATACGTGATTTCAATAAGGAACAGAACATCATAGTGCAAAGCATTGTGCATGCTGTCTGTAAGATGTGGAGAAGTTGTTACAATTTGTAACATCAGTGTTTTAGTCCCTCCTTCCCTGCCAGGATTTCAAATGATGCAGAAAGAGAAGAACTATTAAACAGCTGGATTTCAGCATAGAAAATGGCATTTATTCATACTTTTGGAAGAAACCGATAACGGTGATAGGTATAGAAGGGGTTTCTGTGTTATGTGGGCCTCTTTATCAAATTTTGGTTTGGAAGCCGGAGTTCCCCTTTAATGAAAACCCAATAATGTCACCAGCAAAATTCATAGTTTTGAAAATAAAGCATAAATAAATGGTACTGTAACTACAGAGTAGTCTCCTAGGAGGGTTTTGGCCAGCTAAGAGTTGGGCCTCAGTGAGTAACTTGCCACCCTTTCCACCATCAATCCAGTTTCCAGTAAGGAAAGGCAATGGAAACTGGATTGATGGTGGAAAGGGTGGCTATTAAAGGCTACATGACATTTGTCCTTTTTTGCCCTACACCACGTTATTATTGTAGTTGTGTACTATACCACTCTATTATTGTAGTTGTTTACTACAGACTGTAGTGGTTCACTATCAGCCTTATATTCAATCTAGGGTTTGCAATTATCGCTTAACCTAACCAAGGTTCTTTGTCTCCCTGTTCCTAACTTTGTTTTAAATGTTCTCCTGGACTAATGATTTTAATTAAGTTATTAGTAAAAGTTAAGTTTTAATATTGTTCCGTGAGTTATAGGGCTCTATGATGGGGTGATGCAGCTTCAAGGGTTAACTTTTTCTTTTCTCTATATATGTGTATTAGTAGGCTTGCTGTCTGCCTCTCACTAATTTATAACAATCTACCTATATATTGTATATATAGTTACTACAAAACGGTACTGAAAAAGAAGTTAGAAAGTATTATCTAGAATTCAGATAGAAAAGTAGAAATTAGTAGAAAAAGGCAAATTATGTTTCTTTAGCCTTTGGCTTTTGTGGAGTGCTGGTAATCAGAGTTCAGCTACTGTATGAGCCAGAGCTTGCAGATCCCTGGTCTCTGGCAAGGTTTGTGCATTTGACCTGTTAGAATTTATGCACTCGTCCCTAGTTTAAGGAAACAGAGCAAGAGCCATATAAACAGATACATAATAGTAGAAATAGAAGAAACACTTCAAATGTGTTATTTATATTCTGCCACTGGGTCAAAAGTTCTTCATCACTGAGAGAATCTTGCTAATATTAAGAGAAATATAGTAAGGGCTGACAGCTATGCAGTTCCAGTACAGAGTAAAAGCAAAATAAAACATAGATATAACATAAGAGCTCTTAAATATCTGTATATTCCTTTAACACAGTCTCCTTCCAGGCCACTTTGTTCTGAAAAGGCACAAGAAGAAATAACGGTAATAATATGTTTCTGAGCCTGTTAATAAAAGGCAGTTAATAACTCTCAGAGCACATGGGACTTTTTAATTTATGCTTCAGAATCTGAAGCAATGTGTACTAGTGAAATTGGTGGCAGAAATTATTGTTAATTTGCCCCTGTCATAAAATTGCTTCAGGAAATAAAGTGAATTTGGATTCAAATACAGTTCTAATGGTTCTCTTTCCTTAGGGGTGAGCCACCCTTGTCTGCCCATTTCTTTTGGTAAGAGTTGTAAGATTTTGCCTTCTAATGGGGTAGCTAGGGGAATATATAACTGTTCCATAGATCTGAGAAATGGAAAATATTTCATGTATGGGCATGGGCTTGACACCCCCTGGCACACCCCTTCTTACACATGGGCCTCCCTTGCTTCTGTTAGTGCTATAATAACCACTGTGAAAGGCACAGAGCACAGCTTGCACCTCTCTATGGTTATGGCACAATTTCTTAGTTGCAGTCCGGCCCAAATCTGTGTGAAGGCCATAAAGACCTGGGCCTAGGGTGTCCTGGTTTTAGAGGCGGCAGCACTGGGGATGCACAGGAGATCTGATTGCTGCTGTGTGCCTGATCCCCAGTGCTCCAGTGAAAACCTGCTTGTGTGCATGCTCCCGGGTTTGTGGGGTGGGTGTGAGGAGCAGTCAAAGGACCCTCTGGCCTAAGGATGTCTGAATTAGAAATCTGGGCCTGCTTGAAGTGCTCCAGAACTTGTACCCAGCATGTTGATTTCTAAGCAAGGGAACAGTTCAACCTATTCACGACTATTGCTGCAAGACTTGCACTTTCTGAGCTCAAGTTCAAGTTTAGGTTTAGTACCTAGGAACTAGTGTGGAGAGAAGCAGGTAGAGGTATAGCACAGAATACAGTAACAGGAAGAAGTAACATGTAAACAAAAGTTAAACATACATACATAACATGAAGTCATTTGAGACCTTAAAACATACAACAGTGCCTTGCTACATATAAGTTCCACGCTCAAGAACAATGAGCAGCAAACATGTTTGCCATATGGTGGAACTTGAGTTCCAACACGGTTGTTTTATAGAACAGACTAGTTATAAGGCTTGAGAAAGGGTCCTGCGAGGCCCGAAACGTTGCCACATGTCTGCTCGTAATTGAGCCAAATAAAGTACACCTTTATATTTACACAAGTTATAGTGTGCTGCAGTATATTGGATTTCTACAATTGAAGTTTTGGATCCGTGGCAGGCGTGATCGAATACTGCTAGAAGCACCTGATCCGAAAGGAAAATTGTCTGAGGTGAGCACTCCAATTTTGTGTGTAGTTATAAGGCTTAAGGCTTGTAATATAAAGTTTAGCATATGTATGGGCAGGGCTGCCATCAGAAATCATGGGGCCCCACACAACAAAATTTTCTGGGCCCCCCTTGCCGCCCCTCCCCTGGCCACGCCCCTTCCCTAACCACACCCTCCCACCAGTACAAAGGTCACACAGACAAGCACAGAAACAGTAAAAATCATTTTGCCAAAAGGGTTATTAAGCCTGCCACCACATCAAGGTAGACTCTTAGAGCAGGTACCTGCTCTAAGATAAATTGTACTTACAATTCTACATATAAATTGTACAAATAAGAGCCATTTGGTTTAACCCCTTGGTCAAAAAATAACCGGTCCTAATAAGGACAATGAAAAATTGAAATGTGCCCCATTAAGAACTTTGATTAGTAGATTAGTATAAATAAAAGATATACAATTTATCAGGGGCCCTTCCTTGGGGGGATCAGGGGCCCTGCATTGGGGGGGATCAGGGGCCCTGCATGGAGGGGATCAGGGGCCCTGCATGGAGGGGTATCAGGGGCCCTGCATGGAGGGGTATCAGGGGCCCTTCCTTGGGGCTTTAGGGGCCAGCATTAGGCTTCAAGGGGCCCTTCCTTGGGGGGATCAGGGGCCCTTCCTTGGGGGGATCAGGGGCCCTTCCTTGGGGGGATCAGGGGCCCTTGGAGCTTTAGGGGCCAGCATGAGGCTTCAAGGGGCCCTTCCTTGGCGGGGAATCAGGGGCCCTTCCTTGGGGGTGATCAGGGGCCCTGAAAGGGGTGGGATCAGGGGCCCTTCCTTGGGGCTTTAGGGGCCAGAATGAGGCTTCAAGGGGCCCTTCCTTGGGGGGGATCAGGGGCCCTACATTAGGGCTTCAGGGGCCCCGCATGGGGCTTCAAGGGGCCCCGCATTAGGGCTTCAAGGGGCCCCGCATTAGGGCTTCAAGGGGCCCCGCATTAGGGCTTCAAGGGGCCCCGCATTAGGGCTTCAAGGGGCCCCGCATTAGGGCTTCAAGGGGCCCCGCATTAGGGCTTAAGGGGCCCGCACGGCGGTTTAGGGGCTCTCGTTGGTGGTCAGTGGCTCATTGGTGGTCAGTGGCGGGATCAGGGGCTCACATTGGTGGTCAGTGGCACTTACCTGCAACTCCAGTGGCGACTTCTTCTCCTGTGCTGTTTTCTTATTCCTCCAGCGGTGTCTTCAGCGTCTTCGGCGTATCCAGGAAGCCGTTCCATCTCCAGGAAGACGATCCTTCTCCAGACGCGTCTTCTATCTTCTGTGTGCAGGCGGCAGGCTGCGGCAGTTTAAATAGAGTTGCGCCCGTGCGTACTGACGTCATGCGTACGCACGGGACGCAACCAGTGTAAATTTCGCCGGCTAAATTAATTCAGTGCGGCGCAGCCGGGCCCCCCTCAAACTTAAAAATCCTGCGGGCCCGGGAGGACTGTACCCCCTGTGACCCCCTGATGGCGGCCCTGTGTCTGGGACCTGTTATCCAGAATGTTCGGGACCTGTAATCCAGAATGTTGCATACGGCACCAAGTTAAAGTACAATGGACATATATGTAGCAACAAATACATTACACTACACAAGCCTGGGAGAGCTTCATAAAATAAAATAGATTTGTTATTTTGCCCTATACATGTGCCCACTGTATAGTTTATGTGCCATATGTTAGGAAATGTAGGGGGGAAGGAGGGTACCCCCAAAAAAAATTACAATCTTTTTCAGCCTATCACCCTTAAAAAAGTAAAAGACGCCAGCGTGTTTTGGGACTTAGAAAAATTTTCAACTTTTTTTGAAACAAGCCCTATCTACTCTATTGCACTTTGCCTTGTCTGAGGTGGCGAAGGCAAGTCTGGCGCAAGAGGTAACGTTCAGTAAAATGCGCAATTTAGTGAATTAGCGTAGTTACGTCCCTTCACCATAGTGCAACTTCGTCTGGTGTAAGGGTGCGAAGTAGCACTAGAGTAGGTCCACTTCGATAGCAAATTTACGCCAGCACCCGTTAGTAAATCGGCAAAGTAAAGAAATTACGTCACACTGGCGAATTTGCGCTAGCGACAGCCGCTTCGTGCTTTAGTGAATTTGCCCCGATGTGAGATGGCCTTTCTGTAATTCATAGGTTTCTGTATAATGAGGTTCCAGATAATGGAACCCATAGCTGTATCAGTTTATATAATGCAAACCTTGCAAATCTTAGTTTGTTTTTTGTTTTTTTTGGTGATTGTTTTTAGGGGCAAGATTTCTTCGACTCGTGGAAAAAGCTGTTTGCTAATCTTTTCCATTTTGTAGAGGGGCCTCCTGTTCCTCAGATTATACTCATGATCCCTCCATATAAAGAGATGGTGAGCAGGTTTTTGTCAATAATCTTATTCTGTGATATTTTGCCTTAGCCTTCTATTTTGTTATGTCAAACCAGAAAGGGATATATCCTCTTTGAATGGTGAGCTTTTTTAATCTTCTGAGGGAGTTCTTTTCACAGTTCTCCTGTTACAGAGATGGTTCACCTTTTAGTATTTTATATGTGTATATATATATATATATCTATATATATATATATATATATATATATAGATATATATATATATCTATATATATATATATATATATATATATATATATATCTATATATAGTCAAATACAAGAGTCCTCTGCACTCATATATATATATAGATAGATAGATAGATAGATAGATAGATAGATAGATAGATAATGGCTCAAAGCTAGCACTCACGGCATAAAGGTAGTTAGAAGTCCTTTACTGAATCCTATAAACATCTACGCGTTTCGGTACCTCAAGGGTGCCTAGGGCGCACGTACCTGCTCTGTCGACCTACCCCATGTCTGGTCCCCTCACTCCCCTCTTTCTGCACGGCGATTGGTCCTTCTGCGCATGCGCGCCAGCGGCAACTTGCGAATGCGCACGCTCAGCCGGTGCCGTGTCTGCAAAGGTTGCCTAGGGCGCCTGCCCGGTGTGGCCCGTCTC
Organism: Xenopus laevis; assembly: GCF_017654675.1. Lineage (NCBI taxonomy): Eukaryota > Metazoa > Chordata > Amphibia > Anura > Pipidae > Xenopus > Xenopus laevis. The sequence goes on from NC_054379.1 coordinate 83,236,809, forward strand.
TGATTCTAAGCAACATTTCAATTTGTTTTCATATTTTTTTTTTTATAGTTTTTGCATTATTTGCCTTCCTCTTCTGACTCTTTCCAGCTTTCAAATGGGGGTCACTGACCCCATTTAAAAAACAAATGCTTTGTAAGGCTACAAATGTATTGGTTTTGCTACTTTTTATTACTCATATTTATATTCGGGCCCTCTCCTATTCAGATTTCAGTCTCTTATGCAAACCAGTGCATGGTTACTAGGGTAATTTGGACCCTGGCAACCAGATTGCTAAAACTACAAACTGGACTGCTGCTGAATAAAAAGCTAAATAACTCAAACCCAACAAATAATAAAAAAATTAAAACCAATTGCAAATTGTCTCAGAATACCACTCTCTACATCATACTAATAGTTAACTCAAAGTTGTACAACTCCTTTAATTTCCCAGCTATGGGTAAAGTCTCCTGCACTCTCCCAAGAGAGTGCCATGCTGTGAATTAAGGGCTGAGTCATCTATGGCAAAGCATACAGAGCTGATAATAACACAACTGGTCAAATAACGGCTACAGAGCATAGATTTGTGCAAATCATATCTGGCCATATTATGTTCTGGAATCCCTGGAACACACTGATCACTTCAAAAATTAGTACAGACTGTAAGTGTAATGAATAAGCTGACTCAAATATTCAAATGTTTATTGAGCAATACCAGACACCAAAGAAGTAAAGCACAACATTTTGGGTATGTGGGTTTACCCCCACTCTTTCTCAATCGCACATATACAAGTTTATTGGAGTAATGCTGGGAATGGCACACAGACTATGTAATCTCAGATAGACTGTGTAATTCTGGGAGTTATTGGCATATTGCAAAATCTATATGTCTCTTGTTAGGCCTACCTGAAGAAGCAAAATGTCTTGTGTAACCAGTGATCTGTACATAATTTTAACAATAGTAAATAAAAAGTACTGCACAGGCAATCTCCGGACATTTGGGAGGATGTAACTAAACAGATACATATGCTGTTTGTATAACTTATCCAAAAAACAGAAGTGATAGACTTGAGCAAAGCAAGTATTTCCCAAGTCAAGTGACTGTAACTTTTAAATGAGAAATATTACTGGAAAACCTGAAAGCAATTGCAAACCTCAGAGTTAAGTGGAATACACACAAGAGCTTTCACAATTTTAAGAATATAGATACTGTAGATAGATTATTACTGTCACTGCTAGTGATAGGTAAAATGCAAAATTCAAAAGGAACTAGTGACTTCCTGTCTGACTTTCATAGCTGCAGAATGCTCTATAACAATATCATACGTAATAAATAATAATGTACACTTATTATGTCAGTGTATGATGCATAGGCAAATAATGTAGTGACATTAGAAAGGTGGACATAGAGTGTTTCTCCCAGGAGAAAACAGGATAAAGTTAAATAATATGTGGCTGCTGATAGTCTGTTCATTGTCTTTAGGCCCCAGCTACCAACATGTTTGCACCTGTAATAAAATCAATCATCTATATTTATACAGAGATGTATTTTTCTTACAATTTTTGTACATCAAACATTGTTCTTTTTAGAGAGTACTTCACTGAAATTGTGGGTGGATTTTATACTTGCCCTTTTGGTAACTGGTAGAAATAATCACAATGGATTGGGTGATAGGGCGAGACCAGACTACTTGTGCCCTTATTGTTTATACAGTACATTATATTCTATCTGCAGTAAGTGTCGGGTTAGATGAATAAGTATAATTTGGAGCAAAAATGGGCAACAAGGGAAGATATTGTGTCCTGGTCCTTGCTGCAGGCATATGATTACAAATAAAACCTATTTAGATCAACCCCCCCTTTCTAGAACCCAAGCAAATAAGCTCTTTATCATATAATCAGGCTGCTTTACATCACTAAAACTGTGGATTAATACTGATTGAGCTAATATTAAATCGGGGGTTTCCATCTGGTGGTCTAGGGGCCATATGGAGATGTTTAAGACTCCAGCTTACTAGAATGCTCAGCATACATAGACATTAGAAATTAAACATGTTTATCATTGTTAATGACTGATAAGGAAAACTCAGAAAAATATAAATCTCAATGTTACTATTGTTGATGAGCTTTGTGCACATAAATACTAATTGCTAATAATAACAAAAGGCTAACATTACATAGTGTATATAAAATCCTATGCATTTTCATGATATAACACACACAGATCGATCTAATGCATTATACTTCCCATTATAAAACTGAACTATTGAAATAGGGAGTGGTACACAGGCAGCACATGAACTTGCAGCTCCAAAGGGATCCCTGTATTTACCACCAGATCATTAGAGAATGCTCAGTGGTGATCCAGGTGGACCCAGGGAAAATACTTGTACAATGTATCAAAGCTGTCATGGCAGGGAAGGGGCCCCAAATGTTCCTTCATGCAGGGGGGGGGGGTCGTCAAAGATTCATTATGCCACTAACTATGCTGCTTCTTGTGCCTCATAGGCCAAAGGAGCCAAACGGCCAAAATGCCACACATTTTTGTCCTGAATGCAATAAATATAAATACCTAGTGACTTGGCAACAGTAGGCCTCCTCCATGCAAATTGCATGCTGATGTGTTACCAGTGTGCTGCTGGCTTGCACAACGAAAAGTTTGCCCTGTCGCCTACGATAAAACTTATCACGGTTCCAGCGAACCTCAAGGGGGTGCAGGCTCAGGTGCGGCAGCACCACCAGTAGTTCCACCACTGGGGATACCTATACTGATATCATTTTGACGCATCTCTCTGTATGGTCTTTATATGAGAAGGAAAGGGTTAATCACTCAATGGTTTCAATTGTTTATGCACTCCTATATCCTGATTGTAAACGCTTACCTTAGACCGTAGGCCAGTGCACGCCCGTGGTACTATACTAGTAAGCACTGCATGCCCAGCTTTTCTTCTGTCCCAGGGTTCCCTTGCAGCTGGTCTGGGTTGTATTTATGCACAGTAGAGTTAAACTGGAACTGAGGCACAATAAACCACAATCTTGCTTAGCTGTGCATGTGCTCAGACCAAGGCTGCAGCAAAAATTCTGGGGACAAGAAGACGGTAGCACAATTAGTCGAAGAGTAGCCTTGACCAATGCTTTTTCTAGCGCAGCCTATTATCTGAGATATGTAATTAAAATCACTGGGGGATGTTGCCTCACAAGGAAACTTCAGGTGACTTCAGAAAAACAAAGCGCTACGTATGTTTTCCCATAGCCAATTTATTTGACTGCTGGTGGGAAATCTGTTGCAGGAGTTTAGTAGCCTGTAGTAGAGGAGATTTATTGCACGCGACTAATCTCCTTGTCTGTATTTGCCCTAATACCATTATTTTGTGTTTGTGCTGACCAAAATGCCTCTTACTACACCATGCCTCTGCTGTCTGGAATTATGAACTTTGCAGGAGGACAGTGGGAGACAATATTTTGATAAATTGTCAGAAATCTTACACTTGTGGAAAAAAATGAAAGCTTGCTGATTGGAAGGAGAGATGGCTTCCTGTAAAGATAAGCATATTCCACCTTTACCATGGGAATACATATGGTCTAGTCAGCTCAGAAGAAAATGTAGACACATGATATGGAAAACTGCAGACAAAAGTGTACAAGATTGCACTTTGTGGAATTTTTTTTGTATTTTAGTCATTTTAGAATCTAAACAACTTCCCTAATATCTGGGGTGGCATAAACCTCACAGTCTGGTACATTAATCTGTCTCACGGGAATACTGCAAATGCAGCCCATCAGGACTATGCAACATATGATGGAAAATCTACACAAATGTAAATGTTATTGCACTAAACAAAATTAAAATGCTTCCAGTTTAGCAAATGCAAACGCTGATTGACTCTTAAAGCGGGCATTACACATCAATGATCAACATGTACCAGATAATATAGGCTTATATGCATGGGCTTGCTCTGCTTTTTCTTTCGTTTTCCCCTGGTATGAACAGTATCTGTTTAATGAGAAATAATCAGCTCACTATAATAAAGCCTTCCTTTTGCATAATTACCGCATGTGACTCAATCTTACAGATAAGGAGGAATTCTACAGGAAATCTAACTGTAAGCAGAGCTATATTTATATATAAGCACTAGTACAGGGCCTGCGTCAAGGATGGCAGTTTTAGGGGGGCAGCCCTTGGGTGCTTATATATTATTTAAAAAAAAATCTCTGGGGACTTTCTGCGTAAATCTGGTGGCAGAGCTGTGGGGGGGGGAGGGGTATGAGGTGCATAGTAGCACATGGTGGAAGTGACACCATGTGTGACCGGAAGTGACGTCAAGTCTGCATGCGGGGGCTCACTTATGTCCAGGGCCTAGGGTGACTAGTTTGGCAAATTACCAAATAGTTTCTTGGTTTGGTCACCTAGATGTTGAGACAAATCAAGCTGATGAAGCTGTTCAGCAGAAGGCCAACCATTGGATCATAATGGCAGCTTATTGAAAGAGGACCACATCAGCTTACTGATGCAGTCCATAACTGATGGGATTTTATAACTTTTCTGATAGATATTTGTCCAATGTTTTGTTATTGCTCATACAGATCACTGAAAGGCCCCATACATGGACCAATTAGCTGCCTACTCTGGAGGCACAGTGTCAGCGTATATACCTTTAGGGCAAAGACACACGTGAAGATTTGGGGAGATTTTGACAACTTATTGGCCAGTGTATAGGGCCAATCCAATGGGTTTCCCCGATCTATATCTGGCTGAAAATCAGTCAGATATCAACAGGTCAGGTTTTAAAATACCATCGGATCGAGGACTACATCAGTTCCTTCTGCATTCACGACATAGGGATCCAACTGTTTGACCCTAAAGCTGGCCACAGATGCAAAGATCTGATTGTACGAATCAATTCACTATAGGACTTCCCCATCTCCCGACCTGCCACTAACCATTCAGATCAAAGTCTTACCATTCCGACCAAATAAAGTAGTTAAAGAACAGATCAGCCGATGTTCTTCCCCTGACAGCAATTGTACAATAGTTATGTCTGACAAAGCTAGTGACAGTCTCCCACTGAAAATCACACGCAGAGATATTACCCGCAGCCGACAGAAATGTTCAAACCTGTCCGATCAACCAAATGACCGATCTTCGGACTCTCCACTAACTGTTTGGACTCTCCACACACGTTCCGAAAATCGTACGAATCCTCGATTCGTACGATGAGATCTTTGCATCTATGGCCAGCTTTAGGCCCACAGATCAGCCTAATATTGCCCACTCCAGTTGGGCATATCAGGGCAAGAACCACTCATTTGGCGACCTCTCCAAGTGAGCGAAATTGCACATGAATGGCCACCTTAAGTGATACTGAAAACAAAGGCAACATGTGAGAAAGGTCCTTGCTTAGTGAAACATTCCCATCAAAACTACAGTAAGGGAATAAATATAGTTTATTTTAAAAAGAGCAAATATCACAGACCATGTATCTTTTTTTAATTCCCAAAAAATGACTGGTGTCTGACTAGCTGTCCTATGCTGTAACCGCCAAACCACAACTTCTTCTTTGGTTTAAGTATTTTTATCTTTAACTTTCCATGTACAAAGAAGTCAGGATATGTTAATAAATGGAATCAAATGATTTAAGGAAGCTTCATATAAAAGCTAAGTTAAGTAGTAGAAAATATGACAAAAATGCTATTTATAATTTTGGAGCCTTATAGTGTGCAAAACAATTACATGGGCATTATATACAAATATTAATACAAATATTTTTTAACATAAGCAAAAATAAACCAATACATAAATAAATAAATAAATAGATTATTGTGCCTGCTGTTTCAAATAAGAAATACATATTTACTTGTATCTGGGTTATTATCAAGCACTAAATGATACTTTTTTGTTGTTGATTAACCCTACTATATCCTTGTAGTAAAGTAAATTAGTTTACATTGAGATAAATTCTGTGTAAACAACCCCTCTCCCTTCCACCCCCACAAAAAACCTTTGAAGTATATTTGGTATATTTACTAAGGGTGAAAGTTAAAATTCTGAGTAATTTAACCAAAAATCAAGATTCCCCTCAACATCACCAGTTTACTAAAAGGAGAATACAACAACTTTTGGAGAATTAACTTCTAACTATAACGATAAAATCTGTAAGTCAGTTGGGTGTGATAAATGCAACCATTGCACAATGTGATTTCTTGCTTAGGCCCTGTGCTTTTTATAGGATAACAGAAAGACATACTTTCACATTGAACATGTGCTCACTTGTGCTCATGGATCCTGTAGGAAGTGAACACAGAAACTGAAGGAAGGAATGAGTTTGTGGTACTGATAAAGACTGATAAAGACTGATAAAGAGTCAACCTACGAGGACCTATGAGCTTCTAACCAATCTGAATGTTGTTTTATTCCTACAGAACCTTCTCTGATTACTTCCATATGGGCCACTTGTGTGTTGTATAAAAGTTAGGTCTCAAGGTCTACCTATTCTAGCCCTGCACAAATCCATTTAGATGGTTTGGACCCAGTTGCACATGATTCAGATGCAGTGAAATTGTGTCAGCCTACAGCCAGTCTGTTGCATGCGCTTCTGCATACTGCATACGTTAGCAGCATTCATAATTCATCTCATTTACATCTTTAGCATGCTTTGTCTACAACGCAGTCTGTCTTGTTCTGTCTTAAGATCGGGCGGATCTGATCGTGGGCCCTAGGGCCCAACGATCGGATCCTAACGGTGGCTTTATGGACGGTCGGTTCGCGGGACCGCATCAACAAACAGATGTGGCCGTGATCCGAAGGGATTTTTAGTCCAATCCGATCGAGATCTGGCCGACTTTCGGCCAGATCTAGATCGGGGAAGCCCGTCGGGGGGCCCCATACATGGGCCAATAAGCTGCCGACTCGGTCTGTCGGCAGCTTTTATCGGCCCGTGTACAGCCACCATTAGTGACATAAAAATTGTGTTTGAAAAGTGATAAATTAGCCCCTTTTATCCTCAGAAAGGATACAAAAATTAGACTTTTCTTCCTAAAAAGAAGGAACACCTGCTGTTTACCTTTCCTTACAAGATCATTGAGCTCTTTATTTCTTACACACAAACAACATTATCACTTCAAAGGGTAAAAAGAAAACAATTATAGTATATAAAACAAACACCTCCTATCCTATTGTCAGGAGCAGACATAATAAACCCTTTTAGGATGTCAAAAACCATAACAGGATATATTGTATCATACGGTATATGGTTAGATAAAGAGATAAAAAGAGATATTTTTTTTTGCATTAGATTTAGTGCTTAAATACTGTGTCTTACTTCTTGGAAATGAGAGGCTAAAACATCAGACAGGAACTGACTGGCAGGAGTTTGCAGTTTAGGGATCCCAATTGAGGGCCCATTGTACAGTCCACCATAATGCTCTGTCATCTCAATAGCAATTCAGCCACCTAGAAGCATACTACATGGAAATCATCTCCATAGTGTCTGGTTAAAGTGTAGACAAGCTGCAAGAAATCCCCATGCTTTTACCTTGGTGTCGTTTTTAAAAATATCTCCCCAACAATGATTCACAATCACTTTGTCCTTGATCATGTCACATGACTGCAATCTTTGTTCCCCCTATTACTAACACTAAAACAACTTTGCTAAAAATAATTTGCAGCGTGAGAAAGCAAAATATAATTTTCCGTGTGATTTCGAGGTTACTTTTTTCCAGTTTCTGCAATGCAATTGCTGTTTTCCACTGTTCTTTTTTTTACTAGGTCAATATATTCTGAGAATACCTGTATTATTACCAATCTATACAATAATTCTGCAGAGTACATTCAATTTTACAATCCGTTCCTGAAAAAAATAAAAAACATTGTCAATAGATTGATAATTTCGTCTGGCATAATCAATGCCCCCTTAAAATCAGTATGCCTAGGGAAAAGATTTCCAGTTGTTACTGCCCTAAAACTAAGGGGCTGAATCAATGTTGAATTTGAATTTTTTTCCATGATTCAAGTGGAAATAGAGTTTCAAAAAGGTTCGAAGTTTGGAAATATATTAAGCACTAAAAAAATTCAGCCTTTTAAGCATTTGTAGACCCATTGTAAATGATAAGTAGAATATGAATTTGATGTATTGCAGTTTTTTTTAATGGTTTTATCCTCTCAAGTTTTTTTTGCATTCAAATTTTTTTATAAATCAGCAAACATTCGAGTTTGGTAAAATTTCAAGTTCATACAAATTGAAAAAAACCTTTATAATTCACAAATTCACACTTGTTAGGGTAAGGAGACAATGCCTATTCCCTGGCCTGCCATAGATTTTTGGTCACTCATGCGACAGCATGTACCCAGAGAAGAAGTTTACAGTATTTATATTCAATATTCAATGCCGTGAGCTCAGTGTATAAGGAAGATGAGCAATGTTCTGAGAATTACTTATGTAACAGGATGACTTTATCTGCTGGATCATGCACTTGGATGGCACTTAGCACAATTTAGTGAAAAGAGCCAACATTTCCTCATTTAAATTAGTATCCATGGTTAATGTGATAATATTGTCTTAATGATTGTGCCGTGTGAAGGATTCCTGCAATACTTGACATAGGACGTACAAGATAATGATGGGTATCAACCTGTTGTGACCTGTTATTTTTTCCTAACACCATAAGCGTCACTTTTTAGCAACTGATAATAACACACTTAGTTTTAAGAAGCCTATTGTTGTCAGTTTCATAAAATGCAACAGAGGAAACTTTGCTTCCTGTTACTTTATTTCAAAATGCCTCACAATTCTGAGCTAGTTTTATTTATCCAAATGTAACACAGAGTTTATCGGTGAAAGACCAACATTCTGGATTGACAAAGATTTATTTCTGTAAGGGCAGAGAAACGTGCTCAGATCTTGGGAGATCAGTCGCCCGGCGACAAATCTCCTCTACTTCGGGGCAACTAATCTCCCCGAACTGCCTCCCCTGCCTTCCCGCTGGATAGAATGTAAATCGCCGGTGGGATGGCACTCGGATCGTTTTGTTTTCCGAAGTTCAGGTTGCCCTAGCTACCAGACAATGGAGTGAATGAGAGACTGGAAGATGAATAAGAGAGGCCTTACTAGAAAGATAACAGAATATAAGTAGCAATAATAAAATTGTAGCCACATAAAACAATAGTTTGTTGGCTGCCAGGGTCGGTGACCTCCTTTAAAAGAGTCAGAAAAAGAAGATGAATAGCTCAAAAATATCACATGAAAATGAAGACCAATTGAAAAGATGCTAAAACCTGGCCAATGTGCCCATTTAATTTAAAATTGCACCAACAATAACACTGTGCCATTCACTGAAAAACCAGCCATGATTTTAATTTTACCATTAAATTTATTTGTCTTTATTTCTCAGGAAACTAATGTACAGTCATTATTCCTTTGCATAATCCAATTGCAACAATATTGAGTTCACAATACTAGTTACTATTTTGTGTAATGAGAAAGCACACGATTAAAGCAAGCACAGAACTGTGACTAGTTTAATTTTGTGCATTACCACCCACATATCGCCGTAGGATCAAATAGACAGGCCTGCGAGAGCTTTGCAGTACTACTTCACATCTGTATGGGCAGGAACCAGGGACATCAAATGAGTTGCTTCTTCATATCCGGCCTTGTCTTGTCAGAGGCCACAAGCAAAGATTAGAACCCTGATAAATACATATTGTTTAGGCTGAATAGATAATTATAATAATATGTTTTGAATAATGGAATTTCCTGGTAAAACCACTTTTATTCGATTTTTATTCTGCACGTTCTGTATCACTGTGGAATACAAGGGATACAAGGACTGATTTACAAATACTGAATAGCCAGAAACGTTTATTTGACAGCTTAAAATATATTGTACTAGCATAATGTGCACAACTGTGACAACTGTGTTAATACATTGTACAAATATGGGATCTCTTATCCAGAAACCCACTATCCAAAAATCCATCTCTCATAGTCCATTTTAAACAAATAATTTAAATTTTTCAGCAATTATTTTCTTATTTTGTAATAATAAAACAGTGCTTGATCCCAACTAAGCTGCATGAACAGGTTACCAATCAGCTTCGGACCCCCCAGCTGCAAAGTTCTCTCTATGTCGCCACCCCGCCGGCCCTCCCCTGCATGCATGTGTGCTGACGGTGTCTGGAAGGGGCATTAGGAGAGGGAGTGCAAGCAGTGTGTCTGGGTTGGTGGGGCCCAAAAGAGCCAGGCCCACCGGGTTTTTCCTGGTGGCCCAGTGTGACCCTGGTACCAATCACAACTTTCCCTTTCATCAGAACTTTATGCAAAACAATGTGCACAAGCAGCATCTCAATAAATAATAAACATGGCACTACAGATATGGGATCTTTTATCCAGAATGCTCGGGACCGGGGGTTTTCCGGATAAGGAATCTTTCTGTAATTTGGGTCTTCGTGTCTTCAAAAATCATTTTAACATCAATGAAATCCTGTAGGATTGTTTTGCTTCCAAAAAGAATTCATTAGTTGAGATCAAGTACTGTACAAGGTACTGTTTTATGATTACAGAGAAAAAGGAAATAACTTTTAAAAATGTGAATAATTTGATTAAAATTGAGTCTAAGGGAGATGGCCATTCCATAATTCTGAGCTTTCTGCATAATGCGTTTCCAGATAACTGATACCTGTAATAAAATCCTTAAAATAAATAACACAAGTAATTAAATTCTAAATACATTCAGTAGTTATGATGTTTGGACAAACAGATACCCTGCTATTATACAAAACAAAGGAAATGTTGTGTTACGTCAAAGCAGTGTTCTGACACCAGTACACACAGCAAAGTGAATGCACACAAAATTTAGGCCTTGTTCACACTTCCCAGATCCCAGAAATGCTGGATGTTTGGTTTTGTAACCCATTTTATGCAGTACCTTATTATAACACTTTAGGGTGTTCCGCTTATGGCAAATGGCTGTTTCTGATCACAGTTGTCAACTCATAAGTGCTCTATTTGTGACAGACAATTAAAGGCAAACCCTTAGCTAACTTAAAACTACATAACATAAGTTTAATGAGTGGACGATTTCGTGTATGTGGGATACTGTGACATCAGCTTGAGGCAAGACAACAGGTAAAATGGAATTTAAGACAAATACACACCAATTTTGTAGAAAGCTGAACTTGAAATTTACAGGTATATACATAAAGTTATTTGTTTTCTATTTCCATGCCGTCATCCACAGAAATGAAATAGCTCTGTTTGAACAAATAAGAACGACAACTTAAAAAAATGCTTAACATGCAAGTTGGTTTTCCATTGGTTTAAATCTAAGAGCCCTTTGTTCAAAAGCAGACAACAAGCTATAAAATTTAGTACATGTAACCAGTACATGCTATGTTTTGGGGGCAGATTCACTAAGGGTCGAATTTCGAAGTAAAAAATACTTCGAAATTCGACCCTCGAATTGAAATCCTTCGACTTCAAATATCGAAGTCGAAGGATTTAGCGCTAAACGTTCGTTCGATCGATCAAAGGATTTTTCGTTCGATCGAACGATTAAATCCTTCGAATCGAACGATTCGAAGGATTTTAATCCAACGATCGAAGGAAAATCCTTCGATCAAAAAAAGTTTAGCAAGCCTATGGGGACCTTCCCCATAGGCTAACATTGACTTCGGTAGGTTTTATCTGCCGAAGTAGGGGGTCGAAGTTTTTTTTAAAGGGAAAGTACTTCGACTATCGAATGGTCGAATAGTCGAACGATTTTTCGTTCGAAACGTTCGAATCGAAGTCGAAGGTCGTAGTCGAAGGTCGAAGTAGCCCATTCGATGGTCGAAGTACCCAAAAAATACTTCGAAATTCGAAGTATTTTTCATTCGAATCCTTCACTCGAGCTTAGTGAATCGGCCCCTAAGTGTTGTCAAAAGAGCTTACCTCTGTGCATGGTGGGCCCGGGTGCACACGCCTCAGACCTTCAGCAAGGGGAGCAGATACCAGGAGACTTCAAAAAAGGCTGCCACAACCTGGGACCCTCGAAATAGTAAAGCCGGAAGTCAGATAGTAAAAGGTTAAAAAAAGCTTAAATTTTATTTTTTCAAAAATTAAGAACTAAGACCTGACGCGTTTGGTGTCTACCAAGGACACTTAGTCATAGGCTCAATGGCCTATGGTCTTTGACTAAGTGTCCTTGGTGGACACGAAACGCGTCTGGTCTTAGTTCTTAATTATTGGAAAAATAAAATGTAAGCTTTTTTTTAACCTTTTACTATCTGACTCCGGCTGTACTATTTCGTGGGTCCCAGGCTTCTGCCAGCCTTCTTTGAAGTCTCCATATGATTTTTTAGACTGAGAAAAAATAGGCCATAATAGCCCATCATCCTGGGAACCCAGCATTGCAAAGGACATGCAATATTTTGCAAATATTCATGAATATTTTCAATACTTGAAAACTGAAAAAATAGACAGAGAGAGACAAGAAATTACTCTAAAGGCTACTTGGAGTACATTGCTAGCTATCCTATCCTCTCTGTTACTGCACTTTTGTGTTGCCGGGCACAGTATTTGTGAGTTCTGTGCAGGGAGTTGGAGGGAGGGGGAGTCCCCATCTCTGTAAGCTGGCAGGAAGGAAGGCCTGCAAAGTGAAAGTTCTGAAAGTAGAAGCAGACAGACAGAAAGGTATTTTCTGTCAGTTGTCGCATATCACTGGATGGGTAAAACAAATACAGCAAATATTTTTTTTTAGGTTAAGGAAGAAAAAGGTGTGTCCTTTTCAGGTCACAGAAATTGAAAGAAAGTCTTTTTCAGGACTGTAAATGAACTGCCACATTGGAGGGGGTCCCCCAGCTGGTTACAGATCAAGTCATCTGTATTACAATGTAAAGTCACCCTGGCTAGCAGACTGTAAGGGGCATATTTATCAAGGGTCGATTTTCGAATTGAAAAAACGTAGAAATTTGAATTCAAAAAGACCAACCGAAATTAAGTCAAAGTTTTTTTTGGTCGAATAGGTCAGTTTTCAATTGAATAGGTCCGTATTCGGCCGAATTCGAATCGTTCAAATGGAATAATAATAGCGCTTTAGAACAAATTTGATTTGAAGTTTTTCCCAAAAAAAACTTTGATTTTTCAAAGCCCACCAATTGACTCCAAATAGGTTCTAGAAGGTCCCCCATAGGCTAAAACAGTAATTCTGCAGGTTTTAGATGGCGAATTTTTAAACAGACAATTAGAATTTTCGAATTTTTCTCAAATTCTAATCGAATTTGGACTATTCCCTAGTCGAAGTACACAAAAATATCTCGAAATTCGAGTTTTTTTCATTCGAAAATTCACCTCGACCTTTGATAAATCTGCCCCTAAGTATAAATGTTATTTATATTTACAAGTGCTCTGCAAATAAACCTATCAATCTTTCCTCAGAGCTGTTTTTGTGGGTCAAAGGGTTACAGCACAATCTGTCCTGACTCTGGGTGAAGTCATGCAATTTTTTTGGTTTGTACTCTTTAATATAGCAGAGACACGGGACTCCTCTATCGCCAAAAGGGGAGATCAGTGTAGGATTTCCTTCAGTGGCAGTATAGGTCTACATTGTCATAATACTACACTTGGCCAGTGTTAAAATCTATTCACAATTTTTTGATGGAGTTTCTTACAAATTTGAAAACATGCATACTGTATGTAGGGGAAACAGTATGTAGGAGAAACATATTAAGTATCTCCTGAACTGAACTTCAATATGGTTTGTAGAAATGTGCTTGCTAATAATTTGTGTGTGTGTGATTTTGATGTGAAACCAACCATGCAATTTGAGTGTGAGTTTTCATGTGATATTAGGTCATGTCAATTTCAGCCTAAACAAACTGCTCAACATGAGTCAGTTATAGAAGGTTTAAACATAGTCTTTCTAAATCACTTTTTGGCTACCAACTCGGCATGTCTTTACTTGTTATTGGCATCATTGCACTTTTAATGCCCCAAAACTATTACCTTGTGCATCAATTTCTTTGAAGAGCAAAAATATTCTGTGGGCCAACTCCATCAAGCCCTAGTTTTGAACCTTGAACTTTGGCTTTGGCCCTCCATGTGATTTGCTGAAGGGCTTGGCCCATTGTTTCGGCGAAGCTATAATTGTTGGTCAGCCTTGAAAGCAAATCTTGTGTGTCAATATAAAAAAAATCCTGTGTATTGCAATGTTTGGTCTCTTGATGTATATGTTGAGGCATTCAGGATGGTACTACTAAACTTTAGGACTGGTGGGATCTTCTACAGAATGAAGGAAATAGAACAGACACTGAAATGCAATGACCAGTTGTATATTTTTGCAAAAAAGGTATTGCTTCTTCTAATTAGTTCTTAGAAGGGACTTATGCTTTACTCAAAATATTGTAAAATATTTCTATTTTGAACAATAGTTTTGCTCCAGGGAGAAACTATTTCTTGGGTCCCAGCAACACATGCTTGCAATATCTGACCACAGGCACTTAAATATCTCTCACAACAACCGTTCTGTAAAAAAAAAACATTTTTATAATTAAACCCAGTGCATTAAATAATTAATTTCTTCATAATATATAGGTAACATTCCATGGGACCTTGACTCCTATGAAAAAACTAACTTTTTAAATTAAACTACTGTTACTGCAACTGTATGGGGCCGATTCACTAACTTCAAGTGAAGGATTCGAAGTACAAAAACTTCGAATTTCGAAGTGTTTTTTGGGCTACTTCGACCATCGAATGGGCTACTTCGACCTTCGACTACGACTATGACTTCGAATCGAAGGATTCAAACTAAAAATCGTTCGACTATTCAACCATTCGATAGTCGAAGTACTGTCTCTTTAAGAAAAAACTTTGACCCCCTAGTTCGCCATCTAAAAGCTACCGAAGGTCCCCATAGGCTTTTCTAAGTTTTTTTGGTCGAAGGATAATCCTTCGATCGTTGGATTAAAATCCTTGGAATCGTTCGATTCGAAGGATTTAATGCAACGATCGAAGGATTATTCCTTCGATCGTTCGATCGAACTATTTGCGCTAAAATCCTTCGACTTCAATATTCGAAGTCGAAGGATTTTAATTCCCAGTCGAATATCGAGGGTTAATTAACCCTCGATATTCGACCCTTGGTGAATCGGCCCCTATGTCATGTGAAGATGTTTGAACACTAGATTCCTCAAGCTGTTAGTTACTAATTTAATGGAAATACCCCATTGCAATACATGGAATATGCATTATATATTTTATGTGCCATTCTCTAGTTTAGAGTGTTTTTTTGTTTTGTTTATACCGTTGACGCTTACAGTATAATAGAACAGAAATAATGAATTCATAAAAATAATTTTCCATAACATACATAATATTGTGAAAGAGTTGTGGTCATTTAGACCCATCATCAAGTTAAAGCTGACCATACACAGACTCAACATTTTGCATGTGCCCAAATGACAGCCACCCTGGCTGAGAATCTACTGATATAGGTTAGGCAGGTCTTAAAATAACCTGAGATTAGGACTGCCTTGAAGCGCTGATGTGGTCCTCTCCCAACAAGTCTATGATGATCCAATCTTTGACTCAGAGACCAAAAGATGTTTCTGCCCATTTTGGCCTACCACTTTGATGGCCAAATCAAACAAAGATCTCATTTGGTGATATATGCCTAGCTCTAGTGTTTTCAGAAGCTGGGAAGCATTAGCATCTTCCAAGAAACCAGAGCCTAAGGTTGGTTAAAACTCAACTGAATATGCATGAGTAAAAAAATGGAAAAATGGCCATATGCCATGTTTTGTCCACTGGCCTGTATTTAAACGACTCAATTTAACTAATTTTGTTCATCTGTAAAGGTTTGGTTTCAGAGTGTGTTGAAAAAATAGCAAAAGTGATTAAATTTTCCTGCAGAAATTTGGCAAACAACAAACTGTTTCTTCTAGGTCTAATGCTCCATGCTTATTTCTAAACTGAAAATGTAAAATTATTATTATTGTCGCAACCACAGCTGAAATTGTACTCCTTAGTGATGTGTTCGGTTAATGAAACACCCAGGAATTTTGTTTGCCAGATATTAAAAATTAGTTATGTTAAATAGTATTTAGTATGTTTTAATTATTGTTCTTAATAGCCAGCATGATTTAATTATTGTTGTATCTCTTGTTCTGTTTTTTTGCTGATGCATTGCCAGTTCAGTTGTCTTGCTGGGACCTCCCAGAATTTGCTCAGTTAACCTCAGGATATTCCATCTGCTTTTCTTCTTTGAAAAGAAACCAGATCTTCCATGTAATGATAGATGCAAAAAAAGGTGATCAGACTTAAGTTTTCATTTTGGAATAATTAGAAATGAAAAACATTATAGATGTCATATCCTCGACAGCACCACTGATTTCATAAAATTGCCATTCAGTGATACCAACATCAATTCATCATCATATATCATTATGTAGGATATTGAAAAATACCAGTGAGCCACATTCAAATTTAACAAAATGTTGGAGAGCAACACAAGGGAGTTTCAATTATGGGCTGTGATTGGCTGTTTGGTAACCCCTATGTGGACTGGCAGCCTTTAGAAAACTCAACCAAAACTTGCATCCAAACCAGGAATTCTAAAATAAGCACTTGCTTTAAGGCCATTGGGAGCAACATCCATTAGGTTTGTGAGCTCGACTGATCACTGCAGTACAGGCCCGGACTGGCAATCTGTGGGTTCTGGCAAATGCCAGAGGGGCTGCTATAAGGTGCCATAGAAAGTCAGTATTTAGTGGGCTGGTGGGGCTGTTTGGGCCTCTATGTGGGCTGATTGGGCCTCTGTTGAAGATATAGTTGGTGAAACAGTCCAAGGTAGACGCAGAACTTTGCTGCAAAAATTCTTTATTCACACATGTTTCGAGCAAAATTGCCCTATGTCAAGGGCAATTTTGGTCGAAAAATGTTGTGTGAATAAAGAATTTTTGCAGCAAAGTTCTGCGTCTACCTTGGACTGTTTCACCAACTATATCTTCAATTGAATGCCAGTACCAAGGACGAGGTACAGAAACAGACCATACAGGTTAGAAAAAACTGAGGGGATAAATACCACAGCCAGTGGAAACAAAAGAACCTTTCATGATTGGGCCTCTGTGTACCTGAAATGCCAGGGCCTATTTTAATTCCCAGTCCGGACCTGCTGCAGTAGACAATCTGCGCAGATACTAGGGTAGCACGTTGAAGAATAATTAAATGGGTGGTGGTAGTAAATGGCTAGGTTAGAGTTGTAGTCATGCAACATTATTTTCCAGAAAATATAAAAGGATGTTGCCATTTAACCCAATCAGTCCAGTATTCTAAATTGACCTTGTTATTCGGAACAGCCACATGGGTTTGCACGCGGGGGGTGATATTCCCAAAAGTCTGGATGAACAGGCTCATTATTACCATGGATTTAAAAAACATAAAAATGCTAATGATTTCGTTTTCTCCAATAAAAATGAAAACACAGTGTGCACTCGGGATATATTTAGCATTTTATGTGGTAAATACATTTGAATACATTTGACAAGTCATTCCTCTTTGATGTGATTCAAACATCCTTGTTGTGGTTGCAAAATGAGAGCCACCAGAATATATTCCATATGAATATAGCAACATCAAACACATTTGACAACAGATACAATGAAGGTTATTTAGAACTGCTATAAATGTTATACTATAAGTGTGAAACATTTAACAGTCTGTGAGCAATATTAATGTATTTGTGGTGGGGACTATTGTAAAGGAACCTTTCCGAGAAATATTGTTTTTTTGGAACCAACAGTTATTATATAGGATGTGGTAATCATAGGAAGAGTTGGGTAGGAAACATGATGCAGTAAGTGTGATAAGTACATGTCTATGTCCATAATGGAATAAATGCCTCAACATATATATTAAGGCAGGCTTATTCATAGTCTAGCTGCAGCCTCTCCATCCCCATAAATGACTCTCCTACAGTATGTGACCTCTATGATCTTTTTCTCAAAGGTAACATTATTCCCCAATATTCTACTTGACGTCTGGGAGTTGGTGGTAGAAGGAAGTTAGTGACATTTGTGATATTACAATATACTTGGCTCACTGTGGCAGTCACATAACATTCCTTTTCAATAAACCACATTATAGAACACTATGGCAACCTAGTCTTCGTTACTATTATATATTCACAAGGCCTCCTCCTTGATACATTGCCTCGAGCCATTGCTGAACATTCAGATCTTTTTATTCTTTTATTTTCTTATTTATCTATCTGCAGTTCTGAGAGCTTTATTTGTGGTAATTATAATATTATACATAGCTTTATGGCAAAACAGAATGAGACAAACTGGAGCCATTCTCCAGCAAACATACAGTATCACACACACCTTTTTGATTATTAAAGCCTCCATTTAGTGGTGGCAAGTTTCAAGGTGTTGAAGCAAGAATAGCAGGTATTTCAAGGATCCCCTGTCAGTGGTTTAACTAGAGTGTGCTGGGCCCCCTTGCTTGGTACATTCCTATCCCCATCCTCTTGCCCACATCCCGCCCATGCCCCATCATGACTCCACCCATGTCCCCACCACAACTCCGCCCACCTCCTGCCCCTTCCTCGACGGTAAGATAGTGGCTGGGGAGGAGGACTTTTCTTTCTTTTTCCCACAGTTCGGCTCCCCTGTTCTCCGGCCCCCCATCGACTGCAGGATCTGCTTCCTCTATAGTTACACCACTGTCCCCTATGCAGCTGGGCTTTTCTCCGGGCTGAGGCAATAATCCTTACAGAGATACCCTTGTATATACTTAACCCCACTACATTTTCTATAGAACTAATAAGACAGACAAACTAAAGCATAAGAACATTGCATTGCACCAGGCTAAAGTTTCAGCTTCTCTATAGCAGCAATTATTTAGGACTTTAAACTTGTCACAGGGGGTCACCATCTTGAAAAGTGTCTGCTACACTCACATGCTTAGTATTCTCTGTTGAGAAGCTAAGCTTAGGGGTTGTCACACGCTATCAAGCAGAAAATGAGGTTGGCCTGCAATATAAGCTGATACTACAGGGCTGATTATTAAATTCTGATGCTAGTTGCACTGGTTTCTGTGCTGCCATGTAGCAATTATCTGTATTAATTACTAATCAGTCTTATATTGTGACATTTATATTCTATGTGTACTATATATATATTGTGAGTGGGTCCCTAAGCTCAGTAAGTGACAGCAGCAAAAAGCATGTGCAGTGAATCAGCACACAAGTAGTTAGGGAGCTACTGGGGCATCTTTGGAGACACAGATCTTCCCTGCTAAGGGGCTCTGGATTCCTTGGGCTGGTACAGAAGCCCAAACCATAATGCTCAACATTTCTAGCCTACTTCTTTAGTTAAGCTTTAGTTGTCCTTTAATAGGAACTGCCAAACTACTTACCTTCAAGTTACATTTCTACTGTATTTATTCAAGTAACAATGCCAATAATACCTTATTAATGGATTCTGGTAAATGAAGACTACCTCCTCTGAATCACAAAGGATATTTAGTGGGTGTTAAGTATATACAATAGTATCTGTGTTGCCCATCCCATAACCAGAGGGTTATAGGTCTTCTGAAACCAACTCAACAATATGCATGTACACTGAAATTTAGAAACAATAAATCTGTGATATTAGAAAAGAACCAACCAATCATCTGCTCTGTCTTTTCTTTAAAACTCACACATACATATTGCATGGATACCCATAAACCAGGTTGGCCAAATTCTGTTCTTCTGTTTTTTTAGTAGTTACTGATCAGAAATGTTCCTCTTTGCTTTCTCATCTGCTGATTTACCATTTGCTTGTCAATGTTGGCAGAGGAAGTTTTGGTTTTATTTATTTATTTTACAGGACTGACCCTGATATGCATGCACAGATGGTCAACTAGCATTGTAGAAATTGTCCAAAATGCCAGACCAATGAAAAGAATGATTATAAATTGTCATAAGTTTGTTTTCAATGTATTGAATCTTTTTCCTAATTTTGTATATGCATGTTGTTTGTTCAGCTAGGTTTCAGTTTTTCTGTATAATGCCACAAAGGACTACCTTTGTGGCATCAAATGCAATCCATACATCCTCCTATCTGTTTTTCATTTTCTACCCCTATCATCTCATACAGTATCATTTACACTTTTCCAACCTTTACCTTCATTACCTTTTCTGATCACTTCAAAGGCAAAGGAAATTCCAATCTCCATTTTACAATTATCCTCTAAGCTGTCTCTTCTCAAACAACCTACTGAATGACTTTTATGACTTACTGCCCTTCATTTGTCAAAGCCTTTTTCTCTAGTTGTTCCATTAAATTATAATGCTCATTGATTTATGTAGCGTCAACAAGTAATGCAACAGGTTATCTTTTTATAAGCAGAGGCAGATTACTGTATTTTATTCTATTTTATTATTAATGTCACATCTAACATTTTTTAAGACATTACCGTTTAATTTTCTAATTACGGCTGGACAGCTTTCCAATGTTAAAGATATCCAGATACATATTTTACACTGCTGTAGAATAATCTTGCCAACTCTTTTTCCCCGAAAATACTCCATGTAGAAGTCAGTGGAAGAGGTCCCTTGAACCGTTTGAAGATTTTTTTTATGGTGGTTTTTGCTTGAAAACTCAATCAATTTGAGTTATTCAAGTTTTTTTTAGCCTATAACTTGATCAATTTGAGTATTTGAGTTTTCCCCCCCAATTGCATTCAGTGCTTTATTCATGAGGTGGGGGAGACATCCCTACTCCTGCCCCTTACCCAACTCCTCTAACTTTAGTGTCATTCAGATATATTTGAACGGTCAATTATCGACTTAAGCACAAAAGAGATAATGGGCACAAAAGCACAGGTGGTAAATACAGGGTTCTGCTCAGCATGGGCCAGGTGGGGCCATGTATTTAAAGCCTGCCTTATGGTAATGCGAGGTGCAGAGTGTAGTTTGACCACAGGCAAAAGTACTCTTTGAATAAGCATTAAGAGCCATGCAGGTATGGAACCTATTTTCCAGAATGCTCGGGACCTGGGGTTTTCCGGATAATGGGTCTTTCCATAATTTGGATCTCCACTCCTTAAGTTAACTAAAATTTCATATTAGAATGAATTAAACCCAATAAGAGTGTTTCGCCTCCAATAAGGATTACTTATACTGTATTTTAGTTATGATTAAGTACAAGGTATTGTTTTATTATTACAGAGATAAAGGAAATCATTTTTAAAAAATTAAATTATTTGATTATAATGGAGTCCATGGGAGATGATCCTCCCATAATTCATACACAATGTGGTAGACCAGCTCCTTTTCTCACTGGAAGATGTGTAAGCCAACTCAAGAATAGTTAGTCATATTTTCCAAGGACTAAAATGATTATGTTAAATAAATTTGGGCAATTAACTGTTAGCCTGATATATAGTCACAATTTCTAATATTTATTGCAGCTCATCTATAAAAATATCTAGTAACTTCACAGTTGTGAATTTGTCTTAGGGCAGAGACAAAGGTGGAGATTTGGGGAGATTAATTGCCCGGCAACAAATTGCCTCTTGTTTGGGCAACTAATCTCCCGGAACTGCATTCCCGCCAGCTAGAATCTAAATCGCCGGCGGGATGGCACTCAGAGCGATTTGTTTTCCGAAGTTGCCAGAAGTTTCCTCGTGAATCTCCACGTGTGTCTCTGAATCTCCACGTGTGTCTTTGCCCTAAACACCCTTTATTTAAGGTGTGGGATGGCCACCTAGACACAGAGTTGCATGATTATATAGATATCATTTCTTCTTTTAACCTGTACCATCTTTAAGAACTATAGCCTCAACTGACCACTTTCACTGCCATGTTTTAAACTTTCTTCTGTTATTATTTTCAACCGAATCCTCTGTCAAAATGTTTAATCACCCTTATATTGTATTGCCAGAAAATTGTTCTGGATGTGAATTGTGACTTTTTGGTGCCCCCTAAATGTTCTAAAAAGTGTTTCTAATTCTGACATTATTACATTTAATACAAATGAAATATTTACTTACTAACTGATTTTAAGAATGGAAACTCAGTCCTAAGAAAAGAAAATGTCAGCATGAAAAGAAAGTCTCAGCTGAAGCGAAAGACCCTTAAGTGGAGCAGAGCTTTTCTATTCACACAGGAAGAGTTAACCAAACAGGATGAGCTAAATTATACAAAAAAGCAGGGGAGACGTTCTAAAAGCTTTGTTACTATTCTTCCTTCAGTCTGCTGCTTCTGGTCCCTATAAATAGAAACGGTAAATAATCTCATGCCATGTCCAAGAAAAGCCTATTTTTTTAAAAGTGTTATTGGGAAGGGAGTAGAAATATTTGCTCAGATGATAAACCAGGTAAACATCCAGACAGAGCATGCAAATTAAATCAACAAAGTCTGAATTCTCAAAAAAAAAAACATGAAAAGTGCTGATTCTTAGAGCAAAGAAAAAGCTACCACTTCAAAGCAAATAAAAAGGCTACTGTAATAATTTGCAAACAATACTGAGCTCTACATTATACTTCTATGGGAAATAATGTGTAACTCTATCAGAAGAGATAAGTATCATCATATCATTTGGCAAGTTTACAAAACATGCAATGCTGGGAGGAGTGTGCTGATTTTAGGGCTAAGGCACACTAGGAGATTAGTCAACTGCAATAAATTGCCTCTTCTGCGGGCATCTAATCTCCAGTTGGCAAAATTGTAAATCGCGCGGGGGGGGGGACATATGTGTCGCTTTGGCTTTCCAATGTCCCCCACAACTGCCCTGCGAGGAATCTTCCAGCAACCCCTACCGATGAAGGGGCCACTCCTGAAACATTGTGCGTTATGAAATAAACACAGAGGACAACCCTAAATCATTGTGTCTCATGTGCTAGTCTTCGTTGTATTATTATTGTATTGTATTGGAGTACAGCAAAGAAGAGTTTTGCCATAATAAGACAGAGAAATATTGAAAAGCTTGCACCAGCAGCTCCTACACACAACTGGATTTATTTTGGCACACACCAGATTTTATATATAGTTTGCAGCAGGCTTCACTTGCTGTGATAGTTCAGAACCAGTTGCCGAATGTCACTATAAACACCTCAATAGTTTATTTCACTATAAACACCAGTCTGTATGTCTCTACATATTGACTGTGTTTCCTAATTTAGAGACAAACAGGATAAGGATTTGCTTAAATACCTTTTTTTTCTAATGCCAAGTTTTCTTCCTGTTATGAAGTTGGTTATTTTCCTTTTCAAATTCAGAAGAAGGTCAAATCTGGTCAAGACAGGATAAAAGTCTGATTATTATATTCAGAGTTAGAGTGTTAATCTTACTAATTAGTTTGTTACCTATCATTAGTATATTTAAATAGATTTTGTTTTTTTTATCTTTCAAAGGTTGAAATTAGTGTTGTAGTTTTGTAGTGTTGTAGTTTGCCTTCTTAATGCTTTGTAAAAGGTGCTTTTAAACAGGGTTATAATTAATGTTTTGTGGGTCGAACAAATATTGACACTTCAAAGGTGTTTGTTAGTTCAAGGCTAAAGCAAACAGCAAACAGATACCATCTCATCCTATTGTGCTAATCCTTTTCTTTGCATAATACAGTTAAAAGTCACCAACACTAGTTAACTGGATCCATTGCAACATTTGTCTGAAAAACAACTGCTACTAAGTTAGAGACAGCAGGGCGGGGGGGGGGGGGGGAGCAGTGTCGGGAGCAAGAGGATCCATAGTTTTGCCCAAAGAAGGGCATTGGTACATAGGGGGTTTATGAGTCATATGCATCATTGCCCAAACAGTTCTCCATACAAATACTATTCACCATTAAAAAGGCATTGTTGAGCATCCATAACTTTTAACCCAGGTGCACTATAGTTGAGACAATGTGGTTAAGGTTTATGCACATTCAGAAAAGGTGCTTTTTGCAAGTAGAATTTATTCTTTTAAGGAAGGGGGTGGAATATTTTTTCTCTTTTCTTCCATGTCTCTCAGTTCTTTGTGCAGAGTCTAGTAGGATTGATAAGGCCTCTTAATATTATAGGCAATGGGAAGGATCAATAATGATCATCATGCCTGTGTGCTAAAAGCACCAACTTTACTGTTGAGTAGGATGCAAAACAAAAACTTGCTTCCTTCTGTATGATTTTATTTTTATTTGTTTAGAAAAACAAAGTGGTTTCAAAACACTGTACAGTTTGTCCCATCTTGTTACTGTTAGACCTATGGAACATTGGGTGATATGGCATGCTGTGGTGCTTTTAGGAGGATCCGCAGTAGTCAAAACACTCTTCCTTTCCTGAAATTGCTGAAGGCCCTAATAAGTTGAGGAGTGCAGAATCTAGCCTGAGGAACTCTGACTGG
Organism: Xenopus laevis; assembly: GCF_017654675.1. NCBI lineage: Eukaryota > Metazoa > Chordata > Amphibia > Anura > Pipidae > Xenopus > Xenopus laevis. The sequence continues at coordinate 83,261,127 of NC_054379.1, forward strand.
ACAGCCACAGCCCTGATTTATACTAGTAACAGGATATGTAGTTGTGTAATTTCAATGAAAGTTTAATTAAAAATTGCTCTCAAAAATTACATCTTTATTCTCATACATTCTACTTATTAATCCCTGAAATGAACAAGGAGCTTTTTATATTCTGCACTGTGCTTTTGGAACAAAGACTTATATCATACTATATTGTTTGTGGCATTGGTGTTTCCTGAATCGAAGTCAACACTAAGTTAAACTAAAAAAGATGTTTCAACGATAGTGCTAGTTCCTCTTTTCTCTTTAGATCTTTATCAGTTCTTTGTGCTTTTACTTCCACACCTACAGACAATACCTTACTCACTCCAGAAAGCACTGGCAGTGTCTTCAGGCAGGACATTAGAAAAGCAAATGATAGGTTTCAAATTATAGAAATTTGTTGTCTCGACACACACCCTGGCTCCTGTTATTTTGCAAACCTTTCAATATAGATTTGTTGTGCTTTTTTGTTTGTTTTCTCAGGTAGTGTAGCTTGTCTGTCCAGGGAAAGGTCTATGTCTTTGTTTTTCAAGTTCCCTTGGCAGTCTCATATTGTACAAGGAAAGCTGGTGTAACATTCTTATATTTTAAAGTACACCTTATTTTTTAATACATGTTAGGGGAATACACTAGATGGATAGATAGATAGATAGATAGATAGATAGATAGATAGATGATACATAGATAGATAGATAGATAGATAGATAGATAGATAGATAGATAGATAGATAGATAGATGATAGATAGATGATAGATAGATAGATAGATGATACATAGATAGATGGTAAGGATGCACTGAATCCTGTATTCGGTTTGGGATTTGGTCGAATCCAAGATATTTTTATTAGGATTGGGATTCAGCAGAATCCAAGATCCTGATCGAATGGAATCTGAACCCTATATAACTTCATATATGCCTATATTTGGTCAAATAATTTGGCTTTGGTTTGGTTGTGGTTTGAAACACAATTTTTATCCAGCAGTTACCTACCCCTCAAGGTAGGTATATTTTCTCAAGGCTGTGCAAGAAAGCTGGAGGGATTATGCCTCTTAAGGTAATTTTCACCTGTTTATTATTAGGTTATTTGGCAATAATGAATCAAACACCTACTTCAAACACTAACAGGTTTTACATGTCAATGGATGAGAAAAGCCACTAAGTACTTTATTACTCTATTGATTACTTCCCTGTACCCGAGGGAAATTTCAGGTATTTAAATGATTGGTCTGTGCAGTGCACATACCCACAAAACTACTTAAGATACAAAAATACATTTCTAGACAATATTTTATTCATTATTTTATGTTTGGTCAGTGATGGCAAGTTGGGTTAACAATATTAAAAAAAGCAATTAGTTCCTTTAATGTTTTTAAAATTTGGCCCATGTGATTTTTTTTTTTTATTTTGAAAGATTCTATTTAACGCTAAAGCTCAAACCTGCCATTCTATATGTCTAAGAAAAAGCCCTTATCATGAGACCATAGGTTTTTTTTATCATAATCCCTCAAATCAGCATTATGCTTTGGACCCTTGATGAAACGAGAATTCTTTCTACCCAATAGGCAATATCAGGTCATAAAGGCAGGTGTAATCATGACCCCTACACCCTTCTCCTAAGCGAAATGCAACAGGCTAATTTTTGTGCCCTGTTCCTTTTCTTGTGAAGCTTCCTTTTTTCATGCACAATGTTGATACTTATTGCTACTTTATTAGCAGTTGCTGTGAAGTTGACATCTCAAATACATAGTGAAGACACTAGAGGACCCTTTGCCGCTGTGCAAAATATGGAATTGTACCCTTTTATGAGTCACCATAAAAATTTACGCTGTCATAATCTTGTTTTCTCTATACTCCTATATCTCATATTCCTTTGTCTGATGCCTCATTCTGTATATAATTTTCTATTAAAACTTTTTTTTTTGGCAGAACTCATTTTTTAATATACGATAGCATGATCATTCCAAGCATATAATTTGCTTCACTTAAAGTAAACCAGTCCTACCATTTGTTTTATATTTACTGCTGGTTAATCTGCATATAATGTAAATCTAAATAGTAGACATGATTATATCAAATCATTACCCAGTCTGAGAGCAACATTTTATTTATTGTGCATAATGCTGTAGGCATATGGGATTTGTGACACCAGTCTGTAATGAATATGGCATATATAATTTCAGTTTTCAGTTTTTATATAATATTTGAATATAATATTTTATTATTATACATTTTTTATTATTATGTGCATTTGTGCTAAATTGCAAAAAAATAAGAGCATTGGCCTATCGTCAGCAGGTTATATCACCTGGTGGGTAGGGGGAAAACTTGATAATGAACATGTATTGAGCAGAAGTTAAACAGCTAAATTATTTTTGGGGTGCACAGATTATTTTACAGTGGGGTCACATCTTGATTAAAATGTGCAAAATTCCTGTATTTTACTTCCAGAGTAAAGCTTATTGGAATGGAGACCAGAGACCCAATAACATTCTAAGGGGGAACAGTACAAATATAACAAATCCAAACTATAGGGCCATTTACTACCAAAAGTGCAGTGTGCAAAGTGCAATTTCGGATGTTTTTTTACCCGCAATGGAGCACAGTTTGGGTGCATGTTTATATCAATGACCCCTTTAAAGGGGCAGTATATCCCCTCATTCAGCATGAGGATTGTGCTGAACATACTTTGTGGCTAATGTTATTTACTGAACAAAGCAGGTCAAGCAGGGAACTGATGATGCGCCATCTTTGTTCCTTGCAAGGTAGATAATATGATTACCAGTTTATAGCCCCTTCTATTCCACCTTGGTTGTGATGTTGTTGTTAGCAGAAGTCCATTAAGTGCAAGGACCAAACATGGAGTAAATTTCCCTGTTTGCACCTTATCGCTTAAAGGGGTTGTTCACCTTCCAAACACTTCTTTCAGTTCAGTTGTTTTTAGATTGTTCCCCCAGAAATAAAGACTTTTTTTTCAATTACTTTCCATTATTTACTTTTTACTGTTTTTCCTTTTTCTAAATTTAAATTTGAATGTTCGTGTCTCTGGTGTTTCAGTCTTGCAGCTCAGTAATTCAGGTGCAGACTCTAAACTGTTACAATTTTGCAACATTTAGGGGCACATTTATCAAGGGTCGAATAAACCCTCGAATTCGACCCTCGAAGTTAAATCCTTTGAATCTGAATATCGAATTCGAAAGATTTAGCGCAAATGCTTCGACCGAATAATTAGTAGATTAATCGAACGATTTGAACGATTTTAAGCGTTCGATCGAAGGATTTTTATTCAATCAAAAATTTTTTTAGAAAAGTGTTGGGGAAGGTCCCCATAGGCTAACATTGAACCTCGGTAGGTTTAAAGTGGAGAAGTATTTAGTCAAAGTATTTTTTAAAGAGACAGTACTTCGACTATCGAATGGTTGAATAGTCGAACGTTTTTTACTTCGAATCGTTTGAATCATTTGATTCGATTGAATTTGACCCATTTGATGGTCGAAGTACCCAAAAAAATACTTCGAAATTCAATTCAATTTTTTTTCATTTGAATCCTTCACTCGAGCTTAGTAAATCTGCCCCTTAGTTGATACATTTCTCAGCAGCATCTTTGGAGTATTAGCAACTATTGTATTAATTCTAACAGCTGCCTGTAATGAAACCCAGGGATTCTGCTCAGCAGAGACAAATAAGAAATGTATCAACTAAATGTATACAACTAAAAAAAATACGTATTCATTCAACTTATTTTGTTAATCAAGAGGTTATGCTGCCCCCTTAAATGCATTAATGTTAGCAATAGTTTAGCAGAGCAGTATCTATAGGTGGAACATGAGTACTAGAACTTGAAAGTGCTTGAAAGTGTGAAGTAGGAAGTGTAAAAGTTCTATCTTACTAGAAGGGTGAGGGATCTCTGGAATAAGCGGTACAACGAGCAACTTTGAAGTGCTTATTCCTATAATAAAAAATAAATGAAAACATGTTAATTTCACTGGAAAGTTAAAAGTAAACTAGACATTTTTATCGTGGGAGGTTTGTTTGGTTTTCTGTTGCTATGAAACATTGTCATTTATACGTATTTTGTTTGTCCTTAAAAGCTTGAGTAGATACACTTCAGCAAACAAATCATCCAACTAATATACATGTCATTTATTTTAAGTACGAATGCCAAAAACCTTTTTAGTTTAGTTTTTTTACTATAAAATCCTAAATTTCAGTGGAAAAAAACTAGTTTTTCAAGTTTTATTATACCCCGAGGATGGAAAGAGTCAGAATCCAAAAATCCGGCATCTCAGAACTACCGAGGTTGTATATAAGTCAATGGGAGAGGTCCTTAATCTACAGTATTTGGAAGTGTCTGTGGTCTGGCTGGAATAACCCAAAAATCGGACTATATCTGACTTTTCGGGCAAATATCCGAAAAATTCAGGCTTTTGGGGAAAAAGCCAGAAAAAAAATCGTACCATTTGGGAAAAACTCTGGGAATTGATCAGATTTTCCTCAATCGGATTAAATTGTTTTTTTAATAATAAATAAGCTCCAATCTTGAATTCTAGTTTGGTCGGACTTTTTTCATGAAATTACTTTTAGTTTATTGATTCCTAATGGAAGAACTTTAAAATAGTTGCCAAGGCTTCAAGATATTTGTAAGTATTACATGCCATCTTCACTTTTTGCCGTTGGTGGCTTTCTAAATCATCCAAATACAGATCATTAAGTAGCAAACAAAAATGTCTTTTGTTTGAAGTGTAAAGTCCTTAAGGCCATCCATCATCTGTCCTGAGCCAGGAAATGGGCTCATTGTGCCTAGAAAATGTCTGACAGCACTGCATAAGAAAGTTGCCCTTCCAGTTTTCCGAAGGGAGGGTTTCACGTGGAATGTATATTCAATGTCATAAAGTAAAAGTTCTTAGCTCTTACCAGTTTAGTCATCTCTGAGGGGAAATGAAGGTTATTAAAGTTTGTTTGTACCCTGGAATGAAAATTGTATGTCTTTTCTTCTCTTTTATTGTGATAAATGCCAGAAAATTCAGGTCGGTTCCCTCTTGTCTGATCCATCGGCAGACGCTTGCTTTGTTTCTGTAACCAGCTGTAGTTAATTGCAGAAAGGCAAGCCTCCTTTGTGTACATGAAAAGAAACCTGCAATTTATTGCAACATGCTGTACAGTTTCTGTTGTACATCTGCCCTCTTTGTCAGTTAAATGAACTGAACTATCAGGATATGTTTGCAATTCATGGGGTGGACAGCTATATTTGTAACAGAAAAGAGATGAAAAAGTCTAGCATGTGGGTAAATGGTGGAAAGAGACAAATTGAAAGCATCAGTAAATCATTTGGGCGATTAGGTAACAATGGATTACTTGGCTATATTCTGAAATGAAATAGAAATGAGACATACTTGGGTCACCACTGGAGCAGAATGGTTGAAAGTCAATGGCTACAAAGCTCACTGAAACCTGGTTGGTATTACATGGATAAAAAAAGATATTTCAAAGGCGAACAGTAAATGGAATTTATGTGCTGAAACAAAGATAAAAACATAAATGCCCGTTAACTCCTTCTGCTCTATAAAAATGCAGCACAATTATTTACAAGGTCCCGTAACTACATATAGTCTATCTAAAAGAACTTTCAGAATATAAATAAGCTCAAAATCAAACGTGCTGACAAGATAAACTTGAGATAGCTGAACAATTTCCCTTTACTGCATTGCATGTCTAGGCCTGTGTCAGAAAGGACAAACTATGGAGAGGGTTCTTTTCCAGAACTGCCACTCCCAGCATCTGGTACTGCAAGATTGTAAAGTTGATATCAAACCAGTGGTTATTGGGGCACTATCTTTTGTAGGCAATACATTTTGAACAGAATTAAAGTTACCAGATTATTTTACAAAAGCCCATAATGCAAGTCCCTACACTGCACAGATCGCAGATCTGCATTGCATCTGGATTTTCTTGCAGTGTCCCTGACATAATCACATGAACATAAAACAGGGACCCAAATACATGTGTTCAGTTCTAAAGTTGAATCTACTCTGTTCATATAAATCGATATGCCATTTTGGCTCCATCAGAAATTGTTTACTCAGCATTTTGCTATTTTGGGGTTGGAGATTTTATATTGGCCAAATAATTTGACCATGGACATGTGCTTTCATTATGGAGAGTTGACTTTTGTAACTGATGAATGTTTTAAAATGCCTATATCATTGTTGCTTTGCAAGTTAAACTTTTAAATGGCTGTTGCCTTTTCGATGCTTTAAGGCAGTGACTCAAGTTGCTCACCAACCACTAGGATATTGGTCTCAGTGGCCTCAAAGCAGGTGATCATTTTTGAATTCCAGACATGGAGAAAGGTTTTGGTTGCATAAAAACTAGGTGTACTGTCAAATAGATCTCCTGTAGGCTGCCAGTCTACATAGGGTTTAACAAATAACAGCAACCCCAGGGACTTTTTTTCATGCCTGTGTTGCTCCACAACTCTTTTTACATTTCAATGTGGCTCATGGGTAAAAAAAAGTTTGGGGACCCCTGCTTTAAGGAAATAGAAAGCTGAAGTCAACCTGGGGAGAAATGAGCCATCCTCCTTTACACATGGGGAATCTTGATTATTCTCAAGCATGGCAAGTTACTTTGGGTAGTTTTTTCTATGCCTGTAGTCTCCTTTTTCTTCTGGATGTGTACGACTATGTCTCATGAAACCACATGCTAGTTACTTTGGAAAACAACTTAACATATTGGCAAAATCAATATGCAATGACAAGCCTGATAAATGTACTGGTATAATATAAACACATGCAAGCTGTAAGGTTTATAAATACAGCTAGACGACACACTCTTGTCTGTGCTTCTCATTGATTTCCTGGTGCAAGATATAAAGCAACCATAAATCTACCTATTGACCTAGTGTCATGTAACATAAAAAAGGCTAATTAATGAGAGAAGACTCACAATGAAAATAAAGCAATGTGAGAAAATTGCAATTTAACTTTGCCTTGAAACATCAATACCAAGATTCCATTTGGCCTGTGGGTCCTGTTTCCTCAGACCCCTTTGTGGGCTTTAATTGGAAGAAATGATTAAACATACACACAAACATACACAATTTTCTATTCTTTCAATGATTGTAATTATACATTCTATATGGATTTTTCATGTTTCCATAAGTGGATCCTTTGCTGCATCTCTGAATGAATGAAAGTTTCTTATAACAATGCCCATATAATAGAATTATAATGCTTACAGAGCCAACATGAGGTTTTACCTAAGTAGGCTGTCATCTCAAAGAGCGAAAGCAAGAACCTAACATTAATGCAAAACATTTTTACACAAGGCCAAAGGAATGATCTTATGTCAAAAATGAGTCTTTTTTCCTATAGTATAGCCTGTGCTTCATGCCACCATGCTCCATATGAACATCAGAATATCAGTAGCACAAGTAATTAGTGGCTATAAATTCTACTTTATTTATTGCATGAGAAGAACAGAAGTATCCCCAAAAACCTGGAGAAAGCTTTGGAGAATGTTATCATTGAAGCCTGCTCTAATTGAGAGGCTCCTCAAGTAGATGCAAACCCACGTCAAAAGACCATAGCTGCCTTCAGTACTTTTTTTCTTATTACTGCGGAATGTCTTGCAGTGATCCAAGCAATTCTTCGCTTATTGTGACCCCAATCAAAAATTTTTGTTTACCTTTCTCCTAGTGGACAAAATGTATAGTTTGTAGCAAACTAAATTACCAAGCTTTGCTATAGCAAAGCAAAGCTGGTGTGTGATCTATATTTTTTGCTTGGAATCTGGGGTTTTCTGGATAACAGATTTTTCCATAATTTAGATCAACATACAAAAACAATTTAAGCATCAAATAAACCAGCATGTATTTACGCAGGCTAATTGCCTGTCAGCTAAAAGTAATTTCAGACCAACACTGGTCTTTAATCAAGCTAGGCTTTTTTTGGTTTAAATTTTTATTTTTCTCTCCAGATATAAGCAGGTTGTTGAGATATTTGGTTACAGAAAAGTGAAATATCACCCTTAAGGTTAAATGGCAGAATTCACTTCTTTAAACCAGTTGGGCTCGTGTCCAGGTACCATTGGCAGCTATCCTGATAGAGATATTTGAACCTGTGGCCCTGCGATTGTAACACCGGATTAATCATTGGAATTATTTTACCTTATGTAAGGTAAAACTGACTCATAAAAATTTTCTTTAGGGAGGAAGTGGAAAAAATAATTATGGGTGGTTGCATTTATCAAAAGGTGTTCCAGTTACTTTCTATTATTTCCTCTTAATGTTGACCTTTTACGTTGGACTAATAAGGAACATAAAATGATCCTCAGGGTAATATTTAAGGAATTATTCACAGACTAGCTAAATTGATCACAGGACATGTTTTGTAAGGGATGAATTGCATCCAAACCATCCATCAGGACCCATAAATGATCCTAAAGGCTTGTAAACATGTACAGTGGCTAATGAATGCTGATGAAAAATTTGTCTCCCTGTTTAAGACTCACAGATTACCCCATCATGATACATATGATGTCCCTTGGTATCCATATATCATGGGAAGGTGTGGATCTCTGTTGTCCTTGGTGTCAGCTTGATTTAAGCCTGTCAATAGAAATAGTTGATGTGACTGGTGATGACACATTTTTTATGCTTCTCTTTCACACAGACTGCTAAGTCTTTAGATAAGCAATATTGTGGCTAGGGTGAATAACATAACCCTAAAGTAGTTTTCACTGGAAAGTTGTTGCCATGGTGGCATATACAGTTCAGAAACATGCCCCAAAATACAATCAACTGAACCTTGTGTCTGTTCACACAGGTCATTATTGATGTTATCTCCAGTCCTATCATAGGGCAGAACAGATGATACACAGGGGATTGTATTGTTCCCTTTCTTATGCAGGAGGATATTTAGTAAAGATGTCCCTTTGGGCATAACAAGTACAACCAACCACACATGTCTTAATTGATTTACTCTGTAAATGTCTGATTTGTCTTACATAATATAACATATTGTTAAATGAGCCTGTTATTCCAAAGCCCTCTGTTGCTGGAAATAAAGCCTTACAACTCCCAAAAGCTACATATACACACATACAGAATTGTCTAACCATACCATGCCTCGTCATGACCATATAATGTACTTGTTTATCATACAAGAGTGTTTATTTGAAACTGGCAGGTGCTATAATGACAGCAGATTTGTGACAATTAAAATTACATACACAAAATAGCTTGTGCCCCTTTGAGCACTGCACCTACAGGCCTTGCTGTTACTTTACATTTCTAACAGTCGAAGGCCGTGTAAGTGTCTGCCCCTATCCTGCCCACTTGTGACCCCTTCCATCGACGTTGCAAGATGAGCCCATTTGCGTACAATTTGGCCCATTGGTGCTAATGCATCTCCAGTATATGTGCATATTCCACAAATAATCACTTGCAGAGAATGGAGCTTTCCTTCACATATATTAATATCACATTAGTTGTAATGTATTGATATTTTAAACATAACCCCATTGAGTTCATCCTTGGCCAATGTCCCAATACAATGCATTTTATTTATACCAGAACTCTAATATTTAATCCCCTTAAGTGTTATGCAGATACCATTCTAGTATATAATATGAATCCCTTTTTACAGTAAAGTGCACACAAACTATGATGAGTATGTACATTTTCCTCAGTTTAAACAATGTTCAAGGCACAGGGCGGTTGTTGGAGTAAATAGGATATTACAGATTACTAGCAATGTTTCTTGAAATTTCCATAACTTAATGTCTATAAATTAACTCTCTTGGTGTGGCTCCTGTATAATAAGCACCTGATATGTGATTCAATACAAAGGCATGCCAGTCTTTTACACAATGAAACATGTTAATGGAACCAGTACTGCTATGTGGATTTTGCACTTTGATGGTTGTAGTAAAGGTCATGTAAATGTATTCTTCATTGCAGCCAATTAATCACTATGTAATTTAAGCATTATGTGTGTACCTTCATATTAAGTATAAAATAGATGCTATATTTTTGAAATGAGAAATTAAAATGTCCTCATTATGATTTATAAGTATTCCCATGTCAAGTGTAATACTATGTTCACTATAAGAATATCTTGGATTGGTTTTACCATTAAGAGCTAGAATGAGTTTTTGTAACATTATTTTCACAGAACAAGTATGGTACCTGTTATTTAGAATGCTCGGGACCTAGGGTTTTCTGGATAACAGATCTTTCCTTGATTTGGATCTTCATAACTTAAGTCTAAGAGAAAATGATTTAAACATTAAATAAAACCAACAGGCTATTTTTGCTTCCAATAAGGACTGATTTTATCTTAGTTGGGATCAATGATAAGGTACTGCTCTATTATTACAGAGCAAAAGGAAATCATTTTGGGAGATGGCCATCCCGTAGTTTGGAGCTCTCTGGATAACAGGTTTATTTTTAAATCAAGTATTTAACACGTCAAATTTTATTGTTTTTATCAGATATATAAAATCCTATAGGGGTAATTTATAGAAATACCCGAAAACAAGTATCTGGGGTCTGGCTGTGTTTTGTAGAGCAGAGCATAGGTCACAATGGTTGTGCTATGCATCTAGCTGCATGAAAAAAATCTGCGACAAAATACAGAATGTAGCCAAACCCTGGATTCATACCTGAATGATGAACAATATTCAAAACAGATAGGGGGCATGTCTATGTGCCATCCCCTGCCCATGCCTCATGGATACAGCACCTTGTTAAGACCATGGGGACTTCTGGAGACTAAACTTACAAGTAATACTAAGAAGCTTTCTTCCCCCACTATGTTTGCTGCCTCCTCCTCCAATCTTGTTGAGCCAGATGACAGTAATGCAATTATCACTATATACCATGTGTATTGTATGCATTCACTTTTTAATCTGAGAATCGTCTTCAAAGATGAATAAAAAAGCTCAAAGTACCATAAATTAATATAACAGGCACATTTTAACAAAGTCATAATTATACCTCTGATCACACTTACTTGACACTAGTTCTTTCTATATATAAACAAATTGGATCATATATATAGCTTGAATCATGATACTTACAGTAAAACCAGTTTAGCATCTCAGTTTGTGATTCAGTGCCCAAACTTGCATTCTGCATACTTCTTGAAAGTCTGCCCATTTATATAATTTTTTTTACAATTACCGAGTGGAATTAAATTTCACTAATCAAATGCAATTAGTCCAAACCCTCCTAGGCTGTTAAAATTGTTAATTTAATTCTAGCCCTATATTTAACTGTAAATTCACTACAGAAGAAGCTTGCACTGTTCAAACAGGTCAATTTATTATTATGGGCTATCATGGAACAATGTGTCCTGACCTTTAGCAGGGAAATAATTTTGCTTTGGCAGAAGAACTTTTTTCCAAAGCCCTTACGCATATACATGCATTAATCCTCCAGGCTTTAATATTTTAATTTCTATGTATATTAAACTCTTCCAATCCAAAATTTTCCCTCCCTTTACTTCCTGCATCTTCTACTTCATTGTCCTTATTTTCATATTCTCACCACCCCTCCTCTTTCTTCTTCAAATTGTTTATAAACTTAAGGTATATAACAAATGCCTCTTTTTAAACATACAGTATATTTATATTCTTATGGCCTTTCCCCTTAATTTTCATATGGGTGTTTTACTGTCGCAGTTTGCAATTTCAGCTTTGAGTAAGACTCCACAACTCTCTGTATGAACACAACCAGAGGAATGTTTGTGATGAAAAGCTTATTTTGGGAGGAGTTACATGAACTTGAAGAACCTGACTTATTATTTTAGCTCTTACTACTGCTCAGCCCATGTGCCATACAGATATAAATGGGTGGGGAAAAGGTGAATAGGCAGCAAAGAAGCATTGATTAAGTGGGATGAAGATTTTCCCATACAGGGCAAAAGGAATAATACCTTTATTGCAGTCATGACAACCTGAAAACAGGTGGTTTTGAAAAAAGTTCAGATATATAAGGAATAAAACCTAGTTTTTGCTCTGAGGGTGTACAGATACTTATTTATTAGAAATGCCAAACCAAGATTTTCAATATATTATAGAAATGCTATAACTGTTATCAAAATAATTCTTAAATGTATCAATTCGAAAAAACAAAATCTTTTTACTATTATTAGTGGCAAATATTACTACATAGTGAGTGAGTTAATTGTGAATAGCTTCAGGGAGGTATTGCACATGCAAATGACTATTTATTGTAAATAGCTACTCTTCCTTTTTATCTGTCTACAGTCACACCTTCTTCATCACAGCTTTCCAGTAACCTCAGAAGTAGGAAATAGCTTACAATAGCTTTGATTGTTAGAGTGATTTTTTTCCCTGAGATATTTTAATAGAACTTGCTTGAAGAACAAACTACTAGTGTCAGAGTTTCATGAGTGTAGTGCAGGGTACTTGTTCTAATCAACATATGCAAAGCCAAGAAATTGGTTTCACAAAGGAAATTTGTCATGAGGAGAACCTCAACATAGCTCCTAGTAAAGGAACAAAAGCTTAACCTTTAATTGCTTAAATATTTTTTTTTTTATTTAGCAGCTCTCCAGTTTGCAATTCCAGATTACCCTAGCAACCATGCACTGATTTGAATAAGAGGCTGGAATATAAATAGGAGAGGACCTGAGTAGAAAGATGGGTAATAAAAAGTAGTAATAACAATAAATGTGTAGCCTTACAGACCATTTGTTTTTTTAGATGGGGGTCAGTAACCCCCATTTGAAAGCTGGAAAGAGTCTGAAGAAGACAACAAATTCAAAAACTCTAAAAAAAAATTAAGGGCAATTGAAAAGTTTAGAATTAGCCATTCTATATAAGGTTTTTTTTTTTTACTAAACTCCGAATGCAAAAATCACAAACAATTTGTGATTTTTTTTCATAAAATTGCACTTTTAAAAAAAATCACAAATTTTTCAGAATTTAGTAAACCCTGAGGATGGAAAAGTCTGAATCTGAAAATCCGGCATTTCAGACCTGTCGAGGTTGCCAATGATTTTTTGATGTGCGCTAGGTTTTTGGCAATACCCCAAAGTTTTTGTAGTTTTCGGGCAAAATTCTGAGTTTGCGGGTGAAAAATCCAAAAAAATCATGCCATAAATCGTATGAAAGATCCGAAATATCGTGAAAATCTGAGTTTTCACAATTTTTTCCGATTTTTTTCCTGCAAACAAAATTTTTGGGAAAGTGTATTAATAAATAAGCCCGAAAAACCCGTGCGGATTTGGTCTGAGTTTTTTCAGAAAATATTGAGATAAATTCGGACTTGATAAATAACCCCCTAAGAGGAAAGGTAAAGGAGAAGCACTCCTTTAACATAGTGTAAATTAAAAGACACCAAAATTAGTGCTCTATTCTGTTGTTGCATCTACTTAACAGGGCATCACAGGAGTGAAGCAATATGATAGAGGTAGATAATAAAAAACAATATAATCAACTATACAAGGGAAAACTAAAGTTCAAGGAATACGAGAAATACATTAATATTATGTTGAATATTATAATATTATATTGAAACAGTGTTAAAAGTCTCCAGATGCATCTGATTACAATAATAAAGTAAAAAAAGTATGCTCCAAATAAAATACAATTAAAAGAAGCCAAAAATATGTCCCATATGTATGATTAGATTAAAATAAAATTAGATGTCTGCTGCCAATATGAAAATCCTTAGTATTACCAGATGTGAGTGCACAACAACAGAAAAAGGACATAACATTATAATGTGTACTGTGCCTCATATTTATTACAGGAGTTTATAGCACTTTTCTGTTTTTCTGATATATATATATTGTTATTAGTCACAGGAACCACTTCCTAACTGATTATAATGGCCTAAAGAAAAGGCACATTTTATAGCAAGCATGAGAAGCACTGATCCTTAGCACTGAAGATTTAAGATACAGTAACTGCTTGGATTCAACTACCACTTTAATTGCTGGTAAATGCTATTTATTATTTTCATACAAACTGACTTTTCAATTAAAATTAATGTACTGAAACCATTATAGCACTAGCTACAGAACATATATGTTCAGGGGTGTAGCAACACAGACAAGTAGCTGCTAACACTTAGGGGAATATTTACTAAATCTTGAATTTTTGTAGTCATGGCTTTTTGGGCAAAACCATGAACATTTAGAGGAAATAAAATCGATTTTTTTCAAGATTTATTATACCCTGAAGCTGCTAAACTCTATCATCTCAAACCTGCCAAGGTCATGTAGAAGTCCAGAAGTGCAGATGTCCCGTTTACAATTTGAATATATCACGATCTGCGCTGGGTTTTGTCCGATAAAATTTAAAATTCTGAGTTTCCAACAGATAACCTGAAAAATCAAGCAATTTGAGTGTCAAATCCGAAAAAAAATTCATTCATATGATTTGATTGATTTGACTCGATTTTATTGAGTCTTTTCCATAAAGCTTGGTCTGACCTTGACCATGAGGGATTTTTTTTGGATCAATTTGTAAAGGAAAACAGAAGCACTCTTGTGCAGTTCACGGTTCAATAGACATATATTGATATATTAAATACAGTAATTTTGTTTTATATATACAGGTATGGGATCTGTTATCCAGAAACCCATTATCCAGACAGCTCCAAATTACGGAAAGGCCCTCTCCCATAGACTCCATTATAATCAAATAATCCAAATTTTTAAAAATGATTTCCTTTGTCTCTGTAATAATAAAACAGTTTCTTGTACTTGATCCAAACTAAGATATAATTAATCCTTATTGGAAGCAAAACCAGCCTATTGGGTTTATTTAATGTTTACATGATTTTCTAGTAGACTTATCCAGAAACCCCCAGGTCTCGAACATTATGGATAACAGATCCCATACCTGTATTTACATTTATAACTGTGGATAGTATTAGCATTGTGATATGAATTTGTAGGGCTTTCAGGTTAACGTGTTTTAGTTTCTGAATGGAGCATATTAAATTATCTCTAATGTGAAATATCCCTCCCTTCAATTACAACAGGAAGTCTTTCTTACTATCGTGACCAGCAAAAGACACTTTGTTCCTCTAATTAAAAGTGGGTAACTCCTTTATTTTCAAAAACAGGGTGGAGGGGAAAGTGGTAGATGAAATGTCATTTTAATAAAGAACACAACACACAGACACTTGTTTTTTTCTCTCTTAATCACTACACCTTAAGTTACACCCTAGGTGTGGTGACATCTCAGAATAACACAGCACACTTATAGGGAAGAACTATTATTGATACCAAGAGTAAAACTGTAAGTATGCATACAATCAGTGCACAAGTCAGGTGGCATTTTTATAAAAAGGAAGAGTAAGGTTTATGTATGGTGACTCTTAGATGAGTTGTGTAACTGACTTCTAGAATACTGAATGTTCTTAACAGTATTGCTTTATAACCTTAAACAACCATGACAACCTATATAAAGGTTTATAAAAGTATTCTCTAAACCAAAAAGATTTATACATCCATTGAGAATCAGACCACAATTCCCTGTTGAGATTAACAAAATGCTACTTGTAACGGCAAATAAAGCCTCTACTATTTATTGCTCATTACTTCTCATTGACGTGTTCATACAGGAAATTATCTTCCAGAAATTCACCTGGGATCTGGGCTGACAAGCAGTGGATACTACTGGTATCAATGGGTGGATTACAATATTGAAATCTACTTTGCTTAAATGTTCACCTATATAAACAGTATTTGGTATTTCTAATGATTAAAACTATAGTAGCAAGATTACTATAAGTTTAATGGGGAATGGTAGAGAGGAAGGAGGGTCTAATTTAATTGAATACTAAGCTTGCATGTAAGTTTGAAAGCTATGAGATTGGAATGCTCTATGAAATAAGCAGACATTTCTACAAACTCAAATGATTAGTACCAAGCAATGTTCCCTCTAAGGTGTTCTCACAAATTTGGAGGCCAGAGCACACAACAAATTGTAGTGCGTACAAGAATTTTTACGGCAATACACAAAAATTTGTATTAATTCAGCACACAGTTTTTAAAAACTGAGCACAAAAGTTTCAAATGTGCACACATTTTTTTGTGCGCACATATTTTTTTTGAGCATATAGCTGAGGAATTTTCCATATTTGGATCTCCATGCTTTAAATCTGCTAAAAAAAAAATGTAAACACTGAATAAACCCAATAGTATTGAAAAATGATTAAATATATCTTAGTTGGAATGATGTACAAGGTACAGGCTTATATTTACATCTTTCTGGGTAACGGGTTTCCGGATAATGGATCCCATACATGTTCTAACTCTGTTTGTGTCCATATCTCTACAACAGAGATATAAATATAAAGGCCTCCAGTTTTGATGACTAAATGCACTGGGGCCTGGTCTGCAAATTGAAGATGTCATTATCTTGTAATATCCTATTGGTCAGAAAGCTAGAGGCCACATCAATGTTAAGTTAATAAATTCGAATATACTCACAACTCGAATGGGAGGTTATTTAAAGTGATACTGACACTAAAAAATGACTTTTTAAAATATGAATGTGCATTAAAAGTTACATATAGGTCATGTTGATCGTTTTTTGCTGAGAGATCTGTTTTTGTAATTAATTGGTAGTTGAAGTTCTAAACTGGACTGTTGGACCCATCTCTGACTGTCCCATCTTAGCCTGTCAAAGTTTCTAATGCTAACGGACTCCTGCTGCACAAATATGGCAGCCCCCTCATAGAACACGAGGCGTCAGATAGGTAATGTAAAAGCATCGGTCAAATATTTATGGCAAAATTATAAGTAGCACACAAAGCCAATATTATGATAGATGTAAAAAGTTTTTAATTCCAGGTGTCAGTATCTCTTTAAGAAAAAATTTGAACGTCTAATATTTGATCGAATAGTCCCGACCCAAAAATTTTAATCGAGTCCCGACCCTTCAAATTCGAACATTCGAATTTTCACTTCGACCCTTGATAAATCTGCCCCTTAATATTGAGCATAAGCGAGATATAATAAGGTAGGATATTTTAGAGGACTTGGTGACATATACTGTACATATGCGGTACACTTTGTCATCAACAAGTTACTGTTCACTGTTAATTATGCAGTAATCTAAAAAGGAGAAAACAAAAAGATGTTCTGAAACAAAAGACACAGTCACTTGTTTTTTTTTCTTAATCACAGCACCCTAAAGTTACACCCTAGGTGTGGTGAACTCTCAAAATAACACAGCACACGCATAGTGATGATATAACACTCATAAGCATGCAGGAATTTCAATAATGTGCATAAATTATATACCAGAGCATCTAATATATGGCAGAAGCAGGATGTATGCATGTTTGTTTGTTTGGATGTTGGCATGTTTATTACAAAAAATGAAAAGAAGGGTGGATGTGTATGGGTGCGTGCTCTTTGTACATTTATTTTGCTTGAAAGTCCATTAAAATTTTAATCCATGAAATATTTGTAGATGTACTTTCAGACCTGAATTTTATGGGAATTTCTTTTTGTGCCAGTGATTGTGCTCCATTATCCAGCATGTGTGGCACCATTGGTAAGTGGATGGTGGTAGGAGACATTTTGATATTATCCACTCATACTGTGGCTTGTGTGTTTTCTCTTATTGTTTTGTTCAGTTTTTTTTGTTGGGGGGGCAAAGATTTCTCAGAACTTTGAACTGTCTTATAGCCTAGCTTCATGTTATAACACATGTAATAATAAAGCTTGCATTTTGGCCAAATTTACAGGTTAAAAATGAGCTTCATATTTTTATCAGAGCATACAATGCGTGAAGGAGTGTATTTTGAGATCAGAGCCCTTGATTGGTCCACCTGTTATGGTTGCACCTTTTGAAATTAACATACATAAAATTAATGTACACCGCTGATAGATAAAGAATGTATTTCATTTACCTTTAATTAATAATACAATTTCATATGGTACAAAAACTTGCACACACTATTTTTTAGATCCATTTGATGCACAGTGGAATACTTTTGGCTCGTATTATGTCAGCTCATCCTAACAATTCTGGCCCTTCAGTTGAACAAGTTATCTATATAGAATGATAACGTGTACATTTTTTTTATTGTTTATGGTTTAACAAGTTTTTACATGCCAGTTACAATACAATGCATATCAAACAAATAACAGTTATAATGTAGTAAGTACACAATGGTGGTTCAGTTCCATATACTTCATTCATGTACATTTTTGTATCATTTGTATCATCCCCCCACTGTTTGCTGTTGGAACTGTCCATCATGTCAACTGTGCGCTATATAAATTATGGGGGTAAACCGGGAAGGTGGGGGTCTAAGGGGTAATTATCAAGGGATCTGTCCCACATATCACATTGTGGGACATTCACTAAGATGTGTAATTGCACCAGCGTCCACTTGCCGCACTTTGCCGCACTTCACCAGGCGTATTTTCGCCAGCGCTACGCAAATTCACTAAAATCCAAAGTTGCGCTCAGGGGTAGCGTAAGGTTGCGAAGTTGCGCTAGCGTTAATTCGCCAAGCAAAGCGAAGTTACGCTAGCGATGGTTAATTTGCATACGGCACCAAATTCAAGTTACAATGGAGGGATATGTAGCTTCACTACACAAGCCTGGGAAACCTTCAAAACAGCAAATAAAATTTTTATTTTGCCCTACACATGTGCCCACTGTATAGTTAAGTTGCCATGAGTTAGGAAATGTAGGGGGGGAAGGGGGATAGCCCCAAAAAATTTTTCGATCTTTTTCAGCCTATCACCCATAAAAAATGAAAAAACGCCAGCGTTTTTTGGGACTTAAACATTTTTTAACTTTTTTTTAAGCAATCCCTATCTACTTTATTGCGCTTCGCCTGGTCTGAGGTGGCGAAGGAAGTCTGGCGTAAAAGGTAGCGTTCAGAACAATGCGCGCGTTAGTGAATTTGCGTAGTTACGTCCGTTGCGCAAATTCGCCAGGCGCAAGGGTGCGAAGTAACATTAGCGAATTCATGCTAGCGTTAGGCACTTTGGCGTTTAGTGAATTTGCCCCAATTGTATCTGATTTCGAATTCCGCCCAAGGGAGCCATATCAGCTCGTTTTCGTATCCCATGCCTTGAACATACTCATAGTTTCCATCGTTCTGACCCATTTAACTTTGGTAATGAGTGTTTGTTGTTTTGGGAGAAAAGTACTTTTCCACTGAGCTGCTCTGAGTGTTTTCGCAGCCGTCAATATGTGTGTTGCCAGTTTGTTAGTCTTAGGGGCTTTTAATGTTTTAATGGGTAGCCCCAGTAGGAATGATAATGGATCTGGTTCAATAGTGTTTTTAAAAACAGCCGACATAGTATGATCTACCATGTCCCAGTATTCTTTGACCAGTGTGCAGGTCCACCACATGTGGTAGAATGTGCTTCTCTCTCCACATCCCCCAAAGCACTGCGTGGACAGAGTATTGCTTGAAATATGGGCTAACCTTGTGTGGTGTAATACCACCTAAATATCAATTTGTATGCCTTTTCCATTATTTTTGCAAAGACCAATGTTTTGCCCGCCTTATCCCAGATAATTTGCCATTTCGCTGGCGTGATCACCTCCCGTAAGTCTTCTTTCCATTTTGTCATATAAGGTTGCTTTAAAGTGGTATTATACACCACCAGATTGTTATATAATGATATCAAGTGAGTATTCTGGTCTGAAGTGTTACATAAAGTTCGAAATATCTAGGGGATGGCTGGGGAGTGTCAATTTCCAAGAATGTCTGGGAGTTGAAATGACGGACCTGCAGGTATCTGAAAAACTGACTGGGCGGTATGAGAAGATTTTCCTTTATATCTTGAAATGTCCATACTTCCTGTTCTGAGACTAGTGTGGTGCATAACAGGGCTTTATTTGTGATCCAGGGGAGAAAACCTTTCATGTCTTCCCACGGGGGGAATCGTTTATTCCCCAAAAAGGAGCAACACATTGAGTTTCTTGGGGATAAGTGCAATTCTTCCCTATATTTGTCCCTCTGAGTCCCTTACAGCGTGTATGGTGTGTGCTATTTTGTATGCCTTCAATTTTCGCGCTAACATAGTGTGTGGTTTATTGCATATTCGAAATACCTATGTTTGGTTCTTGTTAGTGCAAACGCTGCTTATCTGCCATAAGTTTGTGTCCAATCTGCCCTCAACTGGTTGACTCTTTGCAAGTTTGCGAATGTAGGGTTTGTTTGACTTGACTGCCAATTTGTGTAGTTCATCAGTTATAAGTGAAGTCTTTTTAATTTGAGCTTTTTTTTTGCTCTTGGGGCAAAGTTTACCAATGTACCCCTTAAAAGAGCCTTGTGTGCATCCCAGCTGATGGCTTGGGATGTATTTTTGGGATCATTGTCTTTAAAGTACTCTATCAGGGCCTGCATGTGGTCTGGTCTGTGAAGATTCAGTCATTCAGTTTCCAGTTGCCTCTTCCTCTCATTGCATCCCAACAGTTAAATGTGACCTTCACATCCCATGGTCTGACCATGTGACATCATGTATTTTCACTGTACCTGCTATTGCTACCTGATTAGCATTAGTGAATAGGATTTCAATACGGGAGTATGAATTATGAACTGTGGAGAAATAGGTGTAGTCCCTGTCCAGGGGGTGTTTCTCCCTCCATATGTCTACCAGTGCCATGTGCCTTAAGTTTTTTGTTAATCGTTTAGTGTCAGATGAGATCTCTGGGAGATGCTGTGCCTTGAGGCTATCTCTGGACCTGTCTACGTAATTATGTAGTATTGTGTTGAAGTCATCCCCTGTGATCAATCTGCCCATATGTTCCTGCCAGTTATTATAACTTATACATAAATTACATACGGAATGACATAAAACAATGAATGGTGGCACACAAGCTCTAGAGTAGGCTTTAAAAGAATCTATTAAGAAAATACATACAGTAAGTATCCATATAAGTATTCAAATAATCAAGTATCAAAATGGCTGCCCTCCAATGTCACCATGCTACTGTAATTGTGACATTACATGCTAATGCATAGTGTAATTGTGACATTACATGCTAATGTATTTGGCTACCTGTTCTTTAAAGGAGAACTAAAGCCTAAAAATGAATGTGGCTACAAATGCAATGTTCTATAAAATGAACTTATTGTACCAGCCTAAAGTTTCAGTTTGTCAATAGCAGCAATGATCCAGGACTTTTTTTTTTTATAGAAAACATTCTTATAGAATATGCTTTTAAGAATGTTCTAGGTTTAGCAAAAGCAATGTTAGAGTAGACAAGACTTAAAATGCAATGAATGCAATTTGGGTTGACATAGAAACAACTTGAAATATCAATAATCAATAACGTTTTACCACTACCTCCTTAGGTGTGAATATTTGAATGAGTCAGCTTCCTGCAAACATGCCTTTAACATACTTTCTCAGTCTGGTCCCAACCTAATAAAAAGGTGAAAGCTGTTTCAAAATATGAGCAAACAGTAGTTTCTTTTCACTGAAACTCATCAAAAGCAAACGCTACCTTAAACATATACACACAAAGGCAAACACATTCAGGTTAACACACCAATAACGAAACATGTAAAACAAAGGTGTTATTCCGTTTGGCTTGAGTTGAGTCAACTCTACAAATATTTTTTAAAGGGTCACTTTAAATTAATAACAAATTAAATAAAGGCCCAACTTTGCAAAAAACGTTTTAAATGCAGATTGTTTATTTCTGGTAAATCCCCACATTAGTGGTCTCTCGGGCAACACTGGAACTAATGTGCCCCTTTGAGTGTCATAAACTCATAGGGGCACATTCACTTATTTTGCAAAAGTGGAGTGTTTTTTCCACAATGCACTGTATTTTCCAGGACTCTAGGACTCACTTGCTCCAAATATTTTGGCAGTCTGCCTGGTGTCAGTTCCAGTGTTTGGCATGTGAATGATGTCTGCAATTCTTTAGGCAAAATTGACGCAAAATTGACGCAGAGCACTGAGAGAACCTTAGAGCTACCACATGGTCAGGAGGTGATGGTCTAAAGCCTCAGAGGGACTCAATTCAGAAAGGAAGGCAGGACGGACTGATTGGTGCTGAGAGCAACTATACAAAAGTGCAAAGAGCACATTTGGATGCAAGTGGTTTTAAACACAACTCACTGCAAGGAAAAGCAGAAGTTTCCCACTGCGTTTGTGGACATAAATGAACCCTATAGTTCTGCACCAAATGGCATTAAAGGTACAGATAATTTTTTCATATTCTGATTCCCATCTTTAGCCAGTTAACTATATCTGACTGCTGACTACCCCTGGCCACTGCTTATATTCTACATTTACTGGAGCACCATTATAGCAGTCCATCCATGACACCCATTTTCAAGTAATAATCATGGCTGTGTTTTGCTCTTAGTGCTTTTGATTCTCTATGGGTATTATTAAGAGATATATACTTGTGTATTGTCATGGCAGCTATTTCCAAAGGAAAGGAAAGTTAGCTATTTTGCCGGATACTCGATTGTATGCAGTTTGTACCCAAGGAAATTCCATTCAGTTTATATAAAGAATAATGCACCTAAAATATAAGGACATTACAAGTCACCAAACAGTTCCAGGACCATACAATGGAATAGCACTAGGCCACAGACCAAAGGACTCATTTATGTCCATATATGCAGTTGGCAACTTGCGCATTTCCCATCAGTGAGTTGCATCTAAAATCATATTCATTAAAGCCACTTGCGTGCAAATGCTCTCTGTACACTTCAATGTAGTTTATTATGGAGCACACGCATAGTCGAGACTATTTTGATGGACACACTTGCGCAGAATGCAGCACAATTAGTTCCAATTAAACGGCATTGCGTGAAAAGTATGAATTCTGGATTTCAGAATTGTGGGGAAAAACATGGCAATTGCAGCCAAAGTTGCACTTTGCTCACTGTATCAGGGTAAGTGTCTGAGTTTTCTATATACAGTACATTTAATGGAAAAGTACAATATCCTTGTATTTTTAAGTTGGGGATACATCATTTGTTATAAAACGTAAAGTTTCAATGAGCCATCTGATATGAATGACATCATTAAGCATTGATTCTAACTGATTACACCACTTAATGCCATTTATACCTATATGTAAAATGAATATATGTAATTCTGTTCCAGTTGATTAAGCATGCTTCTCTAATTTCCTGTAGACAAAAAAAATAGCTAAAAATACAGGTTAGAATGTAAATCCTTACTCTGCATTCTAGCTCAGATTAAGTCGTGCTTCTATTCAGGATCAGACTGAGCAGGAGGGACACCGGTAAAAAACTGGATGGACCCTGGCCCTTAAGGGCCCTGTCGACCCAGACCTGATCCCCAATGTTGCTCTCTGCTGCCCTTCCTCCCCCCAATCAAGGCAAAAGTAAGTATAAAAGTGCCTTCCTGTGGGAGGGGCTGGCGGTGGGTGAGCAAGCAGGCGGCAGGGGCCCCAGAGGGGGTGTGGGGGCCACTGGGTTAGCAGCCCAGGTAGGCCTCACATACCCCAGTTCGACCCTATCGTTGTTTTGTATAACTACCACCAGCTTGAAAAAAACCCTCACTTACAGCTTCTGATACATTTTATTTAGGAGACAAAAAGTACCACTCATTTTATAAACATGCATGCCTTTTAGAGAATATATATTTTCCTATGCTCATATTTACATTACCCACAGCTAAAATGACATAAGGCATTACTAATACACTTGTTTACTGTTTGATAAACAAGACAAGAGTGTGAATTTCCCCTTTTTTTTTTTGGATAAAATGACATCTGCACTATATTTACCTTTGAAACTACTACAGGTATGGGACCTGTTATCCAGAATGCTCAGGACCTGGGGGTTTCCAGATAACTGATCTTTCCATAAATTGGACCTTCATACCTTAAGTCTTGTAGAATTTTTTAAACAATTTTCGATTATTTGGATAAAATGGAGTCTATGGGAGACGGCCTGTCTGTAATTCGGAGCTTTCTGGCTAATGTATTTCTGGATAACGGCATGTGATTAAGCTAATCTATTTGATTAGTTTAAAAATCTAGCTATTGTTTCATTTGTATTTCACACTTTATAATGTACACTACACAACTTAATCCATGTAAATTCATGGAATATAAATTGGAAGGAAACAAAAAAAAAATACGTTTAGTTTATATCTTAACTCTTTCCAGTTATTGATTGCACAGGATGCCTTCTCTACACCCATACGGCTGAAAATTGTGGGAATGTGGGATTTGAGTTGTTATTTGGAGGGAGTTCCTTGTGGGTTGAGAGACTGTGATGTTTATGTTTATAGTGTATGTATTGTTCTTCGTGTATTTATTCATTCTATAAAAGTTTTTATTGGGGTGTGTACTAATTTACATATATCCCATCGGTAATGCATTAATGTGGCGGCACTGTGCTATGATCTTACACTTCCCAGCCTTCTCACCACAGCATCACAATGAACCTCTGGACTGCATGGGAACTTCTGATGAACAATCAACAAAAAGTTGATGAATAGGACTGCAAGCATCAGACCAGTGGGGTAGTGGAACATTTTAATACGTGGTTTTAAACATATGAAATAAACTCAATATACCAAAAAATCAATGCATATGAACTTAAAAATTCATTTTAGAAAACTTTGATAGAATTAATTGCAACAAACCTACAATGTATGTTGTATCTGGTGTATCATTATGGGTATCATTCAGTGTAAGCAGTAAAATTTAGCTCAACAATTGCATATTCCACCAAAAGCTTTGTTATACTGTGGCTTCCTTGAACTTTTAACTGAAACTTAAATTACATTTTACCAGTTGTAGGCTTAATGCATTGCAGTGGCAGAGAATGGTTGAAAATCAGCCATGCCACCTTCCATTGACTTTAAAGCGGACCTGTCACCCAAACATAAAAAGCTGTATAATAAAAGCCCTTTTCAAATCAAACATGAAATCCAAATTCTTTTTTTATTAAAGCATTCATAGCTGTGGTAAACTCATTTAAAAACTCAGCTGTCAATCAAATATTGCCTGCCCCTCCTCTATGCTTTAGTCATAAAGGTGGAGCAGGCAATTACTTTCACTTTCCAGAACTCACTAAATGTCACTGCACTCCCTGAATTCCCCCTCTCTCTTTACCATTTAATTGTGTAACTAGTGCATGAGGATGGACATCCAGTCCCCCATTCTGGTGCACATTTTTGAGATGATGCAATTCTTGCCTTAAAGGGCTAGTTCACCTTTAAGTTAACTTTTAGTATGTAATAGAATGATTAATTTGAAGTAACTTTTCAATTGGTCTTTATTATTTATTTTTATAGTTTTTTAATTATTTGCCTTCTTCTTCCCACTCTTTCCAGCTTTCAAATGGGGGTCAATGACCCCATCTAAAAACAAAAGCTTTGTAAGGCACACATTTATTGTTTTTGCTACTTTTTGGTACTCATCTTTCAGTTCAGGCCCTCTCCTATTCATATTCCAGTCTCTCATTCAATCCAATGCATGGTTGCTATGGTAATTTGTACCCTAGCAACCATAATGCCAGAACTTCAAACTGGAGCGGCGGTGAATAAAAATCTAAAAAACTCAAAAATCACAAATAATAAAAAATTAAAACCAATTGCAAATTGTTTCAGGCTATCACTCTCTAAATCATAATAAAAGTCAATTCAAACTAGGCAGGCGAAAAAAGAGTTAAAAGGTTGAACTTGATGGACATGTCTTTTTTGAACAGAAATATATATGTTTTTTTTTTATTTCTGGGACTATACAAGAATATGGTACCAGCTTCAGATTCACACTTCCTGTCACTTCCTGTCCCACAAACCAATGGAGAGAAGATAAGCCCTTTGATAATGAGCTGCTAAAAGGCTGTTGCCTAAAGAAGGATGGGATTTGTTTGTTTAAATGTAGATACATAACTCTGAACAAATTGCCCTGTTTATAAAGGGAGGGAAGATGTTCAGTGAAAAAACCCAACTTTCAAATTAGTTCTTTTAAATGGGAAAAATATGGATTTTTTTTTAAATTAAAAGTTTAGGCAGAATGCATTTCTTGTGCTAATTTTTAGCCAATGTGTTTTGATGGGTATACTATCCCTTTAAGTAACTTTCTAACATAATCTCCTTTGCAGAAAGACCTCTATAACATTCATTCTGAGAAACACATTATACACAGGTTAGGGACCTGTTCTCCAGAATTCTCAGGACCTGGAGTATTCTAAATAATGCGTCCTACCAAAAAAACGCATTTAAGCATCAACCCCAACAGAGTTGTTATGCATCCAATTATGATTGATTGTATCTTTATTAGGATCAAGTACAAGCTGCTGTTTTATTATTACAGAGAATAAGGGAGAATATTTTAACAACATTTAAATATTTGATGAAAATGGAATCTGTGGGAGAAAGCCTTCCTGTAATTCCAAGCTTGCTGGATAATGAGTATCTAGATAAGGAATTCCATATGTGTATTTTGATAAGAAGTGATACAACTCATTTAACATACACATATCACATAGATTCACACCACTGCCACATTTATTGATTTAAAATTACTTACCAACAAGGACTGGCCATATTTTAAAAAAATTATGAGACATCATTGTATAACTAACCTGTATGACAGTCTTCATGCAGCTTACAATATCAACTTTTACTTGAATTAATTATTGAATCATTGTAAAGTATTATTGGAAAATAAAAGTAAAGATCTTATATGCTATAGGCAACTGCATAGTTAATGGGAATAGTCTTTGTCCGAAGCCATATATTTATGACCCTTTGTTGCAATATTTTTGATTTGTTTAAAAATAGTTATACATCCGAAAGCCAAGAGTAATTGTTATACATGGTACAGTTTCCCTTTAAATTAACTATGAAACTCAGTGGCCCATACAGCATGAAGCAGAGTGGGAGTGGAATGCCGGATATACATATTACCACAGCTTAACCCACCATTTTATTAATGTGCGTGTGGTTTTATGCTATCTGAGATTCTCAGACCTGAAGTGTCAACTATATGTATAATGAAACACTAACCATGATTATTTCCAGGTATGATGAAGCAGTTTTTGCCTCGCATCAAAAGGTTGCAAAGCATTTAACTTCTCGGCAGTCCATTGTATTAACAGACTATTAAAACTTTTGTGGTCTTGAAGTTGTTTTCTTCAGCATACCTAGCTTTTTATGAGAAATGGAGAATCTTACATGATGCTTACGTTTCTCAGCTCTCACTAATGTCATGGAAATTTCTCCTTTGAAAGTCAGATTTTGTTCAGAAGATACGTTTCACTTTATGAAATAGAATTTGATCAGTTTTTCTTCTCATTCGCAATTTGACTATTAACTCGGCAGGTTTTTATAATATCATTACTCTAAACCGATATAACATACATTCCTTTCTTTTGTAATGGAATATGAATATTTGATCTTTATTCAAACAATATATAAAGATAAAGGTGATGTAAGTGACCCAAAAAACAAAAACCTGATATCACCCTCTTCGGCAGAAACAACCTCAAGCTGGCATTTCTTATCATTTTCTGTCTCTGAGATCAAGTGGGAGAATTTTTTGGCACAATTTTTTTCAGATGTGCAATGTTGGAGGGGTTTCTTACATGAACTGTCCTTTTCACATCATTCCACGTTATATTAAAGGAATTTAGATTTGGCTTTTGACTTCCAGAACTTTCAATTTCTTTTATAGCCATTCCTTTTGGGTTTACTGGAATACATAGTAACATAGTAAGTAAGGTTGAAAAAAGACACAAGTCCATCAAGTTCAACCTTTTAGTTTTTTTTAATCTGCCTAACTGCCAGTTGATCCAGAGGAAGGCAAAAAACTCATCTGAAGCCTCTCCAATTTGCCTCAGAGAGGGAAAAAAATCCTTCCTGACTCCAAAATGGAAATCGGACTATTCCCTGGATCAACTTGTACTATAAGCTATCTCCCATAACCCTGTATTCCCTTAATTGCTAAAAAGCAATCCAACCCCTTCTTAAAGCTATCTAATGTATCAGCCTGTACAACTGATTCAGGGAGAGAATTCCACATCTTCACAGCTCTCACTGTAAGAAACCCCTTCCGAATATTTAGGCGGAACCTCTTTTCTTCTAATCGGAATGGGTGACCTTGTGTCAGCTGGAAAGACCTACTGGTAAATAAATCATTAGAGAGATTATTATATGATCCCCTTATATGTTTAAGTTCATTGTAATGCTGCAAGGTCTACTTTCAATTCAGCTTCAGTCATCTGACAGTTGATACTACATTATCCTCAAGCACCCTCTGATACAATGAAAACTTATTTTAAGGTGGTGAGCTGCCCAGGTCCTAATGCTTGACTGAAATTTATTTTTACATACATATTTTTATAATTAGTTGCATAATAAGGGAATTGTAACTCATCAGCTTCTGTAGTAGGAAAGAGTTACAGTCTTTAAATAGACAACTCACAATAGTACAGTAAAAATGTATATTTGAGCTCAGTAGTGGCATCTTGTGATCTGCTCTTTGGGCTAAACTTGCTGGAATGGCCTGGTCTAAGCAAGTTGGCAGTTTTAATGGTCTTTCTATATCATTTCTTTGGCTCACAGGCATCTTAAATGTTATTTCTAAAGACCTTGGACAGTTTTGTCAATCTGGGCATGGTGATTCCACACACTTCAACAACAAAGAGCAAGCCGAACTAAAAGCAAGATTTATTTTAAAAAATGATGCAATTATTATTTTTTTCAATTAAAAAAAAAAACTTGAAGCTAAAAATCCATAAAACTTAGAAAACATAAATGTCTGGATAAAAACTCCCATTGGTTTCTAAACAAACTCGGCAGCTTTTAGATGCCAAATATTTTAATTCAAGGTTTAAATCAAAGAGGTTCCTCCAAAATACTCTATAAGTTAATGTGACAAAGACACTGATGGAATACACCCTAAGATTAGTTCATTTTTAGAATGGACATTTTTCTCAGAAACATTGGCTAGTTTGTTGGCACAATAAACCACTTTCACGGGATTCGGAGTGCTGCAGCCTGTGTTTCTTGAAGTTATAAGTGGATCCCTGGCAGGGGGACCAGCAGCTTGCACCCGACCCGAAGTGGTGAGTTATAGTTGAGCATTTGATTGTCTAAGACTTATGCGTGCACACAAAAATTTAAAATGTGTGCACAAAGGAAGAAATTAAAGGGAACATTGATCAACACCAATGGTAACTTGTTATTGAAATACAAACTTTGCAAATTTTCACCATAGAGTAACCCAAAGCTATAATTTATTATCTGACAGTAAAGAAAGCAAACATTTGATTGGCTGCCATGGGCTGTTACCATAGTACACATTTGCCTCACAAAGGGCCTATTCTCTGAGCCCAGGTAATTTATCTTATTACATGTGTAGCGCTATAGTAAATTGAGTGCACCGTTCTCTTTCTATGAGCTCCACTCCTAATATTGTGCTCTGGATGAGACCTCAAATCTTAGGGAGTAAGCCCTCGCAGTCAGAACTGACCTTTCTATAGTAGGACTGCTGGAGGGAGGAATTGTGGATATACTTGAGCTGTAGAGGAAGGGACATCACATCAAAACTAAATAAGGAGGTAAAACTGATTCTTCTAGTGACCACAAGAAAACCATGTGGCCTCGATGTGGGCTTGAGATGTATAATCCAATGATACACTTTAAATAGACGTGTATTATTATTTTACCTTCTCTTTTCTATAGTATACATGTGTAACAATCCTTGTAAACCAAAGACTTTTTTTGCCTTCATTTTGATTTACTATTCGTAAATGAGGCATATTGTAAAGTAGAAAGTCTGTGAGTAAGTGCTATATGTAAGCCTGAAAGCATAAGGTTTCTATGGTGGGTGTACACAATATGCAAATAAATGTTTCCCATTTATTATACAGGCTGGTTTGGGGGATTTTTCAAATGCCTCTTTGAAGAAGACCATTACTAAGCAGACCCCTATGTGTTATTATTTACTAGCAATTACTAACTAAATGCAAACAGTAATTATACCACAACTGATTTTAATTACCAATGTTATATATATAGTGGATAATGTACCCCCTACTGTAATTTATAAAGATATTATAAGTCACCGAGGAGTTATGTGACCATATAAAAGCACGAGGCCGCAGGCCGAGTGCTTTTATACAGGTCACATAACTCCGAGGTGACTTCTGATATCTTTATAAATTTAGGTAGGGGGTATATTATGCATTATAATCTACAGGATTTTTTGTGTGAAATGTCTCACTTTCATGTATGTTCTTCAAAATGCTACACTGTGTTGTGTTTACTTTTGTGTCTGCTAAACTTGTGTTTGTTCCCTGTGTGTGTTCACATTATTTAATTTTGTTTCTTGAGTTTCCCTATAGTTCTATTTGTACCTTTATTTTTATTGCTTCCAGTTTTGTTCAGCTTCTTGTTCTTATGCCTGCCATTGGTGACGTCATCAGCTGCTACGGAGTTTGGGGAAAGGCACCATAAGGAGTGAGAGAGTGACAAGAGTAGACACGGAGCTTGGGAGGGGCAGCAAAGCATGAGAGGAAGAGAGATTTTCAGCGAGCAAACTTGCCATGGTGGGAGGGGGAGAGAGACTGGAGTGAGATCCTGCGAGACAAGAGACGCATCATGGGGAGGGCGGAGCGAAATTGGAGACGAAGGGGCAGGGAGATTGACGTGCAGATAGCTGTGAGGCAGAGAGACACAAGTGAGCCATGTGAAGAAAGATAGCTCCTGTGTCTGAAAGTAAGATGGGAGGGGAGACGAGTGAAAGGAAAGCAGCAGGGAGGGAGCAGCAGCGCAGGTGCTGTCTCTGTCTTATAATCAGCGCGTTCTGACGTAAGAACGCGCCGTTTATAAGGATATAATTTACAGTCTGGCCCATAGGGAATTAGCTGGTCTGTAGATTATATATATATTAATTCTGTTTCCTTTGCAGACTTTGTTTTTGCTGCTTTTCAATGCACAGCGCTCAGAATATTCAGAGTTTACCTATAGTGTACAATTCAGAACCCAGATTGTGGTTACTGCGTAGGATGACCCAAATGAATACCAAATCTTTTGCTCTAGTTTTTAATGCAGTCATCTGGCTGACACTATCTTAGTAAAGCTTTGTAGATATTTTCCACTATAGCTCCAAATATATGATATGTATCTCTGGTCACGTCTCAGCAATAGGCTTACTTAGAGATCACATATTTTCCACTGTGTGAAACAGCTCAAAAAAAGCAGGTTATTTATTGTCTTAGGGGGTTATTTATCAAAATTTTAGTTTTTTTATTCCTTGAATGAACTCGAATGTTTGCTAATTTAAGAAAATGGAAAAAACTTGAATCAGCTATTTCGGGTAGCAAGAAATCCAAAAACTTGAAATTAATTGACTTTTCTGTGAAAAAAAGACTTGAAGCGCTCGAATTGATCGAGTTTTTGGGCAAAACCCTCAGAAAAAACGTGCACATCCGGAAGGCTATCTTCAAATGGTTTAAGGGACCTCTGCCATTGACTCCTACATGACCTCAACAGGTTTTAGATGGTGTATTTGAGTTTTACTTTTACCCGAAAAAAGTGAATTTTGAAAAAGAAAAAAAATGAAAATTTTTATTTTCGTGGAAAACACAACTCATCCCCTTAATAAATCTGCTCCTTAGCATTAGACCCTTTCTTGGCAATGCATGCAAATATTACAAGTTTTTTCCATTTTTTCCTTCTCTTTTTATTTTTAAGATCAAGCAGATATTTTTTGTTTTATATATGAATAAACTATAATTTGCTTTGTCAAACACACAACAACCCAAACAATTGGTGATTAGCTACTCCAAAGAATACTTCACTGTAATGTTCTGAGAATGGCTTTGTTATAGCTGAAATTGTAATTTTACAAAAAAGAAAGCAAAAGCCTATCTGAATCTGAAGGCATTTTTTTAAGTACCTTGGGGAATTTTAATGTAAATATAAAATAAAATAATGGCACTACAGTTATAGGATCCGTCATCCAGAAACCCGTGATCCAGAAAGCTCCAAGTTACTGAAAGGTTATCACCCATAGACATTATAATGAAATAATTGACATTATAAAAAATTATTACCTTTTTCACTATAATAATAAAACAGTAACTTGTACTTGAGCCCAACTAAGATATAATTCATCCTTATTAAAGGAAAAACAATAATATTGTGTTTATTTAATGTTTAAATACATTTTTAGTAGAATTAAAGTATGAAGATCCAAATTACGGAAAGACCCCTTACCCGTAAATACCCCAGGTCCCAAATATTCTGAATAACAGGTCCCATACCTGTATATACTGTATTTATATCAGTAGTATATCCTACAGTTAGAACAAATTAATGAAACAGATAAAATTAAGATGGTTGAAGTGGAGTGATACTAGTGGAGTGCTTTATGTCAGCACTGTGGTTTAAACTATTTTAGTTTTGAGTATTATGTTAATTATTCTGAACATAGCAGGCCTCAAGTGCAAAACTTTTCACTCTGCAAATGGCACAGGTCTCCATTTAGAAGCCCAGGGACCTGTAGCACTGTGTTTGGATCCAGCATTGACTGTGTTAGTTAGCACAGGGTCTAAGAGAGGTGGGGGGGAGGCACATAGACATTCCTCTTCTACCCCTTATACTCCCCTACCTTACATGTCATTCAGCAGCAAAAGGTAGGGCAGGGCACACAGCCTTGATCAGGGTTCCACTTTTAGCCTATGTACAATGAATGAACACTTATTCAGTCTTTCTCATTATGCTAAATATCTTACACTTGCTTTATGGTTTAGTACCAAAGTTTTAAATTCTTCTTTGCCTTATTATTATTATTATTATTATCATGTTTCTTTCCACAATAGACTTGAAAATGATTTCTGTTTGTTGGAGGGCACTCTCTGTGGCAGCCAAAAAGACTCTTTGTAATGCTACAATTACAGGTATGGAATCCGTTATCTGGAAACTCGTTATCCAGAAAACTCTGTAATTGCAGAAAGACCATCTCCCATAGATTCCATTTTATCCAAATAATCCAGATTTTTTGTCTTTAAAAATAAAACAGTAGCTTCTACTTGATAGTACTTGGTACTTCATCCAAACTAAGATACAATACATTCTTATTGGAAACAAAACATTTTCTAATAGACTAAGGGGCACATTTACTTAGGGTCGAATATCGAGGGTTAATTAACCCTCGATATTCGACCGGCGAAGTAAAATCCTTCGACTTCGAATATCGAAGTCGAAGGATCTACCGCTATTTGTTCGTTCGAACGATCGTAGGAAAAATCGTTTGATCGAATGATTAAATTCTTCGAATCTAACGATTCTGAAGATTTTAATCCATCAATCGAACGATTTTTCTTCGATCAGAAATTTGTTAGAAAGCCTATGGGGACCTTCCCCATAGGCTAACATTGATGCTCGGTAGGTTTTAGGTGGCGAAGTAGGGGGTCGAAGTTTTTTTTAAAGAGACAGTACTTCATCTATCGAATGGTCGAATAGTCGAACAATTTTTATTTCAAATCGTTCATTTCGAAGTCGAAGGTCGAAGTAGCCATTTTGATGGTCGAAGTAGCCAAAAAAAACATTCGAAGTATTTTTTATTCTATTCCTTCACTCGAGCTAAGTAAATGTGCCCCTTAAAGTATGAAGATCCAAATTACAGAAAGATCTGTTACTGGGAAAACTACAAGTCCTGAGCATTATGGATAACAGGTCCCATACCCGTACTTGTCTTTCTATACCCTTTACTGTCCACCAAATTCCATTCATACTTTCAAATCATTGCATTGCACGTGGAGCCAACCAAACAACTGCTGATTGGCTTTTGGATTGCTTGAAAGTAAATATACACAAATATATGTACACACTGGGAGTATTTCTACCAGGCATAATTGCTCCAGGTTGTTTAGGTTAATCGGGGGAAAGCTTCTCTACATCCATTCTTATTTGAATGAATGGCTTTGACTGGCCCATTGTAGGACATTTACAATTTCTGTTTATGAGCCACTATAAATGTTTTTTGGCCTTGTGTTCCACTGAAGCTGATCAAGATTCAGTTTTATTAGCATGATACAATTGGTTTCTTTTTTGCACATTCCATTTTCCATTTATTCTATTTAGATTGCTAGTCCTGGTTTATGAAACCAGGTTTATACCTGTACCATCATAAATGTAGATGGTACAGGTATGCGATTTGTTATCTGGAAACCCGTTAAGCAGAAAGCTCAGAATTACTGAAAGGCTGTCTCCCATAAATTCAGTTTTATCCAAATTTTAAATGATTTCCATTTTTGCAGTAATTCTAAAACAGTTTATTGTTCTTGATTCCCAACTAAGATATAATTAATCCCTATTGCAAGCAAAACCAGCCTATTGGGTTTTTCTAATGTTTACCTGATATTTTTTAGCAGACATAATGTATGAAGTTTTCAAATTACGGAAAGATCCATTATCCGGAAAACCCTAGGCCCCCGAGGATTCTGGATAATAGGTCCCATACCTGTAATACATTCTAATTTGCTTTTTTTCAGCTACCATAATGTGAAAATGTAGTCTAAAGGATGTTAAAACTTTTAAAATATTTTGTAGTTCTGTATTAGAAGTTTAGACAACTCTCTGGATACAAAAGTAGATCTGAAGAGACTGGATTGGGATTAAAACAAGGACTACAAGAAAAATAATTGTCACCAGAGTCACAGACATGTAACTAACATCTGTCTTTTTTTTAAAGTTAAATTGAATCCTTTGCAAATATATGTACTTGCTTTGAATATATATATCTTTTTTGTACTTTGCTCACATTAGCAAACAGTTTAGGCCTGATATTTTGTGCTACTGACAAAGACGTTTTCACTTTGAATTGGCTTTATGTAGGTTTCTCGCATAAACCACAGAATGATATTCTATTGGTGCAGAGGCCTCAGTGGTTTAGGCACTGTGCTTTCACTTCCCACCTTAAAAGCTTGAGTTCAGCATTAAGCAAAATGCATAAACGCAGCATGCGCATAAATTCTTCATTCTCATGTAGAGGAACTGCCCTACAATATACTCAGTAGACTAATTTTGAAAACTGCTTGGCTTAAAATATACTGAGACACAGTTGGCATTTATAGCTATGCTAAACCAAAATGAACAGCTTTAACCACCGTAGCATTAGCAATAATATCTAAATACAGATGTCAAGTCATCAGAGACATCTACAGGACTCATTTACCTAAGTTCAGAAACACAGGTGAAAAGGTATAGGCACATCAGTTAAAGCTAAATTCAAGGGGATGTAAAAACTTGAAAATAAGTGTGCTGCTTTTGATTCTACTGTACATCAAATATGTGAGTATGGTTTCAATATAGAAGAATCATAATTTACATTCTACAACAGATGTTTTTGCAGCCATTCTATTATGCAAAACATGGAAAAAAATATGTACATTATGTAGGGATGTGAAAATCTTAGACACCCTTACACTTTACAGACAGGCACATCCCTAGTAATATGGACACCTCAGTGGGTCCTTATGGGGACCTTGTGCTTATGTAACCCCTGTAGTTCACCCAGTGTACACCAGATGGCACTGTGCCAGAGGATAAAAGGTTTAGGAACCATGAGGTCTAGGTCCATTGCTTTAGCCCAACCAAGCAGGCTGGAAGGGAATGGGTAGTGTCAACCCTAGGCGCCTGTCTAGTAATTAGACAGCTATACTCGTTTATAGATCGCTCTAGGAGTGATAGAGAGGTTATTTAGTTGAGCAGCTCAAGGCTCCGCCGTGGAGATTAGAGGGTATTACTGACCCAGAGTAAGGAACCAAGAGTTGAGATAGGGATGGTAGGAATTCCCCTAGTCTGCCACTGGAAGATATCCTGAAAACTGGGCAATACCCATCACATGCTGTCAACTTACTCTCTGCTGTATATTCCCTAGCCTGTGGGTATTTAGCCTATACGTTCTGTGAGTATATGCTTCCTTTATGCTGCTGTGTATGTTCTATACTCCATTGTGGATCAATGTGCTGAATGATCTATGTGCTATTGTTCAATAAACACAGTTCTTGGTTCAAACGTTAAAGAACTACTGGCGCCCATCATTGTGCTATCGCACATAGTTACAGTTACACTACACCCTTGCCTCCACCGCGTTGCGAGGGCTTACCCCTGAGAAAGAGAGCTCATCTGTGGTCTCAGCCCACAAAGGAAAGTAGCTAAAATTGCCCTAGCACAAGTCAGTTTACTATAGCGCTACAATTACATTATAGCCTTTCTATCCATGCTATAAGTGCAAGACATAAGCGCTTTATGCATGGTGTTGTTTTTGCTCCTATCTCTGCACTCATTCTTTGTTACTAAAACTCTATATTCTGAAAAGCTAAGAGTAAGAAACTGAACGTGAACTGTGCAGGCAAGGAAGTAAAGGGTGTGTGTAAAAGCCTAAAGTAGGTTCATACTGGAAATGACTGCTGGTATCTTTAAAAAGGTTATAAAAAATGAGAAAACTTGAATCTGCATATCTAAGAATCTCTACTAAGTTCTTTCCAGCAGTGGAAGCACTGTGCCAAGGCCACACAAGATGGGAGTTCTGCAGGCTAAACTTGTAACAAGCAAAACAAAACAATACTTCCAGCATGAACTGAAAGTGAATTTGTTTGCCAGAACACAATAAAATCCATTCGAAATGATGTCCTGTCCTACAGTGATTTTACATAGCTATGTTGCTTGTGAGGCTAAAAAAAGATTCCAAATGCAGTGTGCACCAGAAAGCTTCGGCAGCAAAGACTGTCTGCCAAGTTAAAGCCTATGAGTAAGTGCACTGATGCATGAAATGAGCTCCGCATTTTTTTGTCTTCCCACATCAGTGTTTTTTATGCTGACTATATAATAATTCTAAATATATATAATTTTAAATAAGGTTTCCAGATTTTCACGGTGAAATCTGGGAACAGTTATGGACATGTGGCACAGGCAGCATGGCACAAAAAAAAATTCTATTAAGTCACACCTATTTTTTGTTCACCACTTCTTTCAACCACGCCCACTTAAGGTCACAGCTACATATATTTACCCTCTATAGCAGGGGTCCCCAACCACCGGGCCACAGCCCAGTACCGGGCCTCGGACAGTCTTGAACTGGGTCACCGAGCCAAATTGAACTCCGGCGCTCCAGAATTGGACACTGACCCCTCCAGACCCTTCCCCCTGTCCACCTATCCCAGGGCTTCTGGAGTATGCAGTATCATGTATTATCATGCATATTTTCCCATATGCAATAATTCAAGGCTGCAAGGGATGCAAGGTATTTTCAGATATGGTGTTGCATGTTACAGAGGCAATCTCCTGAATGCAACAAACAGCTACATTTGTTATTGCCCTTATGGCATGTAGCTGTGAAGGTTTTTGTAGTACAATGAAAACTAAATTCACTGGGGTGCCTTTTTAGAAAACCTTTTTGTTACTTCTACCCATAGACTTTCTTTTCTTGGTTTTACCCAATAATGAGAATGAACTTGAACTTTTCAACTATTCATTACTCCTACCTATAATACACCTATATTAAATAGCTTGAAAGGTTTCCAAGGCATTTCTGAATGTTTCTTAGAACAACACATGAATATTGAAATATAAAATCACCAGTGGAAAGATGTTTCTAACCTAAGCTCATGTTTCCTACAACTCATTTAATATCAATGCAATTATTCTAAGAATTCACAAGCTGGTTTATTTTGATGTGGGACCAAAGAAATCCTGTGCAGCTGTAAATTTTTTCCTAGAATTTTCCAAATTTGTGTAAAAATGAGAATCAACACCACAGAAGGGTTTAAGTACATGTATTGTGAAAACAAAATTTCTTTAGAAATGATTCAAATAGAAACTGTCAGATATTCTGTATAAATTGAGAAATGTCATTAAGACACTAAATGAAATGAGTTAGGAAGGTAGCAGACAATGTTACCGTGAAGGTGGTCAGGGTCAATTTCCTCTGAATAAGTGCTATGTACTTTAAATCAGCAAGGCACTTTTAAGTGTTAAAGGAACATTAACATCAAAAATTAAAGTGTTTTAAAGTAATAAAAATATAATGCAGTGTTGCCCTGCACTGGTAAAACTGATGTGTTTGTATCAGGAAAGCTACTATAGTTTATATAAATAAGCTGCTGTGTAGCAATGGGGGCAGCCATTCAAAGGAGAAAAGACTCAGGTTACACAGCAGATAATCTCTGCTGGGCCGGAACTAGGGGTAGGCAGAGTAGGCACGTGCCTAGGGCGCAAAGCTGGGAGGGCGCCAGGCACGTACCTCCTCTGTCGCCTACCCCAATCCGGTTCCCTTCTCTGCCCAACTCGATGTATTTTTCGCACTTTGTGCGCTTCTGCACATGTGCAAATTCGCGCAGGTGCACGCACACACTAAACAGGCGCTGCGACTGCTGGGCCTGCCCAGCATGGCCCGGCACTGAATCTCTGTAGAACATATTTAACTTGTGCCATATAGCCTTTTTTTCAATTCCAGCCATTGCTACACAGCAGCTTGTTTATATGACCTATAGTAGTGTTTGTGAATCAAACAGATCAGTTTTACTACATGATATTTTCATTACTTTAAAACACTTTTATTTGTTGGTGTTACTGTTCCTTTCTAACC
Organism: Xenopus laevis; assembly: GCF_017654675.1. Classification (NCBI taxonomy): domain Eukaryota; kingdom Metazoa; phylum Chordata; class Amphibia; order Anura; family Pipidae; genus Xenopus; species Xenopus laevis. Next base: position 83,299,729 of record NC_054379.1, read on the forward strand.
ACTTATTTATAAAGAAATGAAATGTTATGAAACTACATAGCAGCATTTTTGTAAAGTACCCCAAGCCTATTTTTTTTTTTAAATTCGGGTAGTTTATTGAAGAAATAAAGCAAACAATGTACAAAAGTTTCAGAAAAAGGAGCACAAAGAATTACATGTCGCATATCTGAATTAAACACAAAATAGGGAGCATGCCATATAACAAACACAGTACTATTAGTATAAGAATAAATGACCTTGTTTAGTGTCAGTCTCCTAATCTTGATCTGCTAAGGGTCGTCTTGGGTGTTGGGGGTAGACGTCGATCCAGGGACCCCAAATTCTGTGAAATTTAGTGGGAACTCCCCTTTTTAGATACATTAAGTACTCAGTGCTACAGGTGTCCCGCATTATAGCTTTCCATGAGGAAAAGGTAGGAGGGGTCACTGCTCTCCAATTCTGAGTTATTAATCTCTTAGCTAGTAATAGTGCCTCCAAGAGAAAAAGGGAGTGATATTGGTTTAACTTAAGATCTTGTATTATGGCTAAGACACATATTTTAGGTGTTCTGGTAATTGTCACCCGAAGAACCCTTTCTAGAGTATCTAGTATTTCCCTCCAGTATAAAGTAAGATCGGGGCAACTCCACAACATGTGTAGCAAAGTTCCCCTATCCAAGGCACACCTGGTGCAGACATCCGGGGTGTTGGCGTCAATATAGTGGAGCCTGACTGGGGTGTAATAAGCCCTGTGGAGAATATACAATTGAATTAGCCGTAATCTGTGATTGGGAGATACTAACTGTGGGGATTCTTGTGCTTCCTGCCATTCCTCATCTGAGATACTGCCCACGTCCACCTCCCATTTAGCTCGTAGCTCAACTAGTTCACTTCCATGCACCTCTTGTAACAGCTTAGCATATATCATAGTAACCAGGCCTTTGAAATGTCCCCTCTTAATGTACACCAAGAAGGGGTTTGTGGACAGCGATATGGCATGACGCTTGTGTATGATATTAAGGGCACGGCTGAGCTTGTGAAAGGTCAGCCATTGGGTGTGCGAAATTTGAAACTGAGCCTTCAACTGTGCAAAGGAGACAAGTTTACCATCTTGCCAGACATCTCCTAGAGTAGTCACCCCACGGTCGGACCAGAGGCTCATCGGGCCTAATTTTACCAATAGGGGATAATCTTGGTTGTTCCATAGTGGCGTAAGAGGGTCTGTGGCAGGAGCTTTAAGGTATGAGTTAGCCGTTTTCCATACCCTACGAAGGGAACTAATAGGGGGGGAAGTCAATGCTTGGGATGTGGTAATAGATTTTCCTAGCACCCAGTTTACTGGATTATCAATAAAGCCTGTCAGCTGAGCCCAAAGTGAATGCAGTACTTTATGGTGTGAGTTTTCTACCCATGTAGTTAAGTGGCACAGTTGCGCCGCCAAATAGTATAAGTGCATATCTGGGAGGGCCAAACCAGCTTTGCTTTTTGCACGCATTAACGTTCCAAGTTTTAGTCGTGGCCTGGCGTGAGCCCACACTAGTTGCCTAAATATAGCGTTCATTTTAAGAAAATAAGGTTTTGGTATCCATACAGGGGCTTGTTGTAATACATATAGAAGTTTGGGTAAAATAATCATTTTTATGAGATGCACCCGACCCGTGGGGCCTACTGGTAGGGTAGCCCATGACTTAAGTTTTTGGGACATCCAATCATTCAGCGGATCTAGGTTAAGAGTCAAGTATTGTTGGGGGAAGGCAGTGATCCTAACTCCAAGGTACGTAAATTCCGAGACTACTTTAAAAGGAAAGGGAGTCCTACTTTCCTCTTCTGTAAGCGGGTCTAACATGAGGGCGGTGGATTTGGACTTATTTATTATCAGCCCGGACATATCACCAAACTCGGCCAAGACCTTCTGGACATTAACTAGTGAAGTACCTCTATCTCCCAGGTATAGGAGGGTATCGTCTGCATATAGTTGGATGCGGTCTTCCCTACTTCCTAGAACAAACCCTGTGATATTGTTATGAGACCTGATGAGGTAGGCCAGTGGTTCAATAGCCAATGCAAATAATAGAGGGGAGAGTGGACAGCCTTGTCTGGTGCCACGGTGGAGATGAAAAGAGGGGGTAGACATACTACTTGTTCGAATAGAGGCAGTGGGCGCCCGATAGAGAAGTTTGACCATATTAATATAATTTGATCCGAATCCAAAAGTTTTAAGCAGTTGCCAGAGATATGGCCATTCAACTGTATCGAACGCCTTTGCGATGTCCAAGGCAACTATAGTCCTCTGACCTTGATTATCATGGGAAAGAGAAAGATTAGTGTATAGTCTACGGATATTTAGTGCTGTGGATTTGCCTGGCATGAAGCCAGTTTGGTCTTCATGAACTAGGTAGTGGATCGTCTCACCCAATCTCGTGGCCAAGACCTTAGCGAGAATTTTAACATCAGTTGTCAATAGTGAGATTGGGCGGTATGCGTCACATTGTTTGGGGTCTTTACCAGGTTTGTTGAGTAGCACAATAGTGGCATTGTACATAGATGGTGGTAAGGATTGACGTAGGACAGCATCCTTGTAGGTCTCACATAGCTTTGGAATAATTTCTTTTTTGAATCGTTTGTATATTTCAATCGGGAGACCGTCTGGGCCAGACACCTTACCACTAGGGAAGGCATCTATTGCGTCTGATATTTCTTTTAATGAGATATCTGCATCCAGGGTATTGGCCTGTTCTACCGATAAAGTAGGCAGGTGAATATCAGTGAAGTATGCTGCCATGGCCTCTGGGGAAGCTGTATTTTTAGATGAATAGAGTTGGGTATAAAAATGTTTTAGGATTCCTAGCACCTCGTTGGGTTGATTATGCAACTCTCCTTGATCATTATACAGTTCAGTAATTACCGGGGGAGTGGTTTGCGCCTTGGCTATATACGCTAATAGTTTTCCGGCCCGTTCACCTTGCTCATAGAAATTGGCCTTAGAGAAAAGCAGTTTTCTTTTAGTTTTCTCATGCATATGGTCAGCGTAGACCTGTTCAGCTTGGCGTAACTCAGTGAGTGTGGATGCTGACGGGTCAGATTGTATACTGGCTGAGAGGGTATCAACTGCTTGACGGAGCTGCATTTCGAGGCAGCGTGAGGCTTTTTTAAAGGCAGTAATTTCGGTGTGAAGGGTGGACCTAAGAGTGGCCTTAAAGGCCTCCCAAATTGTCGGAGTGGTGACTGGGGCATGGTCTAAGGAGAAGTACTCCTTAATAGAGCTGGCAATTGCTTCATCGTTATTTATAATATCCAGCCAGACTGGGTTAAAAGACCATTGTCTAGTGCCTTGGTAAGCAGGGCCGGATAGCCAGGAAATTTTAAGGGGGGCGTGATCAGAGATACCTCTTGTTTGGTATTGAACACTTTGTATATTCGAAAGGAGACCCTTAGAGAGAAACACCATATCTATTCTTGACAGAGACATGTGGGTTGTAGAGAAACATGAAAAACCAGACTGTGATGGATGACAGTGATGCCATACTTCTACCAGAGAAACATCAGCCATCAAGTCTGCTAAGTTAGATGCCCTTATAGAGGAAGTAAGCCCAGAGCTCCTCGCTCTATCCAAGCGCTCATCAAGAACCGTATTAAAATCACCTCCACAAATAATTTGGCTATGTGGGAAGTCCGCTATGTATTCTACAAATTGAATAATACACTCATCTGTGTATGGGGGAGGAATGTAGATGTTAGCCAAAATTGTGTCTACCGAGTTGATCTTACAATTTAGGAAGATAAATCTTCCCTTGGGATCAGATTTCAGAGACAGGAGCTGAAAATTTAGGGATTTTTTAACCAGAATTGATACCCCACCAGTATATGAAGAGTACGTAGCATGAAAGGCCCATCCCACCCAGGGGCGCCTAAGGGACAGGATCTTACTTCCTGTAAGGTGGGTTTCCTGCAATAATATTATTTCAGCATTGAGTGACTTGACATGATCTAAGACCAGCTTCCTTTTAACCCGATCGTTTAGACCCCTTACATTCCAGGAGACTAAGGAAAATTTTAAATCGGATGCCATGAGGAAACCCCAAGCCTATTTAAAGACAGATTTTTAAACACTATTATTCTGAATTGCTCAAATATTCATATTGATTGCCATGGGTCACTTTATCTGCCAGGTCTTTGCATGGGGAAGGTTCAAAGTGCAAAAAACCATGCACAAGTCACCATGCTTTTCCTACTTTCCTAGGTGAATACAGTACAGCCTTTGTTTGGCAGCGCTATAAGCATTAGGGGCCTCTCTCGTACCCCCTTCCTGCCCCCCTAATTTGCTTGTCATTCAGACACTGACCTATGGCATATGGTAAGGATAGGGGTGCCTTGCAACTGCTGGCTCTCTCCAGTTCATTGGTAGATGACCCCTCGTGACTTTTATTACATTACCTCTTTCCTTATTGTTTTCTAATGTGAATGAATGAAGTTATGTGTGATGTTAGTGTCCTATAACTTAAAAGAAATGTAGGAAGATACAAACGCACCATTCAATATTCTGGAAAAGTCTGAGCAGAAGGGGCTGTAAGTAAAATGCTTATTTTTGTGTTCTTTGTCACCTTGGTGCAAGAAGGGATAGTATTTAGCTAAAACTGATGTTGACAGGAATCTTTTTTGAGAGGAAAAATATTACTTATTTCTTTAAAGGGACACAGTTATCAGTAAAGACGTTTAGATGTTCATTTACAAGTAACATGCAGTTGTATTCTGCAAAGCTTACTGCAGGTGCTGGATTAAAAGCACTTGCTTGTAAACTCACTCCTTGCACTTCTGTGCTCATTGCTTTTATATCCATTCCACCTCCTTCTGTAAATACTACAAAAGAGGCAATGGCAGTAGTGGGAGCTCCAGGGTTCCCACAGGTAATTGATGCAGCAAACAGATTTATTTTAATGCCGGGTACCAGAAATGCTGACATCTGAACACCAGATTTTCAGTGCAATTTGAAGTGCACACGGAACTGCATGTGTTTTAATGCCTTATGCACAATTGCATCAGTTGTATCACCACCTTGCAGCCTCAATTACATTCGAATTGTATGTGTGAGGGGGTAATGCTGCATTATGGGAAAAAAACAAGGCTACTTGCAACCAAAATTACACTTTGCATACTACAGTGGTGGTCGCAAAGGTTCCCGTCTTTTAAAAATATATTTTTCTTCTTCAAAATTTACACCAGAGCTGTCAACTTTTCCTACCGGGTTTTGCAGCACATGTCAACATGCCGCCAAAAATGTCCAGGTTTGTGACAAGTGGAAGTGACATCAAGCACAGAAACTTGCTTGAAGCCACAGAAACAGTGCCTTGCATGCACATATCGCTCTGCTGGCATCACTGAAATGGTCTGCGCATGCTGCAAAGTCATCAGAAATCGTGGCAATGCATTGAGATGGAGATGGAGAAGAGATTGGGGGACACAGCCTAAAATCTGGTAACTCCCAATAAAATCAGGGGGGTTGACAGCTCTTCTGATTAATAAGGATAATATAAAAAGTCATCTATTTCTGAGGGATGCTTTGTTTCAAAGTTATTGCAGCTAAAATCATTAAAAAAAAAATTAAAATGCTAGGTATAGACAGTTGTTTTTGCAGCTCTATCCACCGTGTGATTTTTTTCCCTCAGGAAAGCAACTGGACAGTGTGAAAGACTGTCTTAGGCTGCAGTAATATACACAGCTGAAATTCCTTATCTTTTAAATGAAGTGAATATATAGTAGCATCTCCCATTTTAAAAGGTAAAATATCCTCTTAAACAAGAATAATAACCTGCCTGCTATTTCAGAAATAAGACTGGTAGGGGCTTCAGTCAAAATCTGGGTCATGATGTAACTTCTGTTACAGCACTTCCTGTCTGTGCACTCTCTGTATGAAGTGCTGAATAACAAGGCTCTGTAGCTGTGATATCTGCATGTCTAAGTTGCAGGGTACCTTTAAAGGAGAATTCAACCTGTGGGGAAAAAAACCCGTACCCCCCCCAGGTAGACTCCCCCATCCCTCCCCCCCCTCAGGCTAACTACCCCCCGGGGAAATGCCCCATACTCCATATTTTCCCCTCCAGCGGAGTTCCATGCATCCATCTTCCTCACCCTCGGTAAGATGACTGGGAGATCGGCAATTTTCATGTAATCCCGCGCATGTGCAGTTGTCGCTTACTGGCAAACTGCTCCAACTGCGCATTTGCCAATACTGCACTCCCTTACAGAAGTAGACCGATGATCCGAAAGATGTCACTAGTGATGGGCAAATTTATTTCACCAGTCATGGATACGTGGTGAAAATCCACATTTCACCATCTGCTAATTTCTTAAATTTGAAATGATGGCAACATTTGAGAAAAAAACACCCATTGACTTTAATGCATTTGGACAAAAAGTCACCTAAGAAAAAACGCCCATTGACTTTAATGCATCTAGAGCAAGAAAAATTGTCCCACGCGTAAAAAATTGTCGCGCATAAAAAGTTTTTTGATGCCCATTGACCTCAATGCGTTTCACAAATTTTTCGGGACAGATTTGCTCAACACTAGATATCACCCATGAGCTCCACTGCGCTACACTGCACATATACGCATGCTGTTAGGGACACTTTCAGGAGTAATGAACTATGTGGGGTGGGAGAGCTATCTAGGGTAGAAAACTTCAAAAGAGGCTGGCTGGTGTTTGGCTTCCCTTGCTGAAGGTCTGGGGCGTGTGCACCCGGGCCCAACGTTTACAGCGGTAAGTTTCTAAACGTAGCACATACTGGTTAAACAATTTGCTATTAGCTCTCTAGGGTAGTAGATGGGGCTTTTCTTATTGGGGGGGTTTAGTTCTCCTTTAAAATGGTAATGTGTATAGTGATGGATGAATTTGTCCCGTTTCGATTTGCCGAAAATTTTGCAATTTTCCAGTAAAATTAACAAAATGACAAAAATTTTTGATGCCGGCGAAAATTTTGACCATTTTAAAGGAGAACTAAACCCCCCAATAAGAAAAGCCCCATCTACTACCTGTAAATTGTCGCTGGCATCAACCATTTTTTGACCACCGTTGAATTTTCGTTGCCAATTTGCGCCTGGCGAATAAAATCGCCCATCACTAAATGTGTGTTCACATACCATTGAATGATCAGTTCTTCACAGCTCTTGGTACAAGGTCTACCTTTCTTCAACCATTTGCCTTAGCTCAAATCCCTTTGTTGCAGATAAATTTGTTTCAACCTGTCTGTTTTTGAAGTTTCCAGGTGAACTAAACTAATTTGGTATCTGAAAAAGTCATGTACTATAATTGATACTTATATTTCTTAGCTATCCTATAGGACAACTGCACAGTTATTTAACATGAACCTCTTATGCAGTAGTTGATTTATGATCTTACCCTTTGATAAACATTTTTTAAAATTCCATATATATAAATATGAAAGCAGAATGGTTACATTTCCCTCTGTTGCAAGCTTCATTTCACTTTCTAATTCTAATATATACCCAATAGAGAGAAAAATTGCTGTCTGGCCTAGACATTATCACTGCTACTTAGGGTTGCCACCTTTTCTGGTAAAAAAATACCGGCCTTCCTATATACAGTATTTATATTTTTTCCCTATTAATAACAATGGGATCAACCATCATTTTTACCGGCCAGGCCAGTACAATACCGGCCAGACCCTACCTACTTACTTTTTTGGGTAAGCGGTTTTCTCCACATATTTTATTACATATGGAACATTAATTTTACAGTGGGCTCATGTGTAGGGCATTATATTAACTTTCTTGTCTTTATTAAGGTTCCCTGGACATTTGTAATATAAACAGGTAAATTAAACCATTTGCAGCAACATTTATAATAAAGACCTTCATACAACTTTAAATTACTAGCGAAAGTTTCGCTAGGCACAAATGAATGTGAGCGCATCTTCACCACTCACACAGCTGAAGTAACGATAGCAAAAAGTCAACAGCGTTCGCATTTTAATGAATTAGCATATTCGTAGAGTATTTTGCCTGGCGAAGTGGTGCGATGGGTGCGGAGCTGACGCTGGCAAAAATTCACCCATTATTGAATCTGCCCCACAGATGTTTGTCACTGCCACGATCCTCTCTGTTGTGTGCCATCCTACCGCAGCAGGTAAAACCTTCACATTTAACAATAATTGCATACAGAGTGTATAGTCCATTTTTGACATCTATTTGAAAATATTAACAGTCAGTTGCAGACAGCATTCGTGTCTTCTCAAGCACTTGTGTAACAAGCTGGGAGCAGACTTTGCAACCATGTAGGGGCCAGCAGACATAGGGGGCCTGATAAGGATCCCCAGCCACCCTCCCAGGACTCCTGCATTAGTGCTAAATGTAAGTGCAAGTGTCAGGAATGGGAATCGTCAGTGGTAGGAGGTGTGGGGGAGTCGCAATTCATTTCTTCCCCCCTCAACTTGCAAGTCCCTCAATTGGGAGCTCCATGTGTTGGTGGTGGGTGCCCACAGTTCCTGATGTACAACATTGTTTCCAGTTAATAGTTGCACTACTTTGCACAATCAGGATTTCGCTTACTACTGCTTAATTCCTAGAGTGGCTTCACTGGGAAAATAATAGAAAAATACATAGTTATTATTATCTTTATTATTATTAATGCTTTTTTTCCACTTCGTGCAACATTCATTTGTTGCACTGCACAACATAATTTTTTCCCCCCAGCTTTATTTACTATTTTCCAGTTAAACAATTACAGTAAGTGAGAAAAGCAGCAATTACTGTGGTTGTTTATGTCATACAAAACTCAACATGTAGCAATACCCTGATTTAAATGCAAGTGAGTCAATTACAGTAAGATTTCTATACTTGTTACTGAAAACCATGTATGTTTTCCTGTGTATTGTATTAACTCTTAAAATGGTAAAAGCGTTCACACCTCTTCCCCATCCTGTAGTTCCCTGTACGTTTGTTGCAGAAATGTCTAAAACACAGTTCAAAAGATTGTTTTTTTTTGTGGGTAAGAACATGTACAATATTTTTCAAACAAAAAATGCTAACCAGTTTTTGTGGTTTTTTTGAATGTTCAATCGCCGGTTTGATTGCAGAACCAACATACTGAAATCTCAGCCACATTACCTTGATGCATCATGAGGATACGAAATAGAGATGTTTATTTCCTGCAGATTAGAACAAATTGTGCTTCCTTTGGCATACTGTACAGTACTTATATGTACTCTCAAATTGGATGCTTGAAACTGGGTTGCAAAAATTTTATATTTTTGTAGGAAGAGCCTGAATTAGTATTGAGTAGGCCAGGGGTCAGTGCTAGCAAATCAGTCTTGAGTTTGATGTGAGCAATTAGCTGACATAATCAGTATTCAGATGGGGCAAAAGTGTCTTTATAAACATATATAATAAGAATAAGAAATAATGAGAAGACAACCTACAATTTATAAGCTTGGCCTACACATACATGCTTATTTTTACTTTCTCCAGATGCACAAACTGGGTCATGCATTTACTCAAATTAAAGGAATTGAGGTTGGGCTTGTAGATACAATTTAGCTTTTTTATAACAGTTGTCTACTACATAACAGAAAATAAAAGCAAGTATCTGATTGATTGCTATGGCTTACTAGTGTAGTCATTAGTTTCATTTGGAGCACATTATTGGGGTTAAACTCATAGTTAGAGCAATGGTCCCACTCTGTTTACTATAGGCTTACAATTATAAGGGTTTTTTTTTTGAGGGAGGAGGTCAGAGGAAAGCAGCAAGAAATTAATGCAATAGAAGCATTAAGGTAAATGATAGTATAGTATAGTATAGTCTACAGACCTCGTGACTGCAAGGGGGTTGCCAAGGTTTCAAGCACAATCCACCTAAGAAATCATAGATGACATGATAACTTGTGCGTGTCAACTTTGTGCTGGAGGCCTGAAACTAAGAATTACAGGAAGGCCATCTTCATTTAAATCTAAAATTCAAATAAAAAAAATGGTTTCCCTTTTCTCTGTAGTAATGAAACAGAACCGTGTACTTGATCCCAGTAAAATATAATTCAACATTATTGGAGGCAAAACAATTAGGTTTATTTAATGTTGAAATTATTTTGTTTGTAGATTTAATGTATGGCAATCCAAAGATTCCTTTCTGGATAACAGGTCTCATACATATAGGGGCAGATTTGTTATGTGGTGTAAAAGATAGAGGTAGAGATAGAGGTATAATTAACGACACATCTCCAGGCTTTTCCATGTAAAAAATGGGGTATTTTTTTACTCACTTTTTTTTTAGCAACTTCTGCTGGAACCTGCTTACATAGGTCTGAAGCAGTGTAAATCTGGTGTAAAAAAAAAGTTTTTGTATATGGTACTGCACTCATCACTATTGGGGATTTAGTTTCATATAGTACACTGGACTTAGACATTTTTTATGATTTATTAATGAATTTTTATCAACTATTTATTCACGTTTTACTGGGACTTTGCACTTTATGAAAAAGATTTTTCAATTCGAAAATGTATTATATTTGGAAAGGGTTATGGTAGTTTAAATAATGGATATAAGAGGCGGGGTTATGCTTTTAAAGGTTTTTGCTGCACTTGTAATTTTTCCTGATGAAGGGAGGTTGTACCCCCCGAAACATTCCCCACTGCAGAAATTTGTGTGTGTACGGATCCGCGAACAAAAAGCTGCTATTGATAAGTATACTGAGGGCATGATAGAGGATGTGAAAGGGAATTGTACTGAGCAGTTGGATTCTGATACATATTGGATTCTTTGGTCTTCAAGCAGAGTTTCCTGCTTGCTGTAGCTTTGCAATGAGCGATTTATTGGGATATTTATTGTTATGACTCAGCATTGTTTTATAGTTTGTGCTGCAGTACCTTGTGATTCTGTTGTATGGTTTATGCATTGCTATAAAAATGTCCTTCTTAGGCTACCATACCTTTCCCATGTGACCATGTGTAACGCAAGGAAATGATTAATATAGCCGCCAGCTAGAGAATACCATCCACAGTAATCCTACCCCATGTGACCATGTGTAACGCAAGGAAATGATTAATATAGCCGCCAGCTAGAGAATACCATCCACAGTAATCCTACCCCATCCAGCCTCGTGGTAGCCTCATTGGTAGGTATTACTTATATTCCAACCCTGATTTATGAATACAGATCATCATTTACCTGTTTCATACAAGTTTTATAAAATGTTATGAGCAGTCACGTCATGGCAGTGCTACATCAGTCATTGCACTAGGTATCTAAAGGTGGCCATACACGGATAGATCCGCTCGTTTGGCGATGTCGCCAAACGAGCGGATCTCCCTCCGATATGCCCACCTTGAGGTGGGCAATATCGGGCTGATCCGATCGTGGGCCCTAGGGCCCAACGATCGGATCCTAGCGTTCGCCAAACGGGTGGTCTGATCGCGGGACCGCATCAACGAACAGATGCGGCCGCGATCCGACGGGATTTTTAACCCCATCCGATCTAGATCTGGCCGACTTTCGGCCAGATCTCGATCGGGGAAGCCCGTCGGGGACCCCCATACACGGGCCAATAAGCTGCCGACTTGGTCTGTCGGCAGCTTTTATCGGCCCGTGTATGGCCACCTTAAGTCTTACCCTTACATGGGTGCTTCTCTTCTTTTACATCTTATACAGTGTTTAATGTATTTGTTATATTATATGACATACTGACAGCATTCTCTGTCTTCCCCGGTTTTACACCTTCCCCTTGTTAATAAAACTGAAGCTTTCTAATCTGGTCTCAGTGGATTAATGTGTGTCAAGCTGCACACTACCCCAGGGTAACAAGTAGTGAGGACAGAAGCTTAGGTTATTCATCTGAAACAAACACACAAACAAAAGCTGTTGTATTGTTTGCAGTATTGCAGAACCCATATGTGTATCTCTTAATGACACACCTACTCACATATTGGAGGAGTAAAGGGGAAATTCACCAATCAGAACATACTGAGTAGTGAAGAAGCCAACACCTCCTTTTTTATGTTAATATATGATATGAAATAGGTAAAGTTACAGCAACTAAAATATCCTAGACATGACATTTCCTCAACAGGTGACTTGTAATATTTATATACGTGTTTTAATATTATATAAGTGTGTTGCTTTAAAAGTAAACCTCAAGTTAGCGCTTTTTCTCCCTTTGTAAGTATGTTTCTTCCTTAATGTCTCATTCAACTTAGTATTAAAGCAAAATGTACCCTAAAAAGTTAGTATGATATCATTTTACTTGCATTTCATTTGGAATTCTCATTGGGTAGAAGGCTTTAAATTAAGTTATATCTTTATTGCCATCAATTCTGTAACAAAGAAGCACTTGCTAGCAGGCCACAGCACCATTTTAGAATGCAAACTGACTAACCACAAACACAGCTGAAATATCACCAACATTGTACTTTGGCTTCAAATATGTTATTATGTCTAGTAAAGGTTTACCGAATGTCTGACTGAAGAATTAAAACAGTGTGCAGTATCTTATGACACATTCTGATTCTTTCTCAAGGAATTCTAAACAATTGTTCCAAATTAATGTCCCCCTAACATTAAGGAGGTTATTTACTAAATTCTGAATGCAAAAATCACGAAAAAATCATGATTTATTTTTTATAAAATCAGAACTTTTAAAAAAATCACAAATGTTTCGGCATGTATTAAACCCTGAGGATGGAAAAGTCTGAATCTGAAAATCCAGCATCTCAGACCTGTCGAGGTTGCGTATAAGTCAATGGTAAAAGTCCCAATTATTTTTTGATGTGCGCTGGGTTTCGTGAAAACTCTGAAATATAATCGTGTAATTCGTGAAAATGTAATAATTTGTAGCAGAAAATATTGAGATAAATTTTGATATCCCCCTTACTGTTCCAGGTCAAATTTTTACAAAAAGACTGATCATTTATTATAAAGGATATAATGAACCCCCACATAATAAATATATCGTGAATAAAGGATATTATAAGTTACCGAAGAGTCCCATAACCATAGAAAAACACGAAGCCGGAGGCCGAATGTTTTTAAAAAGGTAACGAAACTTCGAGGTGACTTCTAATATCCTTATATTTTGCAACAGGGGTCCTTTATTTATTATAATACACACTTTTCAGTGAGTCATGTGACAGAAATGACATCACTAAGCTCCGATTATAACCGATGACATCACTAAGCACTGTTTATAAGGATATAATTTAGAGGATATTCATGGCTCTTGTGTATTATAAGGTTATTAGGAGTCAGTTCCATGACCATATAAAAGCACTTGGCTTCCTATATTTATATGGTCATGGAAAGCCTAGGTAACTTCTGTATTATATCTTTATACTTCTATTTTTCATTTTAGGTAAATTATTCACTTTATAATACAAAATCAGTCTATGGTCGTTCAACAGGTACTGATCTTCAGCTGCCATTATTTTCAGATGTAGGTGAAATGTACTCATAGGTAAAACTGCTTGCTGAAAACAAGGTTGTAAAAGTTTGACCTGGAACAGTGAAGCCAGACTTTCAATATTTATTGTAGATAACGTTTTTCTTTTAGAAATATGACTCAAAGGAACCAATTAAGTAATTTTCAAACAAAACTGGACTTTGACAGTCAATAAATAATAAAAGAATAACCCAGTTGTCAGATGCAGTTTCAGCCTTAGACCTCTCTTGTCTTAAATAATGCACATTCAGTAGTGTTTGTGGAAATGGGACAAAACATATAACACAGTACCTGCTGCAAATAAGAGGTTGGTAGATTTTTACCACATCAATATTTATATATGATTACATGTATTTTAAATTCTGAGACATACATGGAGTATTCTTCACTGAATAATACTGGGCAAAGTAGCCAAGTAGCATGGGTGGCTTTAGACTCTTCTCAGCCTGCTGAGAAATATCACAGGGGTCATGCAATGAAGAGCACTAAGGGACACAAGGACACAGTTTGTGGTATTTGTATATCGGGATCTACCAGTAGACCTTTAGCTGGTGATCAGTAGATCTCAATAAACTGTCAACTTGTATAAATCACCCTCCTGTTTCATTCTTTTCATTAAGATATTTATTACAGTTTATTTATTAAAGTTACACAATAAATCGTTCTTAGTTAAACATAGTAATATACATTTGCTCATAAATCAATATGATGTTAAGTAATGTTTTCAATGGAACAGAATGCTAACAATGCTTTTTCGATGTAGATCATAATGGGGGTAACATCACTAAAAGTAGATCCCTCATTAGTAAGTTATAGGCACTCCTGCTCTAATGTCACATCCTTACATTCACAACAATAATGGTTTGGAATTGTTTGAACTGATTTTTGCAAAAAGTGTTGGGATCTGGCCCATTCTAGAACTGAAGACTGAATTTGGTGCATTTTTAGCAACATCTCTATTGACAAGAGTGCCTTCTGGGTTCCAGTTCAACTATCTAGCAAAATTGTAGGTAGTTACATTCCCATTCTAATGACATGGAGTTAATGTCATTGGGAATATGCATATTATGATGCTAGCCACTGTGCTTTCAGTGTTGAATAGCTTTAGCACATTTGCAACTCCCAGTTTGATAATGCTGAAGGTAATGGGTAAGAGTGCTGGGGTCCACAGATCGATTATAAACAGTGCATCTGAAATGAGTATGTATGTTCTCCCTGTGCTTGTGTGGGTTTTCTCTAGGTGCTCTGGTTGCTTGACACTCTCTAAATACATACATACAAGTAAATTGATTCCTAATGAAATTCACTATAGTGTATTTGAATGTGATCTTAGTTTGTAAACTATATTAGAGCAGGGATTGTTTTGCACAATGTATAATCACTGTACGGCTGCGTCAACATCTGACAGTCGTGTCGCGTTGGATCAACGCTGCAACTTAATCCGACAATGCATTCACTTACCTTATTTCCGTCTCATGTGATTTGTCACCGGCGTTTTGTCACAGAGCATCGGATCACAATGAAAACGTCTGTGTAGTCCTACCCTGATGGCTGATTTCAGGAAGTACTTAGTGTTATTTTAAGGTTGGTATGAAATAGCAAAAGCAATGCGGTATACAGGTTTAAAGTACTATAAGCAGTGCACCTTTTTCTGTTATGGGATATATAATCAAAATCAAGAACAGGACATTCTGACTTGATAATGTTATATCCAGGTAGTTCTACATTTACTGAGTCCTTGTTACAGTCCACAATAAAATTATTCTACATTTAGTCCACAGACTTACTTAAAAAAGGCTAGATTAATTGTGACATAAGGGGGCAGATTTATCAAGGGTTGAATTTCAAAGTGTAAAAAACTTCGAAATTCGACCATCGAATGGAATTACTTCGATATTCGAAGTCGAAGGTTTTTTTTATCGAATTTACCCATATTCGGTCGAAGTAAAATCGTTCGATTGCACGATGAAATCCTTCCAATTGAATTTAATCGATCGATCGAGCTATTTTACTTCGACTTCTAAAAACTTAGCCAAATGTTGGCTATAGGTTCTAGAAGGTCCCCATGTCCACATAGCAATTCGGCAGGTTTAAGGTGGCGAAGTGTCGAAGTTGAACTTTATTAAAGAGACAGTAATTTGATTTCAAGTCAAAGTCGAATTTAGGCCTATTCGATGGTCGAAGTACCTAAAAATTAGTTTGAAATTCAACATTTTTAAATTCAAAAATTCACTTTGATCCTTAGTAAATCTGCCCCTTAGAGTATTTATCATTTCCTAATTCTACACCCATTCTAAATTAAGTGAAATTACTTAAGTTACTTACTTAAGTAATTCTTATTATTAGCTTATTACTACTACTACTGAGATTGCAGTCACTTTTAATCATTCCTATACCAACAGTTCACTTGGGGAGAGACTGCAATATCCCACAATGCCCTCTGTTGGTTTTATGAAAGAATAACAGTGCGCCCTCTGTTGGTTATATCAAAGAATAACAGTGACTGCAATATCACACAGCGCCATCTGTTGGTTGTATCAAAGAATAACAGTGACTGCAATATCACACAGCGCCATCTGTTGGTTATATCAAAGAATAACAGTGACTGCAATATCACACAGCGCCATCTGTTGGTTGTATCAAAGAATAACAGTGACTGCAATATCACACAGCGCCATCTGTTGGTTATATCAAAGAATAACAGTAACTGCAATATCACACAGCGCCATCTGTTGGTTGTATCAAAGAATAACAGTGACTGCAATATCACACAGCGCCATCTGTTGGTTGTATCAAAGAATAACAGTGACTGCAATATCACACAGTGCCCTCTGTTGGTTATATGAAAGAATAACAGTGACTGCAATATCACACAGCGCCCTCTGTTGGTTGTATAATGGATTAACAGTGATGGCAATATCACACAGCACCCTCTGTTGGTTATACGAAAGATTAACAGTGATGGCAATATCACACAGCACTCTCTGCACAATTCTCTGTCACCATCAACTTTGCAAAGAAGTCCGGTTGATCGCTGGGGGAGTCTCTTTGGCGGAATGTGTGCTGCTGGGAGACAGGGCTGTAGTTGTGTCTAGGCTTATACTAGAGTCAATAAGTTTTCCCAGTTTTCGTAGGTAAAATTAGGTACCTCGGCTTATACTCGGATCGGCTTATACTCGAGTATATACGGTAATCCTATTGGGTTTATTTAATGTTTAAATTATTTTTAGCAGACTGAAGGTATGGAGATGCAAATTACGGAAAGACCCTTTAGCCGGAAAACCCCAGGTCTCAAGAATTCTTGATGACAGGTCCCATACTGTATCTTAAAAAGGACAATTTGTATTAAATCATTTATTTTATCAGTCTCTTCAAACTCAAATTCTTTAATAATGATTTATTAAATTTAATGTCTCAAATTATTATTCTTAAAGAACTGGGCATTGCATTCTAACACTACCATTACAGTGTAATGGACTTTACATATCAAGCTCATATAAAGGAGCTTCTTTAAGGGGAGCCATCGTGAAATTTAATATAAGCTTCCTTATTCATTCATTACAAAATGTTTTATGGTTTTAAGTTATTTGTATATAATGCTACTGAAAGTAGTTTGTCTGTCCCTTTCTGTTCTCTGCACAGATGGCTCAGACTGTTGATACAATGTAAGACAAGGCAGCTGATTAAAAAACCAGAGGATTGTTGGGGGATGTTTGTCAAATAATGTCTGGAGGCCCACACATTACAAATTCACACATAATTGTTCTGCCAAATTCCAAAACTGCAGGTGGAGAGACCACTCCTTGTGACATTAGCCCTGTGCAGGTAATTTGTAACTAATTTCCCTTTCCCCTTTCTATATGCGCCCCAAGAAGAGTCAAGTCACCTGTAAATTATGGGTTGAAGACTGACACTTTACAGTGGGCAGTAAGAAAAAAGACAGTAATATCATATTTATGTGAGTAATTTAGATAAATATAAAAATTTAATGATAAAATATTAGATAGAACCAAATATATAAAGGGGGAAATATATACATTTCTGCTACAAATCCGTTCGTGTTTTTTCTTATTTATTATTACATTTTCCCGAAAATTTGCTTTGCGGAAAAAAATCTGATTTTCACAATTTTTTCATCCGATTTTCCAAACTTTTTTGGAATTTTCACCCAAAAACTCAGAAAACTTCACGGTACTGCATGAAACCCAGCGCACATCAAAAAATCATTGGGACTTCTCCCATTGACTTATATGCAACCTCAACAGGTCTGAGATGCCGGATTTTCAGATTCTGAATTTTCCATCCTCAGGGTTTAATAAATTCCGAAAAATTTGTGATTTTTTAAAAGTTCGATTTTATTTTAAAAAATCGCAAATTTTTCGTGATTTTTGCATTCTGAGTTTAGTAAATAACCCCCCTAGAGTGGCAATATGATTTTAACATAATCAAGCAAGCAAAAATAAAATGTTTGAAACAGATTAAAGAATATTAAGGATACATACAATATATGCAATGGGAATGTCAGATCCATATGTGATCTTAACCAAAGGCCTTGTTCACCCACATTGCAAGAACCGCAGACAGCAGTTAAACCTCAACAACAGGTATGCAGCCAGAGCGTAGCAAAAACAGGTGTGTCAGGTGAAAAATAGGTATTTAGGAGAAAGGGATTCATGTCATTTATGCTCTGTCTTCAAGAGCACACATGCATAACCGCTTTCCCCTCAGAACTTGTCACTCCAGCTTCGGCAAACTGTCATATACTTTGATTTGTTGTGTTTTCATCTGCTCTGAAGTTTGTACCTGACCTTCTGTACAAAAGAAACTGTAAGGAAAAAGCATTGTTTCATATTGGATATGGAAGCAAATCACAAACCATTTTTTTTAAATGCAGATTTGATATTTTAAGACTGCAAATATCAAGTTCAATTAATTAGCAATGTGCAGTTTATTTAGAAAATGTGATTTCATCATAGCTGCATAGTTTGACTTTCAAGAATTCAGCCTTGATGCTTGGCAAAATTTAATCTATTTTAGAATTTTCAATATATGATTTGAAATGGTACATTAGTTACAAAATTATCCAATGGTACCTTGTTCTGAAGGAGTACCAATTGTTTCCTTGTAGTAGCAATGCGTATGTTCAAGTCAGATGCACATTAGTCAAAACATAGCCTATGGGTTTATTTTGCTAAACATTAAACTACCTATTTAACTATCAACCCTGGTCTATTTATTAAGAAATCTGTTGCTCATTGAACTGTAAAAGTTTGCCATTTGAATACTTATGGTTCAAAAGGAACACTGGTACTTTAATAGCCCATTAAATGGTCCAATCGTTATACTATTACCATTTTGCTTACACAATATCACCAGCAACTTTCTGATTGGGATAATCCTATTTGTTATGGAGACGAAGACTTAGCCTACACTCAAATTTATGATCCTGTCATATACACCATTCCTGTCGATCTGGCAGGTTTAAAAATCCAGTTGGGTCAAGGAATGCATTGGCTTGTTGATGTGGTCCTCGCACCGATGGCCTGTTTCTCCTGCATTGTGATCCAATCGTGATCCCAAAAACCAAATGATTGGATCAACCCAATATCACCTATCTCAAGGTGGGCATATCGATTAAAGATCTGCTTGTTAAAATCAACCCTTAAGTGTTGTTACTGATGTGAGATACAGACAAATAGCTATGAAATTTACTGTGGCAGAAAATGTTATTACTGGGATTTATGATTCATATTCCTTCTAGATTATATCAGTGATTTTTTTTGAAGCATAACCTGCACATCATGGTTGAAAACTGTAATGGAAATAGCATATTCACCTCTGTGAGCTATAACAACAGTGTTTTGTTTCATCTGCTTTAACCCTGATGAAAGTAAAAAAAGACAAAGTTAAACAAAATGCCATGTGTGCTATAAGACTGTGAGCTAAACTGGGCCCAATGTGGCCATATATGGACCAAAAAGGACTGTTCTGAACTCTGGCCCTAGGGCCAATAAACAGATCATAGAGTGGGCCTACAGAAACCTGTTGGACAAGGACTGCAGTGATGCGCTAAAGCATTTTTTGACCAAGGGTGTCTTCAAACCTGCAAATGATATGTGACCAAGAAGGCCCATTGGCAGGCCCCATACATTGGCAGATAAGCTGTTTACTTCTGAAGGTTCTGAATTGGCAGCTTGCCTTAAATCTGCCTGTGTGACCACTTTTAGGGGTATCTAATTAATAGAGAGCAATTGCCCTATTATTCAATTTTAATTTTTATGAAGGCACCTGGCCCTGAATCATCCTTAATTGTCCTGGGCCTCAACATTCCAGGAAAGGTAGTTGGTTTCTAAAAGTGTATTAATTGCACCCTATATTTTATTTTCTCACCTGAATTATACTGCATGTGCCACCAGCACTTTCAGGTTCATTCCCATAGCTTCCTCTTCAGATTTATATGCCTGCCAAAATTCAAGTGTTTCAATAAAGCAAAGGTTTATGTGGTTCTTTTTGTGCAAGCTGCTTTGGTTTACCCACAGGACTTGCCTAAATGAATTGTTTTGTAAAGAAGGCAGCTTTTTGGCAGCGGAAAACAGTCTTGGCTTAATCAGGTATTGAAGGCACAAGCCTATGCTACAGTGCAGAAGGTCTGGAGTAAAGTTAAGCTTGAAAATATTCGACATAAAGGCCCATGTCTAAACACAGCAGCCATCCCATATGCTTGGGGTTGACTTGTGTCTTGAGACAGAACCTCACCTGCACAGAATATTCTTAACAAAATGTACTTTGATTTATTCCTGATCATGAGGAATGTCTGTAAGGTAGTCATAGAAAATACTGAATCCTTACCTTTTGATAGCAGTGGTTTGGGCCAGAAATAAAGCCCTATACCTGTACTAGTTATCCTATTCAGGTTAAATGCTTTCCTAAAGATGTCCGGTTAATAGATGCAGCAGCTCCTGGCATCAATTTCAGCACACAAGCAGGAGAATGTCACCAGGTGTTTACCTACTGCATAACAAGCCTTTTCCACCATACAGAAATGTCTTCACACTACTTTTACCACTACAAATGTCAGCTATGCTGAAAATTCTTGTTGAACCTTTTGCAGCTATGCTAGATAATTCCTTCTATAGTAATTCTAGAATACTCAGATACAGTTAAGTGTCACAATGTTTATTTATTGTGGAGGATCCAGATCTCTTATCCTGTTTATCCTTAAATCAATTGGCTCCCAGATCCTACCTCAACTTGAAGCTACCCTATGCATTCCTGCAGCAGAAATTATATTACAAATGTTACACTATACTTCTTGTTGATCTTATAAAAGAAGCCATTACCTCTTGCTAAATATTTCCACCACCCACTTTCACTAGGCATACACAAGGTAATTTAAACTCTAATAGGAATGGTAGCTTACCATAACCTTGCATTTACTAAATTGGCTTTGCTTTTAAAATAATCAATGCAATTAAGTGAAAAACACATTTTATCAAATCTATAAAGGGTGATTTCTTGACATTATTCACTCTTAACACTGTATACATATAATTGAAAGTAATTTCCAACTAAGGAATTGCACCCTTTTGGTAAATGATATCTATACTTTTCTTATCATCTTATTTTCCAAATATATATATATCCAAATACTTTGTTTCAGGATTTGCTTTGTCTCAGAAAATGTTTCTTGTTGGTATGGTGTACAATAGTTATCACTTAAAACACTGATGGAATTAGCCTTATCAGAATAGAGCATGCCGTTAAACAGGACTCAAATCGTTTGATAATGGTTCTTAGACTTAAAGCATTTTTTAATGAATTTAATGGAAATATACTCAGCTTGTTTTGAGACTCTGTTTATGCCATGCGAAGTTATCATGGACTTTAAATTTCTTTTCAATATACAAATGCACAAGAGTGTGTCATGTGTTTGTGTTTAAATCCGTATATGCTTGTGCTTCTTTATGTGCTTATATGATATGATGAGTTAATAAAATCACTACATTATGTAGATGCAACATTTTTTTTAACGGGGTGCTCACACTCTGTATTACCTTCAGATGTTGTCCCTCAGACTTGGCCAGTGTTACGATTGGTATCCCAAACCCAGAACAATCCCCAAGGTCCCGGTCGTGGCTCAGTCGTCTGGCTATAACAACCACCTTTCACTTCAGGAGGAGCCCTCCACTACTCGGGTGCCGCCATGTCTTATAGTGAGCGGACAAAGGAGAGAGTTCTGGGCAGGCAAGGGAACCGAATGTAGTACTGAAATGGAGGACAAGAAGATGGGACAGGCCAGGTCAATACCAGCAGTACAGAATCAAGAGACAAGAGGATGGTCGAGGTCTAAGCAGGGGCGCTCCACCAATGAGGCGAGTTGAGACACTCGCCTCAGGCGGCAGCGCCCCCCTGGTTACCAGGGGCGGCAAAAATGCCGCTCCTGGTAACTAAGAGCCGAATTTCCGGTTTTCAACCCGGAAATTCGGCTCTTCTAGTGCAGAGAGCACAATTGCGCTCTCTGCACTAGCGTCGTGCAGCGCCCCGACCCCCTCCTGCGCAGAAAATGTGAGCGCCGTGAGGAGGGGTCGGGGCAGCAACGGAAGGCCGCCTCAGGCGGCATAAAGGCGCGGATCGGCGCTGGGTCTAAGGCCAAGTTCAAACACACCAGATTCACAGTACAAAACAGAATCCAAAAGAGTAGTCAATACTCAGGCAGTGGTCAGGACAGACAGCAGACTAGACAGGGTCAGGGACAGACAGGCCCGGATTTGTGGAAAGGCCATCAAGGCCTGGGCCTAGGGTGGCAGCATTTTAGGGGGCGGCATGCTGCCCAACCACATTCACATTGATTCAGAAACACTGGGGATTCTCAGAAGTTAAAATTGTTTTTATAATCTCCTGTGCACCAATCCCCATTGCTCCGGTCCTGATGATGAAAATTTGCGTGGATAAAAGGGAGAGGACGGAGGGAGACGAACAACAGCAGCCTAGGGGTGCCCGCTATTTAAATCCGGCCCTGGGGACAGGCAGGCTCAAGAACAGATTAGAAACACTAAGAATAGCACCCAGAAACTAACTAATATACCTTTACATTGGGCAACAAACAATAGACAAGGATCTCTTTAAATTTTTAAATTTTGCGCAAAAGCGAAGAGGTCGTCTTCGACACGCCAAACAAATCCGAGAGCAGCCAAGCGGCGCAAACCCGGAAGCGGCAGAGAGGACGGTAGAGGGGTCACACCCCCTCTAGACCACCAGGCAAGTCTCTTACAGTAACAAATCCCTGCAAATGCCGGTAGAGCATGTGTTACATGTCACACTTTTATCCAGACAGGCCCTTTGTGTAGTTGTGAAGGAAGGGTTAACCACACTGTATAACACACATTATAGCTGATGTTTCAAATAAACTTGGATGACAGTGATTCTTAAATTAAAATTATTACTTTATTTTCAGGATGTTACACAATCTCTTAAGGGATACTGTTCAGATGGAACAAGCATCAATCACTTCACAGTTATTTCAGACACTTTCATCCCTTGGATACAGTATTCCCACAGTTATAGTATTTGAAACACCCTAGAACTAGTACTCACTTAGGGTTGAACTTATCCCCAGCAATAGCAGATGCTCACAGTGGTCCAGGAATCTCCTATTTCTGAGCCTAGCTGATTAAGTCCCTATAGTGGAGGATGACACTATGGGGCATTAACACTTCCTGCCTCCTTGCTGAAGCCCCTGGCTGCTTTACTAACTACCCTGATCATATTTCTTACTCCTGGAACAAGCTCTTACAGAAACTCGGGAAAGTCTCCTCTTACTACTGATGCTTACCTCCACCTCTTCTGGAACCAACTGCCTCCTCCAGCAAATGGAGATCCACTGATCATTTGGTAACTTATGTTTTTTAAGGTTAGGGAATCATGCCCATGCCCATTGGTTATTGGTAATAGGAAGGTTACAAAACACTGCCCAAGAAACAGACATGTTATGCAGAATATTCCCTCAGTTCCCTCAGAACTGAATTGACTGGGGGTCAATATTGCAAACTTGCCTTTAGGGCTTGCAAAAATAACATAAGATATCCAATAGAACCTGTGATGCTAAGGAAATGCTAGTAGAAATAAAAATGGTTTTTAGAAAAAAAACATACATAAAGTAGAGAAATTAAAGCGGAGAACATTAAATGACTTCAGACAGTCGCTTTGAGGTAGTGACAAGAAAAAACTGCTTTTACAAAGGGGAACAAAGTGGATAAAAACTTTAGATTGCTTACAACGAAATGGTATGGATGATTACTTTAGCTTTTAATACTGTCTTTGATGTGTTCCCTCCGGCTCTCAATTCTGGATAATGTACAGGTCTCCTGCTGAGACTTGCTACTTCTTGATACAGAGGCAACTGAATCTTGCCTTACTTTCCTTTAATTATAAAGATGTCTCTTGTGCCATTTCCCAAGTGCCAGATAATTGCTTGCATAGATTTTCTTCTTGTACTCTACCAGAGCCTGCCATGTTTTATAGATTATAGTTTGTATGCCCTGTGTCTTGTTCAGAGCATATGTTTTTTCTTTTTATAACTTAATGATATTTTTTATGGTTAGTATTTTTTTTTATTTGGGTATGTACCTTTAATTAACTACAATGGGGTGCCATATAATTAAAGTAATAGTATACATTCAGAAAAAATACTTTAAATTTTTTTTACCGTGAACTTTTAGCATGATCTAGAGAGTGATAATCTGTGGAAATTTGCATCTGGTGTTCATTTTTTAATATTTGTGTTTTTTTGAGTTATTTAACATTTTATTCAGCAGCTCTCTAGCGGTTATCTGGTTTGTAGGGTCCAAATGACCCTAGCAACCAGGCATTGATTTGAATGAAAAACTGGAATATGAATAGAAGAGGGCTTGAATAGAAGGTTGAGTAATAACAATGAAATTGTAGCCTAACAGAGCATTTGATTTTTAGATGTCATGGTCATCTGAAATTTTGAAAGAGTCAGAAGAAGGAGGTAAATAATTCAAGAATGGAAAAGAAACAATGAAGGCCTATTGGCAAGTTGCTTAGAATTAGCCAATCTATAACCCCCTAAAAGTTAGTGTAAAGGGAAACCACCCCTTCAAGGTGATGAGCTCTCTGATCACTTCCAGGTTACTGTATTACCTCGAGTTAATACTGCTGTATGGAAAATGTACACTCACCCATTAAAGGGATTACAGTCTGGAACTGAATTCTGTTTCCATGTGCTAATCATAAATCATACAATGCAATACAAATAAAGCACACATGGAAACTATTAATGTTCGGTACTCTGATGTAGTTCAGGGCAGCATCAGGACAGTAGCTTTCTTATGAAGAGTTTATGCTAAATTCTTTATACTGCCACGCAGATGACATATTTAGTTACATAGTTAAGTTGGGTTGAAAAAAGACCAAAGTTCATCAATAGTGATGGGCGATAATAAATAAATTCGCCCATCACTATTCATCAAATTCAACCTTATTTATACAGACCTATCTATAGACTCACACATATAACTATATATACAGTACCAGTACCTTTACTAACTGTGGATCTTAAAAGGGTTGTTCACCTTTGAGTTAACTTTTAGTATGATGTAAAGAGTGGTATCATGAGACAATTTACAGTTAATTTTATATAATTTGATATCATTTTAATTTGATATCATTCTTGAGTTATTTAGCCTTTTATTTAGCAGCTCTCCATTTTGCAGTTTTAGCAATCTAGTTGCTAGGGTCCAAATTACCTGAGCAACCAGGCATTGATTTGAATAAGAATCTGTAATATGAATAGAGTAGGATCTGAATAGAAAGATGAGTAATAAATAGAAGCAATAACAAATTTGTAGCATTACAGAACATTTGTTTTTTGGATGGGGGTCATTAACTGCGTCTCCAAAGATGCCCCAGTAGCTCCCCATTTTCCTTTCAGCTGATTCACTGCACATTCTCTGTGCTGCTAATAGTTACAGAGCTTAGGGACCCACTCACAATATACAGTACACATAGAATATAAATGTCACAATATAAGGCTGATTAGTAATTAATACAGATAATTATTATATGGCAGCACAGAAACCCGTGCAACTAGCATCAGAATTTAATAATCAGCCTTGTAGCACCAGTTTATTTTACAGGCCAACCTCATTTTCTGCTTGATAATTTACGACGACCCCTAAGCTTAGCTTCTCAACAGCTTCTCAGAGCCCACTGAGCATGTGAGTGTCCAAGATGGTGACCCCCTGTGAAAAGTTTGAAATCCTAGATCATTGCTGCTATTAACAAGCTGAAACTTTAGGCTGGTGCAATAAGTTAAGTATATAAAATATGGCATTTTTAGAAATATTCATTTTTAGGGTTTAGTTATCCTTTAATGGAAATTATCCTTCACTGACATTGTATTAGCAAAATACTTATTTGCAAGTAGTGAAAAATATTCGTATTCTTCACTGAGGGGAAGGGAGGCAGCAAGTATATCCTGCTATGAAATAATTTTCCTTCTAAAACATTAGATTTCTCCTGAGTAAGAGTAATGTAGTTATGGGGAAGGAAAAAAGAAAGATTGGGTAAACAAATAATATGCATACATGTGTCAGTTTGTATGCATTTGTATACACAGACAGACACACAAACATTGATTGTTAACAAATAGGTTGGAAATTAATAAACACATCACATTTGAATTTTTTGTCTCTTTTAAACTCGTAGTCGGAAATGTTTATTATTTTAAAGTCAACAGTGCGTAAACCGTTTATTTTCCGGATTTGTGTCACTATCGATAACAATTACTTGTCTGACTCATTTCTTAGCTGAGTGGTACTTCCAGACAATAGTGATAGTCAGCCCCTGTGAGCAATGCCATTGCCCAATCATGATTTACAATTTCAGCACAACTCATTAATGATGACAGTTGCATTACAGCAGATGACAGCGCAAGAGTCAGTCGTTTTCAACAGAAGTAGTTACTTTTCCTAATGTCTCTTTAGCTCTATTTTGTTGATGCTGCAACTGCTGTCGCATCCTTGTCACATTCCTCGGTGTTTACGTGTCTCAAGGCCATGGAAAAAGATCATGTGACAGGACGCGTGTGTTACTGAGAAACTGTAAGACTAGTTCAAAGTTAAAAAGGGAGAAGAAAGGGAATGATAAACAATGGCTTGAAAAAAACCCAACATCTGACATTTCCAAAAAAGGAAAGGCTTTGTAGTATTTTTCTTTTTCATGTTGCTAAAGCGCTTTGTTTTGTCATGCATATCTTCGCTGAGACATAAACAAGTTTTAGAGCCAATTATGTAGGCACAAATGTTTTGTCGCTTTATTTGCTGTTCACGTATGTCTGAAAGGAAAGAAGATGTCATAAAATGAATAAGTTATTAGTGGCGAAAAGAGCTGAGCTAAAGATACAAGCAGCAGTTTATTTTATTGAGACTTAAATATTAAAAATATTTATATTAATGATGGGAATTACTACGTGCAATTCATTATTATGTACAAATAGACATACTACCTCCAACCATTGGAGGGCATAATACAAGCTTCTATAGTCTATTTGAGAGTGATGTTTGTCATACAATATATACAGGTATGAGATATATTATCTGGAATGCTTGGAACCTGGGAGTTATCTGTAGGATATGACAGCATGCATTAAGGCTAATAAATACATTTTAAAAATGTTTAAAATGCAATAATATAATATAATACGATATAGGATTGTTTTACCATAAACATGGAGCTATACTAGCTTAGTTATCATCAAGTACAAGCTAATGTCTCATTATTACAGAGGACAAGTTTAAAAAAGGGCACTATTGGAAATGTCTTATTTTGTAGCTTTCTAGATAATGGGTTTGCAGATAATGAATCTAATATACGACCTAACCCTAAAGTGTCATTAACATCGGCTGGTTCTACATTCAGATCATTGGCCCATCACTGATTGCCATGTCATACCCCATAGTCCCATGATGTCACAATCACACCCCTGTGATGTCACCTCCTGCCCCCAGTACAGCTTTCCGGATGGGGAAAGGAAGCAACCGTAATGCCAAAGGGAAAAAATGGTTTGAATCATGTCTCTTAAACATGATCTCTCTCTGATCTCTCTCTGATCACTTCCAGGCTACTGCATTACCTCTGGTTAATAATTCTATACATTTGATACAGAAAATGTAGATGTTGAGCATACGATCACCCATTAAAAATATTGTGGTTTGGAACTGGCTGTTGCCTGAGCTTTGTTTCCATGTACTAGTCTTAAATCAAAAATCGATACAATAAAAAGAAAGAACACATGGAGACTTTCTATGCTTGGTACTCCAGTGTATTGCAGGGTGTTGTCCTTTCATTCTCCTACAGGACACGGTCATAGGTGTGAGTGACGAGCAGAACCATGAAATTGAAGTTCAAGTCCCATCCCTGTCACTCTGCTCACAGCTATGAAACTGTGTCAGATAATTCTCATGGGGGGTTTATCAGCTAGGGTGTGATTAAATCACAATTGTCCCAGTCTAAGTTTGAAAGGGGTAGTTGCTGGCAGAAGGAGGGACACAATAGTATACAAGACCTATTTCTTTAATGCAGACTGTTTATACACAGTAGAAGATGTGCAAATAACATTGCTGGGAATTTGATCTAACTGCTAGGGTTGCCAGATAGCCAACGATGTAATGGGGGGTATAGTTGTGACATTTACGGCATTCAGCTAGGCTATGAAGGGACTGGGTTGCTTCTGATTAGGCAGGTTCAGGGGAGCAGAAAGAAGGGTTTTGGGCAGATCAGAGGTGTGCATTAACTTGGGATTTGTAATACTGGCTTAGGGTTTGGCTGTTTTTTTTTACCAGCCAGATGGCAACCCTACTATCAGTTGGTAATGAGGTGCAATATAATTTACAAGGAAAAGGCTGCAGCTTCTGTCACCCACTGGCATGAGCACAAAGACTGTGACACAACTTCAGTGGTGGAGCTGAGAGACATGAGGGAGGGATTATGATGAAAAACATGCCCTGTTTAAAATAAATAGTTGATATAATGCCCCAGTGCAGTACTATAGTATGAACCTCACCAAGTGGCATGCCTAGAAGGTTCTGGGCACTAAGGCACCCTTAACCCCACACTGTATACCAGTCATTTAATTCCTCTTAGTGCCACAACAAAAGCTTCCCATTAATATCTATATCTGAGACCAGAAGCAAAACATACTTCACTGGATGCTCTGCATGTTTCTGCATACAGCACCCCTGGGAATTAAAAGTAGTGAGCTACAAATATGGATGAACAGCAGGTAGTACTAAAAAGAAATGGAGACTATTCTCCCAAAGCAATAAAAGTTATATTAATTCTAAAAGGTCCAAGAGTCTTTTAGCCTTTTTTTCCACTTTTTTGTAATGAGCAAGATTTTCCCACATATTCAGAAAATATCTGAAGCCTTAGTCTGAATATGAAAATACTTGAGTCACAGAAAATAAGCATCCTAGAAATCATAATAGTAAACAAGTCTAAGTAACATCGCCAAGCACTTTAAGACTACATAGAAAATGTCTGTATGCCGGCACCATATGAGTAAGATTTATCGGAAGCTTCATTGAATCATTCTATTTATTTAGATATGCGTTCTCATCTGGCGTTTTCTGGGGAACAGATTCTGTACTTTGGGAAAGTAAAGTAAATTGAGCATTTTTGCAATTTAACATTTTTTGTACAGCAAGTTTATACAGGCTGTAATAGTGGAATCCCTACTGAGATTATTACTCCGGACTCCAAATCCAAAAACGAAACCCAGCCACATGTACCTTATCCTGGACTTAAATGAATATGAATAAGGCACATATCTATTATTATAGGTAGGTGGGAACATAGATTTTAATGCATTTTCTGATTTTGTGGCAATAAGACACTTTCTCAGAAGCCATAATGCCCACTGTACACCCTGTGCATTAAACATCAAACATTGTACACTGAAGTTAGAACAGGGTCTTCTGTTATAACTCCCTGTTTGGGACCAGAAGATCCCCATGACTGGCCAGAAAAGTACTATCATAGGCAGCTTTAAGATCACAAACCCCCCCCCCCCACATTAAAAAGCTGCATGACCTTCAAGCTGAAAGACTCCCACATGGTGCAGATCCTGTGCAAATGCAGGAA
The DNA here is from genome assembly GCF_017654675.1 of Xenopus laevis. NCBI lineage: Eukaryota > Metazoa > Chordata > Amphibia > Anura > Pipidae > Xenopus > Xenopus laevis. The sequence goes on from NC_054379.1 coordinate 83,329,309, forward strand.
CTGCCCAACTTGGATAAACCTCTAAACATTCTGGGGATGGACACTATTGACACGGAGAAAGGTATTGTCGGTAATAGTCTTATGAAATAAATCAGTGATCAGCTGCTGCTCCATAATATCTTATCAGTGGTGTAGCTAGCATACAGCAGACACCATATGGGGTACAAGGGGGCCCCTATTGCTGTGTCTGCTATATGGTAGGATGTTCTGTGAGAATTTGTCTCACTGGTAAAATTAATTTCTCAACCTGAACTATTATAGAAACCTACAAACTTATTAACTGAAATGATCAAATTGGCAATATAACAAAAATAATTAATCATATGTTTGCAGAAGGGGTTACTATTACCAAAATCCCATAGAAACATTGCCATATGAAGGTGCAAAATGCAACCCCATAGCCACACCCCATCTCTGAAGGTAAAAGGTATGATTGAGCATAAAGTAATATTTAATTTTATACTATATTGGTATTGAGATGATAATTCAATGACCACATCAATAAATTATTGAACCTACTATAATATAAATAAAACCAAATTTCTTCCAATCATCGTGTTTTACAGAAGAGTAAAACAAGGCTACTGTACATCCATTGTTACCTATCTAAAGAAAGAACTCTAAAGGAAATACCTTGAATTTTATTGATTCAGTCAGTGCTATCTCTAAGGTAATGTAAAAGACCCACAACCGGAGTAAAATATTGTTCTTTTAGCGATCCATTGCTGGATCCAAAGGGTCTTCCCTGCACAGTTAGGGGGTTACTTACTAAACGTCAGTCGGGATTTTAGGGGCAAAACTCAAATTTTTCTGTTTTTTTTTTCTTCTGTTTTTCAATTTTTTCGAGATTTATTAAAGCCTGATACATCAAAAAGCCAGAATCTAAAAATCCACCATCTCAGACCTGCCGAGGTTGTGTATAAGCCAATGGCAGAGGTCCCTATTCTATTTTGACATTTCTGTGGCCTGCGCTGGAATTTGACAGAAAATCAAACCTTTTCTGGCAAAAATCCGAAAATTTAGAGCTCTTCTGGAAAAAGCACAAAAAAACTAGTAATTCATTAAAAAACTCAGAAAAATAGTACAATCCAGGTTCGAGTTTTTACCTGAACCAATTAAATCAAGCTTTTTTTAATAACAAATTAGGTCAAATCGGGTATTAGAGTTTGGTCGTGGTTTTTATTTTTTTTTAAAAAAAATTGATTAATTTGGATTTTAGTAAATAACCCTCTTAGTGTGGGTCTTGTGTAACCAGTGTCATATATGAACATGCAAACTACCACCACCAATATAAGAACGATACACCTCACTCTTGGCCCTCTCAAGCAAATTTAACAACAAACCTCAAAACCTTTAAGTAAGTCGCTGTTTAGATACTAAAACACAACTGGTGAACAAATGAAGTAATGTACAATTCAGGCGCTTTAGCACTTGCAGCCCTATAGTTTTTCATCTACAATTAAGATATAAATTTTAGCTATAGCCTTTTTTGTACTGTACTTTTTTCCTGCCAGCATCAGGCTTTTATCCCTAGATACGCTGATTCTCTGTTATCACTGTAGTAGTCGTTTTTTTTTCTAATGATAATACTTTGCAAAAACAGGAAAATAGTTAAGAAAGCTCCACAAGAATCCTTTTCCTCTTTGCCTGTTTTCTTATGGAAAGAAAACGACAGTTTTTATTGTGTTTGCCAGGCATATCATTACACAGTTCCTTACTGTGTCATGCATCCTATAATTGTGATTTACTTTCATGACTCACTGTTATGTCAAGGGCTTCTTACAGGCAGACATCTGTTTTTGTCGAGACCCTTTAAGAAACACGTACTTAGGGACCTACTTAAAAAGGTGTGTAAAATGATTAATGCCAAAACAGTATTGTAAAGTAAATGACATGTTCTTAGGCATACATCACAACAGTGGAAATCATCAGTTACAAATAGATAATTTATGGCAAGTTATACCACACTAACATCAAAATAATTCAAGACACAGATAGATAGCTGAATGGATCGATTATTAGTACTGTATTGTATATATCAGCCCCACAAAGATTTGTTTAAGATAAATTAAAAAATTCAAAGTTCCCCAAACTTTTATACCCGTTAGCCACATTCGAATGTAAAAAGAGTTGGGGAGCAACACAAAGCATTAAAAAGTCCTCATGGATGCCAACTAAGGGGTGTGATTGGAGATTTGGTAGACCCTGTGTGGACTGGCAGCCTACAGGAGGCTTAGTTTTGCAGTGCACCTGGATTTATTCAACCAAAACTTGCCTCCAAGCCAGGAATTCAAAAATTACCACCTACTTTGAGGCCACTGGGAGCAACATCCAAGGGGATGGTGAGCAACATCCAAGGGGATGGTGAGCAACACGTTGCTCGCCAGTCACTGGTTGGGAATCACTGATGTAGAACATTAAAAACAAGAGCAGCATCTGTATTTTTCATAAGCATATCCTGGGTAATGTAATAAAAGGCACAATGTTTCCAGGGGTGTTATTCGGTTCCCCAACCATGCAAAGAGAACTGCACAAAATTACTGGAGGCCCATGATGGTAGCAAAATCGTGAATCACCTGCCCCCCCAATGACTACTCCCCCACTACACTAAGGTGTAAATAGGTCTAGTAACGAGTTCCTATCAATCAGATCCTCCATACTAATGGGTTGCCATCAGTTACTAGTCCTATAGCAAACTTTGCACCTTATATTCACCATACCAAATTCCTGTTAACTGTCAATGGAGAATTTTCACATTTTTCAGCTCCCACTCATATTTATAACAGGCAATTCTAGAGATAAAGAATGTTTCCTGCTCACAATAAAGTTTTAATACACAAAAGTCTATTTAATGAACAACTAATGGAGAACAAATTCAACATATAAACACATTATAATGACATACTAAAATATGTTTATAAACAAATCAAATGCATTATCGCAATCTGTAACTCACATAATAACATATAGCCACATATAAAGCTACATAAAGTACCCAATTGAGCACATTCAGGAAAATATCATAAAATAGCTCTGCTAAGATTTTCATCCCTCCAGTTTTCCATCCTGATATCTTAATTCAGAAATGTGGGAATATCAACGTAAAATTAATTTATAATTGAAGGAAATTATAACTAAAGGGAGACAGTATCAGTTTCCTGGGCATGTGTATCTTGGGGAAAAGTGAATGACCTGCACTGCAAATCCTCTACAATCTACAGGAACAAGATGAGGGGTCATTTACTACTTGGAAGGTAGAGTGCAAAGTGCATATCTGGAAACAAGGAGAAGGCTGGCCTGTGCCCACCAATGATTTGCTCTGCAGCTACTGTATATGTATAGTAGAGCCAGGCCCCAAGCAGACATGCTATATCAGAAGTGCTCTTGTGGGTTGTAAATGACCCCCAACATTGAGTTTCTTTCCCTTAGCATATGCTAGCCCAGACAGAATTGAGGAGTGTCTAGGCACACTATAACCTCATATAAGAGTGAAATGAAAGCTATGATTGAAAATAGAATAAAGACCTAAACATTGGTGTGTATAAATATATTCTGCATTGTATATTAATATTAATAAACCTATGAAACATAAAAGCTGCATAAAAGCTGACAACAGCGGGTCAGGGCACAGAGCGCAAAAAACAGATGAAGTTCTAGTGAGGTTACAGTCTAAGGCGGGTTCCCAACCTTTTTTTACCTGTCAACCACATTCAGATGTAAAAAGAGTTGGGGAGCCATGTAAGTATAAAAATTGTTCCTGGGTGGTGCATAGTGCTGTGATTGGCTTATTTGGTAGCCCCTATGTGGACTGGCAGCATATAGGTGGCTCTGTTTGTCAGTACACCTGTTTTTTATGCAACTAAAACTTGGCTGAAGCCCAGAAATTCAAACATAAGCACCTGCTTTGAGGCCACTTGAGGTTGGTGAGTAACATGTTGCTCATGAGCCACTGGTTGGGGAACACTGGTCCAAGGTTTGGGCTGGCAGTTTTGGACAAACAGCTCCAGAATCTCTCTTTAAGCTTTATACAGTAGGTGTACTATTAATGGCCATGGTCCATTGCAAACATTTTAAGAAAGGCTTGAAAAAAGGCCTAGGATGGCCTGAAACATTGCTGTAATCTGGGGTCTGCACCATGTGTTTAGAATAAATGTATTTTTACTTGGGCAAGGTGCTGTACACTTTGTTTCTACAGGGTCTTGGACATTCAGATGACCACAGAGACCGATCACAGGGGCTGAGGTACTGTCCTCATGAAATAAAGGAAGACTACAACTTGTCAGAAAGCTCAAGGGGCAAATTCACTAACCTCCGAAAACTCGCCAGCGACGGCTTCACTCACAGCGCAACACTTCACCAGGCGTAGATTCGCCATGACAACGCTAATTCACTAAAATCCGAAGTTGGGTCCAGGGCACCGAACGCTGGCAAAGTTGCGCTAGCGTTACTGCGCCAAGTGAAGTAAAGTTGCGCCAGCATTGCCTAATTTGCATACTGTGGGAAGTTAAAGTTCAATGGAAGTATATTTTGCAGCAAATACGTTACACTACACAAGCCCAGGAAACCTTAATAGAATAAAAAAGTTGTTATATTGCCCTACACATGAGCCCAGTGTATAGTTTATGTGCCATATGTTAGGAAATGTAGGGGGAAAGCATATTATCCCCAAAAAAATTTAAGCTCTACCACCCAGAAAAAGGAAGAGATGCCAGCGTTTTTAGGGACTCCTATCTACTCTATTGCACTTCCACCTGGTCTGAGGTGGCGAAGGCAAGTCTGGCGCAAGAGGTAACGCTCAGTTCAGTCTTAGTGAATTTGCGTAGTTACGTCCATTCGCCAGATCGCAAATTCGCCAGGTGTTAGGGAGCGAAGTACCGCTAGAGTCTATCTCCTTCACTAACGAAGTTACGCCAGTGTCTGTTAGTAAATAGGCGAAGTACCGAAATTACGTCACGCTGGCGAATTTTCTGCCCTTTAGTAAATTTGCCCCCAAGTGTATCAGATACATGTTGATAAAAATATTAATGCCTGGAGCACACATGACACTATTGGAGGTGCAGACGCTGTATCCTGCATTGAAGAAACAGCACAACTAATGAACATGTAAAGTTTCATGTAAAATATTGGTATATCGCAAACTCTCCCTGAAGTATACCTTTCTGGACTTGATAATGAGTTATCATTAAAAATATATATATCTATTCTCTTTTAAAAGTATCTATGCCTTTAAAACGATACCCTGCATAGCCCTTTAAAACGCATGTGTTTGTTGAAAGACATTATAGGTTTTGTTAAAACTGAGGTTATGGGGTGTATAAAGTCAAATGTTTCTCAAACACCCAAGATGTGTTTTAATGACAATTTATTTTTTCATTCCTGGCATTGCTACGCGAGGTGCTGCATCTGTGGTTCCTTATAATGCGACTGATTTAATTGCCAGATATGTGTACTACATATAGGCGTGCCCAAATGGTAGAGAAGAATTCTATTTACTTATGCTCATTGCCACAATGTATCTGTATTTTAATAACATATTATTAAGCACCCACGCTAACCAACATCCAAATGTTCTGTTTATTTATTGGACAAGCATTGCCAATATTATAGACAATGAAACGTAATTTCCAGTTTTGTTTATTAGGTACTAGGTAATTAAATAGCTGACGATCTAGATACCCACAGCCCTTAGCAGGATGAACAAAAAAATACTATGAATTATGCTAAAAAATGTTTGTGTCAAAATGTTTCCACAATAACACATGATAGCTAATTTAAACTTCTCTATTAAAATTACAAATACAATTATGCCATTATTATTATTTTTCCTATACAGTAGTAAATATTTTTGCATCTGCTTTAAAATATTTTTTTGCCCCCACTAAGCATTATCTTACAGAATACTGTAAAATAAAAGTGGTACCACTATGTCAGGGACTAGATAGAATGTTAGTACTGAGCTACTAGTTGGGATGTCAGAGCTGAATGAATATTCATTATACATATATGGGACCTCTTATCCAGAATGCTTGGAACCTGGGGTTTTCCAGATAACGGATCTTTCCAGAATCTGGATCTTCTTACCTTAAGTCTACTAGAAAATCATGTAAACATTAAATTAACCCAATAGGCTGGGTCTGCTCTCAATAAGGATTAATTCGTTTGGATCGAGTACAAGGTACTGTTTTATTATAACAGAGAAAAAGGAAATCATTTTTAAAAATTTGAATTATTTGGATAATATGGAGTCTATTGGAGATGGCCTTTCCATAATTCGAGCTCTCTGGATAACAGGGTTCAAGATAACAGATCCCATACCTGTATAATAAAAATATAATTTCTATGATAGCATTTCTTTAATTTCTAACTGTTGAAAATAAATTGTAGAATTTACCATTAGTAACAAATCAGGTACAGGTATGGGATCTGTTATCTTGAAACCTATTATCCAGTAAGATACGAATTACAGAAAGCCCTTCTCCTATAGACTCAGTTTTTTATCCAAATAATCCAAATTTGTAAAAAATATTCCTTTTTCTGTGTAATAATAAAACAGTAGCTTGTACTTGAGCCCAACTAAGATATAATGAATCCTTATTGGAAGCAAAACCAGCCTATTGGGTTTATTTAATGTTTACATGATTTTATAGTACACTTAAGGTATGAAGATCCAAATTATGGAAAGATCCGTTATCCGGATTAGCCCAGGTACCAAGCATTCTGGATAACAGGCCCCATACCTGTACTCTCAAAGTAATTTGTTTTTTAGAATAAGGGATAATAAAGAAAAACTCAGTTGCAACATGAAACACTTAATGCCAAAAATGGAGTTCTGTTCCGCTCAAAGAAACAAAAAACATTATCATATGTCTGCATCTTTCATTATCACTGTTTTTTTAAGACAAAAGAGCGCAGCTGAGCCGAGAACAAAGAAGAATGCAGGGAAAGGTGATGGAGTTCATCAGGCAAGAATAGTTTAAAAAGAGCCAAAAGTGGAAAAGGAAGTCTAATTCCGTCTGAGTCCGGGGCAAAAAAGTTTGGGGAGAAATGTAAACAAATCAGGAAATCCTGGCACTTACTCCAGTTCCGATTTGGCAAAGGCTGACGCTGTGTGTGTGTGAGAGCTGCTGTTTATGAATGAAGTCCAGATAAATGTATTCACTCAGCTCTGCCAGCTTTAAGGTTTCCTTTTGCCTATAGCACATCATCTTCTCAGGCTTTCAAACAAATACATATGCATGCTATTAACTCTGCATATTCAAATGGAAATACAATGCTATCGTAAATCTCCCCTTTTCCTATATAATATAAATATGAATTCCTTTCTCTTGCATAAAGCTGCAGGAAAACTGTTATATCGCCATAATCTAAACTTGGGGAAAAAAAATTGAGAATTCTCTTCAAAAACAGCAATGATGACAAAATGTGCTTTTTTATGGAGAATGTAGGGCCATAAAATTGGAGGGGGTTAGGAAAAATTATTGTTTGCTGAGTTAATGATTAGGTACAGAACTTCAAGGGTAGATTATTTGCTACAAAAAAAATAACAGATATCTTCAAGATAAGTAAAAACAGTTCTAATAAAGTACATTAAAGATGCACTGTTTGTTTTAGGCCTTTTTCATGTATAACCTATGCTTGGTTTTATTTACTCAATTTTTATTCAGCAAAAGTTTTAAATTGTATTTTATTTTTTTTTTCAAATTTTTTATTTTTTTATTATCATTTTATTTTCCTTTTAATAGACAATAAAATATGAGTGCAATATTTTACCCAGGAAGGTGTGAAATACTATATTGCTGTTTCCCATACTGTCCTATTTTTTAAAAAAAATATATATATATTTTTCACTAGTTGGCTTTTTCACTACAATGAAATAAACAGCAGCTAGTACTTGAATTTAATTAAGATTAATTTAAGGCCATACTCTTTTGGGCAGGGCCCTCTTCACCTTTTGTATTGGCTATTGGTCACTATGTATGTAATTCTGTATGTTCATTGTATAAACCCACTTACCCACAGTGCTGCAGAATATATTTATAAATACATGTTGGTAATAATAATACATGTAACAGTATTATGTGAATCATGTATCCACTTTGGGACAAATAGCCCAACTACTGTTCCATATGGTGCTTCTACAGAGTCAAATTCATCAGACCAAGATGGCACAAATGGTCTCTTCATACAGATTTAGCCTGTGCCTCCTAATGAGAGAGAAATAAGTCAACATGGAGATGATTAGGACCTCTCTACCATGGCATTTTCTTTGGATACCTTGAAGATCGTTGTAGTGTGGCCATCAGCAAAGTATATATATATGGCTGATATGCTGTGGAAAATTGCCTAATACATATATACTCATGCATGAAACATTTCAGTAATAAACCAAGTATTTAGGCTAGCTAATTATTATTATTAACAGATATCAGAAGAGTCACTAACTGAATTCTACATCCTATCATTTCATATGCACTCCTCTAACCTAGACAAGGCTAATTGCAAATGGCGCCAAGTAGTAAAGAATGTTCTAAAACTATGTGTTTCCTCTGCACAACAAATTCTTCTTAACCCTACTTTAATTCATGTTTTCCAATCACTTTTAACATTTTCTATCCTCTTGCCTCAAGGGAAATACGCTAGAGTAACCGGTTTTGAAACTTTTTAAAATTCCAATTCTAGTTTTTTTTTCACATTTTCTTTTAATATTTTTTTGCAAATAGGTAATTGTTGTACTGTACCTTATGAAATGACCACATCATTTAGAAAATCAGGGACACTGACTATGAACTGGTTCCATTTACATGAAATATAATAGGGGGCCAATTTATTAAACCTCAACCTTTTCGGGTCTGGCTTTTTGACGCCATAAATCTGAAAAACTCATGGAAAAAAAGTGACTTTTCAGAGATTTGTTATGGAACAAAACTGCAACAATTCTAAATCCAAAAATACTTCAGCTAAAACCTGTCGAAATCAGAAGTCAATGGCAAATGTCGCTTTTACAACTGGAAGATCTTTCTTTGATTTGTAGCTTTAGAGGTTTTCAGGCATTTTTGACAATGGCTTTTATGCGACAATACAAAAAAGCCATAGGTATTCTGAAAAAGACGCAGTTTTTGGGACTATTTACGTTCCTGCTTTTTCAGTTCAGATCTTAAAAAAAATTTCATGAGATTCGTGGTTTTAGAGTAAAATAGGCCTGCCTTCAATATGAATTTTCTATTAACCTACTCCTACTTTTTTAATCTAATAACCTTACCCTGTTAGTATTTAAAGGAGAATGAAAGTTGTCTTGCACTTGGGGTGCCCAATGTTAGGCACCCCCACGTGATTTTATTTACTTCGCTGAAACCCCAGGTCGGTGCTCCTATCAGCAGAAAACTGCACCAGCCTTGGGATATTCCAGCGAACACCATGGAGCGATCCACTTCCGTCTTCTTCTTTCTTCAAATTTCCCAGGGCAAACGTATGCGCAGTAGAATGAAAAGTTCTAAAGAAAGAGGAAGACGGAAGAGGACCGCTCCCTGGTGCTCGCTGGAATAACCCCGGGCTGGTGCAGTTTTCTGCTGATAGGAGCACTGCCCCGGGGTTTCAAGTAAGTCAATACAATCACTTGGGGTGCCTAACATTTGGCACCCTCAAGTGCAAGAAGACTTTCCTTCTCCTTTAATTAGACTTGCAGTCACTGAGATCTTTTATTGATTATATATATATATATAAAGAGAAGACAAAACAGAAAGGTAAATGGCTGGCTATTTGCTTTTTTTTTATTGTGAATGGCATTTCAGGTGATTTGTGCCCCTTCTCAAACCCATACTTTTAGATCAGAATATGGATTTTTACATATGGTGCATAGTCATTAGTTTAAAATAATCTTGACTTAGTCTGAAAATGTTTCAGAATAACAGCATTTTAAAATCTATCTGCAAATGACCAAGAAGAGTAGACCTTTATTTTGAAACTCTGTTGCTAAACACTTATTTACAGCTTGTAGTTTTTGAGAACTGATATTTATCCCACAGGAAAAAGCGATGACTTTGCTCCATTGTGCAAGGGAAGCAGGTGTTAAGTCCCCAATGCATCTGGACTGTATGGCAACAATAAATGTGCCACCTGTATTTCTTTATTGGACAATGGATGAAACTCTCAGATTCACAAACCATTGTTTTTATGTCAGCTTTATTTGGCAATACGAAACCTGCATCACTTTATTAAAATAAGGTGCAAGCTACGTCCAAACAAGGATATAACTTTTAAACTCAGTCCTCAAGATGCACTGCATGAAAATTGAGATAAAGTGTACTTAAGTGAAGAATCTGGCTCACAGCCCCACCTTTCCCTTTTTTTTATATTTATTGGGTTTTATGTGCATTATGATATAAAATATATTTAAAATGAGATTCCAATTTGTAATATATTTTATTTGAATGACAACAAGAGGTCACAAGACCCCAGCAAACCTCCGGTGCTCTCCTTAGCAAATTTATTGCATTATTGCAAATATTTTCACTTAAAGGAGAAATAAACCCTAGCCCCCTCCACCACTTCCACTCCATTGCCCCCCCAAGCTTTCTCCCTGTACCATCTATTCCAGATCAGAGACAGACAGAATATGGCGAACTCCGTTACGCAACTCTGCAGATGTATAGAAGGTCAAGATACAGGGATACATTTAAAAGGAATAGATGCTGTGGGGACAAAGCATGGAGGTGGCAATGGAGCGGCAGTGGAGATGGGTGAAGGTCGCTAGGGTTTAGCTCTCCTTTAAGATTAGTCAATACCTCTTAGTAATGTCATGCAATTATCTGAGCTTCCTGGGCTATCAGACTAAGCATGCATTATTCCCAATTCTCACCCTAACTTGACTTTAGGCTGGACCCCCAGTTTTGGATCTACTTCTTTACAAAAATAGTGAGCAGGCTAGACTGGGAATGAAAGTCACTCAGAGGTAGCATTATTGATCAGTTGCAGGAGACACACTGATCCCCCTCTACCCAGCAACAGCAATTATGATTGCACCAAAAAAAGAATATACAGTGCTACTTTATTACCTGCTATAAAGTATAGCCGCAATTCTTTGCTTTGTTTTGTTTTTTTAATGAAGCACAGCATACTTATACCTGAGGATGATTTTAAACTAATTTAATGATTACACATAGTAGGCCCATTATTCAGTATAGTTCATGCCATAACAAATAAACTATACAGGTATGGGACCCGAATGCTTGGGACCTGGGGTTTTCCGGATAATGGATCTTTCTGTAATTTGAATCTTCATGCCTTAAGAAAATCATGTTAACATTAATTAAACCCAAAAGGCTGGTTTTGCTTCCAATAAGGATTAATTATATGTTAGTTTGGATCAAGTATAAGGTACTGATTTATTATTACAGGGAAATAGGAAATCATTTTTTAAAAATTAGATTATTTTTATAAATTGAGTCAATGGGAGATGGCCTTTTTGTCATTTCTGGATAATGGGGTTCTGGATAATGGATCCTATAACTGAATTGGATATAGGGTGGATAGTGGTTTAAACAGCTATCGGCCTTAGCTAGTCTCATTGTGACACAAAGTATTTATTGAAAAGTGAGAAATGAAGAGCAGCCAACTCCCTTAAGGGCCTAGGAATGTACCAATAAATGTAAAATAGAAGTTTACTATGGTGCAGACAAGCTCAGTCAGGGCATGACTGAAACATCAGATAATACAAAGGAGAAACAAATATAAGCTGAGTCAAGCACAAAATATCAAAGTACAAATTTACTAAAATGGAGGTGGTTATCCACTTCATTTCCTTGGGTCTAGGTATTAATTACAGGTTTCCCTACCATTTTCAGTGTAAAAGAACCAATAATTGCCTTGTGCACACAAATAATGACCGACTCACAACAGGACTATATATATATATATATATATATATATATATATATATATATATATATATATATATATCTATCTATATATATATATATATATATATCTATATATATATCTATATATATATCTATATATTTATATATATATCTATATATATATCTATATATATATATATATATATATATATATATATATATATATATATATATATATATATATATATATATATATATATATATATATATATATATATATAAGCAAAAAACGTCAGCACTCCAGGTGAAGTAAGAGCAGGTTTATTAGAATTGGGATTCTAATGAACCTGCTCTTTCTTCACCTTTGAACTTTGTTTAAAATCCTTGGAGTGCTGCCGTTTTTGCCTACATATCCTCATTTTGGTTCAAGCACCCAGGTTTTGTTTCCGGCTCATGGTGTTCGCTCCATTTGTATTTTACGTATATATATATATATATATCTATATATATATATATAGTTTACCAACAAACCGCACTCCAAGGTCTTTTAATAGGTGAAAAATTCAAGTGGAAATTTTATTCATCAACGTTTCGGCTCCATAACTCGGGCCGTCTCAGGAAGACTCCCTGAAGACGGCCCGAGTTATGGAGCCAAAACGTTGATGAATAAAATTTCCACTTGATTTTTTCACCTATTAAAAGACCTTGGAGTGCAGTTTGTTGGTAAAGTATGCATTGATGTGTTTGACCCAGGCTATTACTTTTTGGTGTTAAGAGTGCACCAGATAAGTCTAGTTTATAAATATATATATAGTTCATATAAACAAGCTGCTGTGGAGCAATGGTGGAAATTTAAAACAACTATATGGCACAAGTTAACTAATGGATAACAGATAACACCGTTAGACAGACTTTTTTGCTATCTGCTGTGTAGCCTTTTCTCCTTTGAATGGTTGCCCCCATTGCTACACAGCAGCTTATTTATATAAACAATAGTAGTGTTTCTTAAGCAAACACAGCAGTTTTACCAGTGCAGGACAACACTGCATTATATTTTCATTAGTTTAAAACACTTTTATTTTTTGACATTACTGTTCCTTTAAAGTGTGTGGATTACTGCATAACAAGGGTTCCTTTGTACGAGGCCTTTGCAGAAGGCAGTATGCTCCCGAAGGAAGAGGCAAGTAGTGTATTTATTGATAGAAAAGGCCAAAACCATTATTCCAGAAATATTCTGTTTTCTATACGCCCACCATTAACACCTGCCATCCGGTGTTTTGTTGGAAAATATTTTGCTGTCTCATTACAAATAGGAAAGAACCTCTCAGGAAGTAAAGGCAATGTGGGAGGTAACGCAGTGTTATTCCAGAGTATGCAGAACTTATTTATATTTTGTTAACGCAAGCCTAACATTTAACAAAGCCCTTAAAGAAGGACCTTGCACTTTTAATGTCCAGCATTAAGACAGTCACCATTTCCTGTTTCCTGGTTCTCCTAGATGTAGTCGCTTTTCCTGTTAGTTGGCTCTTGTTATGGATGCTTCACAATGCTGACACCCACACAAAAGGCTTTTTTGGGAGATTGGTTTTCCTTACACATGATCAAATGCAAGTTCAATTTCAGATATAGACATGGGATCCCTTATCCAGAAACCCATTATCAAGATATCTCAGAATTAAAATCCCCCATAGATTCCATTATAAGCAATTGATTCTAATTTTTTAGAATGAATCTATGTTGGTGGCACAAAATATTGTTTAAAAGTTTTCTAGTAGACGCAATGTATGGAGAGCCAAATTAACAAAAAAAACTCTTGTAAGAAATTATAATGATTTTGATGATTCCACTGAAAAAGAATAAAATTCTGTGTATGCAGTTTCCCCCTGGAGCCCGCTGACTTGGATGGATTCTGTTCTCAATCAAGCTTGGTCATTATCACCTTGACCTTGAGGAAGAACCATCTCATAGGTTATATGGGCAGTTCTTTGATTTCTGTGCTGTGAAGAGATAACTCTATGCTCTTCTAATGGCAATGCCCTTCTATGCCTGTATGTTCTTATGTCATATGTTCCCAAGTTTATAAAAACTCTGACTCTTTGTGAGTTCAGAATCCATGGAGCTTGTGTCAAATAAACTTTATCTTTTTTCACCTCAAGTGATCTCCGATAATTGAAATTCCACGACACCACTATTCTATCAAAACAAAACATGGGATGGCAATATTGTATTTTTCAAAGAAAAGGAGGCCAAGCTTGTACTCACCAGACACATGTCAGCTCTGTTTGCTCTACTATCCAATTTGTTAGCCTAAGAGGCATTCTTCTGATTACTATTTATTTTGGTGCCTATGACAGGGATATGGCCTTGCTATCTTACCCCAGCATTTCAATCAGAAATGAGCAGCACAGGCACAAGTTAGGAGTACTTTTTTTAAATTTTAATAACATTATGTTTTATGCATCCTGTATATATATATATATATATATATATATAATATCAAAACAGGGGGGTTGTGGGAGCACTCTAAAGGCTTTAAAGTATATATAAGTATAATAAATGCTATTGCATATGTACCCAAAACAGGGGTTATTTTGTTACAAAGTTATGATCATAAAATTGATAAGCCACCATACCACGTCATATATATATATATATTATTCGAACTGAATCCGAATCCTAATTTGCGTATGCAAATTAGGGTGTGAAGGGGAAAAGTTTTTACTTCCTTTTTTGTTACAAAAAGTCATGCAATTTCCCTCCCTGCCCCTAATTTGCATATACAAATTTGGTTTCGGTTCGGCCAGGCAGAAGGATTCGGTCGAATCCTGCTGAAAAAGACCGGATCTTGGATTCGGTGCATCCCTACAGAAATGATGTTTCTGTCTATTGATTAAATGACAATTTCACATGTTACACTTTTTAGAAAAAAAGGTGCTGTGCGTTAACTATTTTTTAAAAATGTGACCTCTATATCAGGATTCCAAATGCCATATCTCTTGTCTCTACATTCTCAAGTAGACTATTTCTTAGACATCGACGACCACCATGGGTGATTTTTCTGCAAAACATGCAGGATTGCCCTAGGCCTGAAGGATTTTTAGACACATATCTGACCAAGATTAAAGATCAGTTATCTGTAAGTATTTATGTGAGCTTAACCTGTTTACTAGTCAGGGGTGTAGAGCCTATGATCCTTTGGGAGTTTCTCAAAGTGATTATCCATTGCATTTACTAACAAACTCAAAACAAGCCTCCATTAATTGTTATGGTAATCTAACTACAGTGAGGTGGCTGGTAGTGTTAAAAATTTAACAAAGGTGGAAGAAGACTGCAAAAACAGAATAATATGATAATTCAACAGGGACAGCTAGCAGGTAATCTAACTACAGTGAGGTGGGACTACAGTGAGGAGAAGACACTTTTACAGGCATCGGGTTTTTTTAAAAAACAGTGGGAAAAGGGCTTGATGCAAAAATTTCAACAATTTACCATATAGTTACTCATAATGCATAATTTTGTGCTTTGAAGTCTAGTCTCATTGAGAAAATTTTAGTCACAACCCTACAATATGGATGTCAAATATTAAAGTAGCAAGATTAAAATGCTTTCATCTTGCAGCTGTATTTGCACCTAGAACTTTGCCTTATGTTGTGGCTGGTAGCGTTAAAAATTTAACAAAGGTGGAAGAAGACTGCAAAAACAGAATAATATGATTATTCAACAGGGACAGCTAGCAGGATAGATATGGTAGATAATTGCCCTGCGATTAATCTCCTCTAGTCTCCTCCACATGCTCTTCCAGTGCCAAACATTCAAACTGCTTGGGGAAACATAACTGGCGCAAAGTTAATGAAGTTTGCTCGCGAGGAATCTTTGCTCTATATTGGAAAGTAGTGGGACCTCATATGTTTCCACAGCAGAGATTTATTTGTCATTGTCCTTAAGTGGCTTGACATTGGCTGATGGATAAGCTCCTTTGAGTTGCTAGTTGGCTGTATCCCAATTAAAATCCAATCAAGGTTTGTTCAGCTATCTTGTGGTAGTGGAATTTTTCATCCCTGCATTGGTTCATTTGTTGGCCCCAGGGTCAGACATTGCAATCTGCCAGATTTCCCCCCCCCCCCCAATAATACTGTATTTAACCAGGTTTACTTGTCAACAAATTAATATGTATAGGAAAGTCAAAATATTCTATTGTATGATTAGTAAACCAGTGGAAATTCCTAGCCTGGGATTTTTATATGTGCCACTATACAAATCCATTTAAAAACAAATACAGTGAAGTCAAATGTCAGGTCAAAGGCAAACCATCATTGTGGGAAAAATCCTGATTTGGTTTGCATTTGCTGTAAAGGAATATTTTGCACAAGTACGATTAATCAGAAGCAGTAGTAAACAAGTAAACAAGCTTTCTAGAAATTTAAAGGGGATATTTTAGTGCCATAAATCTGGAATCAGGTGTTACTCCTATTGTTAAACTTGTGAAAGCAACATTCTTGGGTAGTGTGACTGTGACAATTAAAAGCTTAAAGGAAGTGCCACCGAAGGAATGAAAGTATCCCAAGGGTATGCAAAAGAGAAGCTCCAGGAAAGGAGATCAGTGAACGGGAAAGAGGGGGCACTAAAACAAAAGAGGAAATCCTTCTTTGACAAACAGCCTAATGTACAGGAGCAGGTAAATCCTCTGGGACATCTTGCAGCCTTCTTCCCTCACCTCACATTCCTTCTATAAAACTCCCAGTGCTGTTGTTAAGTAGGCCAAAATAAACTCCAGACCCTCAATAAATTGCTGCTATCTTGGGAATTAGGAATTTGATTTTTAGTGCGCCTGAATGAATCAGAGCATGCCACATTCTGTATTATTAAAAAAAAAAGAAAGATTACAGTTTTAAGTTAAAGTGTGCAGTACTACAGGCATTTATTATCACACCAACGCCATACTACATTATTTTGCTGTAAGCCCTGGTAATGTCAAAGAAATTATCTCAATCTTTAACCAGTGTTTTTATTGGCAGACAATGGGCTTCACTTATTCAGAGCAGGGAAGTAGCAAAATGCAAAAATCATTGCAATCTCCAATTATCTTTCTCAAGATGCAGTTTTTTCCAGAATGAAAAGGATTATTATTTGTACATACAAAGTTATATAAACTAATGGATTGCATGAATTAAGTATGCAAGCTACTGCCCAATGATCAGATCAGAGCCTATATAAGTTGGCCACCCTTGTGTGTGTGACCAGAATCAACATGGGGCAGAATAAATCAGAATAGGTGTAGCTTGAGTAGGTCAGGGCACCACCATGCTTTAAAAGTTTACCTTCTTTAAATGGTAGTATTACTAATTGAAACACTGGGGTTCTGTGATGTATAAACACATGTTGATACTGTCTGAATGTCAGGCATTGCTGCATAGAAAGCTGGTATAAAGATGTCCAAATAATCATAAGAAAAAAATAAAGAAGGAAATAGATATATCAGCACAGCAGATTGCAGCTTTTGTCATCTGTAAAAGTGCTTGAAATTATATACATACTGTACCCGATATACATATACATAAATATACCATACACATTCATATCAGAGCAACTTTCCTTGGGCTGTGACTTTGCTTCTAATTTAATTATGGCCATCAATCACTGCTTAAACTTCTCCTTAATTTAACTCTTGGAATGAAATGTTTAAGCATTCACAGTTTATCTTATGAAGCTCACTTAAACAATGTTTTACTAATCACCCGAATATAGAGTTGACAAATCCCTATAAGGCATAAATTGTTTTGTATTACATCACTTGGCTTAGTAAAGACTGGAAGAAAAGATCTTTAAAGGGGTTGTTCACTTCTGAATTAACATTTAGTATGAAGTAGAGAGTGATATTCTGAGACAATTTGTAATTGGTTTTCATTTTTTATTATTTCTGGTTTTTTAGTTATTTAGCTTTTTATTCAGCAGCTCTCCAGTTTGAAATGTTGGCAATCTGGTTGCTAGGGTGCAAATTGCCATAGCAACCATGCATTGATCTGAATAAAAGACCGGAATATGAATAGGAGAGGGTCTGCATGGTGAGTATAAGTAGCAATGAGGAGTAAACAAAAGTAGCAATAACAATACATGTATAGCCTCACAGAGCTTTTGTTTTTAGATGGGGTTAGTGACCCCTATTTGAAAGCTGGAAAGGATCAGAAGAAGACAGTAAGGGGATTATTTATCTCAATATTTTCTGAAAAAAACTCTGCATGGGTTTTTTGGGCTTATTTATTAAAACACTTTCCCGAAAATTTCGTTTGCGGGAAAAAAAAGTAAAAAAGCAGATTTTCACGATTTTTTCAGATTTTTCACCCGAAAATTCGGGGTATTGCCAAAAACCCAGCACACATCAAAAAATCATTGGGACTTTTTCCATTCCAAAAATAATGACCTCTCGGGTTAAACTGGTCAGTGTACTGCCAAATATAAGAATCAAATTCTTATTATGAAATCTGAAAACTACTCAGGAGAATATGCTCTCTGTGACATGTTTAGGCAGGAGCCCTATGGAAGCCAGAATGTGCATGCGATGCTCCTATGAATTGGTGAGTGATAAAAATAAAAATCGTCTTTCATTCATCTGCATATTTCATTGACAGATTTACAAGCATGGGTTACTGTGCAATGCTATTTTTATGCAGATTCCACTCGCATGTAACAATCATCCTCATAAAAATGTTCCAGTGTATCAGTGAAAGTTTTAAATGTGGCTTCCAGTAATAGGATGCAGTGAAGCTTTAAAATAGTACAAATGTCATTGGCCTTGTTGAGAAAGCTTTTAGGAAAGGTATGCCATTTTATGTATTTCCTTAAGCAGAACATTCTAGTGCTATTGCACAGATCTGTTGGAAGCAAGTGGACTGGCTGCCCCATGATGTCTAGGTATCTCTACTTTCAGGCAACCTCCACTGCTGAATCTTTTTACCATAAATGCAGATTGCAGTTCACCATCCCCTATATGACCACATTGCGTCAAGCTATTGCCTTTGCCCTTGACCTTAGAGGGTTTTTTCACCTTTAAATTAACTTTTAGTATGATGTAGAGAGTGATGTAGTTTTTGAGTTATTTAGCTTTTTATTCAGCAGCTTTCCAGTTTGCAATTTCAGCAATCTAGTTGCTAGAGTCCAAATTACCCCAGCAACCATGCATTGATTTAAACAAGAGACTGGAATATGAATAGGAGAGGGTCTGAAATGAAAGATCAGTAATAAAAAGTACCAATAACAATACATTTGCAGCCTTAAAGAGCATTTGTTTTTAGATGGGGTCAGTGACCCCGTTTGAAAGCTGGAAAGAGCCAGAAGAAGGCAAATAATTCAAAAAATACAAAAAAGAAATAATGAAGGCCAATTGAAAAGTTGCTTAGAAATAGCCATTCTATAACATACTAAAAGTTAATGTACTAAAAACCACAACTTATTATTTGAATTAAAACATCTCTGCAGTCACCAGTGTTTTCAAGCAACGTAGTTTACAATATATTACAATATCTAACTTTAAGACTAGTTTGAACAAGTCTCTTTTTCAGCAGTGGTGATAAGTCTTGCTTACCCAAATACATTCACCTTCTCTATACCTGCAGGCTAAAGCTACTATATTGCTTATTGGTTTGTAATATCACGGAAGGACTATAACAGCGATCTGTGAGTGGTTGATTGCCACGTCATTCACTGCAGAGTCCTGTCCTTTTAAACAAAACGTGCACCATCAAAGATAAACACTGAGCGGCACAGTTACTATTCGATATTCGGCCATCAAAGTTAAATCCTTCGACTTCGAATATTGAAGTCAAAAGATTTACCGCAATTCGTTCGATCAAATGATCGAAGGAAAAATCTTTGATCGAACGATTAAATCCTTTGAATCAAACGATTTGAAGGATTTTAATCCATCGATCGAACGATTTTCCTTCGATCAGAAATTGCTCGGAAAGCACATTGGTGCTCGGTAGGTTTTAGGTGGCGAAGTAGGTTTTCGATGTCGAAGTTTTTTTTAAAGAGACAGTACTTCGACTATCGAATGGTCGAATAGTTGAACGATTTTTAGTTCGAATCGTTCGATTCGAAGTGGAAGTCGTAGTTGAAGGTCGAAGTAGCCAATTCGATGGTCAAAGTAGCCAAAAAAATACTTCGAAATTCAAAGTATTTTTCATTCTAATCCTTCACTCGAGTAAATGTGCCCCTGAAAGTGTATTAAACTGAATAAACATGTTTAACAGCTGTTGTTGTTTTCCCAAACATTTGTACATAGTTCGGAAACTGAAAGGGACAGGGGAGTGTTTGGGCATAATTGGAGAGTGTATATATTGGATCAGGGATTTAACCATGCATGTCAGTAGTATTTTTTTATTGGTGTGCCATATTACATGTTGGCAGGGCCCATCTCCCAGGGAGCCCAGGAGGCCAATAATTGGAGTCCATTGTGCTAAATTTACGAATACGAATCCACTAATTCACTGAAAAGTGAAGTTTCATACCGGGCATCGAATGCTGGTGACTTTTCGCTAGCGTTACTTCGGCTGTGCGCTCATTTCATAGCGAAGATGCGCTAGCTAGTGATCTTGCTCTTAGGTCAAGGAAATTTAAAGTTGTATGGACGTCTTTATTATAAATGTTGCTGCAAATGGTTTCTTACCGGTTTATATTACACATGTCCAGGGAGTTAATATAATGCCCTACACATGAGCCCACTGTTCCATATGTTAGGAAATGTCTGGAAAAAAACGGTTCCCCAAAAAAGTTTGTTAGGTCTTTTGCAGGCAATCACTCTGAAAAAAGGAAAAGTCGCCAGCGTTTTTTGAACTTTGATGCATTTTCGGCTCACAGAATATGATGTAAGTGACAGAAGATTGAGGAAGATCTAGCAGCTTTATAGCACTTGTCTGGTCTGAGGTGGCGAAGGCAACTCTGGCAAAGGGGTAAATTTGTAAATTTGCGGAGTAACGTTCGTTCGCCAGAGCGAAAAGTCGCCTGGCGATAGAGTGCGAATGACCAATATCGACGGTCTGTTTCACTAGCGAATTGGCGCCTAAGCCTGTTAGTAAATTGGCGATGTGCTTGCGGGTGGCAATGCTGGCAAAAAGTCGCTAGCGTTAGCCACTTCACTCTTTAATAAATCTGCCCCATAGTCTATTAGAATACCATGCAACAACTTATTTAAATAGGGATACATAGCTTAAGCAAAATTTTCCTGCATTTTCATTACCCATTTTAGGAAGATTGTTTTCTAAATACCTTATATTAAAGCAAAACCCCATTACGGTGTTACATTTGATTTTGAAAAATACACTTTCATTCCTGAAGTGTCATGATGATAGGTCAGAGATTGTTCTTGTTATGGTATAATAGCGCCACCACGTGGCTTCAGGTTGATAATTCTACAGTAATTCCTGGATGTAGTAGTAGTAGTCTTGCATAGATTTGTGCTGTGCTGCTCTTGGAAAGGGGCATAAGTGATCTAAAATACTGTATACAAATCATCCCATGACTTCCTCTTCTGCATTTTATGTAATTGTAAAGACTGGGTTGTGCACTAAGATCCATTAAATAGTAATATAGCATTCCTACCTAGACTTTTCATTGAGTTGGTGGCTTCTCATCAGGACTGGAAAAGCAACTTACAATATAGAAAGCATTTCTTAGTCATGCCAGTAGGGATGAGAAAACGAATGCCCTTGTGAACTGAAATTCTGTTTTTGAGATCACCAAGTTATTTAGAAAGGACGTGTTTCTAATTAACATGTAACAAGCTCAGCTGTATTCTTCTCCTTCTATGTCAGTCCTTGTTGAAGCATGTTCAATTAAGAGTGACTTGACACAACCTCAGCAACTAGTACATAAAGATGATTCATCCAGTGAATTCAGTGTCATGTGGCACCCTAAAGGTTTAATTTAAAAAAGGTGTCTCACTTTGGATCTTCCCAGATTTGCAAAAGGTGACTATGACATTATTCAGAATAGTTCTTACATTTACTGTGCTTAATTGGATTTACTTACTACAGATACATAACACTACTTTTCATAGTAAAGTTGCTGAAATCTATGTTTGTTTTATTAAAGGGGTGGTTCACATTTATTCAGTATGTTTACAGCGGGAGATGAGATGACCGATATCAGCAAAAGACTTGGATATCGGTCGGCTAGTCAATTGGCAGGTCGGAAAATCAGCCATTGTTTCTACCTGATATCTGACAATTCAGCTCTAAATGTCTGTAATGAAAAGGAATAATCTTTCCTGCAACCAATTGTAGGAAAGAGCATAATTGCGATGTTTATGGCCACCTTAATTCTAAGCAACTTTTCAATTGGCCTTAATTTTTCCTTTTTTTTTTTTATATAAAGTTTTTGAATAAGTTTCCTCCTTCTTCTGACTCTTTCCAGCTTTCAAATGGGGATCACGGTCCCATTTAAGGCTACATATGTATTGTTAGCACTGCTTTTTATTACTGACCTTTTTATTCAGGCCCTTTCCTATTCATATTCCAGTGTTTTGCAGGCAGGTGCAGGTAGGTGAGCCCAAGGCATACCACTGCTATTTTCCCAGGATTTTGATGTAAACTTTAGTAAAATATCCAGACAAATAGCAATAGAGCGGGCAGTCAGTGCTCAGTGATTGGAAAATATTGCTATGTGTCCTCTATATAATATATATCAATCCTCAGACTTCTCCCTCATCTCTGTATTACCACCCTCAGCCCTTCTTAACTTATTTGCCCTCCTTCATCCTCCTTCAGTTCTCCTCTGTCCATTTCATCCCTTCTCTAATGTGCTCAGACCTCCACCTTCAGTTTCCCCCTCGCAAGAGAATGTTTGGAGGGACTGGGCTTAATGTGCTGAGTTCTCTACACCTCCCTCCCACCCCGTTACTGGCTGCCTGTGTGCCTGGCCCGCTTGCCTGTTTGCGGTGGCAAATTAGAAAGCAGAAGGGGCCAGGTGAAGGAAATTCAATACAACAGCCCCCTGTGGCCCAGGGCCCCCCACCAGGGTCTGCTGTATGTTAGTTAGTTATGCCAGTGTTCATGGCTCTTGTGTATTATTCATAAAGTTAATAGAAACTACAGTATCTCATCATATTATAAAACAGGGCATACATTATTAATTATATAATAATACAAAAGTTTCAATGAGTCACATGATAAATCACATCACTAAGCACCAATTATAGCCATTGACATCACTAAGCATTATTTATAAGGATATCGTTTACAGGATGTTCATGGATCTTGTTTTAGGAATAGGTATGAATCCCGTGAAAATCTTATCCTTCATTGGCATAAAAAATTTATTTATTCTTCGGGTAGAATAATGACACATTTAGAGTACAAGCTGTTGTTCCAATAGGCAAAAAAGCTTACTCTGTGAACTTTTTCTCTACAATGTTAATCTATAGCATTTTCAATAATCCTTTAATGGCACTGTCACCTTCGCCTCCCAAGTCAACAAACAAGGGGATTTATGAGTCTAGCTCTGAAGATACCTTAACTAATCTGCTACAAATGAATCCCTCACCTTATGACTCAGAAGATGAAATCTTATCCAAAGACATTTGAAAAAGGAAAGATATGCCAGTGTTCAATAGTATTCAGTTTTTAAAAAAAAAAAAAAAAAAAAGTTCACTAAGAATGACGATAAGAGCAAATTGGTAGAGGTAAGTGTATGTTCAACATGTATGTATGTACTTTTACCTTTAAGTTAAATATTATAAGGCCCTGTTCTTAGCAACTTTTCAATAATTCTTAGTTTTTGAATGATTTGCCTTCTTCTGCTTAACTAAAAGCAATATTACTCAAAACCACACATTTTTTTTAAAATAATTTGCAGAACAGCAAATTGTCTCAGGGCTGCTACTGCCATGAAGCAAGGTGAGAACCTTACCTCGGGTGGCAGCGAGTAGCTAGTTACCAGGGGAGACGAAAAACTGCCAAAAAAAGTCCGGGCCCAGATGGCTTCACTGTATCTTATTACAAAATATATAAAGAAAAACTGCTACCATTTATGTGCTCAGCATTCAATAGCATTTCTACAGGCAAAACCTTTGACAAGTCATCACTAGCAGCACCACATTACTCCTGAAGTCAGACAAAGACGCCACAGACCCAGGCAATTATGGGCCCATTTCACTGATAAATATGTACATTAAACTATTGGCGAAGATTCTTTCTCACAGAATTCTGACCTGTCTCCTCAGCTTAATACATCCAGAACAAGTGGGATTCATCCCAGGATGAGAAGGTAGGGATAATACCAACATATTAATCAATCTACAATTTTGGGCCAAAAAACATAAAATTGAGAATATGCTTTTATCTACTGATGCAGAAAAAGCATTCGACAGAGTTAATTGGATATTCATGTTCACATGTTTAAAACACCTGGGACTGGGACCAAATATGTTAACATGGATTTCGGCACTATACAATAACCCCAACGAGGCAAGGATGCCCTCTTTCCCCCACATTATTCATACTATCCTTAGAATCCTTGCTATGCCACATCAGACTAAACCCACACATAACAGTACGTGTACGTGATACACAGCATAAAATAGCCACATATGCAGACGATCTGCTGTTCTTTCTTACCAATCCCATAACATCCATACCTGCACTCAACCAAGAGTTCCTCAAATATGGAAACCTAAGTAATTTCAAGATAAATTTATTGTCAACGGCTCTAAATGTCTTTATTCCTGATACAATGATGCATGTCCTGTCCATGGGTTTTCCATACAAATGGACTCCACGAACATTTACTTACTTAGGCCTCCAGATCACTAAAGATACCTCAAATTGGGCTGAGCTCAACTTGAAACATGTAATATCAAAAATCAAAAGAGACTTGAACAATTGGAAAGATAAACCTATTTCATGGTTTGGGAGAATGAACATAGTAAAAATGAACATCATGCCTAGAATCCTATATATCTTTCAAACGCTTCCACTACAGATAGGAGATACGCAATTGAACCAAATACAAAAAATAATAAACAATTTTGTATGGCAAGATAAAAAGGCAAGAATTATTTACAAAACGTTGACTAAAACCAAACGACAAGGAAGAGTAGCTTTGCCGGACTGTCGAACATACTACTACTGATCAGTTTTATTAAGAATAATAGATTGGTCCCACTACGCAAATATAAAACTATGGGTGGAAATTGAACAACAATCAGCATACTTCTATTTATTGCACTTACCATGGATAGACCACATATATAGATGACTGAAACACTCAGACCACCCTCTCTTATCTAACACCATGACGATATGGGATAAATGCCGCACAAAACACTCGCTCACCTTTTATCCATCGCCTTTAATACCCCTGATAAATAATCCTGCTTTCCCTTTTGGGTTACAACCCAACACAATTCAATCAAACGGACCACTTAAAATACACGCAAATATCTCACTACTTTCACAGCTTGGGAGGCACACAAACTTTAGGTGGAGACCTTACCAAATTTGAAACAGCCTGCTCACTACACGACATGTAATTTCTCTGTTGTACAAAATGCTATAACCTCCAACTAAATGGGAGTCAGTTTCATTTATAAACAGATGGTCCAAAGATTTAAATATCCAACTAGGAGAAGTACAGATTGAAAATATTTTCTCTAAACTACTTAAAAAAATTTTGGGAAGAGGTATGCTCACTGGCTAGTCAGATCCTGGGGGTCACTATACCTGTAGACCCTTCACAAGTACTGTTATTCCACAATACACAACCAATTGCAACTTTCAACTCAGGCTTAGAACCACAACCAATTGCAACTTTGAACTCAGGCTTAGAACCACAACTGCTGAATGCAGCAAAACGTTTAATTCCGCTACACTGGAAAACCACAAATATCCCCACCATAAAAGACTGGTTTAATATAATCACAGAAATATATAGATTTGAGGAAATTTCATCCTACAACCTGGATCAATTTGCTAGATTCTCAGCTGTCTGGTTACGATGGCTTCTATTCAAAGAAACGGATGTCTACAAAGCATATCTATAAAAATGATCAAGTCCCGCTTCATCCTGCTGCACTCCTTTACCCACCTATCTATCTTTATCTTCTTCCCCATTCACACTCTCATTTCATTCCTCACAATACATAGACCTCTTCTGTAGAGAGTAGTACTGACACTTGGGCATGCTACCAACCAGGGTAACTTTGTTAAACAAACTTACCTGCAATATTGTGATGATAACAAATATGTTGATATTCTATTTTTTATTAACTGTATTGTTAATGCATTTAAAGCTTTTTATTGTTGGAAGTTTACAATAAAGCTTTTTGAAATAAAAAAAAATAAAAAAGCTGCCAAAAATGGAAATTAGGCTTTTCTAGTGCAGGGAGCTCTCTCTAGGCTGGTGATGCCCCTCCTTGACTTGCGCTAAAGTGTGGAAATAGTGAGGGGGGGTGGTAGCAGCCCTAAAAATGGCCCTGCACAACTACAACTCACTAAAAGTTTATTTAAAGGTGAGCTAACTTTAAGTAGACTGCAGGTTGACTAATTTTACATGCAACACATCACACCTACACAGAAAATTAAGATAATTATGTACATTTCTGTTAATTATTATGGAGTCATTTTGAGATTTGCATAGTAGATACCACTGGCACTGATTGTTAATATTTATGAATGACTTGTGAGCCACCCTTTATAATTTGTACTGCACAATGGGGACACCAAAAAATGTAGTCATTGGTGCCAATACCATTGTTACACACGATTCCTCCTTCTGCTCTGTTCCACAATCCACTGGAGGAGCACATGCAACTTGGAGTTACACCTCTCCATAAGTAGGAAAACTCAGTAGGCATTTCAGCAAACGATCAAGGTAATGTAATCCTTCTTAGTCCCTGCATCCAGGTCCTGATGGGCGTGTGACCCTAACACCTTGTTGCATAATAAGGTATGCCTCCTCCATGCAGCAACATTATCATTGTTATTATTTATTATGTGCTGCTGGTAGTCAGGTAGCTGTAGCAACATTTATCAATCACATTCATGTGTTGTTGATTGTTCTGTTTTTGGACAATGTATTTAGTGCTATGTGCTAAAACAATAAATGAATTCTAGCATTGGATCAGCTGTTAGTACTAACTAACTAACTAACCTTGCCACCCAGGTACTTATTGAGATGTATTTATGCCCACCAACATTTAGAAGCAATAGGCTGACCAAAACCAGTAAGTAAAATTTGTGTCTAGACAAAAAGTGGTTTGTTGCAGACTATTAGGCGGAACAAAATTGAATAAACATTATTGCAGTGTGCTTCATCAATGGCCTCTGCAAGATTATTACAATGGTCAATGTATAGCATTGTATAATGTATATAACTTGATCATAATAGGTGCTATAGAGTGCAGTAAACCTAAACAGATGCAGTTGATTAAAACCCTCATAGTTTCCTTCACCATCATTATATAATTAATATTGAAAATGAACTATACGATTAGTAAAGAGACAGCTACAGTCTTCATGAAATATATACTTCAGATTTAAGGCTAATAGATTGTAAGCTCTTGGGGCAGGGACCACATCCCAACTGTTTACTGAAAGCTCTAGGCTCTTAAGCAAAGATGCATCTATTTTTACTATATAACTTAATAAAAGATACCGCTGTGTGGGTTCACACCTTGTACAGCACTGGGTACAATTGTGGTGCTATATAAAAAATAAATACAAACATGCATACAAGACCTACCAAATGGCTTGCTTATGCCCACAAAAAGTCAGAAACAGTGTCAGATTCAAAATAGGTCACTCCGATCCCTTCAACTGATCTGAGAGTGACCTGAGAGACTCGAAGAGACGGATTTTTAAGGCATATCTTTACATTTGGGAATTTCTTTGCAAGATGGAGATCGAGGAAGAAGA
This sequence comes from Xenopus laevis, assembly GCF_017654675.1. Taxonomy (NCBI): domain Eukaryota; kingdom Metazoa; phylum Chordata; class Amphibia; order Anura; family Pipidae; genus Xenopus; species Xenopus laevis. Next base: position 83,357,069 of record NC_054379.1, read on the forward strand.
TGCAGGTATGGACTATCACTTGAAGGTTTACAAGGAAAAGAATGGATGCAAGAAAGATCATCCTTAAATGTATGCAAAGATGCTACAGATGCTACAGATGCATCTTCTTTTGTTGCGGTGAACAATCTCAGTACCATTTAATTAAGATGAAACAACATGGGAAAAATTACTGTGTATTTCAGAAGATAATTCTGAAGAAGAAGATGTCATTTTCTATAGAAGCCAATGCATTTTCAATAGAAGCCAACGTTCCAGATCTGCAGATAATGATGGGTCCAGTTCTGCAGAAAACAATTGGTCCAGTTCTGCAGAAAACAATGGGTCCACTTCTGCAGAAAACTATGGGTCCAGTTTTTCAGAAAACAATCGTTCCAGTTCTGCAAAAAAAGATGGGTCCAGTTCTGCAGAAAACAATGGGTCGAGTTCTGCAGAAAACAATAGGTCCAGTTCTGCAGAAAACAATTGTTCCAGTCCTGCAACAAAAGATGTGTCCAGTTCTGCAGAATACAAAGGTTCCAGTTCTGCAACAAAAGATGGGTCCAGTTCTGCAGAAAACAATAGGTCCAATTCTGCAGAAAACAAAGGTTCCACTTCTGCAACAAAAGATGGGTCCAGTTCTGCAGAAAACAATAGGTCCAGTTCTGCAGAAAACAAAGGTTCCAGTTCTGCAAGAAAAGATTGGTCCAGTTCTGCAGAAAACAATAGTTCCAGTTCTGCAACAAAAAATGGGTACTTGCTTATGGCCACAAAAAGTCAGAAACGGTGTCAGATTCAAAATGGGCCACTCCCTCGAAGAGACGGATTTTAAAGGCACATCTTTACATTTGGGCATTTCTTTGCAAGATGGAGATTGAGGAAGAAGATACAAGGTATGGACTATCACTTGAAGGTTTTACAAGCAAAAGAATGGATGCAAGAACGATCATCCTCAAACGTATGCTAAGATGCTACAGATGCTACAGATGCATCTTCTTTTGTTGCGGTGAACACTCTCAGTACTGTTTAATTAAGATGAAAAGACATGGGAAAAATTACTGTGTATTTCAGAAGATAATTCTGAAGAAGAAGAAGATGTCATTTTTGATAGAAGCCAATGCATTTTCGATAGAAGCCAACGTTCCAGGTCTGCAGAAAATGATCGGTCCAGTTCTGCAGAAAAGATGGGTCCAGTTCTGCAGAAAACAATGGGTCCAGTTCTGCAGAAAACGATGGGTCCAGTTCTGCAGAAAACAATGGTTCCAGTTCTGCAAAAAAAGATGGGTCGAGTTCTGCAGAAAACAATGGGTCGAGTTCTGCAGAAAACAATAGGTCCAGTTCTGCAGAAAACAATAGTTCCAGTTCTGCAACAAAAGATGTGTCCAGTTCTGCAGAAAACAAAGGTTCCAGTTCTGAAACAAAAGATGGGTCCAGTTCTGCAGAAAACAATAGGTCCAATTCTGCAGAAAACAAAGGTTCCAGTTCTGCAACAAAAGATGGGTCCAGTTCTGCAGAAAACAATAGGTCCAGTTCTGCAGAAAACAAAAGGTCCCGTTCTGCAGAAAACAAAGGTCCCAGTTCTGCAAGAAAAGATGGGTCCAGTTCTGCAGAAAACAAAGGTTCCAGTTCTGCAACAAAAGATGGGTCCAGTTCTGCAGAAAACAATAGGCCCAGAGCCTGGTGGTATTTTTACTGTATAACTTAATAAAACGATACCGCTGTGGGTTCACACCTTTTAAAGCACTGGGTACAATTGTGGTGCTACTGTATATAAAAAATAAATACATGCATACAAGACCTACCAAATGGCTTGCTTATGCCCACAAAAATTCAGAAACGGTGTCAGATTCAAAATAGGCCACTCCCTTCAACTGATCTCAAATTGATCTGAGAGACTCGAAGAGACAGATTTCTTTGCAAGATGGAGATCAAGGAAGAAGATACAAGGTATGGACTATCACTTGAGGGTTTTACAAGGAAAAGAATGGATGCAAGAACAATCATCCTCAAATGTATGCAAAGATGCTACAGATGGTACAGATGCATCTTCTTTTGTTGCGGTCAACAATCTCAGTACCGTTTAATTAAGATGAAACAACATGACTCAGAGGGAAAATTACTGTATATTTCAGAAGATAATTCTGAAGAAGAAGAAGATGTCATTTTTGATAGAAGCCAATACATTTTCGATAAAAGCCAACGTTCCAGATCTGCAGAAAATGATGGGTCCAGTTCTGCAGAAAATGATGGGTCCAGTTCTGCAGAAAACTATGGGTCCAGTTCTGCAGAAAACAATGGGTCCAGTTCTGCAGAAAACAATGGGTCCAGTTCTGCAGAAAATGATGGGTCCAGTTCTGCAGAAAACAATGGTTCCAGTTCTGCAAAAAACGATGGGTCCAGTTCTGCAGAAAACAATGGTTCCAGTTCTGCAAAAACGATGGGTCCAGTTCTGCAGAAAACTATGGTTCCAGTTCTGCAAAAACAGATGGGTCCAGTTCTGCAGAAAACAAAGGTTCCAGTTCTGCAACAAAAGATGGGTCCAGTTCTGCAGAAAACAATAGGCCCAGTTCTGCAACAAAAGATGGGTCCAGTTCTGCAGAAAACAAAGGTTCCAGTTCTGCAACAAAAGATGGGTCCAGTTCTGCAGAAAACAAAAGGTCCAATTCTGCAGAAAACAAAGGTTCCAGTTCTGAAACAGAAGATGGCTCCAGTTCTGCAGAAAACAATAGGACCAGTTCTGCAAAAAACAAATGTTCCAGTTCTGCAGAAAACAAAGGTTCCAGTTCTGCAACAAAAGATGGATCCAGTTCTGCAGAAAACAATAGTTCCAGTTCTGCAATAAAAAATGCGTCCAGTTCTGCAGAAAACAAAGGTTCCAGTTCTGCAACAAAAGATGGGTCCAGTTCTGCAGAAAACAAAAGGTCCAATTCTGCAGAAAACAAAGGTTCCAGTTCTGAAACAGAAGATGGCTCCAGTTCTGCAGAAAACAATAGGACCAGTTCTGCAGAAAACAAAGGTTCCAGTTCTGCAGAAAACAAAGGTTCCAGTTCTGCAACAAAAGATGGGTCCAGTTCTGCAGAAAACAACAGGCCCAGACCCTGGTGGTATTTGTACTGTATAACTTAATAAAACAATACCACTGTGTGGGTTCACACCTTGAACAGCACTGGATACAATTTTGGTGCTATATAAAAAATAAATACATACATGCATACAAGACCTACCAAATGGCTTGCTTATGCCCACATAAAAGTCAGAAACCGTGTCAGATTCAAAATAGGCCACTCCCATCCCTTCAACTGATCTGAGAGAGACCTGAGAGACTCGAAGACACAGATTTTTAAGGCAAATCTTTCCATTTGGGAATTTCTTTGCAAGATGGAGATCAAGGAAGAAGATACAAGGTATGGAATATCACTTGAAGGTTTTACAAGGAAAAGAATGGATGCAAGAACGATCATCCTCAAATGTATGCAAAGATGCTACAGATGCATCTTCTTTTGTTGCGGTGAACAATCTCAGTGCCGTTTAATTAAGATGAAACAACATGACTCAGAGGGAAAATTACTGTGTATTTCAGAAGATAATTCTGAAGAAGAAGATGTCATTTTCGATAGAAGCCAATGCATTTTCGATAGAAGTCAACATTCCCAATCTGCAGAAAACGATGAGTCCAGTTCTGCAGAAAACGATGGGTCCGGTTCTGCAGAAAATGATGGGTCCAGTTCTGCAGAAAACAATGGTTCGAGTTCTGCAAAAAAAAGATGGCTCCAGTTCTGCAGAAAACAATGGGTCGAGTTCTGCAGAAAACAATAGGTCCAGTTCTGCAGAAAACAATAGTTCCAGTTCTGCAACAAAAGATGGGTCCAGTTCTGCAGAAAACATTAGGTCCAGTTCTGTAGAAAACAAAGGTTCCAGTTCTGCAAGAAAAGATGGGTCCAGTTCTGCAGAAAACAAAGGTTCCAGTTCTGCAACAAAAGATGGGTCCAGTTCTGCAGAAAACAATAGGCCCAGGTCTGCAACAAAAGATGGGTCCAGTTCTGCAGAAAACAAAGGTTCCAGTTCTGCAACAAAAGATGGGTCCAGTTCTGCAGAAAACAATAGGTCCAATTCTGCAGAAAACAAAGGTTCCAGTTCTGCAACAGAAGATGGGTCCAGTTCTGCAGAAAACAATAGGTCCAGTTCTGCAGAAAACAAAGGTTCCAGTTCCGCAGAAAACAAAGGTTCCAGTTCTGCAACAAAAGATGGGTCCAGTTCTGCAGAAAACAATAGTTCCAGTTCTGCAACAAAAAATGCGTCCAGTTCTGCAGAAAACAAAAGTTCCAGTTCTGCAACAAAAGATGGGCCCAGTTCTGCAGAAAACAACAGGCCCAGACCCTGGTGGTATTTGTACTGTATAACTTAATAAAACAATACCACTGTGTGGGTTCACACCTTGTACAGCACTGGGTACAATTTTGGTGCTATATAAAAAATAAATACATACATGCATACAAGACCTACCAAATGGCTTGCTTATGTCCACAAAAAAGTCAGAAACTGTGTCAGATTCAAAATAGGCCACTCCCATCCCTTCAACTGATCTGAGAGAGACCTGAGAGACTCGAAGAGACGGATTTTTAAGGCAAATCTTTCCATTTGGGAATTTCTTTGCAAGATGGAGATCGAGGAAGTCAGGTATGGACTATCACTTGAAGCTACAGATGCATCTTCTTTTGTTGCGGTGAACAATCTCAGTACCGTTGACTCAGAGGGAAAATTACTGTGTATTTCAGAAGATAATTCTGAAGCTGAAGATGTCATTTTCGATAGAAGCCAATGCATTTTCGATAGAAGTCAACGTTCCCGATCTGCAGAAAACGATGGGTCCAGTTCTGCAGAAAACGATGGGTCCGGTTCTGCAGAAAACGATCGGTCCAGTTCTGCAGAAAACAATGGTTCCAGTTCTGCAAAAAAAGATGGCTCCAGTTCTGCAGAAAACAATGGGTCGAGTTCTGCAGAAAACAATAGGTCCAGTTCTGCAGAAAACAATAGTTCCAGTTCTGCAACAAAAGATGGGTCCAGTTCTGCAGAAAACAAAGGTTCCAGTTCTGCAACAAAAGATGGGTCCAGTTCTGCAGAAAACAATAGGTCCAGTCTGCAGAAAACAAAGGTTCCAGTTCTGCAACAAAAGATGGGTCCAGTCCTGCAGAAAACAAAGGTTCCAGTTCTGCAACAAAAGATGGGTCCAGTTCTGCAGAAAACAAAGGTTCCAGTTCTGCAACAAAAGATGGGTCCAGTTGTACAGAAAACAATAGTTTCATTTCTGCAACAAAAAATGGGTCCAGTTCTGCAGAAAACAAATGTTCCAGTTCTGCAACAAAAGATGGGTCCAGTTCTGCAGAAAACAATAGGCTCAGTTCTGCAGAAAACAAAGGGTCCAGTTCTGCGGAAAACAATAGTTCCAGTTCTGCAACAAAAGATGGGTCCAGTTCTCTGCCGACACCAAAAAATGAACGGAATTCATCAGTAATTTAATAAAGTATTAATAGGATTTCAACAATTCCTAGTACATGAGAATTACAAAAAATAGGTTTCTGAATATCGACTAGAAGCGATCAGTTTGTATATTGCACATAGCGCTAATAAAAAAAACCTCTCCCAAATGGCAACAAATAAAAAAACAAAACAAATATAAATCTATACACACAATCTCCCTTAAAATAACCCAGTCATTTTTTCAGGAGATTTTAACCAAGTGTTGGATGGGAAGGATAGAACGGGGAAAATCAACATATATGAAAGTTTATTTTTCAGGAATTTGATTAAGGAAGCTGGACTGATAGACCTAGCAACATATGATGGTAGAAATAGCTGTCATACATATAGATGCAGCCCAAGGAGTAGCAGGATAGACTTTGTCTTCATAAAAAATGGAGAAGTCTTCTCTGAGTTTAGAGAATTTATAGTGGAATTTTCAGACCATTTGGGATTAGCCTTTCATTATGGCGGAACAGGAGGTATGGGAGTTGGTAACGGCCTTTGGAGATTAGGCAAAGAATTACTAGAGGAGGAGGAGGTCAAAATGTATAAGTTGCAGGTTTCAAAAATTGATTTTGTTTTTGATTCTGTTGCGGAATGGTGGGACTTGGCTAAGGATTCTTTCCGGACCTTTTTCGCTTCTACCTCTTTTATGAAAGGGAGGGCTAAAGAAAAAGAGAGTTGGTCTTTAAAAAGGAAACTTGAGATCTGTGTTTCGGCAGGGGAGGAAGGGGAAAAAGTAAACTGGCTTAAGTATTTGTTGAGACAGCATTAGTACAACCTGCTTAAGTCCATGGTTCTGGAGAGGGACTACAGAACTTTGGTTTCCCCGGACCCTTTTCAGAATTGTAAGGAGACCATTAAGAGAAAGCAGGTTGAGAGCCTTTATGACTCCAATTTAGAAGTATCTAGGGAGGGAATCCTGGGGGTTGTAGAGACTTACTATGCTGACCTTTACAAAGAAAAAGCTTTGGATTGGGAAAAGATCCAAGCTTTCCTAATGGCAACCCCAGTATCAGACACTAGGAATTTGGACATTCCCATGTTGATATCAGAGATAACAGAGGAGGAAGTAAGGCAGGCAATTGAAAAATCTTTAAAAAATGGGATATTTGTTCAGAAGATTTAAGATCCTTACTAGGAAATCTTTGTATTGGAAAACGATAGACCTTCACTTTGCCTCTGAAATTAGCACTAAAGATTGTCCTAAGGAAATGTTAGAAGTATAAAGTATGTGATAGAAGAATGTCAAAACAGTTTTGGGACACATCATGGCTTTCCCTACAAGGCAAGATGTTTGTAAGAGCAAACATGAAACATCTTAATGTTACAAACAGAGAATGTCCTTGGTAGTGTGAAGTAGAAGAAACTCAGCAACATTTTTAGTAGATTGTCCAGTCTCTTGTTCTCTAACGAAAAATGTTGCAAAGCATCTAAAGCTGAATCTAGTAAAAAATCTAGACTTCTCAGAATTGTCTTATGGAATAGTAAAAAAACAGAGAGTTGGAAAAAGAAATAAAGCCACTTTATATACAGTATTATTATTGCAGTAATGCATTATCATTTGTGTCAAATGAGATGCAGGCTGACTACTGGGCAGATACACGTATCAGTCAAAACAGTTACAGAACCAATTTGCAGAGACATTGTTTTCATAAAAACTAGAGAATCTGAAATTTCAGAAGCTCAAAAGAAAATGTGGGAAAATCTATAAATTACTATGACTTTATATCTGTTTTGATGAATCATGTGATTGATTGAAATGTACTCTTTTTGTACCTTTGTTTGAATTTCTGGTTTATGTTTATTGTATTATGAATATTTTAAATAAAATACCCTCACACAAGATAACAGCTGCCTGGTAGATCTAAGAACAACACTCAATAGTAAAAACCCATGTCCCACTGAGACTCCTTCAAATACATTGAGAAGGAAAAACAGCAGCCTGCCAGAAAGCATTTTGCAGGCACAAGTCACATGACCAGGGGCAGCTTGAAATTGATGAAATGTCTAGACAAAAAGTCAGAAACCTGGTTGTTCTTTAGTTATGATGTTGTAACTATGTTTAGTTATTTGTGGCCATGAGAGTTGCTGAAATGTTTTTGGATAAGTACTAGACAATGGCAGTCCTAACTGAAGCTTGTATAGGGAGCATGGCAGAGACAGTGCTTTTCATTTTTCCAGTGAAATAATATCTCTGCTTTTTGCAAACCTCACGGTTATCACATGCTTTCTGGTTGTGGTATTGAAAAAATTCCCCTGGTTGTCTTGAGTTGAATAGACCAAACATAACTCTTGCATCTTGGTAAATAATGCCTTAATCCGTCGCGCTACTCTGTTGTAACTTGTTTTCCATGGTTTCATTAGCTACTATTTACATTCTAATATATATATAGATAGTAAGAAGTTTCAGGATTACTAAATTATCGGGAGATGTGGGTGGGGAGTTACCAGGTTTCTTTTGCATCTTAGATAAAAACAAATTTGGTTTGAAAAACAATGAGCAAGAATGTAAAGTACAGTTTGAATAAACTGTACTATACCTTTGTTAAAGGGAACTGCTCCTACGTTACTCAAAATATGAATAACACTTATAGGTATAAACATTCCAAAATATGGATTTTAATGTTTTTCAAAAGTAGGAACTGAAATTGTATGTGCAGTTCTTGAGGGGGAGTAGATTTCCTTTAGAATACTATAATGACTATCCCTTCTGCAGAACAGGAAATTGTGCTCAAGCTCCTATTGTATGGCACTTGTAAAATACAAAATTTGTCCTGAAGAGATCATAAAATTATCAAAAAACTACAACTTTCCATTTATAAACATTGCAATGTACTCTTCCAAATGTGAAAATTAGGTCAGAAGCAATATTTAATATCCTAAATAAATAGATAATGTCAATGTTACATAACGTCAAATTCCTGTAACAAATTTTAAATTCTGTTTAAAATTCATACCTGTGATACTTGATAGTAGGTGAAGGTTTGCTTTCATTTCTAAATAAAAGGTAAAGCAGTAAATGGGTATTGCCGGCATACTTTCATTAAATTAAATGTTTCCTGGGACGTACCCTTAAATTACCTCTGAGTGTCTTAATTAGTTTAGAAATATACAAAGCCCCTTTTTTTTGAGACAGGCAAAATGAGAAGAGATAAGAAAGAAATCATAATACTTTGAAACAGAGGGGTTTTGGAGAAGACACTACTGGCCATTGAATGAGGGTACACTGAGTCCTGACATAAGGACATTGAGGTCTTTGTGATGATAACAGGAAAAACTCTGTAAAAAAAATCTAGAAAGAGAAGTGGTGAGGGACACATGCCAGAAAGGGAATTACGGGTTAGACAAGTGCAGGGAATGGGGAAAGAATGATGAAGATGAAGGAGTCCTGGAAGTGATTGTTGTTTCAAGAGATGGCCCTGATATACTCAATAGAGAGCGTGGCCAATGACCTTTAAAGTTACATGGAGTCATCTTACAGCACCTGTCACTCTTAAAATGTAAAGTTAATGTCCCACTTCTACTAGCAACAAAGATCAGCCAAGGAACTTATCTCTCTCTCTCTCTCTCTCCCTCCCTCTCTCTCTCTCTCTCTCTCTCTCTCTCTATATATATATAATGTTTTTTTATATATACATATTTATATATGTACAATAATAAGAATAAAAACAATGCTAACTAACTCTGAAAATTAAGAAGATTTAAAGAACAGACAAGATCTCCACACCAGTCCCAGACCATGTAAAATTAATCTCTTTGTCTATACATTTTGAAAACTGTTTTCCTTTTTTTCTATATTAATTAAACAGTACCTTGTACTTGATCCTAACTAAAATATTATTAATCCTGTGAATAGAAATATACATTTGACAGGAATGCACTTCAACTGTCTTCTTTACCATCACATTCATTCTGTATAACGTATTAACATAAGTTGAAAAGTGTAAAAGAAGGTTATGTGGGAGGCTAGACACATGTGCAGTAGGCAAGTTTTTGTAAAGAAAATTCCTGACAAATTGAGAATTAACTGAAAAGAATCAGGTGTCTATGAAAATGACAGATGAGAGGAGGATGTTTCGCCTTTTAAGCTTTTCTTGTGTGTAGGCCATAACGTAACCTTATGTCCGATACCACAAATGAATCATTACTTTTTTTCCTTTATATGTACTATCCAGTAAACCAGTACAGGTATGGGAAACCTGTTATCTAGAAAGCTCCACATTACAAGAAGGTGAATTCCCATAGAGCCCATTTTCATAAAATAATTCATTTTTAAAAACGTATTTCCTTTCTCTCTGTACTAATAAAATGGTAACTTGTAGTTGATCCAAACTAAGATATAATTTCTAATTGACAGAAAAACAACCCTATTGGGTTTCTTTAGTGGCACATTTATTAAAGGTCAAATTTCGAATTCATGTGAGTTTTTTTAAACTCTATAAAATTCAAATATACTTGAAATTCGAATGGGGGGTTATTTATAAAAATAATCTCAAACTCGGACAAATTTGACCAATTAGAAAACTCGAATCAAACCAAAAAAAACTGTCATGAAAGCTACTAAGATGTCCAAATTGGCCCTGAACCTCTCCCATTGACTTATAAATGAATTTGGCAGGTTTTAGGTGGTGAATAGTCGAATTTGAATTCATAAAGGGCCAGAGATTGATAAATTTCAAAAAATTAATTCAAAATTTTTTTAAAAAAAATTTTGAATTCAATATAAATTATTTACTAGTCAACTTTTACAGTTTGGACCATAAAAATTTGAATTAAAATTTTCAGTTTTTTAATAAATCTGCCCTCTAATTTTTAAGCATTCTAAAGGCATAGTGATCCAAATTACGGAATGATCCCTTATCCAGAAAACCCCAGATTCTGAGTATTCTGGATAATAGACCCCATACCTGCATTAATCTTAATATTATATATATTTTAGATAAAGCATGCAATAATACCTGTCTTGATTTATAACAAGGCTGTCAAATTTCCATCTGTTTATAGACTCCCAGGATGCACGAATGAGTGGGGTGCTGAGAGTTTGGTTACACAGCTTCTGGCAGGTGGATATATCTGGAATGTGTGTGTATATAGATATATATATAGATATATATATATATATATATATAGATATATAGATAGATATATATATACACCTTGTGACAATTCTTTGATTATGGCTATGGTTATGCTCTATGAGAAAGGCTAAAGCATTGATGATCCCCGCTTCAGGGAACAGTTATATCAAATAAGCTGTTCAGCACTTTTAAAACATCACTCCTAGAAACCCTTGCCAGCTGGTGACATTAATGACATTCAGAATCATTACACATTTATTATTCTACAAAATGTTTTACTGCTCCACTTTATGGCCAATGATTTGAAACATGCGGCCCTTTTTCTTAAGAGCCCTGATTTACTCAGGATTCCACATGTTGTAGCTTATTTTCAAAGTAGCAGGAAAGAAATGTATTCATTGTATTTGTGGTGGTGGCTAATTTAATTTGCTTTGATCATCCTTGTGCACCGGAACAGCTTTCCCAGGTATGCAGAATGATGTGGCCTTGCAGTAACCTCTGTTTTGTGAGAGTAAGACAACTTAATTAGGCTTGACGATACAGATGACCCTTTCAAGTTCTGTAAATTGAGCTGTTGCATCTTATCACAGCTACATAGCTATTAATATGATGTGCACAACAAAACAAGAGAGAAAGGGTACTTGTTTATTTCATGTGTTTTTCAAGGTAGCTAACTTCTAAACCCTGAGGGCGGAGCTAGGAAACAATGAATGGGCGTGACAGTTTAGCCCAGCAAATTTAAATTTATAAACAAAAAAAGGACACCGGTGGGCGAAGAAGAAAGAGATGTGCAATAAAAGAAATTGGAAATTAGATTCTTTGTTCCAAAACAAAGAGTGATGTTGTGTTGACATTTTAAAATAAAATATATACAGGTATGAGAAACCCGCCATCCTAAAAGTTACGAATTATAGAAAAAGCATCTCCTATAAACTCCATTTTATACAAATTTTAAAAATCGATTTCCATTTTCTCTGTAATAATAAAGCAGTGCCTTGTACTTGATCCAAACTAAGATATAATTACTCATTATTAAAAGCAAAACCAGTCTCTTGCATTTGTTTAATAGTGATTTTCTTAAGATATGAAGATCAAAAATGATGAAAAGATCCGTTATTCTGAAAACCCCATGTCCCGAGCATTGTGGATAACAGGTTCCATACCTGTACCTCCTCACTGAAAAAAAAAAACGTAGCTTGATTTTTTTTGTTTGTTTATTTGGAGTGCCAAAAATCCTCCAGTAAGAGATGATCAGAAGAAGAGAAGAAAAGTCCTTCCTTGAAAAAAGAAGATGCTAACCATTGATTAGAAACATTTTTTTTTAGCAGAATCTAACTGCTATTCAGTTTGCAGCTAGTCCCCTACAGAATGGCTGCATTTTATAGATGATGACTGATAATCTTAGATGGATGAAGAGTAAAATGCAGGTTGCAAGAACAAGAATAACTAGCATACTGTAGTTTCCTTTAAAAGAAAATTTGCACTTTGTTTATTGTTCTGCATGTTAAGCTGTGAGGTGCTCCTACAATGGAATGCCAAGTGTTGCATCTTGGCAGGATGGGGTGCAGCACATCGGCTTCCCTGGGGTACCCCTAGATTGAGCATTATTTATAACTTGTAAGCTTGGTAACACTGGGGGGGGGGGGGCTCAAGAAGAAAAACAAATGGTGGTTAAAAAAAAGACATTGCTGTTTTGTAGAGCTTTGTGGATATAGTATCTATAAGTGCTGTTTTTCACAGGGAGGAAATAACTTCAAATCAAGGCCTAACCTGTAATTTTACATACTTCAGTTCTCTCAGCTTCTGTCAACTGTGTACTACAAATGTCCTTTCATGTATGAGAAACCTGTATTTTAGCTGCAATTTTCCTTTGATTTGTTGACCTTGTTGATTTATATGACCTTTAGTATTGCTAAATAGTCTACATGTTGTTTTTTACTGTTTAAATACTATAAAAAGCAGGATGCTGCTCCTTTTAAATGATGAAGAATTATTCGTGGGTTCTAATGTTAACACAATTTTGCCAAGAAATCGCTGTCAAATAAGAAAGATGAGCTTTGTATTGGAGTGCTTAAAGAAGAAGGAAAGCTACGGAGGCATTTTATTGGCAATAGATTAGCTGAATAGTGCAGGCTAGAATGCAGGCTAGAATGCAGGCTAGAATGCTATATTTATTCTGTAGAATGTTTTACCATACCTGAGTAAAAAGCTATAGAAGCTCTCTGTTTGTTTAGGAAAGCAGCTGCAGTATTAGCTTGGTCACTTATAGCTTGGGCTCAGATTACAGCAGAGAAAGGAGCAAACTGAGCATGCTCACGCCTGGGGTAAGGAGGTTTAAGATGAATGCAGGAAGTCTGATACAGAAGCCCATGTATATGACTTATCGAAATAATCCACATTTTTCAAAATGATTTTCTTTTTCTCTGTAACAATAAAACAGTAGCTTGTACTTTATCCCAACTAAGATATAATTAATTCTGATTGGAAGCAAAACCAACCTATTGGGTTTATTTAATGTTTACATGATTTCTAGCAGATTTAGTTATGAAGATCCAAACTATGTCTGTTATCCAGAAAACTCAAGGTCCCAAGCATTCTGGATAACAGGTCCCATACCTGTATTAAATCTGATTGTTATGATACTGAGCAACAGATCTCAGCAACTCTGCCCTGATGTACAGGAAGAGGCACATGCCTAGGACACAACAGCAGTGGGGTGCTGGGCGCAAATCTTTTCTGTCTGTATATCCCTAGGTTTGCCCCCTTGGAGCTCCAAATTTCCCCTCGCTGCATGGATATTTGGTGCACAATTCACTGGGTGAGGGAGGGAGTGGGCAAGGTGTTGCATGGTGGGGAGGCAAATAAGGCAGGGGCTAGCCTTGGGAATTATCACCTGTAGGCATTGGTCCTAAATGGCGCAGCCTAACAATGTAGGACTCCATGGCATCACTCTCATGACACTTTAACTAAATCACTAATCACAGGTAATGCTATATAGATTCTGTTGGTACAAATAATAGTACTGTATTTAGGGAACAATGGACAGCCCCAATTTATAGCTATTGACAGCACAGACATATTTGTAGGATAAAAACAAGATTTCTTGCACCTACTTTTCATTAGTATAGAAAATGTTACTTATTAACTATTGACTGAATTGTCCTGTTTGCTCTCACACGCCGTTTCCTCATTTCCTACAACAGACATCTCTAATTCATAAAGTTTTATGACCCACTCTAGAATTATGGGTTCTTGATAAAGTGATGTCCTTGCACATTACACTTTGCAAAAAGTAAACAAAATCTTTGCATTCTCAAAATGGAAACATGCTGCATGCTCATTTTTAGGCAATTAAACTGAAGGTCACTTTTGCTTGGGATCAATGAGTAACTACAATGCATACAAGTGAGGGGGAGATATGAATGTAATTTTCACTGAAAAACGTGCGGCATGTCAAAGACTGACTCAGGTTTTGCAACAAGCTCCTACCTATTCAAATTGAGATATGATTGTTTCATGAAACACAGTGTCATAAATTGACTTAAAGTAAATGAGATACCCTTGTATAACACACATTTATACCTGTTATAATAATGCTAAAAATACTAGAAATACTAACACCAAAAATCAAACCTTCTTTTGCATGTAACATTGTCTTTGCATACTATTTATAATTTTGCCTTAAATGTATTTGCCCAATGTTTTCATAATACCTATTATCCTCCATGAGGTTAGGAACTTCCAGTAACAATTATTCACAAAAGCAGACAGCAAAAAACATAACATAACCTATGGTTAACTTTTAGGGGCATGTTTGCTAAAACTCTAATTAATCACATTTTTTTATGAAAACAAATCCTACCAAACTCCCTTCCAAGATTTTAACAAATTTTTCAATAATTTTGCTCCAAAAAATCGGAGTGATTTTATCAAGTTTTCGCTGCACAAACTTGACTTTTTCAGGATTATCGGCCAAAAACCAGCACTTCAGATTATCCAGCGCAGATCACAATGTCAAGAAACAACTGCCGGAACATCTGCCATTGACTTCTACATGCCCTTGATAGTAGTGATGTGTAGGCCAGACTAAACCCGCGGGACCCCCGGGTTCGAACCGGCTCTCTGAGAATGTTACCTCGTGGTATAGGGGGGTGCAATAGTGACGGTCATTGCACCCACAGCGGAGACGCCCGCCATGTTTCCTTTCTTCGCTGCAGTCCGGCTGATTACTGCGCCGTTCCTGGGTGTGATTTCCAAGTGTTCTGATCTGTTCTCGACCCTGCCTATCCCTGACCTTGTCCAGTCTGCTGCCTGTCCTGACCTTTGCCTATGTTTTGACTATTCTCTCGTATCCTGCTTTGTACTGTGATTTTGGTGTGTTTGACTCGGCTTGTGACCTCGACTACTCTCTTGTCTCTTGAATCTGTACTGTGTCTCCTGATTGGTATTGACCTGGCCTATTCTTGACCACGCTCCTAGTTCTCCATTCCAGCATTCACGTTTGGTTCCCTTTCCTGCTCAGAACTTCCTCCCTGGTCCGCGGAGGGCTCCTCCAGAAGCAAAAGGTGGTCCTTATAGGCGGAAGTGTGAGTCGCGACTGGGACCTTGGCACTAGTTTTGGGTTTGGGACTCCTTTTATAACAGTAAATGGGCCAGACATGGACGCTGAAGGTGCTAACACTTTCTTTGCCACCACAGAAGCCATCCTGGTAAGTTTACTTCAGCGTCTCAGAGAACAAGAGTATAAGCAGGACCAGATAGTCCAGTGCTTGCAAAGACTGTCGGCAAGATTGGACACCATCCAGCAACAACCTGTTGCTCCTCTGGTAGGCTTCCCACTGCACCATCCTTTAACACTATGATGGAGCCAAAGCTTCCCTTCTGCGGAGACCGAAGCAGGTTTCTTGCTTTTCAGGAGCTTGTAAGCTCCACTTCAGCTTTCTACCCTACTCCTTCTCTACAGAGGAGTCAAGGGTTAACTGACTGCGAAATTTGACCCCAGTTTCCTAAGGGTAGAACGTATCCTCTCTTTCTCCCAGAGTAGCAGGCTATGGTGGAATACATTAAGAAAAACCTGGAGAGAGGGTTCATAAGGCCCTCGTCCTCTCCTGCAGAGGCAGGTTTCTTTTTCTTAAAGAAGAAAGATGGGGGTCTCAGGCCATGTTTAGATTATAGGGGTCTTAACAAAATCACGATGAAGAAGGGTACCACTTCTCAAAACTTGATCTTAGGCGCGCGTATAACTTAATTCAAATCAGGGAAGGGGGACAACCTTCAGCACTCAGGATGGGCATTATAAGTACTTAGTAATGTTCCTCGGTCTATGCAATGCCCCAGCTATCTTCCAAGAATTTTTGGGTCGGTATGTCGTGTTATATTTGGACTACATTCTAATTTATTGATAGTAGTGATGTGTAGGCCAGACTAAACCCGCGGGACCCCCGGGTTCGAACGGGCTCTCTGAGAATGTTACCTCATGGTATAGGGGGGTGCAATAGTGACGGTCATTGCACCCACAGCGGAGACGCCCGCCGTGTTTCCTTTCTTCGCTGCAGTCTGGCTGATTACTGCGCCGTGTCCTCTCTCTTCCAGGTTTGTGCACTTGGGTCTTTATTCGGCACAAAAGCTTCTGACGTCATCGCACCGGCGAGAAATTTAAAGGTGCAGGTGTCCTTTGTGCATTGCCCAATGTAAGGTCTATTTTCATAGTTCCTGGGTGTGATTTCCAAGTGTTCTGTTCTCGACCCTGCCTGTCCCT
The DNA here is from genome assembly GCF_017654675.1 of Xenopus laevis. Taxonomy (NCBI): domain Eukaryota; kingdom Metazoa; phylum Chordata; class Amphibia; order Anura; family Pipidae; genus Xenopus; species Xenopus laevis. Next base: position 83,373,404 of record NC_054379.1, read on the forward strand.
GACCTTGTCTAGTCTGCTGCCTGTCCTGACCTTTGCCTATGTTTTGACTATTCTCTCGTATCCTGCTTTGTACTGTGATTTTGGTGTGTTTGACTCGGCTTGTGACCTCGACTACTCTCTTGTCTCTTGAATCGGTACTGCGTCTCCTTATTGGTATTGACCTGGCCTATTCTTGACCACGCTCCTAGTTCTCCATTCCAGCATTCACGTTTGGTTCCCTTTCCTGCTCAGCACTTTCTCCCTGGTCCGCGGAGGGCTCCTCCCAAAGCAAAAGGTGGTCCTTATAGGTGGAAGTGTGAGTCGCGACTGGGACCTTGGCACTAGTTTTGGGTTTGGGACTCCTTTTATAACAGTAAATGGGCCAGACATGGACGCTGAAGGTGCTAACACTTTCTTTGCCACCACAGAAGCCATCCTGGTAAGTTTACTTCAGCGTCTCGGAGAACAAGAGTATAAGCAGGACCAGATAGTCCAGTGTTTGCAAAGACTGTCGGCAAGATTGGACACCATCCAGCAACAACCTGATGCTCCTCTGGTAGGCTTCCCACTGCACCATCCTTTAACACTATGATGGAGCCAAAGCTTCCCTTCTGCGGAGACCAAAGCAGGTTTCCTTCTTTTCAGGAGGCTTGTAAGCTCCACTTCAGCTTTCTACCCTACTCCTTCTCTACAGAGGAGTCAAGGGTTAACTGACTGCGAAATTTGACCCCAGTTTCCTAAGGGTAGAACGTATCCTCTCTTTCTCCCAGAGTAGCAGGCTATGGTGGAATACATTAAGAAAAACCTGGAGAGAGGGTTCATAAGGCCCTCGTCCTCTCCTGCAGAGGCAGGTTTCTTTTTCTTAAAGAAGAAAGATGGGGGTCTCAGGCCATGTTTAGATTATAGGGGTCTTAACAAAATCACGATGAAGAAGGGTACCACTTCTCAAAACTTGATCTTAGGCGCGCGTATAACTTAATTCAAATCAGGGAAGGGGGACAACCTTCAGCACCCAGGATGGGCATTATAAGTACTTAGTAATGTTCCTCGGTCTATGCAATGCCCCAGCTATCTTCCAAGAATTTTTGGGTCGGTATGTCGTGTTATATTTGGACTACATTCTAATTTATTGATAGTAGTGATGTGTAGGCCAGACTAAACCCGCGGGACCCCCGGGTTCGAATGGGCTCTCTGAGAATGTTACCTCATGGTATAGGGGGGTGCAATAGTGATGGTCATTGCACCCACAGCGGAGACGCCCGCCGTGTTTCCTTTCTTCGCTGCAGTCTGGCTGATTACTGCGCCGTGTCCTCTCTCTTCCAGGTTTGTGCACTTGGGTCTTTATTCGGCACAAAAGCTTCTGACGTCATCGCACCGGCGAGAAATTTAAAGGTGCAGGTGTCCTTTGTGCATTGCCCAATGTAAGGTCTATTTTCATAGTTCCTGGGTGTGATTTCCAAGTGTTCTGTTCTCGACCCTGCCTGTCCCTGACCTTGTCTAGTCTGCTGCCTGTCCTGACCTTTGCCTATGTTTTGACTATTCTCTCGTATCCTGCTTTGTACTGTGATTTTGGTGTGTTTGACTCGGCTTGTGACCTCGACTACTCTCTTGTCTCTTGAATCGGTACTGCGTCTCCTGATTGGTATTGACCTGGCCTATTCTTGACCACGCTCCTAGTTCTCCATTCCAGCATTCACGTTTGGTTCCCTTTCCTGCTCAGAACTTTCTCCCTGGTCCGCGGAGGGCTCCTCCCAAAGCAAAAGGTGGTCCTTATAGGTGGAAGTGTGAGTCGCGACTGGGACCTTGGCACTAGTTTTGGGTTTGGGACTCCTTTTATAACAGTAAATGGGCCAGACATGGACGCTGAAGGTGCTAACACTTTCTTTGCCACCACAGAAGCCATCCTGGTAAGTTTACTTCAGCGTCTCAGAGAACAAGAGTATAAGCAGGACCAGATAGTCCAGTGTTTGCAAAGACTGTCGGCAAGATTGGACACCATCCAACAACAACCTGATGCTCCTCTGGTAGGCTTCCCACTGCACCATCCTTTAACACTATGATGGAGCCAAAGCTTCCCTTCTGCGGAGACCAAAGCAGGTTTCTTGCTTTTCAGGAGGCTTGTAAGCTCCACTTCAGCTTTCTACCCTACTCCTTCTCTACAGAGGAGTCAAGGGTTAACTGACTGCGAAATTTGACCCCAGTTTCCTAAGGGTAGAACGTATCCTCTCTTTCTCCCAGAGTAGCAGGCTATGGTGGAATACATTAAGAAAAACCTGGAGAGAGGGTTTATAAGGCCCTCATCCTCTCCTGCAGAGGCAGGTTTCTTTTTCTTAAAGAAGAAAGATGGGGGTCTCAGGCCATGTTTAGATTATAGGGGTCTTAACAAAATCACAATGAAGAAGGGTACCACTTCTCAAAACTTGATCTTAGGGGCGCATATAACTTAATTCAAATCAGGGAAGGGGGACAGCCTTCAGCACCCAGGATGGGCATTATAAGTACTTAGTAATGTTCCTCGGTCTATGCAATGCCCCAGCCATCTTCCAAGAATTTTTGGGTCGGTATGTCGTGTTATATCTGGACTACATTCTAATTTATTCTTCTAGTCTAATGGAGTATCGTGCTCATGTGCAGGAAGTGTTACAAAGGCTAAGGCAAAACCAGCTGTACGCCAAACTTGAAAAGTCCCGTCCATGCATTTCCTAGGGTATATTATTTCCAAAAGGGGCTTAGAGATGGAGGCAGCTAAAGTCCAGGCCATCTTAGATTGGGCCCAACCCCTGTCTATTCATGCTATCCAAAGGTTCTGCCAACTATTATAGTCAATTCATTAAGAATTTTTAGTAGCCCCTGTCACTGCCCTTAATAAAAAGGGGATTGAAATTTCATCATTGTCTCTGTATTTTTCCCCTCCATTAGCCGCACTGTAGTGTTTTCCTGAATGCAAGATCTGTTTCTACCAGGTGGACATTTTCTATCGGCTACATATATCCAGCCATGCCTGATGACCTTGCTCAGAAGTTTTGTTTTGTAATGTAACTTTATTAACAAGTATATGTAATCCTACTCATACATATGCATAATATCACTCACTCATATGCATAATCCCACTCATACATGTAATCCCACTCACTTGTATGCATAATCCCACTCATACATGTAACCCCACTCACATGCATAATCCCACTCACTCATATGCATAAACTCACTCATACATGTAATCCCACTAATACATTTAACCCCACTCACTCATACATGCAAATCTGGTCAATAATGTTCCTAGTACGTTCTTGGCAGATAGAGCCCTTGCCTGCCAGCATATACAGTGTTAAAGTACAGGGCTCCATTGAGAACTTCAAACGCAGGTAGTACAGTACTCTTTGGGGAAGCAGGTCTTTGCACTTTGCTTTGGAGTGCAGAGATTTCCTGCAATTTTTAGTGCAGAGAAGGATGCAAATGCAAAACACAGAAGTGATCTACCATGTTTTTTTGCATGCAAATGTATCTACTGCAAATGCACCAGACTAGAACAGGGGAGGAAGAATGAAAATGGTGTTGTAGTGCCTATCATTACACAGTAAACTTGGGCTATAGTGTACAATGCCAGTATATGTAATAGGTGAAGTACATGTGTGCACATTTTATCCTGTCAGAGGGTAATCAAAACAGCAAGTGGATCAGATGCATGTGGATGTGCATGCTTATCGGGGTTTTTCAGTCTGATTTACTTACAAGACACTTTTCTCCTTGCCCGCAGGCTATACATAGCAGATTGGAGGTTATAGTAGAATAACTTGACAATCTTTAGATAATTAAATCCAGTGAATTCAACCAGTTGAGCACAGGAAGAAACACACACAACTCTTTTAAATGGCCCTCGTAGTGACACAGGCCCATGTAAGCACCAAACACAGACTGTTGCATTCCACCTGCATTCAGAGTTTACATGTGTCTGTAGCATGTGATGATTCTTGATGAAACACTCAAAACTGCACATCAAATGCATAAATAATACTCCAGTGTATGAGCCCTAGGAGAGAATTTTCTCTAATTAGACAATCTGATTAGTAATACTTTTGGTTTGCTATATATTATAGTATAGCCCAAACACACAGAGATTTGTTGCCTGTGGTAAATCTATCCTGCCACTGGTGACAAGTCTGCCAAAAATGCTTTCACTTACCTAAAATACATTATGCAGCAATCCAAATGAATCCCAGTAATATTGCCTTCTTTTGCTGATATTAAGCTGGATCACCGCTATGATTTTTTGGCAAGGAGAAAGCATTTTCTTTCTTATCTTTCCCATAGTAGACATTAACTACAGGTATGGGGTGCATAATCCAGAAACCCATTATCCAGAAAGATCTGAATCACAAAAAGACTGTCTCTCACAGACTCCATTCTATCCAAATTTTTAAAAAATGATTTCCTTTTTTCTCTGTAGTAATAAAACAGTAGCTTGTACTTGGGTTTATTTAATGTTTACTTCATTTTCTAGTCGATTTAAGGTATAAAGATCCAAATTCTGGATTCACTATCTGGAAAACCCCAGTTCCTGAGCACTCTGGATAAAAGGTCCCATACCTGTATCACAACAAATCTCCATGTGTGCCAGTACTACGGTAATTCTGATTTTGGCCAATATGTACAGGGGCGATTCTGGCTATAATGCCGCCTGAGGCGGCCTTCTTTCGCCGCCCCCACCCCTCCCCACGGCACTAACCTTTATAGCGCCGGAGAGGGCAGGGGCGGTCCGCGACGCTTAGTGCAGAGAGCGCAATAGCGCTCTCTGCACTAGAAGAGCCGAATTTCCGGTTTGAAAACCGGAAATTCGGCTCTTAGTTACCAGGAGCGGCATTTTTGCCGCCTGAGGCGAGTGTCTCAACTCGCCGCATTGGTGGAGCGCCCCTGAATATGTAATAGTAACCTACTTTTTGAAACCATAAAAAAAATCCCTGTAGCTGGTATTGTGTGTTGTTTGTGTATAAATTAGATTAAATAGCAATTTTATTAAAAGGAAAAAAAATATCACAGGCTATGGGGACTGACTTCTTACAGAAAACAGGTCAGTTTAAGTACTAGCAGCATTGTGTGCATATAAGTGGTATTCTCTGGTACAAGCAAAGGTAATTCCCCTTGGACAATCATTGATGCACAAACTGACAAACACGTAAAATTCACTATTGTCCAACAGGCAGTTCTTCTGCTATTGCCTTTTAATATTATTACTTTATATCCTGATATTTGCACAATTATCAGAAATCCCTTACTATATGTGAAAAGAAAAAAATATCAATGCAAAGTCCTTTCCAATTCTCTAATCAAACAAATATATATATATATTTTCCTTCATTGACACAGGTACACAGGAGTTGAAGGTTAATAATAAATCCCAGGGCTGTCTGGTATAATGATTATAGAGTAATTAATAAGAGAAATCCTCTTACTTCAGCAAATACTGCTAAAATGTAATGTATGTGACACAGGCAGAGTTGTGTTTGGAAAGTTAAAGTGTAGAGTCATTTGAGTATAGAATACAGACACAATAAGAACACTCTGTTAAGGTGATGTTGAATTGCTCATTTATTGGTACTACTTGTTGTTCAGAACATATTCCATTTTAAGTATCATGTGAAAGACATACTCCATAAGCAAGATGAAGACACCCTCTCAAGACTTATTCCCCTCTAGAAAATGGAGCCTGTCCAGTAACAACTTAACCCCCAAACACTGATGGGCCAATTCATTAACGTCGAGTGAAGGAATAGAAGAAAAAATACTTTTTTCGAAGTGTTTTTTTGGCTACTTCGATCATTGATTGGGCTACTTCGACCTTCGACTCGAAGGATTCAAGCTAAAAATCGTTCGACTATTCGATAGTCGAAGTACTGTCTCTTTAAGAAAAAACTTCGACCCCCTAGTTCACCACCTAAAAGCTACCGAACCCAATGTTAGCCTATGGGGAAGGTCCCCATAGGCTTGGCTAAATTTTTTTGGTCGAAGGATAATCCTTCGATCGTTGGATTAAAATCCTTCGAATCGAAGTATTTGCGCAAAATCCTTCGACTTCGATATTCGAAGGATTTTCATTCCCAGTCGAATATCGAGGGTTAATTAACCCTTGATGAATTTGCCCTTGAGAAATGTCAGCTGAGCCCTGTCCTGCCCTGTGAAAGTGACTGAGCTCTCCCTCCACATGAGACTATTCACCAGCACTACACAAGTAGAAAAATTACATTTTCTCTTCACAAACCCCATTATAACACAGCCACCCCCCCCCCACACACACACACAAAAGACAGAATTCTCCCTCTTCACATGTCCCACACAAGTGACAGACCTTCCACCCAGCCGACTTTACCTTCCCTCACACACAGACACTCCATGAAGCCCTCCTCCCTTCATGTGGATCAGTCACAGATCACTTGTCCCTTCACACAGCAGCTCCCTCTTCCCTCCTTCAACCCCACACAAGCCTGTGCCCCCTGCATCTTCCTCTTCCCTCCTGTGAAAATGACACGCTGTCCTCCCAACACACACACACAGAGCTAAACATTCAAGTCAGCCCCTCCACATAAGAAACATCACCGTGCATACATACTGCCACACTAAGTCCCACCAGGGACTCACACACTGGCCCAGCCCCGCCCTACAGAGCAGTGTCTATGCAAATTAACCACACTGACTAGGGATGAGAAGCAGACTGACAGGAGAATCAGCCAATCAGAGTTAAGCTTCAGAAACTGCTGCATGTGTGCACTTCCTGTTTCTGCCAGGAGTGTGTATGATGTAAAATAAGGAAGTACAACAGTCACTGTAGCGTTTTTGGGGGTCGGCGACCCCCCCACAGGGGGCCCATGATGAAAGGACCCCATCTGCAAAGGGATCCATCTGAGGTGAATATCTCATCAACTGCACATTTTTTGTTAAACATTTATATGGCAAAGCTTGTTATTTTTACATGAACTGTTAAATTTTTGAATGTTATATGAAGGTGAACAACCCCTTTAAAGCTGGCTAGAGCTTTACGACAGTCTTCTCCTCCTTCTCCAGTTTCTGTTGAAGGGCAGCCTATTTGGTGCAAAGATTGGTGGATTCACGTCTTTCTAGGGGTAAGCTGCAGTATTTGGTCTATTGGAAGGGCTATGGTCCTGCGGAGAGGTCTTGGGTTCCAGCCTCTGATGTTCATGTTGACCATCTCAAATGTCAGTTTCATGCTAGGTTTCCTAACAAGCCTAGGGGTCCAGTGGCCCCTCTAGAGGGGGGGTAATGTGAGAATGTTACCTGGTGGTCTAGTGGGGGTGCAACAGGGTCTTTCTGGTTTTATTCAGTGCAATAGCTTTTGATGTCATCGCACCGGCGCGAAATTCAAATATTTAAAGGTGCAGGTGTCCTTTGTGCATTCCTATGGGATTTTAAGATTTATTAATAGGTGAAAAGGTCATAGTTCACCATTTGATAAAAACATTGCTAAAAATCTCATATGAATGAAAAGAAAGTGGGTGAGTTTTTCTGTGATGAGCTCTAAATTCATACTTACTTACTTTTATTTTGCTTTTCGGCTAAGTGATAAACGGTATATTCTGAAATCCCACCTAGTTTTTGCTACTTCAAAATAGGCCCTGGCATTATATGTACTGAGGCCCAAACAGCCTGCCAGAATCTACAGATTGTCAGTCTGGGCTTGCTGTCATTGTATCCTGTCTGCAGTGCTCCCGTAACTGCCTTCTTCCTATGCCTGCAATTTTTCCCCCTGCTTGCTATGACTTTAGGTCTACAATCCTCTCCTGCCTGTATTCCTATCCTACCTGTGCAGTTCTCTACTACCAGCCCTCTTTTATTGTCTGCAGTACTCTTCCCTCATATAACCCTCTCTCCTGCCTTAAGTCCTTACCTGCCTTTCTGTCAAGATGCTATCCACTCTTATAATTTCCTAGTCATCCCCAGGCAGCATATTTAAAACACACGGGTTTGCTCCGCTGACAGCATGAACAGAAGAAAACGTCCAACTCATTAGCATAAATACATCCCCACAGCCTGTCTCACACATCTTTGCTTTTCTTCTGGCAGCTGACTTGGAGTCGGTTGCGCTCACCAGTCCCATGTTGGATCTGATGTGCAGTTCTGACAGATTCTCTCTACCCGAAGCCCTAGCTGTTAGCAGCCTCAGCTGTGTGTGCAGGAACCGGGGGGTTAGTTAGCCTGTTGGCTAGTCTAAGCATGGTGCCCTATTATTTTTCAGTCCGATCAAGCAGATTTCAAAATTAGCACTGAGCTGAGCTTGTGTGGTGCCCCTAAACGTGTCACATCCAGAGCTTCAGGGTGAGGGTAACCTACAGTGCTTCTACCGCCTTTCTTACTTCGAAAAGATCTTCCATATTGTTATAATGTTGTATTTATTCCTCCGTGGAAGAGCCAACTTCTAAAAGGGATAAACATCATGGGAGAGAGGATAAGAGAGGCACTAAGATTTGTAAATCCTGAAATAATCCTGCTGTCCAGAATAAAAGATTGTGTCAGGAATGCCTGAAGGATTATGTTTCTAGAGATTTGAATAAGAATCCCGCAGCTGTTTCTGTTGTCCAGTCTGACAATACTTCTGATCATACTTCTACATCATCTTTTTGGCCAGTGGATCAGACTACAATTAGACAGTGGATGAGAGAGGCTGTTTCAGAGAGTATTAAAGCTCCTTCTGATGGTCGAGATCCAAATTCTTAAACTAATGCCAAGATTAAGATATCTTCAGAGTATGAAGGAGAATGTTCCCTTTCTGAGGAAGATTCTGAGAAAGTCTTTGTACCCCTTTGCTTCAGAAGATTTAGATAATTAGCATCTACCATTGGGATAATTCCCCAATGGTAGATGCTATTGTAGCTTGCTTGTCTAAGAAAACTGCTTAACCAATTGATATTTTGGCATTAAAACATCCCATGGACAGACAAATGGAAACAGTTGTTTATGACAGCAGGAGCTGTCTGTAAACCCGCAGTCTCTATTATATTCCAAAACTACTGTATTTTGATCTGGGCAGATAATATTGAACAATCAATTGCAGAAGATTCCCCTAAGGAGAGGATTTCAGAGGCTCTCTTAGATCTGAAGAAAGTGGCAGAGTTCTCTCTTGAGGCTGCTGTGGATCTTGGCTCGTAATATGTTGTACTCTGTGGCTGGCCGTCGAGCTTTATGATTGTGTTCTTGGTGTGCAGATCCAGTTTAATAGCCTCAGAAAAAGATCATCCCATTTTTTTCCAAAACATCATCCAGTCAGGAAGTGGGAATGGATGCCTTTTATCAGAGCTGGAAGAATTCTCCCCTAATATACAAAGTTTTGAGGAAGATATTATGCTCGCAGGTGGAGTTTATAGTCATAATCAGTAATGAACTTTGAACCCCTGAAGTTACCTTTGATGGAAGATTTAGTAACTCAAGGCCCTTCTCTTCACCCAAACCTTGGCAGTCTCAATCTTGCGGCTTGGAGGTTGAGAAGTCCAGACTAAAAACTACATGGCTGTTCTTTCCAGTTTATTAATACTCTTATCAAGGCAAGAAGACCTGGAACTGCTACCACTTACCATAAAATTTGGGATTGTTTTTACTTTTGGGCCAAAGAGCAAAACCATAATCCTTTAGCACCGTCTTATTTTCTACCATTAGGGTTGGAGTTCGGCTTGAGCTTAAGTTCTCTGAAGGTTAGGATATCAGCGTCTTCGGCCATTTTAGGTAAAAGATGGGCTGATGGTCTATTGGTGGAACAAATTTTCAAGGCTGTTGTCAGGTTAGGGGTCTGTTAAAAGATCCTCACCTCCAAGGGATTTGCCGTTGATATTTTCTGCCCCTGCTTTAAATAACATTAAGAAGATTCCTCTTTGGTGGTTATCCTTGAGTATTTGTGGTGGCCTTAACATCAGCCAGAAGAATAGGAGAGTTACAGGCATTATCAATGGAGCAACCCTATACTGTCTTCCATGAGGAAAGGGTAATTTTGAAGCCAGTTCCTTCATTCCTACCAAAGCTTGTCTTGAGTTTTTATCCCAATGAACCGTTAGTTTTACCAACTACCAGCAAACAATCAGTGGAGTGCCTTAGATGTGAAGAGATGCCTCGAAATTTATATTCAGAGAACTAAGCCACAGAGGAAGTCGCAAAAACTCTTCATTATACCAGCAGGCACAAGGAAAGAGGAGGCAGCAGCTAAAGCCACGCTGAGTAGTTGGATTGTGAAATTCATCATAAGAGCCTACAAATAGCACGGCAGAGATTCACCTAGAGCTGTCCGGACATACTCAACCAGAAGTATCGCAGCCTGTTGGGCAGCAGAGGCAGGTGTATCGGCAGAGTCCATTTGTAAGGCAACTACCTGGGCTTCTTCTAAGTTCATTAAACACTGTAAGTTAGATTTATTTTCTGCAGTTGATGCACAATTTGGGCATTCAGTTTCTCAATAATAAAGAGTGCACATTCATGCTGCCCTTGTATTTGGTATTACCTGTGTGTTTTAAATATGCTGCCTTGGGATGACCAGGACAGGGAAAATTGATTAATACTTACTGTAATTTTCCTTTCCTGGTCATCCCAGCAGCATGCCCATCCAACTAATAGTTGTTCTTTGTTTTTCAGCTTTAAACTAAGACGCGTGAGACAAGCTGTGGGGAGGTATTTATACTAATGAGTTGGACATTTTCTTCTGTTCATGCTGTCAGGGGAGTGAACCCTGTGTTTTAAATATGCTGCCTGGGGATTACCAAGAAAGGAAAATTACGGTAAGTAATTCAGAAAATGTATGATCAGAATGTCTGACTGACAGGTGGAAATGGGGAGAAGGCGGCAGGGTAAGATGACTGCAGGCTGAAAGGGGAAAATTGTTTCATACTTACCGTAATTTTCCCCTTTCAGCCTGCAGTCACCTTACCCTGCCTCCTTCTCCTAGCTCACCCATTTCCACCTGTCAGTCAGACATTCTGATCATACATTTTCTGAACTGAATTATATTTTGTAAGAAATCTGCATAATGTCAGTTTATTTTTTACGGTGTAATAACCATAGTTTGCTAATTTATGGAAAAATCATTAGCTTTTGTATATATGAATCCATATATAATAATCCATACTAATAAATGCACATTTCATTCCACAAAGTAATATTTAATATTCTGTTTAGACTTTAGGTAGACAATGGGTGTTTCTAAAAGTAACCTTGTGCAAGGAGTTTATACATAGGTATGGGACCTGTTATCCAGAATGCTCAGCACCTGCGGTTTTCAAAATAATGGATCTTTCCATAATTTAGATCTTCATACCTCAAGTTTACTAGAAAATCGTGTATACATTAAATAAACCCAATAGGCTAGTTTTGCTTCCAGTAAGTATTAACTATATCTTAGATTAGATCAAGTTTAAGGTACTGTTTTATTATTATAATTTTTAATAATTTGTATTATTTTGATCAAATGGAGTCTATAGGAGACATCCTTCCCATAAGTTGAAAGTTTCTGGTTAATAGGTTTCCTGCTTATGGATCCCATACCCGATTGGGTTGCTCCATCCTGGTGAAGGGGGCAGAGCATTTCTTAAAAAATACTATTATCCTGCACCTCCAGAGGGCAAAACTATTTTTATGTGATAGTATCCTCTAATGATATAGTAAATGTACTATATGTAATTATTTGCTGCCATCTACTGTAAGAAATCAGAACTATAGTGTGAGAACTTATGATGTAAAATCACCTTTTAAAGGGGTTGTTCGCCTCTGAATTAACTTTTGATGTAGAGAGCCTAAATAGAATGAGAAAATAATAAAAAGTAGCTATAACAAAACATGTGCAGCCTTACAGAGTATCTTTTTTAAGATGGGGTCAGTGACCCGATTTGGAAAAAATCTGAAGAAGATAAAAACTATAAGAAATAAAAACTAAAACAAATAAATAATGGAGACCAATTGAAAAGTTGCTTAGAACTGGCCATTTTATAACATACTAAAAATTAACTTGAAGGTGAACTGATATGAGCTTGCCTCAGACGGCACTTTACCAGGGGAGAAAAATCCCACCCCTTGAATTTTAACTGCCCTGTTTTCATATTTTTACAGAAAATGTGTCTTTTATTGCAGATAACGTAATATGTTTACACATCAATCTTCCCAAGTATCTTTGAACCTGCATGTAGATTTTGTATTATATTTACTTGGTGCCACATTATGCACAAGGCTCCCTATGCTAGTGACTAGGGCCCTACAACTTCTACATGCCCCATCAGGGCTAGGAGACCAATTTACAGCAGCATGATAACAGGGAAATCTTTAGGAAAGGTCCAGGAAGAAATGAATTCCGACCTATGGTCTCTGAGATTTTGGTTTGTAGTTACACTTCTGAACAACTGAAGGGACACAGGTTAGCACAAATGGGCCGATTTATCAGTGGAGTTAAAGGTTGTGTGAAATAAATGGCATATTTATAAAAGTGTATTTAGGGGATTTTTTTTTATCATTTATCATCATCCCTTCAAAATAACTGGTCACACTATTTGTAAAGCTGTGTATTTCCTTCCTACATTGCTCAATCACAGTGCTTTACACCAATATTTTACATCCCTTTAGAGCTGGCAAGTCTAAGGGAAAACATTAGGCTTCATAAAGTATTCTACACAAGGGTGGTTGAGAGGGCCAGGACACTACCCCAGAGAAAACCAGAAATTCGGCTCTTAAAGTACCAGTAGTGGCATTTTTGCCACCCCTAGTACCTAGTGGGGCGCTGCAGTCTGAGGCGAGTTTCTCAACTTGCCTCATTGGCGCAGCACCCCTGATTCTAATGGAAGAAGCAATGTACTAATTGTGTAAAACTCTGAGATTTTAGACTGGGCTACACCATTGGGCATTGGCCAATCAATGCTCAGCTTTGTGCATATGTCAGATTTAATATGGAGAGTGACTGCATTACAATTCAAATTGTGACTACAGATTTGATCATCTTCCACTAACTATAATATCAAACAATAATACAGCCTTACATGACCTCACCATATAAAAAGGCACTTTTAAATTGTTAAATAATATATAAACAATATATATAATTCTAAGTAAATAATTGTTATGTGTTAAGGCTGCTGGACCATATATTAGATGTTCAGAGTGAGGAGGAAGCAGGAATTGTGGCACAGGCAGAACAGGTACTGTAAAACAGGCTTACACTTCATTGGGGTACAAACAAGTTAAACAAGGCAAGTTAGGTTGGTACATATAACAGGCACTGGAAAAGGCAGGGCAGGCAAGATATATACAAGAAAGAGAAAAGAAGTATTATGACAAAGTTGCTTTGGATTATGACTCACTTAAGCAAAATGGAAAAAATTTGAAAAAAGGCTAGTGTAAAAATGAGCCCTAAGCAAGATAAATGCAAATGGAATACTGAAAGTTGTGCTTGCTGCCAGCTTTTGCTTTGGTTAAATTGACAAATACCTGCTTTGGATCAATTCCCATTGATGTGTCACAGGCTTGCCCAGCATTGCAAAACACTGCTTTTTTGGGCAGTAACAGCTAATGCAGGGTGTTTCCTGACACCTTTACAGTGGAATCAGTGTTTCATACATGTAATGCAACAAACTCGGTAACACCTTTATAGATACTAGGTAAGGTAAAAAGAAACAATAACTGCATATTTATATAAGACAAATATAATGGAAAAACGGTATAGTGGTCCTTCAGAGGAACACAAATCAATTAATAATATTAGAAACAATACATTTTTATTTTGTTTTTCTTGCTAAGAGTGTTGCTGAGAGATGCTGGACCTCAATACTAACAGGAGCTAGATGTGTTTCACCCAGAATTTCGGTATTATTGTGCCTTTTCCAAATTGATGCTGAATTTCTCAAAACACATATTTGTACTGTTGTGTAATGTCTTGAAAATAAACCATATTGTTGTTAGAATATTCTGTTGGATACAACTGTGTATGTACTGTACATGAGCTTTTCACAGTAAGGCTTAATAATGCTTTCTTGTACCTGTGCTTTGTGACCCATTTAGATGAATCGAAGTGACAAATATGAGCTTGTTAATTTATGCAAATCTGCTCAGAAAGCTTTACATAGTGTCGATCCTGCCACCTCTTACAAATATAATGATCTGCCTGCATACTGTGACTTTCTAACAATGACTCAGACATCGTATAACTACAATTTAAATATTAGGCAAGTGGCACAAATACAAATAGCCCACAGTTCCGGTTTGAGTATATCCACATCTCTAATGAAGAGTAGGTATGGTAGTTTAACTGTCTTATAAATAGTAAATTGGCAAATGGTCATAGTAATTAGAACCCTTAGGTAATGCAGTGGTTAGGCCATCACTCATTTAGATAATAAACAAATTCTCTCAAATCAGTCTCATTAAATTAAAGCATTAATTTTAGTGCTGTTTGCCTTCTGTGTAAAATAACACAGTTTACCTCACATAAGAAATATCTTTTTATTAAGCCATTTAAAAGGGATGAATAACAAGACACAATCCCTTCCAGTGGCAAAATTGGCAGCCTGGAAACTACTTACCCCTGAGTATTTGTAGGGCGTTATTTTCTATATTCATCAATATTGATACAATTATACAGAAGAGTTCCATAAATATACATCATACTAATAAATACCAGAAATTCCTTGGGTACAATTACTTTAAAAAAATAAATGCCATAATTACACATATTATACTTACATAAGTCTCCTGCTCACCCATCTATTCCAAATTAAATAAAAATAACTTGATTTCCTTTTTCTTTGTAATAATACAACTAAGATATAGTTAATCCTTCTTGGAGGCAAAACAATCCTTTCAAAGCTGCTCTTAAAGATACTTATTCAGTTAAGAAACATAAACTCTAGGTTTAAGATTTGCATATTTATTAAAGACATTATTATGACAAGGATACAGTAACAAACAGAAACCTCTCAGCTATTGGCTACTACTATTGTTCTCTAAAATATAAAAGAAAAGTCCTTAAAATGCTAATTTCCTGAAAACTTTATCACACTTTTATTATACTTTATTATTATACTGTGCAGAATAATCAGTAATGCTTTATGAATATATGAATTGAAGATCAGACCGCCGCTTGGCACACATCCTCTGGAGTCACTGAAGACCAGAAAACCCACAAAGTTGCAGCTGCTCTGGTGGAGTGAGCTCTAATTGATGTTCTGGCAAACTGAGAGACTTGTAAGCTACGTTAATACAGGAGGTAATATATCTTGCTAAAGCAAATTTGGAAGCAGGAGCACTTTTTTTGGGACCACACTCCATTCAATGCTTCTGCAAAAACTCGAAGTGGCCGATTCACTAACTTCGAGTGAAGGATTCGAAGTAAAAAAAACTTCGAATTTCGAAGTGTTTTTTGGGCTACTTCCACCTTCGACTACGAATCAAAGGATTCGTAGTAAAAATCGTTCGACTATTCGACCATTCGATAGTCGAAGTACTGTCTCTTTAAAAAAAAAATCGACCCCCTATTCCCCATAGGCTTGCCTAACTTTTTTTGATCGAAGGAATTATCCTTTGATCGTTCGATCGAACTATCTGCGCTTAATCCTTCGACTTCGATATTCGAAGGATTTTAATTCCTAGTCGAATATCGAGGGTTAATTAACCCTCGATATTTGACCCTTAGTGAATCGGCCCCTAAGGTTTTCTTTTATTTAAGGTGAGATCCCAGCCCTAGTCCATACATTTTCCTTTATCATGTTTATCAATGTATCATGATCAGTCTTCCTTCCTTCCTCTTATGCTGTCCCTTGTCTTCCCTGCTCCATACTACATTCTACCTCCTCCATCACTATAGTATAATATTCAACTGTTTATCCCACCCTACAATGTGTCAACCATCTGGAAAAAGAAAGGGGTACTCATAAGTCTGCAATCCAATCACAAATCCTTTATTATGTATTGCCATTATGAACCATCCAATCCCTGTAACATACATATGTCCACCCTTTGTGAGTTCTGACTGTAATCATACATAAGATTGAATGGAGGAAAGCTGACAATGAACACAACATAAAATGGCAAAAAGGGGACCATACATGCCACATTCTTCGGTAAACCTATGCAGAATGGAACCCCAGGCATTCATATTTAAGATGTTCTACCTTAGTGCCTAATGATGTGTGGAGATAACTACATTGTGGAAGCTTTCAGACTACTTTCTAAAATTTCATCAAACGCCAAACTTTAGGAAAGCTTTGTGGTTTGTGACAAAAAGACATATTTACCCATTTTGGATCTGTGTAAAATGTGTACTTTCTAAAAGTAGATGGTTTTCTGCAGTAACTAAAAAGACTAGATCATATGGGAGTATTTTGAAATACTGAAAAGGCATTCACACTATTAAACATCAGGGCTCATTCACTTATGTAGATACAGTGAGCACATGTGCGCTTTGTCACAAATCTGAATATGCCTGAGTTGCTTCCGGTGTTTCTTATGTGAGTGACATCTGTGACTGATTTTTAGGACCAAGTGTGCAACGCCTGATTTGTGCCAGCCTGCTGTTTCAGAAGAAAAATGTATTGTAACCTTTCAACTATTAACCAATAAAGGAAAACATATATATAACTTTAAAAAAGTCTGTTTTTTTAATTTTATTTTTGTTTATAATTTGTATGACACAATAGACATTGTTGCCTGTCATATGTGATTCCGGTTTTCCGCTGTAATTCCGCCTACAAGGGTATGGGGGGGGGGGGAATAATTATGGAAGGCACTGCATTAGAAATGAAAAAAAAGCATAGTGTTACTAAGCTCTGTGCATGGCAGACACACATGGCTTAATATTTTGAAAAAAGTAAGAGCATGTTTGTGGCAATAGTGACCGTTGCATATGGAGGTTTT
Organism: Xenopus laevis; assembly: GCF_017654675.1. Lineage (NCBI taxonomy): Eukaryota > Metazoa > Chordata > Amphibia > Anura > Pipidae > Xenopus > Xenopus laevis. The sequence goes on from NC_054379.1 coordinate 83,390,258, forward strand.
TAAGGTGTTCTTGACTTCCTATAATAATTGGTAATCTTTCCATGAGTTTTGTAATTAGTGTGTCCCCAGCAACTTTCTAGATATGCCACTGTACTAAATTATCCAAAACAAAAAGCACTTGGATACTCAAAAAGTGCCCTATCTCTTGTGGGTTTATGATCTAATTGACACAACCGGTTTGGTTGCATTCATGCTGCTGATCACATTCATTCTTCTACTGGATGCACCAAACAGTTGTCTAGTGCTTACTGCAATGCTTGCTATAGGGTTCTTTTATGCTACTGATTTTATTGAGTCATTTGATTTGAATCAGCTTCTGACCACTTAGAGCACACTCACACCTAATGTGGCATGAGCGGTAACTTATTGCTGATGCTGAAGCAGTGGGTGGTTCACATTCAAATTAAATTTTGATATTCTGTGATATTCTGAGGGCAGGGTCGGACTGGGCCCAGACCCACTCCCTGCACTCCTTCTCCTTACCTCCCTCCCTGACCCCGGTTGTACTGATGTGCTGAAAAGAGTTACGTGCACACATGAACAGCGGGGCTTGTTGGTGGCAGAGAGGACTTTGTGGCTGGGGACCCGGGGGATGGTGTGGCGGGCCTGAGGCTGCAGGCCTGGTGGGCCCTGGGCCCAGTTAAAGTCGATATGCCCCTTTAATACAAGAGTTACTCCTTGATAAGTTTAATTTAACACTAGAAACCGTTGTATATAAATATGAAGCACAGAACCCTAAATTTAACCCCATGTTTTGTTGTGGCTCTCTGACACTAAAACTAAAGCAACAAAATGCTGCCAGAAATGTAATATTTAGGACTGAATCGTCTCTACACTATGGGGCAAATTCACTAAGGCGCGAAGCGCCGAACGCTAGCGTTAATTCGCTAGCGTTTGGCATTTTCACTACTCCGCAAATTCACTAACGAACGCTGGCGTAGTTTCGCTAGTGTTACTTCGCAACCTTACGCCAGGCGAATCTTCGCTAGCGACGAAACTACGCAAATTCACTAACTTGCGCAGTGTAGTGAACGCTACCTTTTACGCTAGACTTCCTTCGCCACCTCAGACCTGGCGAAGCGCAATAGAGTAGATAGGGATTGTTTAAAAAAAAGTCAACATTTTTTCTAAGTCCCAAAAAACGCTGGCGTGTTTTCTACATGATGGCTGATAGGCTGAAAAAGATCGAAAATTTTTTGGGGCTCCCCTTCCTCCCCCCTACATTTCCTGACTCATGGCAACTTACCTACACAGTGGGCACATGTGTAGGGCAAAATAAAATTTATATTTGCAGATTTGAAGGTTTTCTAGGCATTTGTAGTGCAGATACGTGTTTCTCCATTGAAATTTGAATTTCGCGCCGTATGTAAATTAGAATTCGCTAGCGCAACTTCGCTTTATATAGCGAAACAACGCTAGCGCAACTCCGCAACCTTACGCTACCCCTGTGCGCAACTTCGCATCTTAGTGAATTTGCCCCTATATGAGGGAAGTAGTACACATTTGGAAAGTACGTTTAAATGTGTTTTTGTAACAAAATGTCACGCGTTTTCCCTTCCAGTCCCTCATTTGCATATGCAATTTCGGCAGTAAATTCCGTATCCTGCTGAAAAAGGCCGAATCATGTGTCGGCGCATCCCTATAAAAACAGAAACCAGAAGCTCAAAATTAAGATCCCTCAAACAAATCTGCATTTAAACTCCCAATAAATAAATACATTTACATAAATGTAATAAATAATTTTTTTTTTTTTCAGGGATTTTTCTTTTTGCTGCGCTCCCATTGCTTTCACGTCGCTCTGCTCCTAACAGTGAGATGGCCCTACTCCCCTCTGGCAGTTTCTGTGAACGATTTCTCAACTCCTGCGTTTGATTGGTTCGAATTCATGCGCTGGCCTTGGTGCCCAGCAGGGGTCGCTATGCATTGTTAGCTTAACACTGAACTTGGGCTGTACATCTCTCTTTATTTAACGAGGATGCTCTGCGCTCGCAGCTCCTCTTACCATTCCATCCGGCAGCCACTAAGCCACCTGTATCTCACAGCGAAACGAGTGTTGCCTGTCACTGTCTCTGCAAGACTCCTGTGTCACGCCGTTGTCTTCCCTCGCCCGTCCCTGTGCTCTGCCAGTCTCAGCATCTCTGGCACCATGCCGCAACAGCAGAAAATACAGTACCCAGAAGCCGCCCGGGATGATTGTGCAGTGAGTGCAGCCATGCATATTGTCAGAGAACCCATCTCCATTTGTTTTATTCACTCGTGCACAAATAAGCTTTAATTCCTTATCTTTACATTGATCCCCATCTGGAGCAGAGCTGCATGATTTCGCTTTAAATGTGTTTTTAGCGACTTCATCTTCAAGCAGTTTTAAAACTACAACTCCCAGGATTCCCCCTCCCGGAAGTAGCCTTTCCCATCCCTTGTACACATACATTGACTGATAAGCTTTACTTGCTGTGACATTCCTATCTGTCACATAAAGCTGCAGATTTGTCCTGCTCTTAGCAGCATAAATATCAACTCAGTGATGATTATGCTACACTATTCAGTGCTTGAGTGAAGCTGTATCTTCTTGTCCACAAAATGATGTGTAGTGCTTTCAAGCCTTTCTTTCCTTCCCCTAAAGTACTTTAAATATTAAAATGTTGTCAGGCTTCTACATATACAGGAATGTGTTTTTATATATATATATATATATATATATATATATATATATATATATATATATATATATATATATATATATATGTGTGTGTGTCTTTGTACAGTAGAAACCCCTTTTTACATTTTTTTTCAGGAGACCAGGAAAAAAAATATGTAAAATCCAGGAAAATGTAAAACCAGGGAAGTCTGTTAAAGTCACCTTATATTCAAGTACTGAAAGAATATAAGCACAGGAATCCGTTTTACTTTGAGATACAATATTCACTGTGTTAACAAGGGTTAAGTATTGTAGTGTTAATGTTACACTATGGGGGGCATGTGCAAGGCCTCTCTGTCAGTCACATACACAACCTAAAGCAATAAGTGATTGGTGCAGGACTGTATAAGGGGCAGACTAATTGGAATTGACCATTTACAGGCCGAACCATGGCAAAATATACATCTGGTTAGTATTTTAAACCACTTTATTTCACAAATAACATTCATTGAGGGAAAAAAAAGCAGTTTTTGGGTACATAAGGACAAAATTTTGATGTAAAATCCAGGAAAATGTTACTTAAAATCAGGGTAATGCCCCCATTGAAATGCATTATAAAGTGGTGGGACCATTCATAAAAAAAAAATGTAAAACATAAAATCAGGGTACTTAAAATCGAGGTTTCACTGTATTAATAGGTACATATCCTATCACAATTCACACTCCATGTTATGACATGGAGATACTCTAATACTAATGCATGCAGTATGCAGTGTATATGTATATTTGTGTGCAGAAAGAAAAGTATAGTAAAAATGATATAAATGAATGATATACATTGTAACGAAATGCATGTTTTGCAAGCCATTGTTAATCACCAATAAAGCAAACGATTACCAGGTAAAGTATTGTTTACAAAAGCAATATGTGTTTGTTTTGTAGGTTGACAACTATCATGGTGTCAAGATGTGTGATCCATACAGATGGTTAGAAGACCCAGACAGTGAGCAGACAAAGGTAACATTTGATACTACATTTTTATGGTACAATATTCAACAAGATGTAGGCATAGGGGCTGATTTATGAAATATCAACATGAACAAAAAAATCTGGTGTCTCCTATGTTTTGAGATTTGTCAAATCAGAAGCTCAATATTAAGATCCTTTTTTCTTCTTTTTTTATGCACACATGTGACCAACATGTGACTGCATTGTTTAGGAACCCTTAATTATGCATATGCATCTATGCCCAAGTGAGATCCTAAGAGGGAGACAGGAAGTGTACTCTTCAAAACTCTATTTTTCTGTAACTGCCGTAGACAGAATATTCATGACTGAATATAATAAATATTTATTGCATTTGGACAGATTCATAGTATGTTACATTTTCATAGTGGCGTCCATGTCCTCTATTGTTTGTTTAAATAGTTAACTTTCAGTCTCTCAACCTGCTTAACTCATGAGGAAACTTCGGGTGACTTTGGAAAACAAATAGCTCCGAGTGCCATCCCGCCGGCAGTTTACATTTTAGTTGGCGGGGAGATAACATGTTTTACAAACAGTTGTCCGTAGCATTAATTTTGCCTGTAACTTTTCTTAAAGGAAATAAATATATAAGTTGTATGTGACCTTTAAATGAGCAGTGTGGCGCTGCGGGCTTTCACCTCTCCATGTTTAATAGGGCTGTACATTGCCGTTTCATATACTGATTCCTATGTAATTTAATGGAAACAATTTGCCATCTTGCCTCTCAGTCAGTGAAACCACCTTTTCAATTATGTTTGTGCTAAACAATCTTATCTTCTTTCATGTTTTTTAGGCATTTGTTGAAGCCCAGAACAAACTTACAATGCCACTTCTTGAGCAGTGCCCAGTTAGACGTCTTTTTAAGGACCGTATGACAGAACTCTATGACTACCCAAAGTATAGCTGTAATTTCAAGAAAGGAAAAAGGTAATTGTGTATGTTTGTTAAGATGGCCAATCGCAAGCTGTGCTTCTGTTTGAAGAGTGACAGCATGGGATCCTCAAAGCAACTCTCAAAAAATCTGAAAATAAAGATTGTTCAATAGCATGGTTTAGGGGAAGGCTACAAAAAGCTATCTCAGAGGTTTAAACTGTCAGTTTCAACTGTAAGGAATGTAATCAGGAAATGGAAGGCCACAGGCACAGTTGCTGTAAAACCCTGGTCTGACAGGCCAAGAAAAATACAGGAGCGGCATATGCGGAGGATTGTGAGTGGTTAAAGACAACCCAAAGATCACCTCCAAAAACCTGCAAGAACATCTTGCTGCAGATGGTGTATCGTCTACAATTCAGTGCAATTTGCACAAAGAACATCTGTGTGGCAGGTAGATGAGAAAGAAGCCCTTTCTGCACTCACGCCACAAACTGAGTCGCTTGTTGTATGCAAAAGCTCATTTAGACAAGCCACAGTGATTTTGGAACAAAGTGCTTTGGACTGATGAGACAAAAATTGCGTTATTTGGTCATAACAAAAACCGCCTTGCATGGCAGAAGGAGAACAGTGCATTCCAAGAAAAACACCTGCTACCTACTGTCAAATTTGGTGGAAGTTCCATTATGATGTGTTGCTGTGTGGCTAGTTCAGGGACTGGGGCCCTTGTTAAAGTTGAGGGTCAGATGAATTCAACCCAATATCAACAAATTCTTCAGGATAATGTTCAAGCATCCGTCACAAAGTTGAAGTTACACAGGGTTTGGATATTCCAACAAGACAATGACCCTAAACACACTTGGAAATCTACAAAGTCATTTATGCAGAGGGAGAAGTACAATATTCTGGAATGGCCGTCACAATCCAGACACTCATCAAAGGCTATAGGAGGCGTCTAGAGGCTGTTACATTTGCAAAAGGAGGCTCCACTAATTATTGATGTAATATCTCTGTTGGGATGCCCAAATTTATGCACCTGTCGAATTTTGTTATGCATATTGCATATTTTCTGTCAATCCAATAAACTTTGTCACTGCTGAAACTTCTTTTTCCATAAGGCATGATATATATTAAAAGGAAGTTACTACTTTGAAAGCTCAGCCAATGATAAACAAAACTCCAAAGAATTAAGAGGGGTTCCCAAACTTTTTCATATATGCTGTTTTTTTATTTTTATTAATTTGGATAATTTTCTGTTTTTCTGTTTAATTTGTTTAACCCCTAGTGGTTTCTATTTCTTATAAATCATATTGATAGTTGACACCATAGACAAGGTGCGTTAAAAAAACAAATGAATAAAAGATCAGAAGTTTGTGTAAAAACTTGTAAGGTATAATGATGTTTACTTTCTTGTCTCTCACCCTGCAGATATTTCTATTTCTACAATTCTGGCTTACAGAACCAACGTGTGTTATATGTACAAGACTCTTTAAAAGATGAACCTAGAGTTTTCCTTGATCCCAATACATTTTCTGAAGATGGTACAGTAGCACTGCAAGGTAGGTTGTTGTCTACCAAAAGCAATTTATTTTTTATATAAGTTTAATAAAAAGACTTGGATTCTTCACCTTTCTAACAGAAAATTGTATAGATATGCTTATAGAGTAACTCTGGTTCAGTTCTTAAAGGATAATTACAATTGATACAAAATTGATCCTCAAGGGATCTTCAACCAAGACCTTTATCTTTATTTGGGTATATTGTTCAGTGAGTTATGTATATTCAGTTTTTCTGCTGTATTAATATTATTTTGGTTCTCTAAAGAAACCTGGAATTTGTAGTTTTACAACTGCTTGAAAGCTTCATAGTGGAAAACCATAACTATCATACATGCATGATATGTGAATGAATAATACTGTAAGCTCACATTCAATAATTCTACACTAAACTCTTTGTCTAGCTCAGTGCTGTCCAACTTCTGTTGTACCAAGGGCTGGAATGAGTCAGGCCTAGTGGTGGAGGGCCGATACTGAAAGCCAGTGTTTATCACTCACTGTTTTTAAACCACACTCACTTTAAACCACACCCATGTTACCCCCAGAACTTTTAAGACCATGTCCACATTAATGGTGGTAGCACACCAAAGGGATATTGGGGATATCACTCATGTGAAACAAGTTTATTTTGTCATATTAAGACCTACCCTTAAATGCATATGCCTTCTCCCCTCCCGTGGATAGCACAGCTCCCCAGCACATGATTAAACACCCTGGGTCCCCCCCAACAGAATATTTCTAAATGCTTACAAACCCTCACCAGACTCACAGAGCATGGCACACACAGACAGAGTAGGGCAGGCAGAGTATGGTACAGGAAGCATAAGGCAGGCAGTGTATGGCACACACATGCAGAATTGGGAAGGCAGAGCTTGGCACACACAGGGTGCATAGGGCAGACAGAGTATGGCACACACAGGAAGCATAGGGCAGGCAGAATATGGCACACACAGGGAGCATAGGGAAACTTAGAGTATGGAACACACATGGAGCATAGGGAAGGTAGAGTATGGACAAATACTACTTTCCCTTGTTTGTTAAAGGTAGAGTATGGCACACACAGACAGTTTAGGGAAAGCAGTATAGAGCAGGAGACTGGGAAACCTATCCGGACCACTCAAAGATGAACAGTTCATACTGTGCTACATACAGTGACACAATTCTGGTTCTGAGGTGTGAACAAAGTGGGCACTTTCAGTCTGGGCCGGAGATGTGAACAGTACAGGGCTTTGGGGGTGTGAACAATGGAGGTTTTACAAGTGTGAACAATGCAGGGGGGATTCAAGGTTTAAACAATTTGATCTTAGTGTCTGAATTTGAGGTGTAAACAATGCAGGGGCCAGTTGATTTTAGTACCGATACATTTTAAATTTTACACAAGGTTAGCAGTCACAGCCAGTAGACTTTCATGTGTGAGGGGGGCACACAAAGGGGGGGTCGCCAGTTGGACAGCACCGGTCTAGCTTATTAACTTAGTTGGTAAGTTATAAGCTAAATAAGTTAAAAGAATATGTCTTGTGCTGAACGAACAGCTTGTATTTTAATCACAATTAATAATGTTCTTTTTCTTGCCCTAAACAGGGTAAATTGATTTGAAGCTAACACATGTTTGATTCTTGCAATGTAGATAATCAGACTACTGCACCAGTGTACAGAAAATCTCCTCCCCATAAACAACTTCTGCTAACAAACCAGTCACCAAATGGGAAGGGTCAGCGTTGCATACCAGTATTCTAATTATCTACCTCACAAGGGCCAAACATGACACAGCTTCAGTTTCTCCGTTTGGCCAAAAATATAACAAAAAAAAAGATTAAAAAATAGACAGTGTGTTCCTGTACTTATTGATTTAATTCATATTCAGTGGTATACTTGGGGTATACTGGTTTAGCATTTGCTGTTTTTTTTTTTTTCTGGCACCTTGTCTTGACTGAACAGCAAAAAGTGGAAGCTCTGAGATAAGATGCCCCCTGCCTAGTGCATATGGCATGGATAAGGGCTATGAGACAAAGGGTACTCAAATGCCTGTACTGCCCAAACATTAGTCAGAATATCTCAAATCACCTTATCATGCAAAGTATGGTAAATGGTATTGGTGACAAGTAGCTTGTGCTCAGACCTTCTTTCTTTACCACAGTGTTTCCCCATACTACCCAGATTTAGAAAGCATACATGATATTTCAGCCTTTAACAGTAGATGCACTTATCATTTAGAATGAACAAAATTGTTTTAAGACAATCCATTTTAGATTTCATTTCTTCTGTCATGAGATAAGGTAAGAATTTCATTTTGTTTTGTCAACCAAGTATGTAATTGTAGAATTTTAATATTACAATTGTAATTGTAATTTTATAGGACTTATTCACAGGGTATGAAATGAGTTCTGTCCCTATGTTTTATTTATTTTTTGCTTGTGTTCACAAGCAAGCCACACTCTTCTGTATTGTCTCAGGTTTACACACCTATCCTTTTAATTGTTTGTTGTGGCCAATAGATAATCCTGACAACAGTTCATACAGTATTTGTTTATTTTATTATAGGCTATGCTTTCAGTGATGACGGAGAATATTTTGCCTATGGGTTAAGTGCAAGTGGTTCAGACTGGGTCACTATTAAATTCATGAAAGTTGCCAACCAGGAAGAGCTGCCGGATGTTCTGGAAAGGGTCAAATTCAGCTGCATGTCCTGGACCCATGATGGTGTTGGAATGTTTTACAACTGCTATCCAAAACAAGTGGGAAAGAGTGATGGTAAATTAGATTTTTATATACAAAGCAAAATATTTACATGGACGTCTCACCTGCTTCACTCGATGAGAAAAGCGTTGTATTTAATTTAGACAGCCCTTTGTTTAAAGTGGTTATTTACCTTCCGCACACTTTATTAAATTCAGGTTTTCAGTACATCTGAAATAAAGATTTTTTTTTTAGTTGCTTTAAATTTTTAATATATTTTTTCCTTATTTTAAATGTTAGGGGCAGACAGATTTATCAAGGGTTGAATTTCAAGTTCATGGGAGCTATTTTAAACTCCCATGAACTCGAAATTCAACCAACTGCAAATTTTTTTTTTTTTAAAAAAACACATTTTTGGTACTCGCGTGAATAGGATCAACCCGCAAACTCTAATCGAATGCGAGTTTTTCTAAACAACTTGAATGTTGAGAAGGCTGCAAACAACTCCAAATGGATCCCAGGACTTTCTCCATAGGTTAAAACAACTATTCAGCATGTTTAGGGGGCAAATAGTCTAATTCAGGTTCTTTAAAGGCCAGTGTAAAATATATTTTGAAAACTCAAATGGAATTTTAACAATTCCCTAGTTGAATTTGACAGTTTTTGGCCCTAAACAAACCCGAAAATTCGAATTTCGAATTTTCACTTCGACCCTTGATAAATCTGCCCCTTAATGTACTCTTGTGTTTCAGTCTGGCAGCTCAGGCAATAATCCAGGTGCCGAATCTGAACTGTTAAAATTTGCTACATTAGTTGATACATTTCTCAGTGGCATCTGTGGAATATAGCAGCTATTGTATCAATGGTAGCAGCTGCTCAGCATGGCCATAGATAAGCTCTGTATCAGCTAATGTTTTAAATAAAAACAGTTCACAGAGTCAATGAACCCCCAATGCAGAGGTGCTTCAGCAAGACTAGAGAAGATGGAAAATGAAAATTTAAACTTCAGTTTTAGAAAAACAAAGTAAAGCAATTGAAAGAAGTCTTTTTATTTTTGTGTACTAAATTAAAATGTATCTTTATTTCTCAGTTTTAGTTAAGGGCAAAATTCACAACTGGGAATGATTTGTGCGTTGTGACTTAATATTACAGGGGTAATAATAATAATAATAAACCCATTGAAAAGGGTTTGGTTGCGTCTATGAACAGAATGCATGATTTTTATTTTCATTTATTTTCTGTTTGCTTACTTACAATGAAGGGAAAACCCTGGCTCTGTTTTCTGTTAAAATACATGACAAAGTCTTGTCTAGCTTTATGTCCCAGATTCTACTTATGCACTCACAAGTCTTACGGGAAGAACCAGTGTATTTAAAATGCTTATTTAAATCTACAGTACTATTGGGTTGGCATCCCAAGCAACAGATTTAATTAGGATTGTGAAAAGAGGGAGATGAGCAATGCTTGCAGAGGCAGGAAAAGAGAAACAATAGACTTATAAATTAGACATTTAAATTGTACTGTTCTGCATGGCCAAAAATAATATTACTTCTACGTTTATATTGCATTTTCTCTATGTGAAGGAACGGAAACCTCTGCCAATCTGAACCAGAAACTTTTTTACCATGTTCTGGGGACGTCACAGTCTGATGATGTTTTATGTGCTGAATTTCCAGAGGAGCCCAAGTGGATGGGAGGAGCAGAGGTAGGAATTGGGTACTTTACTAAAGCCCTTTGTGTGCACTATTTATCCACTTCAATAATGTTGTTTTTTATACATGGCAGAACATGTGATTAACTTAAGAATTGTTTTTATAGTAGACTGATAATATTTATGTAGGCCCTTCAATATAACACCTGCACCAGTCTGCTTTATTTCTTTGCCCCACAACAGCCTCTAAGACTGCTGTCTGTATTGTTATGCCTCTCCATTAACTATTGGAGAGTTCAGTTATCAAAAGGAATAATGTTTCAAGGTACTGTAAAATAAACCTTCACACTAAATCCAGATAATTTATATTGTAAATATTTTAAATCTTACCATATTGGCATATACATATCAGTAAATATTGCCTTTTTTTTTTTTTACATCTTTTACCCAGAGCTACCATTTTGTGACCTGTGTGTGTGTCTGGGTTCTCACTCAGAGATCACAACAGGAAATAATGCAGCTCTGACGATAATAGAAACGTGTAGGATTAAAAAAAAGAGACCTTTCGCTGGGTGATCTAGGATGTTTATGTGCCCTTGGTGTGGGTGTGAGCAAAGTGAATTGTATGAGCCAAGGGGCAGCCCTAAGTACTTAAAATGGCAATTTTATAATTAGGATTATCCAATGGCACGGACTACTAGAAAATGTTATATTTTTATGAATAGCTTTAGACAAAGCAGTGCTTTACAAAGAGGTATAGGTTTCCTTTATAGAATATTATTTGCTTGCAATGGTAATATAAAATAGTAAAATTCAGTTTTGTAATTTCATAAACTTTATATAAAGTCCCACCACTTTTGTCCCTGGCTTTTTTTTTTTTATAGAGATAGTTGTTTTAGATTAGCATGCTGTATCTGTACTGTAAGAAGTAGAAATATTATTGCCATTCATTTCATTATTGCAGCATGTTCTTCCAACATCTTTCTGTGAATTCTACATTGTTTGAACCCAAATTTGGAAATTTTTAACTTTCTGAAAGATGCAATACTTTCAGTTAATCAGCAGAGGGCACTAAGACTAAAAGACATTTGGTTTCTGAACTGCTTAAATGAATGATGTTATGAAGTGATATTTTCCTTTTCTTTTTTTACATACATTGTATATTTGGATATAATTCATCAGAGGCATATGTTTTATGTTGGCTCATGTAGCATTTGTACCCTTGTAAACCCTTATTCTTTGTTAGTCTTTATTTATACCTACTTCTCCCATTCACCATTGTGCTTCCAAACACCTTGACTCCCAACTATAAATAACAAAGAGTGCAACCTTTGTTTGTTTGGCAATAGTCTTCATAATGATTGCAGATATTTTATATTGTCTGTAACGCTGCAGTGTTCCTATCTGAAAGCAGGCACTATAGGGGTGACCTTAATTTGCTTATTACCGTACTTGGGTTTTTTCTGTATCATGTGCCTGACAAACTGTGACCTCAGCTGTTGTGAGCTCCCAGTAGATCATACGAGGAGATGTGGAAAATGTTCAAGGTCATGTTCTTCTAATGTTTGTCCTTGTCTTTTACCTTGCCCTAGATTCATAACCAAGATGTTATTTTAAACGTAGCAGTATTTCGGTTGAGAATTAGTTAGGGACTTTTAGGATATCTCAATAGAACAGTGCTTTGCATTGGTTTAGTTTCAAGCAGGTTATTATCATTTATTCTTTATAGCTTTCCCAGTTATTTTATTGTGAGATGCAAAATAATAAAGGACAAAATTGGTCAATTAAAGATGTTCTTTTGTTCCCAGTTTTGATTGCTGAGTTTGCTTATATGTTATCTGATTTATCTTTTTCTGTGTGTTCAAACTCCTTGTCAGAGTTTGGTGTTTGTGTTTGGATGCATGGAGGGCCTCGCCAAGGCATGGAGGGGAAGTGAGCAGTTGTGATTTATAGTAAGCAGTTACCAGAGCGGACACGATCACGAATGGCATTGGCTGAATGACTGGAGTGCAAGTATAATTGCAGTGCTAATTGGAAAGTGATGTGCTGTAGATGAAGCTGGGTATGTGTGATTGGGGAAAGGTCAGCTTTTGCAGGATATGACAGTGGAACTATGACTGTAATGTTGTGAATGGAGAACTAATGGCATTGTTATTGGTCTGCAGCCCATAGCTCATGGCATTTAAATGTCGTCAAGGTGACTGATACTAACTAGTAGCCTCGCTTTAAAAGGATCACTTGATGCTACAACTGGTTTAAACAGATATGCCTGTTCATGTGCTAAAAAGAGATATTGGCTAACATCTACACTGAGTGAATTAACAACCATGGGCATTTTGTACAGTAGGGGCATTCTGCTTGGCACATATATACCTTTATTGCATCTACAGTACCGGACAATTCTCTTGGATTGGATTTTTAATTGGTGAATTGAGGGTGTTCCCCTTTAAGAAATATATACACATGCAATTTGAAATAGTATAGGCCAGGGTCGCCTTCAGAAATCACAGGGCACTGTACGGCAAAATTTTCTGGGCCCCCGAGCCCCATATCTCGCCCACCCCACTGCAAAAAGGCCACACAGACAGAGCTAAAACATTAAAACCCCACCTAAGTTATAAAAAGCCATTGGTTGCCAGCCTTCCCCCCCCACACACATGGTGGTCACGTAAAAAAAAAATACTGATGGCGTGGCCCCACCAAGTTTTAAAAAGCCATTGGTGGCTTGGGCCCCCCAAATTTTATAATCCTGGATTCGGTGCATCCATAGTTATTTTTAAAGTTTTGTAATCATTGATCTGTCATTACAGCATGTTTTTCCTGGGCAATATGCATTGGTCTCATCAGTGCCAAATATGAGAGTGTAGCAAGAAGTCAAGAACATAAAGAGCAGTCAATTAGACAAACAAAATAAAAAAAAGGAAGAGTGAGGGAAAGAGAGAGCGGAAGAGGCGGAAGGGATACTGTCGCATATCATAATGATACTAGAGGCCACATTTTTAAAGATCCCAGAACATTTTTCCTGGTAGAGGTGGAGGAGACAAGCACATTGTCACATTTGATCCCTAAGTTAAGTACGTTCCTTTAAAAGGAAAGCTTCTACCCACCTTTTAATGTATCGAAAGGGAGATAATAGTTTTTTTCGTTTCTGACCTTCCAGTGTGTCTAGGTACAGGTATGGGATCTGTTATCCGGAAACCCCTTATCCAGAAAGTTCTGAATTACGGAAAGGCTGTCTCCTATAGATTCCATTATAATCAAACAATCCAAATTTTTCAGAATGATTTCCTTTTTCTCTGTAATAATAAAACAGTACCTTGTACTTGATCCAAACTAAGATATAATTAATCCTTATTGGAAGCAAAACCAGCCTATTGGGTTTATTTAATGTTTACATGGTTTTCTAGTAGACTTAAGGTATCAAGATCCAAATTATGGAAAGATCCATTATCTGGAAAACCCCAGGTCCCGAGCATTCTGAATAAAGGGTCCCATACCTTTATCATAAAACAGGGAGCCATTTAGATTCTTTGCCTTATAGTTCCCAAATCCATTGAAGTTGCAATTGGGGATTGCTTTGTGGCAGTCCAACATTCCAAGATAGTTTTAACTGTTAATACAAAAGTGGGTTTGGGGTATAGCCCTAATAGTATTTACGGATTTGTTTGTCACAATGTTGCCCAATAAAACTATAATTTGTACTAATACTGCATCCCAAAGAGCATTTAACTTAGTACATGGCCATAGGGCATGTTCCATTGTACAATCAGAGTGTTTGCATTTTGTTCAGTTGGGTGTATTCACTAGGCCTATTTTGTGTGCTACCTTGGGTGAGATGTATGACCTATGAAGAGGTAAGGTTACCAGACTTTAAGAGCGAAATCCAGGGACAGGGTAGAAAATGGTGGCGCATGTAGTGCCCACTGTGCAAGAGATGCCCCCACTAACCACTCCCCATTTTGCAAATACACCCTCTGTGAATATAAAATGAACGCAGTGGCAATTCTGTGTATAATTCCCCCAGAACCCATAGTATGATGGCACAGAGATTATTTCATGTATACATACCATCAGAATTCATAGCAAGATGGCACAGAGGAAATTCCATCTATAAATACCCCAAAACTCATAGTAGGTTGGCACAGAGATTATTTCATGTATACATACTCCCAGAACTCATAAAGTAGGATGGCACAGTGGTGATAGACACTTAATTATGATAGACACTTCATTTTTAGTGATAAGACACCCCAAGCAGCTCAAGTCATTAGTGACTCCCCAGTATGGCATTCCATGTATAAATACCCTAAAACTCATAGGTGGATGTCAGAGTGGCAATTCCATGTATAATACACCCTTAACCCATAACAGGGAAAACTGAGGCTAAAGAGCCAAATTGCAACAAGATAACAGTGATAAGGGAGGTGGCATGCAGACAGAGTAAATAGTAAACACCATTAAAGGGGAAGGAAACCTAGTCGGCGCAAACCCCCCACCCCCCTCCCGTTTGTTGCCCACCCTCCCTCCTCCCCCCTGGCCTACCCGTTTCGCTGGGCAAATGCCCCTAACTTGTTACTTACCCTTCTGCGCAGGTCCAGTTCAGGGAGTTCACAGACGACATCTTCTTCCACGCGATCATCTTCGTGCTGTGAACGGCGTTTTGGCAAATGTGCAGTAGGATCATTTCGCCGGTATGGATCTACTGCGCATGCGCCAAAAGTCACGCACATGCGCAGTAGATCGTACCGGCGAAATGCTCCTAATGCGCATGCGCCGTTCAAAGCAGGAAGAAGATCGCGTGGAAGAAGATGTCGTCTGTGAACTCCCTGGACTGGACCTGCCAGAAGGGTAAGTAACAAGTTAGGGGCATTTGCCCTGCGGGACGGGTAGGCCAGGGGGGAGGAGGGAGGGTGGGCAACAAACTGGAGAGGGAGTTAGGGGGGTTTGCCCCGACTAGGTTTCCTTCCCCTTTAAGTAGCAGGAAATAGTAGTTTTTTACCTTTTCTCTCTCTGTACATTTGGGGGGGGGGGCGACAGTGGGAATAGCATAGCAGCAGCAGAAAATCCTCTCCCTCCCCTTCACTAGCAGGAACCATTTGGGCGGAAAATTCAAAGCACTGCAAGCTTTTCCCTGTCGGGCTCTTCAGCTTCCGTCTCACTTCGGCTTCTGTGCCCCCTAGAAAGGTCTTACACGGACAGGCCCTGCTTTACTGAACTTCTCCACACTCTGCAGGTACGCGCACACACAGGGACTTTTAACTGTGCATGTGCCAGACGGGAATGGTTCTTGGAGTTGTTTCTCCATGGGGACCTAGCTCCTGAAACAGTACGTAGGTATGAGAGGTTGATTCATATTTTTTTTTTTGTTATAATATTAGTGTAGGCAGCCATCTCCGGTCATTTTGCCTGGTCATGTGCTTTCAGAAAGAGCCAGTGCTGCACTATGGAACTGTTTTCTGACAGGCTATTGATTCTTCTACTCAATGTAACTGAAGGAGTCGCAGTGGGACATGGATTTTTACTATTGAGTGTTGTTCTTACATGTACTAGTGTCAGGGAGCCGGGAGCCCCCTCTGGGGAGTAGTCCGGATCTAGGAGGAAGCCCCTCAAGAGGGATCAGGGTCGTGGTATCCAGGGGTTAGGCAAGAGAATAATCAAAGTCCAAGCACAGGTCAGAAGGCAGGCGGAATACAAACAAAGTCCAGGGCAAGGTAGGGGGTCAAAGGCAGGCAGAGTAACAGCGAAGTCCAGGTCCAGGCAAGGGGTCACTCCAAGGAATCAGGCAGAAATAGCAGGGAAAACAGCAAGGGAACCCAGGAATCACTTAGGGAACAGGATTCTATTTTCAGGCGCCATCTTGGCGCCTCAGGCGTCCTTTTATCTTTGAATTTGGCGCCCTTGCGCCAGCGTCAGCGCGCCTGCGACCGTCACGCCATGCTGGCGTCACAACGCCGGCGTCGGAACCCACGTGGGTTGCCTGGGCGCCGCCATCTTGGATTCTTCGCCGCCGGGAGCGGACGCGACTCCTCGCGCTCCCGGCGGTCTTGACAGTACCCCCCCCCTCACGGGGGGCCTCAGGACCACCGGGACTTGGTTTCTGGGGAAACTTGGAGTGGAAGTCTCTTACCAAACGAGGAGCATGCACATCACGGTGTCCCTCCCAAGAGCATTCTTCGGGGCCAAAGCCCTTCCAATGGATGAGGTATTGAAGGGACCCTCTGGAGATTCTGGAATCAAGGATTCTCTCCACCTCGAATTCTTGTTGACCCTCCACAGAGACGGCAGGAGGAGGAGATTGGACACCAGAGAAACGGTTGGAGACGGTGGGCTTCACCAGGGAGACGTGGAACACGTTGGGGATTCTCATCTCTGGTGGGAGTTGAAGTCTGATGGCTACAGGGTTAATTATCTCCAAGATGGGGAACGGACCCAGGAACTTCGGACCCAACTTGGGAGATGGCACCTTCAAGCGAATATTCCTGGAAGAGAGCCAGACACTATCACCCACCTTGTAGGGAGGAGAGGGCCTTCTACAGCGATCCGCGAAAGTCTTGTGGACTAGAGCACTCTTCTCCAGATTAGACTTGGTTGCAGCCCAAATAGCAAGCATATGGGCTGCCAGATCATCTGCAGCCGGGACGTCCGACAACACGAAGTCCTGAGGAAAGGCTTGAGGGTGCTGTCCATACACCACCATAAATGGAGACCTTCCTGTGGAGGAATGACATGCATTATTATGAGCAAACTCTGCCCACGGGAGGAGGTCAGACCAATCGTCCTGGCAAAGAGACACGTGGTTCCTCAGGAACTGTTCTAAGGCTTGGTTCACACGTTCAGCTGCCCCATTCGTCTGCGGGTGGTAGGCAGACGAAAATTGAAGTGTTATTCCCAAGTCTTTACATAGGGAACGCCAGAACTTGGCGGTAAACTGGGTGCCTCTGTCGGAAACGATCTCCACCGGGAAACCATGCAGGCGGAAGATGTACTTAATAAAGAGTTGGGATAATTCCAACGCAGAGGGTAACTTCTTCAAAGGGATGAAATGGGCCATTTTGCTGAAGCGGTCTATGACAACCCAGATCACAGTATTCCCACCGGAGGGAGGAAGTTCGACAATAAAGTCCATAGAGAGATGCGTCCACGGACGAGAGGGAACCGGCAAAGGCTGTAACAACCCGCTGGGGCGGGAATGGCTAGGCTTAGAAGTGGCACAGACATTACAAGCAGCCACAAAGTCCTTTACATCCTTGCGGATATCAGGCCACCAGACTAGGCGCCTCAAGAGTTCAAGGGTCTTGGCCGGACCAGGATGTCCAGCTTGCCTGGAGCAGTGGGTCTGTTGCAGGATGGCCAGGCGAAGTTCTGGAGGGACGAAGGCCATGCCAATCGGAGTATCTTGAGGAGCCGAGGACTGCCCAGCCAAGATCTGGTCGGCAAATTGGGGATACAGAGAGGCAATGATCTTGACTGGTGGAATGATTGGTTCCTGCCTCTCAGGGTCACGGTCCACCGGAGTGAAGCTACGAGACAAGGCGTCGGCCTTCAGATTCTTGGAACCTGGGCGATAAGTCAAAACAAAGTTAAATCGAGAAAAGAAAAGGGCCCACCTGGCTTGTCTGGGATTTAGCCTCTTGAGGGACTGTATAAACTCCAGATTCTTGTGATCTGTGTAAATCTGGACAGGAATTTCAGAGCCCTCCAGGAGGTGACGCCATTCTTCAAGGGCAAGCTTGACTGCCAAGAGTTCTCGATTTCCGACATCATAGTTCTGCTCTGCGGATGAGAACTTCTTGGAGAAATACGCACAGGGGTGCAATTTTCCATCAGTGGAGTGTCTCTGAGAAAGGATAGCTCCGGCTCCGACTTCTGAAGCATCAACCTCGATGCAGAAGGGTAGTGCAGGATTGGGATGTCGGAGAACAGGAGCGGACGTGAAGGCCTCTTTCAATGACTGAAAGGCTTCTATGGCAGATGGAGGCCACAGGCTGGGTTTACCCCCTTTCCGGATGAGGGCCAGGATAGGTGCAATGCGGGAAGAGAACCCCCGGATGAACTGTCGATAATAATTAGCAAATCCGATGAATCTCTGGATTGCCTTGGTACTCAGTGGGAGAGGCCACTCCTGGATGGCCGACACTTTCACGGGGTCCATCTCAAATCCCTCTGGAGAGATAATGTACCCGAGGAAGGGGATCTTGGATACCTCAAAGACACACTTCTCCAACTTGGCGAAGAGAGAGTTCTTCCTCAGACGAGAGAGTACCTCCTTCACCTGGGAGCGATGACTTTCAAGGTCCTTGGAGAAGATCAGGATGTCGTCCAAGTATACGACTACGAACCTTCCTAGGAGATCTCGGAACACATCATTAACAAACTCCTGGAAGACGGCAGGAGCATTGCATAGGCCGAAGGGCATAACAAGATATTCATAGTGCCCATCCCGAGTGTTGAATGCCGTCTTCCATTCGTCACCCTCCCGGATGCGAATGAGGTTGTAGGCCCCCCGGAGATCCAACTTGGAGAAAATCTTTGCTCCTTTCAGCTGGTCAAAGAGCTCGGCAATCAGGGGCAGGGGGTACCTGTTTTTCACGGTGATCTTATTCAGGCCCCGATAGTCTATACAAGGCCGAAGGCCTCCGTCCTTCTTCTCCACGAAGAAGAACCCAGCCCCTGCAGGAGAGGTAGAAGGGCGGATAAACCCTCGCTGGAGATTTTCTTGGATGTACTCCTTCATAGCGGTAGTCTCTGCAGGAGAGAGAGGGTAAGTGAGCCCTCTGGGGGGCATGGCTCCTGGCAGGAGTTCAACCGGACAGTCATAGGAGCGATGTGGGGGAAGGAACTCTGCAGACTTTTTACAAAACACATCGGAAAATCCCTTGTAAGTGGAGGGCAAAGTCTTTAGTTCCGCAGTGGAGACATTCACCTTCTCGAGGGGTTTTGGCGGAAGGCAATGTTGCAGGCAAAATAAACTCCAACGAGAGATCTGCCCAGTGGACCAGTCTATGGTGGGGTTATGCAGACGTAACCATGGAAGACCCAATATTACTGGAGTAGAAGGACAGGGGATGATGAAGAATGAAAGTTTTTCTTGATGCAGCGCCCCAACTTGTACAGATAGTTCCGCCGTGAACATTGTGACGAATTCAAACTCCAGGGGTTTGTCATCTATGGCGGTAATTCGCAGGGGTGAAGACAATGGAAGCAGGGGAATCTTCATGCGTTCGGCAAAGAAGGCGTCCATGAAATTGCCATCCGCTCCGCAGTCGAGGAAGGCCCTTTCGAAGATAGACTTACTTGCCAGGTGAATCTGCAAAGGAAGGAGAAGTCTGCGTGAATTTTCTTGATACTTCTCCTGAGGCCCTCGAGTGATGCCCCCTACATGAGAAACCTGAGACATACCTCGGGGTACAAAACTCTTGGCTTTGGCAGGACAGGCGTTAGCAAAATGGGAATGCCCACCACAGTACAAACAGAGCCCTGCCATACGTCTTCGGAGTCTTTCCTGCTCGGAGAGGCGAGCTTTTCCTACTTGCATAGGTTCCTCCAGGGGAGACGTGGACACATGAGTCACAGGGACAGCGGGTGCTTGCAGAATCGGCCTTTGAAAGCGAGGGGCCAACATGGGAGAAAATCATCTGCTGCGCTCTCTCTCCACCTGGTGTTCTCTGAGGCGGGTGTCCACCTTAATAGATAGAGCGATCAGTCCTTCCAGGGTGTCAGGAGTCTCTCTGGAGACGAGATCATCTTTGATGCGGATGGATAGGCCTTGGTAGTATACGGCCTTGTAAGCGTCATCACACCAGGAAGTCTCCGCCATCAGTGTTCGGAAGTCTATAGCGTACTCATTGACACTGCGGCTTCCCTGCCGGAGCTGCAAGAGACGGGCAGGGGCGTTCGTGACCCGACCTGGAGCATCAAAGACTATGCGAAAAGCTTGGAGAAAGTCTTTTAACATCATAAGTCACCGGGGAATTCTTCTCCCAAAGAGACGTTGCCCACTCCAGTGGCTTGCCTTCCAATCGAGACATCACATACCCCACCTTAGAACGCTCACTTGGAAACTGTGTGGGTTGGAACTCAAATTGAATTTGGCACTGTGTGGCAAATCCCCTGCAGGCTTGTGGATCCCCACTAAAGCGAAGGGGAGGTGGAATGCGAGGCTCACCTGTCGGGTAGCTTGCGTTCATAGAGGCTGCCGCCATGGGGGAATCTCCAGTAGGTGGAGCAGCGGAGGGCGCAGAAGGCACTCGAGCAAGCAGGACATCAAGTGCTTGCCCAATGCGAACCTGCTGGTTTTCGTAGTCCTCCATGCGGGATGCCAGTCCGCGGAGTGCTCGTCCGACATCAGGTGTGGCTTCCTCAGAAGGATCCATGGCCCGAAAATAATGTCAGGGAGCCGGGAGCCCCCTCTGGGGAGTAGTCCGGATCTAGGAGGAAGCCCCTCAAGAGGGATCAGGGTCGTGGTATCCAGGGGTTAGGCAAGAGAATAATCAAAGTCCAAGCACAGGTCAGAAGGCAGGCGGAATACAAACAAAGTCCAGGGCAAGGTAGGGGGTCAAAGGCAGGCAGAGTAACAGCGAAGTCCAGGTCCAGGCAAGGGGTCACTCCAAGGAATCAGGCAGAAATAGCAGGGAAAACAGCAAGGGAACCCAGGAATCACTTAGGGAACAGGATTCTATTTTCGGGCGCCATCTTGGCGCCTCAGGCGTCCTTTTATCTTTGAATTTGGCGCCCTTGCGCCAGCGTCAGCACGCCTGCGACCGTCGCGCCGTGCTGGCGTCACAACGCCGGCGTCGGAACCCACGTGGGTTGCCTGGGCGCCGCCATCTTGGATTCTTCGCCGCCGGGAGCGGACGCGACTCCTCGCGCTCCCGGCGGTCTTGACAACTAGAGGCTGTTATCTGGTTACCTTCCCATTGTTCTGCTGAAGGGCTGCTGGGGGACTAATGTTTTTTTGAAAAAAAATGTTTCCCATGACAGTATCCCTTTAAAGTATATAGTGTTTTTCCCCCTATCACCAACTATGCATAGCTATTAACCTGCAAATATGCAGAGACGTGGCTAGAGAAAAACTTACCGTGATTCTATCAAGTCCAAAGTACAGTACACTTGTTTGGTAGGCCCAATTAATCTTTCCTTTGCATAAATTGGTAATGCACAGTCCTATTAACTGCAGTGACCTTGCTAGTCATGAATATTATTTTATTTAATGGGTACAGGTGCTTTAGATACCAACTGCAATAATGTGCAAGAAGCTTCATCTGAAAGAACAGACTTTTTAATTACAATTTGGAATAGCTAATCGCTTACATCCTTACTGAATTTATACAGTTTATATGTACATCTCCTCTGCATCTGCTAAAACCTATTTTTTTAATAAATACATTTTTACAGCACTGTACTATTTTGCTTAAATATGTGTAATCTTTCAGACGTAAATACATTATTTTTATAATCTTCTTTGATTCTAAAATCTTGCACAATGGGCTCTTTTTTCATGGCTTGTCTGAAAGTCAGGTGTTTGGCAACACCCTCAGTTGTTTATGTGTTTAGACAGGGTGTCGGCTTCACCTCCGGTTACACTCTCACAGGGATGGAAAATAGCCAACTGCAAGAAAATGCCAAGAAACGTTACTCGTGCATCAATAGAATGCATGGAAATGTTGTATTGTTTTATAGTGATGGGCGAATTTGCGCCGTTTTGCCGGAAAATTAGCGAAATTCGCGAAGCGGCGCCGGCGTCTTGTTTTTGACGCCAACGCCAGTTTTTTTGACGCCGGTGCCCGTTTTTGACGCCGGCACCCGTCCGTTTTTTCTAAAAAAAAAATTTTTGACGCCGCGAATTATCGCGGGCGTTTCACGAATTTATTCGCTGGAGGCGAATCGCGCAAATTCTCTGCGAATTCGCGCCTGGCAAATAAATTCGCCCATCACTATTGTTTTATACTCCTCTGGTGCATGAGATCACAGGAGCATGCATTAAACTATTAATTTGCCCATTCGTTATACATTTTGTATATATATATATATATATATATATTCTCATTTATAATTTTAGGTTACGGACGATGGACAGTATGTGTTGCTCTCCATTAGAGAAGGCTGTGATCCAGTAAACCGACTCTGGTATTGTAAACTAAACAAGAATACTGGCATTACTGGTAAGTTACAGTATTCTTTGTCACACCCATAAAAGTGTCATTTTCAAGAGATTTATATGAGCAGTTTTCATTTTTTTTTAAAATGTATTTGGTGCAAATGTCTATCTGAAGCAAATTATGTAAAGTCCATTTGTACGTCAACAAGAGGATACCGTATCCCTGTTGATGGTTTGACTTCTAGGTTTTTTAGTTTAACATTTGGAGGCCAGTACTGAGTCTCGCAATAGTTTTAAGAGTTAAACATGCATTGTACTGTCACCTCATAAAGAGCTGGAAGTCTTACCCTTTGGAATTCATCATAATTTCGTTTTTAAAATAGTTGTAGGTAATGAAATTTGTGATTTTTGTGTATATACACGTATGGGATCCTTATGACCTTGAATGGCTTTTTTTTAACTTTGTGAAGTATTGACTTTTTGTTTAATAAAGCACAACGCAAACAATATAATTAGTGTTACAACGTGATGCCATGCACTGTCACCAAAATGCTACCCCTTACCCTGCTCCTTGTGCCTGTAAAAAGAATATGTTTAAGCTGTGCCACGTTATTTCTTGTATTTGACTGGGCACATATGCAGAACATTGCCATAATAGACATGGGAAGACTCATAATGCCACTGCACTGCCAAACAAAGCCTACAAGGCTCTTTACATTTTTTATAGAAGAGATGCGGCAGTCCAGGGTTAAGGTTATCAATTCAGTTCAATTCAGTTCAATGGAGGTGCCTAAAATATTAGAACTCCCCCCAGTATTTTTTACTTTGATTGTCCTTTACACTTAATCGAATGTGGGATATATAGTTGCCTCTGTATGGTTCAACATCCACTACTAAACATAAACACATGGTGGATTTTACCACTCATTTATAACCATTTGGTTGTTTGCCAGTTTTTCCCAAATAAATGCTTAAAACTTCCGTTGAGTTTTATCTAGTTTCACAAAATCGATGTGTTTACCTCATCAAAGAGCAGGTTTTTGTTTTTGCTGATGTTGTCAATTTGGAGCAATTATGAGCAGTAAGTTCATGCTTACGGGGGAAAGAATTACTTGCTTAAAATGCTGATTTTCTATTGATCTTTTACTGAGCAGACCATAAACTATGAGGACATATCTTATAGTGGACAGAATATTACCTCTGAATATTTGATTCTGTTGAATTAACTTTTTTGTTAACTGTTGTCTCCTCAACAGCCCTAGCTGTGCTACAGATGTATATTCTAAGTTAATGGCAATTCCATCAAATATAAGAGGTTAAATAAATGTTTACAGACCTCTTTATTAAGAGCAATATAAAAATCAAAAAAAAAAATACCAAGTAGACATTTTTCATGAATGGCAGTTCACTTAAAAATAATCCAGATTTAAACTTAAGGCCAAGAGAGATATAAATGAGCAGGAGAGAGTGCAGAGACATACAATTAAACTGGTTAGAGGGATGGAAGACTTAAATTATGAGGGTAGACTGTCAAGGTTGGGGTTGTTTTCTCTGGAAAAAAGGCGCTTGCGAGGGGACACTTTACAAGTACATTAGAGTACATTATAGACAAATAGCAGGGGACCTTTTTACCCATAAATAGGATCACCGTACCAGAGGCCACCCCTTTAGACTAGAAGAAAAGAACTTTCATTTGAAGCAACGTAGGGGGTTCTTCACAGTCAGGACAGTGAAGTTGTGGAATGCACTGCCGGGGGATGTTGTGATGGCTGATTCAGTTAATGCCTTTAAGAAAGGCTTGGATGATTTCTTGGATAGACATAATATCAAAGGCTATTGTGATACTAAACGCTGTAGTTAGTATAGATATGGGTATATAGAATTTATGTGAGGGTATGGAGGGGTGTGTGTATGGATGCTGGGGTTCATTTGGAGGGGTTGAACTTGATGGACTTAGTCTTTTTTTCAACCCAATTTAACTATGCAAGGTGTTTAACTGTATTCTGCTATGTTTTTAAATATATTTAAAACTTTGTACTTTTAATATTTTTAAGCTTACATGGTTTTGGTCCTCTTTTAATCTCAAACTGCATGGGAGTGTAGTTGAAAAATGTTATGTATAGAAAACAAAATCCTCCTTGTAACGCACTATAAAACTCGTGGCTTGCTGATTTGCAATTAAAGGCTTTACCTCAGTACCATCATTCTTTGCCAAGACTTGAGGAGAAATTAAAATTCCATTAAAATATAACATTGGATGTTGTCCCTACTGATGCTCTCGCTTATGAATTATTTACTTCCCTCTGTGTCTGTGGAGTGTTTTATTTTTGAATACCAGATTTGAATATTCTTTTATTTATTTTTTTACAAAAACAGCAGAAAGCATGAAAATTTCAACCTCGTCATTTAAAAATAAATTATTGATGGTGAATCCGTTACAAACTTATATTATATTAATATTATAGTGCTTTTTAAAACTTGTGGTATTCTGTTCATGTGACTAGGAAAAAACATTACTGTAGTTTTCTGTTATTTATGTTGCATGGGCACTACTGCAAATGGAATATGCTGTCACAACTGGAGTTTTAAGGCATAATAATATTGACAATAAAAATTGTGCAAATCTCTATTGATGCTCAATCTTCATTTAGGAGTCACATTTGCTTGCTTGTTTGTTTGTTTGTTTGTTTGTTTTTCTTTGCATCCCACTCCCACAAATTTTACCACTCTCATGACTAGAAGGTCAACTCTTTAGCATCAGCTACAACAAACCAGCCTAATTTTGAAGCCTAACAAAATTGAAGATGGTGAGCTCCTGTGCATAACTACAGTATGAAGTATTAGTCACTACTCCTATAGAGATGCTGAATCTTGTGCAGTAAGTTCAGTATATAAGTATATAAAATATTAAATTTCTAGCCATATCTCTCTTTAAGGTTTAGTTCTTCTTTAAATCTTCTCCTTTTTTTTTTTTTTTTTTTTTTTTTTTACTACACCACCCTTTTTTTTTCCTTTTGGGAGAAGGATTGCCAGCTTTAAGAAACAACCATATACATAACTATGGTAACTGCAATTCATGGTTAGGGGATTATGGCCTCCAATAAAAACATCCCTGGTGTTACTCTTCCTTGGAGTACAGCCCACAAGTGATATGCCTACAAGAAATTTTCTCCAGTAGTAATAACCCAATTTCCTTGTAGAAAAAACTGGATTGCTCATGATATTGCTTGAAATTACATGTTTTCTCCTTCTCCAGGCCTCTTTGCCCTGGCTATGGAGCCCCTGACACCAGTCAGAGGATTTGGACTAGGAAATCTTATAAAACATATTTCCCTTTACAAGCAATGACATTCTGATCCAGGTGCTTCTCTTCAAACAGTACTAGATATGATTAATACACATGACCAAGCTTGAAGATGTATAATAAATCCATTCTAAATCCATTCTGCTGCTCCTGTATTTGATGTGCTTTGCCCGCAATAAAATATCTTGGGTTACATATACACCCTCAACACCCAGTTTAGTACTCTACTTTATTAATACTGTTATTGCCATACTTATGGTGAACACCTAGGGGGTTATTTACTAAACTCTGAATGCAAAAATCAAATTTTTTTTTTTTTTTTATAAAATCGAACTTTTAGAAAAATCAAGATTTTTACGGAATTTATTAGAACTCGAGGATGGAAAAGTCAGAATCTGAAAATCCAGCAACTAAAACCTGTCAAGGTTGCATATACGTCAATGGGAGAAGTCCCAATGATTTTTTGATGTGCGCTGGGTTTTGTGCAAAAATCTGAGTTTTCAGATGAAAATTTTGAAAGAATTGTGAAAATCGGATGAAAAATCCAAAAAAAATGTGAAAATCAAATTCGAAGGATTAAGCACTAAAATAGCATAAGATCGATCAAATAAAAATCGTTTGATCGATTAAATCCTTCGAATCGAACCATTTTTAGCGATCAATCGAACCATTTTTATTCTATGCCAGTGCTGTCCAAGTTCTGTGGTACCGAGGGCCAAAATTTTACTGGCCTATGTGGAGGAGGGCCGATAATGGAATTCAGTGTTGGCCACTCCCCCTTTTAAACCACACCCACTGTAAACCACACCCATATTACCACAAGAACTTTTAAGATCGTATCCACATTAACGGTGGTACCACACCAAAAAACCAAATGGTTGGTGCTCACTGCAGGGAAATCCCTCATCACTCATATGTGAAAAATTAAAGTCATGTTAAAAACATACCCCTAAATACATATGCCTCATCCTCCCCTGTGGATAATACAACAACCCCCCCAACAAATGATTAAACACCTTAACAACAATTTCCAAATGCTAACAAACCCAGTGACACAGTGCTGGTGCCCCATTAGCATTTTGAATAAAGTGTGAACAGGTGAACACTGGGCAGTTTCAGTCTGGGTCTCGGGTATGAACAGTACAGGCCTTTAGGATATAAACAATAGAGGTGTCACAAATGTGAACAATACAGAGGGATCACATGTGTGATACAGGGGATTAGAGTCTGAATTTGAGGTTTAAACAATGCAGGGTGCAGTTTATCTCTACAGTGATACCTTTTAAATTTTACATATGGTAAACAGACACAGCATCTGGGGGCCCAAAGAAGGGGGGGGCCGCGGGCCACCAGTTGGACAGCCCTGTTCTATGACAAAAACGTTAAAAAATGCACTGTAAGGTCCCCATAGGCTAATATAGCAATTCAGTAGCTTTAATTTGGCGAAGTATTGAAATCAAAGGATTTTTAAAGAGACAGTACTTCGACTATCAAATGGTCGAATATTCGAACGGTTTTTACTTCGAATGGAAGTTGAAGTAAATTCGAAGTCGTAGTATCCTATTCGATGGTGGAAGTATCCAAAAAATTACTTCGAAATCCGAACTTTTTGGACTTCGAAAATTCACTCGAGCTTAGAAAATCTGCCCCGTAGAGTAAGAAAAATACCTTCATCTTTTTTGATGATTAAAATTTGAAAGGTCAGTGAGATGTATTCATATGTAGCCCTCAAGTTACATACACACAACTTACACTTGCAGAAGGGGGCTCTTCTTACAGTAACATACTATGGTTTGCTTGACTTATTAGCATTTCATTTTAATAAACCACCTGCCCCAATCCCCTATGTTGTTGTCTACTGCAGAGCACAGAAAGGTAAACATAAATATGGAATACGTACTATGTTAAAACAAACATCTGTCTAAGTTGAATTTAATAAGTAAATGTATAGGTTTCAATTTACATACAAATTCAACTTAAGAACAAACCTATAGACCCTATCTCGTTCGTAACCCGGAGACTGCCTGTATAGAGTTATCTAATATTTTACAACCATCTATAATCTCAGAATACTGCAGTGAAATGTGTAGATAACATTGGCTCTGGACCTTCCTTTACCAAATGTCTACTAGAAAATCATTTAAATAAACCCAATAGGCTGGTTTTGATTCCAACAAGGATTAATTATATCTGAGTTGAGATCAAATACAAGCTACTGTTTTATTATTACAGAGAAAAAGGTAATCATTTTGAAAATTTTGAGCTTTCTGGATTGCAGGTTTCCAGATAAAGGATCCCACACATGTTTAGTATATCTTCTCTGTGCCTCTTTTGTTTGATCACCATATTTCAAATATTCAACCTATATGTAAGTTGTGTGCCCTGCATTTCTTTTTTTTTTTTTCTTTCCATGCTCTTTTACTATATATGGACAATGCAAGTAGTCTTGACTTTATTATTAAGATGTGAAATTCAGTCCCCAACCAACTATATTTTATTGTGCTAAAATGGGATTGAATTATAGTTAATTTATGGCCAATATTTAATATATTGAGGTTAGTCAGGTAAAATGTTTTTTGGCCACGCAATCCATTTTGAACTGTTTATAGTTCTGCTTTTACTTAACCAGAAGCGCACATCATGGGTTTATTCAAAGACATGTATTTTATTTAAAAAAACAAATGCATTTTAAGACTAGGTTTGTTTAGCAGCAATAGTTTTCTCATAGTGAATATTTTGATTTAGTACATTCAGGCAGACAGACCAGAGAGGTTCTTATCATGAACTTTATCATAGCAGGGCCCCTAGCAAGAGAAATATATTGCCCTTCTCTCTAATGTCTTGAATCATTTTTCTTCTTACAGCAAAATTATACAGTATTTTAACTGGCTATAAAATGTCAGCCATCTTATATTCAGCATTTGCCTTAGTGAAAAATAAAAAATATTGATTTGAAAAAAAAAAATAAATACATTTCAGCACTTCCCCAATATGAACATAATTTTTATCCTCCAGTATTTGAGGTGATTGAAATTGTAATCTCATAGCAAACCTTCAGTGTATTAATAGTTTCTATTTCCTCTGCATTCTCCAAGAGTGCCTAAAGCTTGCATACTCTAAAGCAGTTTTATTAAGGTTCGGTTTTGCAAAAGCAGATGCATAAGGGTTTGAAATTACTGGACTCTTATCCAGCTTAGAAAAATAAAATGCAAAGCAATACTGTATATGATGGTAGACTCAATGAAATTGTATTGCTCAATTTTTTATAATTTAGAACTTCTTTTCTCTTTGAAGGTAAGATGTTGTATAGACATTTTATGAATAAGTTTAAATATTTTTTTTTAACATATTTAGTATGCCTCTTTTGTATGCTTACAAAATTACTTCTACTGTCTTCTAAAAATAAAAAAAAGAATATATATATATATATATATATATATATATATATATATATATTCTGCTATTATAATGGGATAGTCTTAAAGCTTTACAGTATAACATCAATATATCATATCTGTGCCTGTGATTAGTCGTCAGATGCTCTTATGGTTTTTTGGCAGTGCGGCTCTGTTGCTGCCTGTCTAAGTAGGTTTGTAGCATTATACACAATGGAACCTTTAAAATACACAATAACCTTTAAAATTCATAGGGCTCATTTACAATGGCAGCACAATGTGCAAAGGACAATTATTGAATGCAAATCTCTGTGGTACTCACCTGTATTTTTATTAATAATGGCATTGGCATCCAATTCACTTTTTTTAACGATTAAAAAAGGGGTTTTACTAACTTTCTTTATTAAATTGTTTCGTAAAAATACAGTACACGCAAGGATAAAATTAATCGTAGAAAGAAGGAAAGAAAAGAGAACCTTGCTTCGTGACTGCAAAAAGCCTTCAACGATTAAAACCAACCCTCACCTCTATATACCATATATTTATTCTTTCAGCGGCCAACTTTTTCATTCACCATTCTTGCCCTGACGCGCGTTTCGCCACAGCTTTCTCAAAGTACTTGCCTTTTGAGAAAGCTGTGGCGAAACGCGCGTCAGGGCAAGATTTGACTCTTGATCTTTTTTAATTACTTCACATTGGTGAACAAAAATTGCACTTTTTAAACGAATAGGAACTCTTTCCTAACTGTTTCTTAAATCTGTTTTCCCTCCACGAACTGAATGGTCTGCGGTTTTTTAGGGTTAAATAGCCTCTCCTTTTAGACAGCAAAGATTAACTAACGAGACCGCAGCCCTTTTCAGTTTCTGCCTTCTCCTACTTTGTGGTGCTCCTAGGGACTTAGAAAAAACATAACTAGTAATCTTGGGAGCAACTCCACCAACTATCTTTTTTCATAATTCCTCTCTTATCCTCAAGGAGCGGTTGGTTTAATTTGCAACTGAGTAGTACTGTTTTTAAATCTACTCAATCAACTTTTTTATCAATAGCACCAGTCACTTTTTTATATTATTACCTCAAGTATTGCGATACAAATGATGTAAGAGGTTCTTTATCAATTATTGGAGCACAGGCACTTTATAAAGTATATTAATGAATTATAATTTTATTTCTAATATTAAATACTAGAAATTGTTAAATTAACCAATATTAGCGTTTATTAGAATTAACAATTGCTAAAATATACACAGAGTTGGTGTAGCGACAATTAATACTTTTAGTCGTATTTATTCAAGTAATGCACTTTACGTCTTTGGTATAAGTTGAGAAATTTATATATCCTCACTAACTGAATGGTGAATGAAAAAGTTGGCCGCTGAAAGAATAAATATATGGTATATAGAGGTGAGGGTTGGTTTTAATCGTTGAAGGCATTTTGCAGTCACGAAGCAAGGTTCTCTTTTCTTTCCTTCTTTTTTTAACGATTCACATTTGCACAACCTGATAAGAAACCATAGAATTACCATTATGTCCAAGCTTACAGTAATTTTTAGGTTTCCCTTGTTGCACTGCATGTACATTATAAATAATTCACCAGAGCAGATTGAAAGGGTGGGTAGAACATCATATAACTCCTTTGGGCCACAGTAATAGCTGCAGGTCTTTTTCTGCCGATTCCTCTTGTGAGAAATGCTCAAGCTCTGTCAAACTGTGAATCACAATTTTTAAAGGGGACCCGTCACCCTAACAAATAATTCCAAATCCTTTTCTCTCGTGTTAGTTAAGATAAATAAACTTCACTTACGCTATATAAATGATTACAATATTGTTTCCTTCAGTCTTGCAATTCACAAGCACAGCAAGTATGAAGACACCATTTTGTGGACACTAAGGCAAACTTTGCATTATCCCAAAATCTTGTGTCAGAATGGGGGGACCTAATGCCCATGCCAATTACAGGCTACACGATTATAGACTATGATGAGGGGGGGGGGAGAGTGGGGAAATTCAATGACATCTAGGAAGTGCCTAATGGGATGAGGAAGTAATTGACTGCCCTCCTCTATGCCTAAGTCATAGAGGTGGGGCAGGTAATATATGATTGACAGCTCAGGTTTTTGAATACCTTTACAACAGGTATGGATGTTTCTACAAAAATTGAATTTAGGTTTTATGTTTAAATTGCCAAGGACTTTAAGGTCCCCTTTAAGTCTTGCCGCTGATTCTCAGTTGGACTGAGGTCTGGGCTTTGACTCAGGTATTCAAATACATTCAGGTTTTAGTTATGGCTGTGTGTTTGTCTTGCAGGAAGCTGAACCTTTGCCCAAGTCTCAGGTCTGTTGCAGACTAAAACAAGTTTTCCTTTAAAATTGCCCTGTATATATTTGTCTTCATCCATCTTGTCCTCAGTCTTGCCCAGTTTCTTAATGTGTGGAAATAAAACTATCCTAAAGCATGATGCCACCGAACCAAAATATTTCACAAATGTAACATAGCATTGTTTTAGTGTGGCTGAAGGACAAGTTAAGAACAATTGTACATATAGAAAGAGTTTGGACTTGTGTATTATAAAAAAGGACTGTTAGATGAAGTGTTTTAGCTATTCATTGCACTGCCAAACTTTGCATTACTGCAGGTGCAGAATTTATGCTATATTACTGAGGAGCTGTCCACTAGGGAGCCTGCTCTCCAAGGTGCTGAAATGATGTTGTTTAGCCATCAGGGAAAGCTTTCTATAGTTAATGGAGGAGCCAAATAGTTTCATAAAATCAGTAAAGTATGTATGTATAATTTTATTATTGTTTCTTTCTCTCTATAGGAACTCTCCCTTGGGTAAAACTGATAGATAATTTTGAAGCGGAATATGAATATATTACTAATGAAGGCACTATTTTCACGTTCAAGACTAATCGCAATGCCCCAAATTACAATCTAATTAACATAGACTTCAACAATCCTGAAGAGTCCAATTGGAAAGCACTTGTTCCAGAGCATCAAAAAGATGTGTTGGGTAGGTAAAGAATTTAAATTCTTTGAGTGGATGCTGCAGAAATGATTATTGATGATGTGCATTTGCTTCTTTGCTATATTTTATTATTGTAGGTTTATTGCTTTCCCTCTGCTTTCAAGTTTTAAAATGTGAAACTGAAAAGTCAAGAGTTGTCTGTTCAAACAGTATGTGTATTTGTGTAGCAGCATGCAGCTCCATATATACATGTATCTACTCTCTTTGTCCTGCACTGCATTCTTTAAAGAATCAACTTAAGCGAGCCATAAATGACAAGATCCACATGAGCAGATAGTAAACACTTAGCTTGGCCCTCAGGTTAATGACTGATTCATATTAAGAATCTATTTAAAATCATCAGGAGAGAACTGCATCAGTGGACCAATGTAATCCTCGCCTGATGAGATTTTAAACCTGCCCAATAGATGATCAGTAGAACAGGCTGCTGGTTTTGTGCCATGATACAATGATAAATAATCTGCTGGCTCAGACCATGGCTTCTTTCATGCTGCAGATTGAAAAACACCCTGTGGGTGGAATAACAAGCAATTTTAGTATAATCTCCACTCTGTGTAACTGCACTCAGGCCAGGTTTGGGTGAGAAAACTATGAGCTCTGTTTTGCCTAGGTGTAGTCTGAGGTGCCGTTGATAGGTAGTCAGTTAGTTCTAGGTCTGAATGTCAGCTGTTAGTTAAGGGGTGTATATGTATAACTGGAAGTCATGTACGTATAAGTGATATCTAAGGTTTAATGAAGAGATAAAGTCCCTCTGGATACCATCACACTATTTTTGTTAGCAAAAACAACAGTAAAGATACACCTGGAGAGTTAAATGTTTTTGTTTTTTTACTCCAGACTTTAGGCAGTGTTTTGCTGAAGTAAATGATTTTTATACAAATTTCTCAAAGCTTGTGTTTTACAGCACCATATCTGCCACATATGGTTATGTACAAAGTTAAAACATCCTAAATATGAACACCAAGGGCCACCTTAACAGTTTGATACCCAATATATGTGTAGGATTACCAAAATATGTGGCAATTTTATAGGGATGCATCGAATCCACTATTTGGGATATGCCGAATCAATGAATCATTGTTGAAAGATTCAGCCGAATACCGAACCGAATCCTAATATACATATGCAAATTAGGGGCAGGAAAGGAAAAAGTGGGAAAAAATTCTTCTTTTGTGAAGAAAGGCACGTGATTTCCCTACCTGCCCCTAATTTACATATGCAAATTAGGATTTGGATTCGGTTCAGGCCAGGCACAAGGATTCGGCTGAATCCGAATCCTGCGGAATCCCGAACTGAATTCTGGATTCGGGACATCCCTACAATTTTTACAGGCAAAGGCATGCAATTTGAAACCATGCAAAATGCAACTAAAATACAATAAAATCAATTACAAAAATGCACTGCAGGCTCAAAAAATTTGCTTAGCAATAAAATTGCAAAGAATACAAAAAAAATGATTGATAACTGCCTGCAGTTGCTTGTAGCCCCAGGAACCTTTCCTTTCCCCGTCTGCTTATTGCCTAGTGGTTGGGGTCGATGTAGGAGCAGCAGTTGCTTTTTCACTTCCAAAACTGCAGCTGCCAGAGATTGTGAAATTATAGTGATGAGTGAAATTTTTCGCAAGGTTTTGCAGTGAAAAAAACACATAAATTCCAATGTATTGTGCGCTGAAAAAGTCACTACAAAAAAAACCAAAACAACTTTAATGTGTTTTGCTAATTTCCGCTGTTTTGACAGATTTGCTCATCACTAAAAATGTATAATCTGTGTAAAATAAGGGCTTTCCACAAATCACAAATTTCACAATTTATGGCAGTTAAAAAGTTAAAGCTTAGTTAAACCTTTTCTGCATAAATAGGTCAATTTGGTGTTTTTTTAAAAATACTGTTTCTTTCAAGAGTAAAACACAAAAAACGGATGAAGCTGTACTTTTAAATGAAATGTCAGATAGAATTTACATAATAGTTTTTAGACTGTGCTGCTTTTGAACACTGTTTCTGTATATTGAATATGGCTAAATTCTTCAAATTCACATAATTGCCCGCTTCTTTACAAGGTTAATCAAGGGACTAATCATTTGTATTCTTATGATAGTGAATCAGCCTTTCGAAAGCAATCAGAAGCAGTTGGGGTTAATTAATTCTACAGGGACTGGCTAAATTTAGACATCCTTGAAAGTGAAGTTCATAAGCAAATACCCATGGAGAATTGAAGCAAGATGCTTATTATTGGGGAAAGAGTACATTTTGGGTCACATAGTCTTCATAGAATATTTTAGACAAAGAACTGTTCATTTTGGATTTAAAAATGTGTCCTATATTGACAGGAAATTAATTAGTCGAGCTTATGTAAAAAAGTTGCATAAACACTTTCTGAACTTCCAAAAAGTAATATACATTTTCTTTATATTACATACCTGTTTCCACAGATTGAAAGGAAACAATGATACTCATCAGAACCATATTCCAACATGTACTGTGATGGATCTAGGACTTGAAGTCCCTTTGCTTTCCAGGGGCATCACTCACTATAGAAAACAGAGACACTTCAAGTCCCAGATTTTGTTACTTCACAGTGGAACAAGTTGCGTGTGAAGTTGCATGGATGACATAGCCCATAATTGCTCATCTTTAGATTTCCATGTGTTTACTCCGTTTGTAACTACATCTACAGTCATCACTCAAGGATCAGGTTAAGTATGGTGAGACAGTGCCATACTTTTAAAATACCAGCAACGATAACTATTCATTTTTTGCCCAACATTCTTTCTTCTTTTGTTTTTAATCATGTATAAATCTTTGAAGTACACTCCCAGTTTATTAGCTTTGCAGTTTTCAGCCATCAGTTATCTATCTAATCAAAACCCAACGCAGTGGAATACACGTAAACATAAACAAAGCCATACCAAAGAAAAAATCTGCCACTGCGATTTCAGATGGTGTCCTATTTAAACTTTTCCCTCTGTAATAATAAGACAAGTTTATAGCATTTAAAGTTCACCTTTTTATTTCAATGGTTTAATTATAGTCGTAAAGGGGTTGTTCACCTTTGAGTTAACTTTTAGTATGATGTACTGATATTCTGAGAAAGTTTGCAATCGTTTTTCATTTATTATTATATTACATTATTATTATTTGTGTTTTTTTTAGTTATTTGGCTTTTTATTCTGTGGCTCTCCAGCTTGCAGTTTAAGCAATCTGGTTGCTAGGGTCCAACTTACTCAAACAGCCATGCAATAATTTGAATAAGAGACTGAAATAGGAGAGGGCCTGAATACAAAGATGAGTAATAAAAGTACCGTGCTAGATAGTTAGATTCTGTACAAGAATTAATTGTGTGATGTCAGTCAGGATTTCTCATTTGTGTGCATTGGTTTTGTTTTAAATAACATAGTACTGTACTGTGATTTTATTTGTTATAGTAAAAATTATGCTTCCATAATTAATGCTTTGTTTTTTGAGTAAAGTAATATATTTATCTGTAAAAAGCATTCAAATTTATAACTTTCCTGTTGGTGCTAAATTATAATAGGCCAAAAACTTCATTTATTTTGCCCCCTGCCGACTTTGAAACGGAGCTGTCAAAATGTTATATGGTTTTTTTTTTCCAAAATTTTAACTCTTACCATATAAAGTAGTATAGAAAATTATCTTGAGCTAAGCACTGATTTCAAAGGCTTACAGTTATTAAGTATAAACACTTCAAATGCATAACCAGGGAAGCTGTCGCATAAGTGGTACCCTTTACACCTTGTATTGTAAAAAGGAAAACTGTGTTGTATCTACTGGTTACTAAATAAAAAACAGATACAGTGTTTATATTTATATTTAAAACAATTTCATTGAGTCTGACTAACAGATTATAAATGATCACATGAATGAGCACCATTAATTAGGATATATTTTATAAGACTATCAAACATATTGAGCATACTGCAGCTTTGGTGAAATAATCCAAGATTGATTGCATAATAAGAATATATATTGCAAAGTCGCACAACAACAATCTGTATGACAACCTGTGCAGTTGGATATGATTGGAAGCAATGACAGTTGGTTAACAGCACTGCTTTTCTTGAATATCATTTGAAGTTCAAGGTTTTCTTCAACATAATATATTAATGGAGTTTTCTAATTCTTTAAATAAGAAACATTGCATTTGACACTGACATTATTTTATGCCAAAGAGCTTATGCCCTGTAGAAGCTCACAGCTATTTTTTATACTAACTACAGGTATGGAACCTGTTATCCAGAATACTTGGTACCTGGGGTTTTCTGGATAAGGGATCTTTCTGTAATTTGGATGCCCATACCTTAAGTCTACAAAAAATCATTTAGACGTTAATTAAACCAAATAGGCTTGTTTTTCCTCTAAAAAGGATTAATTATATCTGTGCTGGGATCAAGTACAAGGTACTGCTTTTTTATTAAAGAGAAAAATGTTATAGTTTATAAAAATATGAATTAATTGTTTAAAATGCAATCTAATTCCAAGTATCAACATATTTGCTCTATATCGATTCTTATTTCTTTAAATCAAATCATAGAACAACAGTATTATCAAACAGAGAATATATTGAATCCTTCATTTGGTTGTTTAATATCAGATCTTGACTTGGATTTTAATTTTCCTATTTATAATTGATAGATAGTAAATTCAGTATGCAAAATTCAGCTTCAATGAGAAAATAATTTTTTTTTCCAGTGGCCAATACAGTAATAAAATTGGCTTTGGGGTAATTTGAATTGTCAAAATGGATGGTAATACATCTTTTTTAAAATGTCCAGGTAATTTTAAAACTCAAATCTGTACACAATGTAATGTCACTTTCATGTTGCGACAAATATATATCTTTTTTTATGGATCTGTTATCAGCCTTGTCAGGCAGGCATTGTCAGTTTTGCTAAAAGTACAGCTGCGTGTCTCAAAATGATTTGCAGACCGTTTTAATATGTTGTTGAAATTTTAGAGGATCTGTCACCCTAATAAAAATAATTCCAAATCCTATTTTATCATGTTAGTCAAGCTATAATAAGTTACTAATACCTGTACTAAAAACGTTTCTAAATCTTATATACCTGTACTACATGAATTGTAAACATTTTATAAATCTATGTCTCGCTCAATCTCTCTTCTTTTGGAATCTACAGTAGGATCTTACTGTCAGCTCTATTTTGGGGAAACGGCACACAAGACATTGTCCCCCAAAGTAAATCTGTGACATTACAGGTGTCAAACGGTCCCTAGTTTCCTTCCCACCATAAGTGCCGGTGAAAAATCTTACACTTATGCCTTCCGAAAATTTGATTTTCTTTGTATATGGTTTCCCACTAGAGTGACATTACTGCTGGTGGCCCGGAAACTAAGGATGTTTTATCACCCATGGTAGAGCAGATTTATCAAGGGCGACAAAATGTCCAATGTACCATTATCAAAGTAAGCTTTGCATCATGCGAAAGTCTAAAGTATGTGTCAGAAAGGAAGGCCTGATGTATGTTCCCATGCACAGGCTACACAATTATAGACAATGTGGGGGAAGGGTAAAAGTGAGAAGTGCAAAGCCAGAAATGTGCAGAAGTGAAAGTAACTGCTATGCCTAGAGGCAAGGAAGGCTTATTTTTTTTTTTTAAGTTATACTGCTTTTTATATATGTGTGATAGGTACCCTTTAAGGAGCCTGGGTTTCTGTTGGTGGTACTTTAAAACATGCTATCAGTACCTCTATTTTGTCACCTTCTTGAAAGAGCATCAGTATGTTTATTAGTACAGGTATGGGATCTGTTATCCTGAAGCCCGTTATACTGAAAGCTCTGAATTAAAGACATGCCATCTCCCATAGACTCCATTTTATCCAAATAATCTAAATTTTTAAAAATTTCATTTTTCTTTGTAATAAAAAAACATTACCTTGTACTTGATCCTAACTAGGATATAATTAATCCTTATTAGAAGCAAAACCGGCCTATAGAATTTATTTAATGTTTACATTATTTTCTACTAGACTTAAGGTAGGATGGTCCAAATTATGGAAAGATAAGGTATCTGGAAAACCCCAGGTCCTGACCATTCTAAATAACAGGTCCCATACCTGTATTATGCTTAGTAAAAGGCTTTCTCAATTTCATCAAATAGCAAACTGTGTACATTATATGATAAAATAGGCAATAAATGTATGAAGAATGTCCTTGAAATGTTAAATATTGTTGTTCTTTGCAGAATGGGTTTCATGTGTTCATAAAAAATTCCTGGTATTATGTTACCTCCATGATGTGAAGAACATTTTGCAACTTCATGATCTCGACTCTGGATCTCATTTGAAGACTTTCCCTCTGAATGTTGGTAGTATTGTGGGATATAGTGGGCAGAAGAAAGATTCAGAAATATTTTATCAGTTCACTTCGTTTTTATCACCAGGTAGGTGATCTTTCAAATTTCGTGGCTTAAGATTTAAGGGAACCTTTCAATGTAAATTAACAAATATATTCTGACTGTTTTCCTTTCCTGTGCTTACTTTTTCAATTTTTCCAGTTTTGCTACTTGTGACCAATATGTGAAGTCTATACCATGGGCAGCAATGCAAATCCCATCCTACAACTAGATTTCTAGTGGTACAAAAATATACTAAAAGGAGCTCTAAGGCTTAGTAGATTATAGATGCATTCGAAGTGCTACTGATCAGGCCAAATTGACTACAACATACTAAAAAGGTGAGAATTGATCAATGCACATCCCCTGGTCCCATTTGACTAGTAATTTGATATCTGTGCAAGTGTATATATCTTCAAAAAACAGAGGTTTTAGTTACAAAGTTATCATCATAAAATTGCCAAGCCACCTTGCAGATATCAAATAACTAGTAAAATGAGACCAGAGAATGTGCATTGTTCAACCCCCTCTCTTTTTTTTAGTTTCTAGTGGTACCTCAGGTGAAGGACATTGCTTGCATATTGTTGTCTTAAAAATGTGTCTGAAAACACGAACAATCCAAGCATTATTCTTTAAGCGTGCTGTATATCTTTTTAACCTGGTGTGAAAACAAAAATGTGAATAAAATGCAAGTAACATGACCTTTTAAGAAAATGCCAGTTATTCAAAGTGTAATTTTATAACTAGACAAATTAATCATAATCATGATTTATTAATATAGTGGCGTCAATTTACATGAATTTATGACAAACGGGTTTACAATGATTTAAGAATTGAGGGTTACAGTTGCAGTTGCTGTGTATTAAATCAATAAAACAGACCAAAGTTTACAATAGTTCTAGAAACTAAAAGCAGCCAGTCAGCAGTTAGTATTTACTGATATACTGAAAGCAAACATCTGGTTGGTTGCTATGGGTCATTGGACCTGGCCAAATAGTTTTCCTCTTAATATACTGTATATAAATGACTTTTCCAACTGCAATGTTATATATCTTGAAAATCTTGCCATACAAAATATGTACAATTCAGCTGAATATAGGCTGATTTCCTAGAATGTGCACATTAAATTTTATTTAAATTAATGTGGACATGGTCTTGTGGTAACGTGGGTGTGGTTAACACTGGCTTCCATTATCGGCCCTCTACCATGTAGGCCCTCGGTGCCTGCCCTGGAAGAATAGCAATACTGCCAATAATAAACCAACAGCAAAAGGAAGCATAAGACAGGCTCATTTTTTATGGAACCACAGTAATTATGGTATATGCCCAAAATACTTCTTTTGAAGATGCCTCTCTTAAGAGGTTTATCCTGTTAATCTATGCCTTTTATCTTGCAACAGGTAGTCAGATCATCCCTAAATTATCCCTGTGAAGATCCTTTTATAAGCATTTTTAATGCAATAATAATGGCTTCTATATTCCCATGTGTAAATGGGGAAAAATTGTAATATCTGCAGCCTTTGTGTTATAAGGATTCAGTGTCATTGTTTGTGTTAAAAAGACCAGAGAAATTTAAAAAGAGATTCCAAAAGCATAAAAGAGGCTTATGAAAGATATTTGCAGGGACAAACGAAGGGGACTTGCAGTGGGACTTGGATTGTTGCTATTGTGTGCTTTTCGTATCTACAAGGGAGCTGATATATTGTGTCATGGGCTGTTATCTGGTTAGTTTCTCATTGTACTGCTGCTGTGGGGGAAAGGGAAGGGGGATGATGTCACTCCAACTTGCAGTGCAGCAGTAAAGAGTGACTGAAGTTTAACATTGGACCTCATTTTGCAATTTGCTGTCCAGTTCTCCAGTTCAGCCTAATCTCTCTACAAAGTGGAAGCATCCTGCATGGAACTTAGTTTTTTACAATTTAGTATGATCAGCAAAAATAAAAACAGAACTCACAATAGTCACTTTCAGGTCATTAATAAACAAGTTAAAAAAAAGAATAAAAGCACCAAGGTCGGAGACCTGTGGTACTCCACTAATAAAACTGGTCATGTTAATGTATTCTATGAACCACCGCAATTTGGAATGTGTCCTTCAGCCATTTCTCTATCCAAGTACAAATACTATGTTCCAAGCTAATATTTTTTAATGTATTCAGTAATCCCCTGTGTGGTAAGATATAAGATTGGTTCCTGCAATGATTGGAGCATTTCTGTAGCAGTACTATTTGTCAAAGTTTTTCTCATGCTGTTAAATTCAAACCTTTGTCACCCCCACTACCAATATGCAGACTTTGTTAATAAAATATTATTATTTTATTATTGGGTTTGAAGTATATTCATAAATGTAAGTAAAATACTAAAACGTGTATCCCATTAACCAGATGCTGCATTTTGACACCTGCTTGTTGCCAATGGTTGGCAGAATTTGACCCCAATATACTGTATAGCGGTACTGTCCTGGCTTATTATGCTTACTGTAAACTTCAGTAAATGTATGCTACACAACTTTAATGAGTATATACTAATGTGAATGCAGAGTGTAAACAGACGGCATAAATTGATCCTTCAACTCAGACTCCTCAGTTTATGGTACCAAAAACTGTATCAGAGTAATTCAAATATAATTTACTGTTACTCAGCATGGGTACAACTGATGTATTTGCTTCAGAAACACTACTATAGCTTATATAAACAAGCTACTGTGTAGACATGGGGCAGCTATTCAAGCTGTAAAAAAGGGAAAAAAAACACCATTGTATTGGACAGGGCTTATCTGTTATGTGCTATCTACCCTGTGCTTTTCTCCTTTTTCCAGATGATTGAATGGCTGCCCCCATGGCTACACAGCTTCTTGTTTATGTAAACTATACTAGTCTTTCTGAACAAACACACAGCTTTTAACAGTGCATGCTAACAATATATTGTATATTAATTACTTTAAAACACTTTCATTTTCTTTTTATCGCAAAAATGAAAATGTAATATAAGCATCATTCTGAAATAAGAAACTTTCTCAATACAATGAATTAAAAATGCTGTACCGTTTCTGAAATAATCAAGTTTATCTGCACTATTCTTCTCTCCTCATTCTGTCTTTATTCAGGAGTTGGGTGTAAGATGAATTATCAAATATATCTTATAGGGGGGCTCCTTTTGTCTAGAAGATGTATTAGAGCTCCCTCTATTAAAATACCCAGAAATCCTGTAGAAATCATGCAGAAATTGTGCAAAAGACAGTTATTTTGTTAGATTTTGTTTGTACTGGAATTAGTGATTTGAAAGAGCTCTAATATATCTGCTAGGAAAGGGAGCCCCCCTATAAGATATATTGGATCATTTATCTGACACCTAACTGCTGCATGAAGACAAAATGAGACTCCAGATACCCAAAATTGCTTACGACTCCACGACTCCGACTCCATAGCTCTGATTGCAGAATATACATTTATTAACGGACAGTTCCTCTCCCTAAAGCCACTGTTAGACTGGCCTCAGAGCCATGCAGCTTATAGCAATTCACTAAATCTACTCTCACTATACTGTGCCTATCTCTGTATTTCAGTAAATGCTTTACTTAAACAATTTGATGTATGGAAACAATATAAGCTTCTTAGTCACTTACAGTAGTGTGAAAACCACTAAATAGTGTCATTCCCATGACCCTCGGCTTTTCCTTGAGATACAAATATTGTTTTCCATTGCTTTGTACATCTTATAGAAATCCTTTTTACTCAAGAAGTGCTTTAATTTTGCAAAGAGCTTAACGATTATATGTTTCAAGTGAAATGCTTTGTAAAGAGACAAAAAAAGAGCGAGTGTCCACAGGGAGCATGCATTCAATACCTCTAGTGATCTTTATGAATTAAATCTTTCTACTTTGTATTTCATGCGATATAACCAGTGGTAGTCCCCTAATTATTTACCTGGAATGCATCTTATTTTTTAGGAAATTGTGCATCAACTATTAAAGGTTTTTAAGTGAACAAAAGCGTACGTGTCAGCTTTTGCGATACAATGGATTTGGATTAATACACTTTAGTTTTATCAAAAAGTGAGATTAAAGCTCACCACATAAAAACTCAACCACTTTCTTTCATTCCTATGGAATTTTTGGAAGAGAATTTATGAAATGGTGAACTTTCACCCACTGATAAATATACTTCTAAAAAAAAAAAAGCCAAGGAATGATGTATATTAGTTATAAAGAAAAATAACTCTGATTCAAATATAGCCGGAGATTTCAATCAGTGTAATGGTTCTGATGTTAACAAACTGTGGGTTACAGGTATTGACAGGATAAAAAGAGGACTGAGGGGCAGAGACCCAGTCCCTAAACTTCTGCAACTGGAAACAAAGTGGATTTTTTACTTACCTACTAGAATGGCAGATGGCTTAAATAGCAAATATGTGACTTGTTTCTTTCTCTAGATATGCTCTTTAATATAGAAAGCCCCCTCTTTTTACAGTAAAAACACTGTATCTATTCATACGGTAAAAGCACTGTTTTCTGTATAAATTCCTTTAAGCTATCTAATACTATTAGACATTACATGTTTTCTCAAGAAATTTTGGCAATGAACACTAGGCTCTACAAACAGGTCTTATATAAGAAACTTTGGCAATTAAATGTCGCTTGCTACATCCTATGAAAATTGTTGGTATTGTAATTATTTATTTTAATTATTATTTAATTTGTATTATTTTCCTAATTTTTTTCTTACTTTTTTTCATGTGGTATTTAAGAATATCCAACGATTAAGAGTTGTCCAATTGCACTTTATAGCTGTTTTACAACAGTTTTTGTATTTGTTTGTGATTATACATGAGATTTTCTATTGGTTAAAGCACTGTGTGATGTAATGCTTTTTGATTGGATAATGACTTTGCGTGATGTAACTCCTCCTGATTGGTCATTATCCCTATGAAATGCTTGTACCATTAGCCTATGAGTGAGTGCCAATTTGACAGAAAATGCTTCAGGCTATTATGCCTAATAAGTAATCTTTACTTCATATTTACTTTTGCAACTGCATTTTTTCTGTCAAGCTCGAATCTCACATTTTAATAAATCTACCCCTTAGAAAAACAGTCATTTTCTTTGTGCTAAAATGTGCAAGATTACTACTGACACACTGAAGAGAGTGCTGGGGCATACTTTACTATTGCAGATAGATAGATAGATAGATAGATAGATAGATAGATAGATAGATAGATAGATAGATATTTAATGTGTAGGGATACTTGAATTGGATTTCCACACTGCACAGCTTTAGAGTTTTATTGTTTAAGTTTTATAGTAGTGGGTTGTTTAATAATTAAGTAATGTACAACACTAATTTAGCCTATGTCCTTTCAGGCATTGTTTTTCACTGTGACCTGACCAAAGAAGAGCTAAATCCAACAGTTTACCGTGAAGTATCGGTAAAAGGATTTGATCCGTCAGACTATCAGACCATACAGGTATATATTCCATTTTCTGACCTATCCATCTATTTCAGAATCTAATCTGTTTTGTTTATTAAAGCTAAGCTAGTTGTTATCTGAAGTCGGATAACTGGAGCTCCAGAAGCTCTGGTTGATTCATTTGCATCAGCCATAGTAGTATATATTCAATTTTAATGGAGACAGACAGCTCACAACATAGTTTGCATTTCTACTTCATTTTGCTTGGACAAGCCATTCTCTCGGAATCTGTCATTTCTGCGGTACACAATGTGATGATTGCTGTATAATGACACCTGTCAACTCTAGAGAAGAATGAAAGTTAATAGATCAATGAACACGTGTTGGAAGGGAATGACCTCTGGCCTGGCAGATAATCCTCTGGCAGGCTATATGAGGTAAAAGGGAAAATCGCTGCCCTCTTTGAAGCATCTTTTTAAGGTCTTAGCTGCAGCAAATGTCTCCATTTTTACATTAAGCATTTAGATATTTGGTGTTTAAATATACAGCTGCATGAATGTCAATTT
Organism: Xenopus laevis; assembly: GCF_017654675.1. Classification (NCBI taxonomy): domain Eukaryota; kingdom Metazoa; phylum Chordata; class Amphibia; order Anura; family Pipidae; genus Xenopus; species Xenopus laevis. Next base: position 83,434,829 of record NC_054379.1, read on the forward strand.
GCCATATGCTGTTTCTGATGTTAATCTCTTTGGCTAGAGTCCACAATTATAATGCTCACTAAAGAGTACATTCTGTGTTAATGTATTATAAGGGTTTGCTTATGCATATATGTACTGAACTTGTAGAACAGTTTCAAGGTGTTTAAGGCACATCTTTATTGCTGTTACTATTCAATAACACATCGCAGGGGTCATTTAGAAATCTCTCTGCAAATTTGCCCTGGGCAGTAACCCATGGCAACATTGCTGTAGCCATCTAAATATTAGTGGAAATCCTTAAATTGTCTATTTATCATGCTGTGTAAAAAGTGGAGTGAAACATTACCAGTGGTTTTGCTTATAGCAACCAATCAGATCTTTGCTTTTGTTTTCTAACTGTTGAAATATAATTGCTGATTTTTTGCAACATCAATGGTAATGCTTCACTCAACTTTTCACACAGCATGATAAATAGCCCCAATATACATTATAGACTATTGTTCTTACAATGAAGTAAGAAGTGGAAAGCACTAGCAATATTCTTGGCAATGTACTGAATTCTTTAATCCTTTGAAAATAATTTCTGGTCATTTTCTGGTGACCTAAGCACAGAAGAACAATACAAAACCTTTGCCATTTACTTCATTGGATCAGTTCTGCAGATGTGCAAACCTCTCTCCTTCTGAAGAATAGATGACAACAGTGGTTATAAATGTCAAAAATTAGCAGAGGACTGTGTGATAACATCAGATGGCCTGGGCAGAGCTTTAAGAGCATGTGTTTCACACTGTAAGGGATATATTTTTCTGTTAATGTTGCAACTATTCACAACTCTCATGATCTGCCTATGCTTGTCAGATAGTGCTTCTCTATCTATCTACGTCATTTTGTAAGATCTCTCATTTTTATTTCATGTTTTCAACAGTAACAATTGACATTGGCTTATGGGTGGCCATTATGCAAAACAAATAACTTAACTGAATAAACCCTGGTCCTAAGGATTCTGAATAATAGATCTTATGTAGTACAACAGTTTGTCCTGTTGCCCCAGTACCCAGTTTTGTTTTATAACAGAATATTTCAATACAGCTTGTTCTTTTTAATGGATGCTTAAGAAGTAGCAGGAAAAAATATGAATTATTTACATCTTTGCATAGATCGCTCTTTAGACAGAACTGCTGCATGCTTGTTTATATTTAAGAACACCTGTTTTGAGAGAATATGCTTTCCCAGCTCTTCTATAGAAAGTGTTTTTCAAAAGCTTTTGTTCTAGATCTTAAAAAGTATGATGGGCTTTGTTCAAAAATAATTCTCTGTGCAGTTGTTTTCCTGCTGCTCCAATACTTTGAAATTAAATAATGAAAAATGTGCTCCTGCAAAGTATGTATTGTCATACTCCAACAGAGAGAAGGTGTTCATCTGTGGTTCCTAAGGACAAAAGTGTTGGTTATGTGAACATCTCTGCTGCTTTCACACTATTGATCTTTGTTTGAGGGCTTTTGATGTTTAAAAAAAAATTGCTATTTGCTGTTAATGTTAGAGAAAAAAACAGGTTTAGAAGCTCAACTGAATAGATCTAACCATGAAATGATGCTATTCTAAGATAACTAAGCGAGATATTCTCCACCATTTTTATTATTATTGTTGTTTCATGTAATTTTCCTTCAATAGTGCAGTGCGCCTGAATTACTCTTTAGAAATCCTACTGACTGCATGTAAGTAAGTGGAAGATTTAGCACAGGTATCTGCACATGTATATAATAGGTGCATAACATGCAAATGTAATTTGAATTATTCTGTGCTCTACATTTCTCTACATAACTATTCAATCCCTGTGTAGTGGGCTGACTTTACACAATTAATTTGTGATAGGGAATACAATCACCGGTGGGTGCCTAACTTCTGGTACCCCCCCCCCCAGTAATTGTTGACTTTCCTTCTTCTTTAAAGTTAGCAAAGGGGGAATTTGGGAAGTTTTACCCCCTGGTCAAATAGTGTCAACAGTTTGGTCTGTCTACAAAGGCTGTATCCTGCCCTGCCTCTATTTCTGCACCAGCCCCACTCCAGGTGCTACTGAGTTAGTCTCAACTTCTCTGATCTGCCAATGAATTTGTTCTTGTTGATCATGTTTTGACTTTGCTTCTGGCTTCCAGATCTAGTTTTTGGCTATGGGCACACAGGCTGAAGGCTCAGCTGCAAAAATATGCAAGCTGAGATAAGCCTGTGTGCCCATAGCCAAAAACTACATCTGGAAGCCAGAAGCAAAGTTAAAACATGATCAACTAGATCTGCTCTCTGCCTCTCCTCCATTGTTTGAATCCTATTAGTTTGCATGTGCACTCTGACAGCAGAGTGAAGTGGCGGTCAGCCCTGAAAAGCCTCCTTTTGCGTATTTGGACCTACCTCCACAGGCTGATCAGATACAAATCAATGGATCAGGGGCAGAGAGCAGATCCACTTCTCTCAGCCTGCAAAAATACACAGACTGAGAGCAGCTCAGCCTTCAGCCTGTATGCCCACAGCCTTTGTCTGCACCTTTAGTACTTTGCCAACGTTCGTGCATGCGGGGGGGGGGGTTGCAGAGGTTTTGAAGTCAGGAGTGAGCCCCCGTGGACTGCTAGGAGGGCCCTTGGTGTCACAGCCCCGGTGGGCCCCCAATGCTCCAGTCCGACCTTGCATACCAGTTAGCTCTCCTTACTGTGCATCTCTTCTACGCATCACTACTGTCGCAATTTGCAGTGCTCAAACACTGCACTACACATGTTCTGGGGTACATGATACTGTGCGCATAACATAACAAAAATGTGAATGTCCTACACTACCATAATCCAAGGTGCATAAACCTCTTAACAACCAGGAGCAAATCTTACTAAATGAACTTGCAAAACTGTGAAAGCTGGAACATATCTTTAAAAAACTGCAAAAGTGGCTCTGCAAAATAATGACGTTTTGGAATTGAATACTTATGCAGACAGCAGTTTGAGTTTCAGTGCTTTGAGATATCACCAAGATCAAAAAAGCTTCTGAATACTTCTGCAAGCCATAGATTTCAGTTTTCTGTATTGCACATTTGTTGCACAGAAACTTCTTAAAATGTTATGCTCTTTCTCTTTAGGGATATATTGTGGGGGCAATTTGTAGCTTACCTAAGAAAATGGTATATATGTAAGCTTTCTAAATATGTCCATAATTCCTCTTATGTAAAAAGATCAATGTATCTAAGTATGTTTAAATAATTAGAATTTTTTACAAAGAAATGTAATTGTGAACACACAACTGGGTTTCAAAGTCCAGGCAACAAATATGTGTAATTCTTGAGTGCATAGATGAAAAACTTGCAACAAGTAAGTAATAATTTCAAAGCACAGTATCAGAATTATTTCACATTGCAAGACAAAAATGTGATACATTTCAAAATATGCCCCAGTAAAATCTGACTGAATTACTAGTACAACATCATAACCTCTTACAAATATTTATCTCCCACATGTTCATAGTACAAACTGTGGGACAAGGTGCACATTTTCTATGGCTTCATTAATAAGACCTCACGTCTCTAAACAAGGTCATAACATAGCTAGGCTTTACTACATAAAATTATATATTCCTAGACTTTGACACATGGCAGATTGAAATATGATGATAGGGGGAATTAAGTAAGTAAAGAACACAATGCTAGTGTAGGCAAGGTTTAATCTTCAATGAGGCAGTCTCACAACATAAAGTCATTATAGTTACTAGGGAAGTTTCAGTGGCCCTGTAAGGACCGTGTGGAGTAATAGCCAGAAGCAAAAGCAAGCATAGTACTTAGATACATTGTATTGTTGCTGTACTGTGTGTAGTATGCTTTGTATTGTTGGACCCCTTTCTTTAATTGATCACTTTGTAAATACAGGTATGGAATAAGTTATCCGGAAACCCGTTATCCAGAAAGTTCTGAATTACGGAAAGGCCATCTCCTATGGACTACATTTTATCCAAATAGTGCAATTTCATGTTTCTCTAATAATAAAAGAGAACCTTGTACTTGATCCTAACTAAGATATAATTAATCCTTATTGGAGGCAAAACCAGCCTATTGTTTTATTTAATGTTTAATTGATTTTCTAGTAGACTTAAGGTATGAAGAGCCAAACTACAGAAAGATCCATTATCCGGTAAACACCAGGTCCCGAGCATTCTGTATAATAGGTCCCATACCTGTATATGGCTATATAAATTAAGTCTCACATGACCACACCCAATAACACATTTCTTTTGTTTTAAAAGTAGTATGGGTTCAAATAATATAGCTAACTGCTATTTAAACCTATTGAGCACTTTGAAAGACGTCTCATTAAAGGCAGCGCTGCATGAAATTGCTTGGTGATAAATGCTGTTGAGCAATTTCCATCAGCTACGATAACTGGATTTTCTTATGAACTACAAATAAACTACCAGGGTAACCAAGGCTTGCTTGTTTTCTTCTCCCATGGGCAATATCAGGAACTACTAGCTCATAAAGGCCATAATATACCCTGTTAAAAAAAGCTAAAGGTTTACCTTCTTAACAGAGTAGCTGCAGGAAAGCCAGAGGATTATTCATTAATTGGTTTGCTTTCTCAAAATATATAGGGTAGACAGTAAAATATAACTGCAATGGACATGATTCGCAAGACTAGAAAGGGTGCTAAAAACAGCAAAATAAATAAATGTTTCTCTAGTTATAGGTATGGGATCCGTTATCTGCAAACCTGTTATCTAGAAAGCTCAGAATTACTTTTTCTCTGTAATAATAAAACAGTCCTTGTACTTGATCCAAACTAAGATTGAATTAATCCTTATTGAAAGCAAAACCAGCCTTTTGGGTTTATTTAATGTTTACATGATTTTGTAATAGACTTTAGGTATGAAGATGCAAATTACCAAAAGATCCGTTATCTGGAAAACCCCAAGTCATTCTGTATAACTGGTCCCATATCTGTATTACAGTTTAATTTACATACAGCATGATCAATCAATTAAAGGGCAAGTCAACCCCAGGATAAAAATTTTCCTAATGAAAGAAAACATAATTGTAAGCAAATTTTTACTCTGCATTTATTAAAAATTGTCAGCGCTTTTAAAGTTATTTGTAAAAACGGTTGCTATTGAGTTCAACATTTGCCTAACTCCCAGCTGTTACCTTTTAAACAATGTTGCAAAAGTCTTAGTTCCCCAGCAAAGATAGGTCTGGTATTGTCTTACATTGTACAGGTATGGAACCTATTATCCAAAATGCTTGGGACCTGGGGGTTTCCTGATAATGGATCTTTCAGTTTACCCAAAAGCAGTTTACACCAAATGGTACCTTACTTAGAGCTTGAGTAATTGATCCAGAAACAATATTCCACATTTATTTTAGCATGTATGCTCTGTATGTATTTTATGCCAACATATGTTAACCTGCTAAGGGTAAAATAATTTTTTTTGTCTTTTAACATTCTTCTCTTTCACCCATTTCTTAACTCCTTCTGTTGGCCCATTCTTGGTAACAAAGTTTTTCTTCTATTTCATTCTTTTCTTCTCAGCTTTACTCTCCCCTAGCTATTTTTCTGCTCTCTGCCCTTCCTCCATTTTCCAGAAAATTGGATTCTGTGTAGGTATGGATATTTAGAGTATGTATTTGGAATGGTGCAAGGGCTTTTGATGCACAACAGAATTTTTACTTTGGTTTGGTGCGCTAAAGTCTTGTATATAGAATGCCAATTTATTTGAGGAATTGCTGAACTTCAGACTTTTGTTATGCTTGAGAGACCAAAGTCAAAGTGCACAAAAGGCACACTTCAACTGAAAAGTAATTTATTGGCTGGAAAGGCCAATACCTTTTGATGAAGAATTCTATGGGATTTTTTTGTACATGCTTCAAAAGATCTCACTGGAAAGCACTCCACAACTATAATTGATTTAACTGTTTATTTTAATTCCAGTTTCCCTCAGATATAAAAGGGCATTTTGCCTGAGTATTACCAATTGCCAAGGGATTATGATAAAAAGGAAAACTACTGCCTTAAACAGAACTGTATTTTACTAGAATTCTTTATTTCTAATTATATATCCTGTTGGATAATATGTTGGGGCCAATAAAGTTGTATGAACATTTAGAGGGTTATTTATCAAAGGTTGAATTGTGTTTTCCCAAAAAATTCAAGTTTTTCTAGGTTAGTTTCAGTAAAAACGCAAATTTTTCCAGATTAAAAAACATAACATTTTATTCAAGATTTATTATGCCCAAAGCTGCAAAAAGCTCAAATCCAAAAATACTTCAGCTAAAACCCTTTGAGTTCATGTAGAAGTCAATGGCAGAGGTCCCTTGAACCATTTGAAGATGTTTTTTAGCCTTCATGATTTACGTTTTGTTTTTTTTTTTTTACGTTGATTTGCGCTCGCAAAACATGATCAATTCGAGGTATACAAGTTTTTTTTTTTTTTTCACAGATAACTCTATCAATTCAAGTATTCGAGTCAATCAATAAAATTGTTGCATTCATTGTTCTACCTGCAGCTGGCTATGGGTTACTGCCCATCAGAAAATGTGCCTAGTGCTGATAAATAAGCCCTAGTGATGTTTTCCCAGGTTTAGTAACCCATATGAACCAATCAGCAGCTTGGTCACATGTTTGAAAACATCTTATTGACATATGGGGTAAGTACCCAGCTAAATTTGTAATTTACCCTCTGCTAACAATCTATCAGACAGTTTTTTTTTTTCTACATCCCTAAAAAGTGCTCAGTAGACCGCAAATGCAGGGAATATACTGTACTTTTTGATATCCCTGTCTTAATGGAATGCTTAATAGGTAAAATCTTATTTAGAAAAATGGAGCTTGAATTACTTTGTTCTCTGTGTTTCAAGTACTAGTAATGAATTTATGTTTCAAGCATCCTGGTAAGCCACCAGCCATAAAAAATATAATATAATATGTGTACTTTACCATTAGTGGGGAAGGGTGCAAAACTGGTGTGGTTTTTGCACTGGCACAGGCTCAAGAATGGAATGAAGGGACCTGCCCCCACCAATAGTGTGCTCTGCAGTGCAATAAGACCCTGTCTTATTGTGATCCCTGATATCCCCTAGGTCATGCCAACTAGTGGGCACCAAAAAGTGATGCAAAACAAAAGGTGATTCTTCTTTCTCCTGACTGGAGAAAGAAGAATCCAGCTGACATAGCACCACATCCAGGGCCGGATTTACATAGTGGGCGCCCCTAGGCCCACTGCCGTTTGTCACCCCTGTCCCCTCTCCTTTATTCATGCAAATTTTCATCATCAATGCGGATTGGCGCATAGGAAATTTAAAAAATGATTGTATCTCCAGCGCATTTCCATTGTTTTTGTACCTATGTGGGTGTGGTTGGGCAGCATGCGCCCCCCTAAAATCCTGCTGCCCTAGGCCCGGGTCTAGGTGGCCTTTCCCCAAATCCGGGCCTGATCACATCTATGTTTCTGCTGGGGTTTTGCTGTAAACCATTGCTAGCTATGTGTGGGCCGGCCCAATACCCCGGGATCTGGGGGCAAGTTCGGGTTGAGTTCTTCTTCCTGCTCTCCCCGCCCACGACCTTACACTGCTGGTTTCCTGCTTGCAGCATTATTTTTTTTTTATATACTCTTCTGTTCTCCCCGCCCATGTTGTATTGTCATTGGCAGGGTGGTGCAAATCTATATATAGATAGGGAGAAGCCAGGTTTGAGTTGGGTGCAGGTCGACTTTTTCTCTATTCACACATCACTACATTGTACGTAGCATCAGGCAAAGGCTGTGAAGTTCTCAGATGTACATGATTATGAATATCAGTTAGTACACTTGGGAAGGCTCCCAGCTTGCAGCCAAGAGATGATCTTCGCTGCCAATTAGCCAGAGGTTTGTAATTATGAGCTTACAGTGATGCTGCTCATTGCAATTCAACATTTTGGAGCTTTGTCATTTAGCCCTGTGTGTGTTGTATGACAAATTTAATAGCTTTTTCAGTAGATACATATATGCAATGTTTTAATTTCCTAACAATAAATGCTAACTTGTTTATCTTGAGCTTGGTGAAATGCTTTAAAAGAAAAAATGTTTTATAAATTGCCCTTCACTGGATGACTGCACATGGATCAAAGGCAATGAACATTTCTCTAAGGCACAGAGATTTCAATATTGTATCACTATACCTGTGTATGCCTTCTGACAGATGCTAATGTTAGTGTGATATTTTGGTAACCTGCCTAGTCTTTATTCTGCATAGAGATGATTTTTCATAATTGCTGGATATTACTATTTTAGCAGCAAGGCGTGTTATTTCATCATTTGTAAGGCGCTAAAAGGATCTGCAGGCGGTGTAATTGATTTGTCATGGCTGGTGTGATTTAGAGCTGAGCTCTTTTGCACTTGAACATGTTAACTTGACATCTAATGCCATATGTAACTGGGAAATCTCTGCAGTCTATTATTTTTTTTACCATCATCAAATATCCGTTTTTCATGCATTTCAAATGCATTAGCAGCTACTTTGAATTTGTTTTGCTTTTGTTAAAGCAGTCAGATCATTACATGTCCATATCCTTTATATCCTCTAGGGACTTTAGATATGAATGGGAAAAAGTAGGCCATCTTTTCCAATATCTGATGAAAACACTGTTTATGCCAATATTGAAGCCGTTCTAATCCATTTATAATAATTGTACAAGTCCTGTTAAATCTTTTTTTTTTTTTTTCAGTTTATGTAGTGAATATGTAAATGTTAATTTTACTAGAATGCGTATCCATCATTTTTAAGTCATAGTTTACTATATTATTCTCTGAGCATGGTGTTCGTTGTGGCTTGGCCACAGATATATGTTCCTTTTTTGTAGCAGATATTTTTTTGTTGATATATAAGCATGTTTTCAGTTTGGCATTCACCCTCCAAGGTTCTGGGATGGTACTACTTGTATGGGACCTGTTATTCAGAATGCTCTGGGGCTCTCTGGATATTGGATCTTTTGTATTTTGGATCTTCATACCTTAAGTCTACTATAAAATCACGTTAACATGAAATAACCCAGTAGACTGGTTTTGCTGCTAATAAGGATTAATTATATAGTTGGGATAAAGTACAAGATACTGTTTTACTATTACAGAGAAAAAGGAAATCAATTTTAAAAAAATTGGATTATTTGGATAAAGTGGAGTCTGTGTAAAAAGTAAAAAGACGCCAGTGTTTTTTGGGACTTAGAAAATGTTAAGAAAGGTAGAAACTATTTTTGAACAAACTCATATCTACTCTATTGCACTTCGGCTGGTCTGAGATGGCGAAGTAAACTCTGGCGCAAGAGATAACGTTCAGAAAAATCCGCATCTTATTAATTTAGTGTAGTTAAGTCTCTTCACCAGAGTGCAACTTCGTCTGGCGTTACGGAGCGAAGTACCGCTAGAATCTTATCTCCTTTGCTAGCGAATTTACGCCAGGGACACTTAGTAAATCGGCAAAGTAGCAAAAAGACATCACGCTGGCAAATTTTCGCCAGCGTTAACCACTTCGCACTTTAGTGAATTTGCCCCATAGTCTCCATTATTATAAATTAATCCAAATTTTTTAAAATGATTTCCTTTTTCTCTATAGTAATAAAACAATACTGTGTATTTAATCCAAAATAAGATGTAATGAATCCTTAATATTCATATATATATATATATATATATATATATATATATATATATATATATATATATATATATATATATATATATATATATATATATATATATATATATGAATTTCTTCAGTATAGAACAGTATACAACACCAATGATAATCCCTTGTGTTCTTCATACAGCCATTTCTGAAGCTGATGTAATCAGAGCACCAAAAATAAACCATACCAGTTTCGCATGTTCATTTGCTGAATTTCCTAGTGTCTTTTAATTGTTCTAGGATCGCTCTTGTGAATTAGGCTTCATTCTGTTGTGTCCTCTGGGGCTGTGGATGTTTTTAAACAGCTGATACCTTGTGAAATAATAGATTCCCCTTTCCTGTGGATTTACATTCACATCCTTATCGTACTTAAGAGCCTTATCCTGTCGGAAACATAATTTTCGATATGGCTCATAGGTGTAGATTACTGTTAAAGCGGTAGTTTACCTTTGGATTAACTTTTAGTACGATGTAGAATGATATTCTGAGACAATTTGCAATTGGTTTTTATTACTTGTAGTTTTTTACTTATTTAGCTTTTTATTCAGCAGCTCTCCATTTTGCAATTCAGCAGTCTGGTTGCTAAGGTCCAAATTCCAAAGGAGCAAATTGGATGCAATATTTGGGACTTTAAAAAATGTTAACATTTTGTCAAGTATTAGGGCTAAACTCCACTAGAGATTTGTAAAATGAGTTGGATTGACAAAACACATCCTACAAGTCTGATGTAGTCGCATGGGTCAAAATATAATGGGACTGATACAGATGTTTGTAGGCATTTTGCCACATGAGGAAGCTGACCCAATGCTGTTGCCCTCATCCCCTTTGTGCCTACATCCAGTTCCACTCCTGGGGGAACTAGAGTGCTTACTAAGGTAAGCTTCTCAAATTCATTCAATGGCTGTCCATCTACTACCTTCCTAATGTACTCCCACACCCTTTCTTATGTATTCCCACACCATGCTTTAAAGGAGAATTCAACCCGTAAAATAAAAAACCCTGCCCTACGTAGACCACCACCTCCCCTCCAGCCTAGCTGCCCCCCTGGGCAAATGCCCCTAACTTTTTACTTACCCCTCAGTGCTGATTCTGTCCTCAGGAGTTCACGACAGCCATCTTCTTTTCTCCATTAAACTTTGGAAGCACACCAGCATTTTCTGTGCATGTGCAGTTGGAGTAATATTCCAGGCCCGAACAGCAGCTGAAAATTTCTCTGATGCATGCACAGAAACTCGGGACCGGAATATTACTCCAACTGCGCATGCGCCGAAACTCCATGCTGCTTCCGAAGTTTAATGAAGAAAAGAAGATGGCTACCGGAAGTCCTGAGGACAAAAACTGCACCAAGGGATAAGTAAAAAGTTAGAAGCATTTGGCAGGAGGGGGCAGCTAGGCTGGGGGGAAGGGGGTCTATGTATGGTAGGGGGGTAGGGTTTTTTTATGTTACGGGTTAAATGCTCCTTTAAAGTATTCTAATTCTTCTGCAAGAAGTCAGTGGTGGGTTATGGTCTAGTGAATTGGAGTAATGATAATGTCATTGGGGTAATGCTATTCAAAAGCTGGCTATTGTTTGTTCACCTTTAACTTTTATTATGTAGAGAGAGAATTCTGAGACAATTTGGAATTGGTTTTCATGTTTTATTATTTGTTTTTTGAGTTATTTAGCTTTTTATTTAGCAGCTTGTATGTTCAGAAATCTGATTGCTAGGGTCCAAACTACCCTAACAATCATGCATTGATTTGAATAAGAGATTGGAAAATAAATAGGAGAGGGCTTAAATAGAAAGATGTAGCAATAGGGGCAGATTTATTAAGGGTCAAAATGCTCAAATTCGAATTGTGAATTATCCAAACTCGATTCGAGTATAATTGAATTCAGATTTCGAGATTTATCAAACTCTGGCCCTTTAAAAATTTGATTTAGACTATTCTCCACCTAAAACCTGCCAAGTTCATATATAAGTCTATAGTAGAGGTCCAGTGACCATTTTTATGCTGTTAGTAGCCTTTCTGACATTCACATCATTTTCTAAGAAAAAACTCAATTCGAGTTTAGTCGAATTTGAATCGAGTTTTCAGGTCGGGAATATTCGTCCGAGTTTTAGATATTCAATTTTTTAAATAAATAACCCCCATTCGAGTTTAGAGTATAATCAATTTAATAGAGTTTTAAAAAAACTCAAACTTAATTTGAAATTCAAACTTTAATCAATGTGCCTTCCAATGTGTAACCTTACAGAACAATTTGTTTTATAGGGGTCATTGAAAAGCTGGAAAGTAAATGCAAATAGGGTCAGAAGATGAAGGCAAATAATTAAAAATAAACTATAAAAAAAAAAAACCAAGGGCAATTGAAAAGTTGCTTAGAATTAGCCATCATATAACATAATAAAAGTTAACTTAAAGAAGAAGGAAAGCTACAGAGACAGTTTATTGCCAATAGATTAGCCACAAGTGCAAGTTACAAGTTTTATTATAGAATGCTTTACCGTACCTGAGTAAAAAGCTTTAGAAGCTCTCTCTGTTTGTTTGGGATAGCAGCTGCCAAATTAGCTTGGTGTGACATCACTTCCTGCTGGAGTATCTCACTGCTCACTCATATCTCTGGGCTCAGATTACAGCAGGGAGGGGAGGGGAAGAGGAGCAAACTGAGCATGCTCATGTCCTGACCTTGGAGGTTTAAGTTTAAAAAAGGAAGTCTGAAACAGAAGCCCATGTGTATGAAATAGGACAGAAATGCAGTGTTTCTTTTGACAGAGGTCTCAGAGCAGCATTACTTGCTTGGATTTATTGGTGTATTTATATAGACCTTTCTGATAAAGCTTACTTAGTTTTAGCCTTTCCCTCTTCTTTAAAGGTGTACCACCCCTTTAAAGTCAGGCAGATTAGTTGCATGATACTGATGTATTATAAAATGAGTGACATGTTTGCTAGATACAGTTTGCTTTATCTGTGTGCTCCATACTGGTACTGTCATACATGTACAAGTTTGTTCTGCTGGAATTTCTATTTAATATGTTTGCAAAATGAGCTGGTTTAGCCTTCAAGCAGTAAGACAGACAAGATCATCCATAGGACTAATGTTTTATCCACATTTCTGCCATATTCATCGCCCTTCCCATTTTTATTAAGAGCGAGAAATAAAGCACTATTGTTCAATGGCAATGTGGTCTTTGTCAGTTTCACAAAATTCTGAGTTGTCTGTAGTTCACTCTCCACTGAGTGAGCAAATTATATGTTTTCTTAGACAGGTAACGGTAATGTTTGCATAATGTCTGAAATCTAAACTGATACAGATACCTCTGTAATAATACCGCATTTGGTTTATTCATAAGGATATCCTAAAATTATACAGTACTTTGCAGAAACACTGTTTCCTGTAAAACAACATTAATTAAGAAAATATTCTGTGACCTGTAACAATATTTTTGCTCTATTTTTTTTAACTCTGCGGTAGTTACCTAAAGCCAAAGGTTTCAAAATGGACATTGATTTGCCCTTGCACACAAGGATGAAACTAATAAGGTGTTTCTTAGCGTGATCTTGAACAAGAGCAAAGCATCTCTAGAGGTTTGGAGTTTTTTTTAGAATAATTAGTAGTGTGTGAATTGCAGGATTTAACCTCACCTGAGGCATTATTATGGCATGAAAATATTCAAGGACTAATGCAACACTTGCAACCTGCCGCATATTGGTTCTGTACAGGTAAAAGACCTGTTATCCAGAATGCTCTGGGTCTGGGTTTTTTTGGATAATGGATCTTTGGTGTAACAACCTTACCTGGTGGTCTAGCGGGAGGGGGTCTGCAGGGACGCCTGCAGCCCCCTCGGCGGGGATGCCCGCCACGTTGCGCGGCGCGTTTCTTCCTGATTTATGTGCGCATGCGCGCTGGCGTGTGACGTCAGCGCGCAGTGGCGCGAAATTTAAAAGTATTAAAGGCACAGTTTGGATTTTTCACATTGCCCGTGATAGGATTTTGTTTCCTGGTGCTTCTGAGCCTTGTGCTATTTTCTGAACCTGTTTGATTCCTGTTTTTGACCCCTGCCTGGCTATTTGACCATTCTGGATTCTGACCCTTGCCTGATTACCGACTACCTCCTCTGATTAACCCTCTGATTGACTTCCTGGTTTGACCCTTGCCTGCCTGATAACGTTTATTCTCTGCCTGCCTCGACCTGATCTGACTACTCTTTTGCCTAAACGCCTTGTACTACGATCTTCTGTCCAAAGACTTTGCTTTACTGTCGTGCCCCTCTGCTTATCCAGAACCCTCATCTTGCACCTCTCGTTTAAGTCCAGGTGGCATCCAAGTAAGCCGAGGGCTCCTCCCGAGGCCCAAAGGCGGTCACACTACTGGTGAAGCACGAGCAGAGACCAGGGTGCCTGGTGTTTTGTTCTGGTGTTGGGTGCCGACCGTGACATTTGGATCTTCATACCTCAAATCTACTAGAAAATCATGTAAACATTAAATAAACCCAAAATGCTGGTTTTGCTTCCAAAAAGGATCATTTAATTGGGATCAAGTACAGGGTACTGTTTTAATATTACAGACAAAAAGGAAGATGTTTTTACAAATTTGGATTATTCAAATAAAATGGAGTCTATAGGAGATGGACTTTCGGTAACTCTGAGATTTCTGGATAATGGGTTTCTGGATAACACGTCCAATACCTGTATATGGCAAATTTTTAGTTGTGTGTTCAAAATGAAGAGTATGTATTTTTTTCCATTTATTGTGCTATTTCCTGTAGTAATTCCTGTAGTTAGAAGGGATGGGGGGGTAGCACAATCAGGGTGTGGTTTAATGTAATGGGGAAATGGCTAACTGAACAGTTCCATAAATAATGCCAAACCAGTGCTACCATTTAAAAATATGTCCACCTTTACTTTTGTTTCATGTGTTTCGGATTCTACAGATGCTTCTGCATAATGTATGGCAGCTCAAACTCGTTGCTATAAGCATGCAAAAAGTAAAAATTATTTAAGGTCTATTTCTATACACTATCTATAGAGATTTATATAGCTGTTTTTTCAGCTTACAAGCAGGGGTCTCTGACCCCAGCCAGCCAAAAAAACTATTGCATTGTGGGGCTACAATTTTTTTGATACTTTTTATTATTTATCTTTATTTAAGCCCTCTCCTGTTTATCTACCTGTTTCTTATTACAACCACTGCATAGTTGTTAGGGTAAATTACACCCAAGCAACCAGCTGTTGAAATTCAAACTGAAGAGCTGGTGAACTAAAATCTCAATAATTCAAAAAACAAAAACAAATCGGAAAAAGATTAATTGCTTGAGGCAGATTTATCAAAATGTGAGATTAGAGATTCCCACTTTCAATTCATTCCTATTGGATTTTTAGAAGTGTATTTAGCAGTGGGTGAAACTTAAAGTTCACCAAAGTTCACCATTTAATGAATACACTTCTAAAAATCGCATACAAATTATAGAAAATGTGGGTTTTTATGTTGTAATCTTTAATGTTTTTATAAATCTGCCTCATAGTGTCTTCGATTGCGCACAGTAACAAATGCCATTCTTATGTACCTAATTATGATGCCACCATTA
The DNA here is from genome assembly GCF_017654675.1 of Xenopus laevis. Classification (NCBI taxonomy): domain Eukaryota; kingdom Metazoa; phylum Chordata; class Amphibia; order Anura; family Pipidae; genus Xenopus; species Xenopus laevis. Next base: position 83,450,051 of record NC_054379.1, read on the forward strand.
ATTACATGGTGACTCTTAGCTAGGTTGTGTTGCCTCTCTTGTCGTCTTTTAGTCACCCACCCGCTGATGTTTAAAAAAAACAACAAAATATTGAATTAAAAATATTCAGACATTACTTTAATTAAAGTAAACTTCTAATTTGCTGAAAATGCCACACTCTGAAACTGTTTCTTTTGTAGCTGTGATATAAAAGAGGAAAAAAGTCGTGATTGAGAGCTGCTACCTCTGGTGTTGATAACTCTCTTCAGTTCCTGTGCTTGAGAGAGTGTTAGGTTGTCATTGTTAAGATGGCTTTCATTGGCATTCAACATAGCTACAGAATTCTTAATGAAATTACTCAACCAGGCTTAGAATCAAAGGAAAGCCTCTTGCTAAAAACAAGTTCATTTGTATTGCTTTCATCTGCTACCTACAAAAGATCAGAGGCAGTAAAGTGTTTGTATGATCACATTTTACTTCATCACTTTTAAGCGCCAAGGCATGTTTTCATACCTAATATTATTAAAGATGAAAATGTTTCTGTTACACATGCATTAGCACTGATTCTTTTTTTCATTCTCTATCACATTTCCTGGGTGTTTTCACATTCTTAATCAAAATAATGTTTCTTGTCTGCTTCAGGTTTTTTACCCTAGCAAAGATGGCACCATGATACCAATGTTTATAGTCCATAAAAAGGGAATCGCCCTGGACAATTCTCATCCTGCTTTTCTATATGGCTACGGTGGCTTCAACATATCCATCACACCAAGCTACAGGTATTGACATTATGTATGATCATTTCTAAATAAAAGTTCACATATTGAGTAGGAATAGATGATTGTGTTCTGTGTTTGCCATTTTTTTTAAACATTGTTGGTGGGTTGATTTCATAATTATTAAATATTTACAAACAAAAAGTATTTTGAAATCAGTAATACTTTTTTTTTTGTCTTGATTTTTGTGCTTTTGAGGCTGGTGCATCTGTGTTTTTATCAAGTAAACCATTGTTGTCCCAGTGGCATTAATGGACATATTTATTAAAAAGTATAAGATTTTTTTCTACTTCGAATAAACTCACAATTTAAAGACCTTGAATGTTTACCTTTTTATTAAAAAATCTGAATAATAAAAACTCAGTTGAATACAATTGTGATAAACAAAACTTGAATACATAGAATTTGTGGGTTTGTAAGCTTAAAAAGCTGGAATTCGTGAATTTACAAACTCAAAAATCTTGAATGAAAAAGGCATGAATTTTTGCCTAGGACAACTCCCATTGACTCCTGAGTTTTACATTCAAGTTGTAAAAAATTATTTAAAAAATGTTTTTTTTTTGTGCTTAATAAGTATCAAACATTCACATTTTTGAATATATAACTTGAACTTGTACGTTTTTCTGGCAAAATAAATTTAAATCAAGTGAAAAATTTTAATTCGAAAGTTGATAAATCACCACCTAATTATTCCTAATCTGTGCATGACTTTTGTAAGTAAGACAAATATCTAATAAACTCATTTGCTGTTTTCATAATTGGGCTGTTTAGAAAGTGTTGATGAAAACTGCATTTATTTTTTATTTTTTTTGAGTGTGTGTTTGTATGGGATTGTTTCAATTGAGGCAGCCCCAGTTAACTCTTACAAATATTTAAATATACAGAAGCTGTTATTTCTTTTTCACCTTTACTGGAACTGAGGTTTGGCCCAAAAGGTGCTGGATATTCTTCTGTGTTAACCATTAGAGCCATTAGTTTTCTGCTTAAAATAGGGATCATCAATCAGCAAAACATTAGGCCAGCGCCCTCAGGAGACTAACTGTAATGATTAAAGAGAGCAATATACTGTAGCTTTACTGCTGACAAAACCTGTCCCACAAATTAAATTAGCTTGATAATCAAAGTGATAGAACAGGATGACATCAGAGAATATAGCTTCTTTATATCTCTACAACTTATTGTGTTCCAAAGAACTGCTGCAAATATGCCCAAGTTTCAGTGGATAAAAAGATACCGGAGTAGCATTAAACAACTTATGCCATTACTGAGGAAGCCTGTCCTGTGTAAAGTATATGAGATCTTAATCTTGTGTTATATAAAACTCCAACAAGTCTTTTATTATATATATTTTTTTTTTTTTTTGGAAATGTAGAGGCCGTCATTTTCTTGCAAAAAACACTGGGAAATAATATGTTGCTCTTTCTATATGATTCCCTGCTATGAGCGAATATGTCATGTGCCATAGGCCATCAAGGGACTGCAGTACTGCTTCACAGAGTTAACAGTGAGCAATAAAGTGTTTAAAAATGAACTACAGACAAATAAAAAATATGAACTTCTATATACTGTTCTAACAGAACTTGGTAATTATTGTGCTTTTAAAGTAGAAGAAAGGGGGTTAATCACTGTGAGGGCATCTTATCTTCACTGAAAAATTCACTGACCAGGGTAACATTGACCATGATCACCTTGCAATCATCTTGCCTTTCCTATGGATCCCTTGTGACTGGTTTGTGCACATGTGCAGTAGAAATCAGAATTTATTGTAAAATAAATATCTTATTGTAAGATGCCAACCAGACTTCATATTGTGGGTGGGCTGAAAGCAAATTAACTGACTTGAGAAACAATTAATCTTTCCCTGCTTGAGGACAGCTATGACTGGCTACCCACATCCTACTGTGCTTCTAGCGAATAAAGTTAGGACATGTTGATTAGGATCAGATGAGATCCAATAAAGGTGCAATTATTAAAAGTTACGGGTGTTTCTTAGCCCAAATTTACTTTGCTGTCAAATATTATTTATCATGTGCTATGTGATGAGGGGGATTTAAAAAAAAAAAAAAAAAAAAACAACTCCCTTAAATCCCTTTAATAACCTGTCTGTTATACTTCTATGGCAGACTAACCACAGATAGAAACATAGTTTCTACAATATATCACTGCAGTTACCTATAATCATCAGTCAGGTTTTTTATTTCATTCTCTAGCTTATAGTTTGGCTGTTTAAAGTTAATACCTGATTTGTTGTTGTTGGTAACCATACTACAATTGAGCCCCTAACGTGACCTTTTTGGTCCCTTATTTGATCTCATGAAAAATATATAATATCTTACATTTCAAGTTGAAGTGAGTCAAGTAGTCTGTCTTTTTTTTTTTTCCCCAAAAAACTTAAGGCTAGAAGGCTAGTGACACACGAAGATACAGGGAGATTTAGTCGCCCAGTGAAAAATGGCTTCTTCTTCGGGAGACTGATCTCCCTGAAAAGCCTTCTCCCAGAATCTTTGCGTGTGTCACCACCCTAAAAGAGTATGGTAATCAGGATACTTACAGTATGTATATTCATTGTTCCTATACCACCTAAATAATGATACAGGTATCTTATTGCGTATCTTTAAACCCATTAACCAGAAAGTTCTAACTTACAGGAAGGCCATCTCCCATAGACTCCATTTTAAGATAATAATTCTTATTTTTAAAACGGATTTCCCTTTTCTCTGTAATAATTTAACAGTACCTTGTACTTGATCCCAACTAAGCTTCATAAATCTATACAAGTGGTAAACCAATCTTATTGGTTTTATTTAATGCTTAACTGAGATTTTTTGCAGACGTAAGGTATGAAGATCCAAATTACTGATGGACCCCTTATCTGGAAACCCAAGGGCCCAAGCATTCCAGATATCCTATACTATATATCCTATACCTGTACTACATATATTTGCTACAAAAATCCTTTTGACTAGGTAACACAATTTGCTAGAGAAGGCTTATAAAGTTTGGTATGTAAGATGTGACACAAATACAATGAACATATTTTATGAAAGAAACATTTCAGGTACATTAATGTACTGTATATAGTGTTGTATTAAATCGACTTTATTATACACTAGCATTGATTTTTCTATATTATCAAGTCAATTCCACTTGTAAATCAGATGAGGGCTTTAAATCGTAATAGACTTAGCAAAATAGTTTATAGTCTATTTAAAAAAAAATTGTTCTCGTGTAATTAATTATAAACACAATATTGCTTAGCTTGTGGTTTCTAAGAAGATAGAAAATGTAATTTCAACCATAATAATGTAAATCAAGGCTGCATTAACAAATAAGTACAGTATTTTAACAGATAGTATTGGCTTTTTATTTTTTTTAATTGAAGCCCGAGCAAAGTCAAAAATCACATACAAGTACATAAAAACACACAATGTGTTAGAAAGCAATCCCATTCTCCTTCAAAAAGGAAGAGCCCATCAAATGATGGGTCACCTGGCAAGAAGGCCCACAATGAGAAGGAATCTTCAGGCATACTGTCATCTGAAAAACTGGGGTGTAACCCTTTATTCTCAACCTCCCAGGCCTCTGCAGAGGACAAAGGTCTTCAGACCCCCTTAAACATAAGCCTGTGGCGTAAACTTAATCCATCACCCTCCACCCAGAAGTTCTACAAGTACAAGAAGCCATCTTACTTCTGTGCTGGTGGGATCCCCCTACTGATAATGACAAATTCAACACTTGATCTTAGCTAAATGGCTGAGAAGCAATAACAAGACCAGTTTTTTTTTAATTGAACAAATATAATTTATTATAAATTATATAAACAATATATAAAAACAAAAGCTTTACATGAATCATATAACTCTTTTTAAAATACAATTATAGACAATAATAAAGCAATTTAGGGAGGGGGAGTGGATGGGGAGAGGTAAGTGGGGAAGGGATAATGGAGTTAACTGGGCCACAGCTTTATTTTCCAAATAAAAACACAGCAAAGGGAGGATAGGAGAAGGAACCCTAAGGTATAGAGGTGGGGCAGGCTATTTTTTTTTTTTTTTTTAAACTTCAGTTTTATTTGCTCAGTATAAAAGTGAAAAAACAGTGGTTAGACAGTTTCTTACATCAACCATGGTTAACATTACAGTCTTTTCACCTGACCGCTATTTTTAAATTAATTTATACCAGGTATGGATGTTTTAATGAAAAGAAAACTTTGGGGTTTGTTTTTAATTTGAAAAGGACATGTATTGTACAGCTTTTTATCTCTGGGTGATGGGTTTCTTTGTCTGTGTTGGACCACTTGGATAACTAACATGCATTGAAGCACATTTTTACTAATGACAATCAAATGCGTATATGCTATATAGTTAAAGCCATCATGGCTAGGGTGAGATGGGCAAAAAGGAGCGGAAATGCTCTTCACAGTACAAAATGTATTGAAAGCCTTTTTGGAAACACATACTTTATGCTACCCTCATTGCACGTTGGTTTTGGTTTTAAAAGCAAAAACGAGAAAGTTTAACCCTCACATTCGGATTTATCGGCAGGGATATGCAGATTATCCCCAGGATCGGACTGGCATGTGCTAGGTCCATCGAGGCTACTACCCCAGGTTCCCCCAGACCCCCTATGGTCCCAGCCACCTGCCAGCTCATCTACCTCCAGACCTCAGGACCCTCCCTCATGCATTATCCTTATACTTAACTTTTTACATGATTAGGGGAGGTGGGGAGCGACGGGGATGCCATAATCTGGTCTGGATTGAGGCAGAGAGAACAGCAGCAAGCCATGATCGAGGGAGGGCAGTGGGGGAGCGATGGTGGGAGGCCGTATTGGGTGTGGGACTGCGGTGCCCATGAGAGCTGGGGCTCACCAGTTTGTTTTTTCCCGTTGGCCCAGTCCGATCCTGATTAGCCCTTTATGGCCCTGTGACTGTCTACCTATGTATCTAGAACTGCTTGCTTAATACTATAGATACAGTCTTATTCAAAGCCATATATGCAAGTTTGAATATGAAGAGTCTTTGCATTAATAAGGCTTCCATTAAACCAGGGGACAGGGACACAAATAAGTCCCTTTGATGTCAACACCTATAATTCATTAAAAACCCACTCATTTTTGGTTTTAATGTGTGTAGTATGTGTAGCTTTCTCTTTTAGGAAGACTTTGACTGCATAGGGTCCTGGGTTCAATTCTGGCCTGGGCACTGAGTGGGTTTCCTTCCACAAAATTGATATTTTGAAAATCCATCTTGTGTTTCAGATTTTGTGGTGAAATGTCCAATAGTTCTTTGCTTAGCTCTGATAGTTTGGTATTGCTATATTTTGATAGTAGGTACAATAAAATCTGTATTGCAGTAGTGTCCAAGAGATGCCAGTGACAGCAAGCTAATAGTGTTTCAGTGTATAGTGTCCCATAATGTTACAAAATATACTTAAGTCGGTTTTGCGATTACATTTCTTTATAAGAATTGAATTTTATGGGTTAATAGTACAAGTAGAACAACTGACAGACACCATTAAATATATCTAGGGATTTAATAAAGTTCTAATCTTTCAATAAATGCATTTTTCTAGAGCTTCTAATTGCTGCTATTCCAGTAATATTAGTGCTCTTAGACCGAGAACTGCAAAGTACAAAAAAGCCAATTGAAGAATAAAAGAAAGTCTGCCTGAAAACTAGTGAGACAATTATTTTGACCCTTATTTCTACACTTACCTATATGGAAGAGTAATGCAAAATAATGTATTACTCAAAATGAACTATGTGAAACCTCATCTGGCGTTTACCAAAAAGCATAAAAGGGACCCAGTTACAATGTTAGCAAAGGGTTTGCAGTCAGATGAGAGCTTTGTGCTCTAGAAAAGAAATATATTTTATAAATCTAACTGTTCAAACCTCAAAAAAATTGGAATGGATCCCTTATTCAGAAACCTGTTTGTCAGAAAGCTCCAAATTACATGAAGGCCATCTCCCACAGAGTTGGTTTTTTAAGTTTTTTTTGTTTATTATAATAAAACAGTAACTTGTACGGTTGGTTGTGGGGGCAGGCGTGTCCTAACTGTCCCTGCCAAAAGCACAGAAGGAGGGGGATAGCCAATCACAGCCCTGCAAAAACAGGCTTCAGTTCCCTATCAGGTCAGCCTAATTGCTGATTGGATCTTGTCCTAGAGTGCAGAGCAGCTAGTGCTACCAGCTCCCCTGCACAGCCTGGAAAAGGAGGCAGTAGGAAGTGGACAAGATGGGCAGGACTAGTAGGATTTTTGGAGACATTTTCAATAAATCAACCCAAAACACTACTTTTTAAGCCAATTCTTCCTATATTTAACATAGTATAATGCACTGGCACATTTGTGTTTTTGTTTTGTGATCCAAATTACAGAATCCCTATATCTAGAAAACCCTAGGTCTCAAACATTCTGCATAATCGATCCCATACCTGTGTCACATTTACTGTGCAGTATAGTGGGACAAAGTAAAACATATCAACTACAATTTAAATCTGTTTATAGCAATAACAATTTCCCATTAAGGGGATAAAAGGTGCACTGTTTGATCTTTCACTAAATACTAAAGTCCCAACACCACTTTTATCCTTCTGTTAATAGGTGTTCTAAATAGTTTTTTATAGCATTTCCCTGTTCTAGTATAGTAAATATCATGGCATTTGGCTTTGCAGTATTGTACATATTCATATTTTCTAGAACTGCATTATGATTAATGTTTTCTGTTTCAGTGTGTCAAGGCTAATTTTCATGAGGCACCTTGGTGGCATTCTTGCTGTTGCCAACATTCGAGGTGGTGGTGAATATGGGGAGACTTGGCACAAAGGTAAGACATTTGGATTGTAGCAGGGTAGGGTTTTATGTCAAGAAAAAACCCAGTGGGCCCCAGGGCTGAATGCGTCAGGTGATAATTTACAGTGCGCTGGTAGTTGCGGTAATAGTCAGGAGCGGGGTTGTGTGTTGGAGCGGTGTGCCCTTAGCAGAGGGAGGAAAGCAAACAGAGTGGCCCCTCCAGAGGGGAGGGAGCGAGTAGTGGGCAGGGCTCTATTTAGGGCTCTATTTAGGTCTGGTGCTGTCCTAGGCACAGGACCTTACAGCATCCCTCAATGAAGTGCAGAATGAAGGGTTGTAGGCCATGCATGAGACTTCACTTCCGGCGTTATGGCATTTAGTCAAGGATTTATTTTATTTTAAAAACATTTTTTCAAATATTTTAGCACATAGGGTGCCTATATGTATATGTATATGTATATATATATATATATATATTATATATATATATATATATATATATATATATATATATATATATATATATATATATATATATATATATATATATATATATACATATACATCTTGAAAAAGGTTCCAAGAGGGACCGAAACGTTGGAGCACTGTGATGTGTGAAAAATAAAATCACTTGACAGCAGGGCTGGGAGGAGGGAGAGGAGCAAACTGAGCATGATCAAGCCCTAGCTCTGGAGGCTTAAGCTGAAACAGGAAGTCGGATAAAGAAGTCCATGTATATACAATAGTATATACAATTTTTGCCTTTCCATCTCCTTTAACATTGGGATGAAATTTAATTCCAGATATTTGTCTAGGTTATTATGAATGTGAAGTTTAAGATATTTAGAAGTATCTGGCCAATGTTTTTGAACTTTTGAGGGTCCAAAGTAAAGCAGTCTTTTGAAAATATCTGTTCAGGTTATCTTAAAGGGGTTAAATGAAGACCAGTTAATTGAAAAGTTTAGAATTAGCCATTCTATAACATACTACAAGTTAACTTGGGGGCAGATTTATCAAGGGTCGAAGTGAATTCGAGTAAAAAAATTCGAAGTAATTTTTTGGATACTTCGACCATCGAATAGGATACTACGACTTCGTATTTACTTTGAATTTGATTCGAAGTAAAATAGTTAGAATATTCGACCATTCTATAATCGAATAAAAAAAATTTGACCTCAAAACAAATTAAACCTGCAGAAGTGCTATGTTAGCCTATGGGGAACTTCTACAGCATTTTTCTAAGTCTTTTGAAGTCAAAGTAAAATCGTTCGATTCGAAGTATTTAATCATTCGATCGAACGATTTAACTTCAACCGCAGAATGCACAAATTCGATGAAAAAAGTTCGAATTCGATATTCGAATTCAAAGTATTTTAATTCGATGGTCGAATTTCGAAGTATTTTTTTCTTTCGAAATTCGACCATTGATAAATCTGCCCATTAAAGTTGAACCACCACTTCAACCTGAAAAGGCCTGAATAACCTATATGCTGAGCAGTGGTCACTTGGAGAGTAGTGCTTAGTGCATCTTATGGAATGAGAGTACAGGTATAGGATCTCTTATCCGGAAACCCGATATCCAGAAAGCTCTGAATTACGGAATGGCTGTCTCCCATAGACTCCATTTTATCCAAATAATCCAAATTTTTAAAAATGATTTCCTTTTTCTCTGTAATAATAAAACAGTAGTTTGTACTTGATCCCAACTAAGATATAATTAATCCTTATTGGAAGCAAAACCTGCATATTGGCTTTATTTAATGTTTAAATGAATTTCTAGTAGACTTAAGGCATGAAGACCCAAATTACGGAAAGATGCGTTATCTGGAAAATCCCAGGTCCCGAACATTCTGGATAACAGGTCCCATACCTGTATTGTCATCATACTTAACTATTGTTTTAGTGATAGGCCCAAGCTTTAGACCTTTGATCTATTTTCCACACTCTTTAGGAGGGAGGCAATGGAGTCTATGATGAGTAGTGAAATGTTTTCAAGAATATTCAGAAATTCCAGTTGCTGTAGACTTATCTATACTAAATACAGGTATGGTATCTGTTATCCCTTTTCTCTGTAATAATAAAACAGTACCTTTGAACTTGTTCCAAACAAAGATATAATTAATCCTTATTGGATTCATTGAAGATCCAAATTACAGAAAGATCCATTATCTGGAAACCCCCAGGTCCTGAGAATTCTGGATAACAATCCCATACCTGTACTGTATATCTTGATTATTGAAAATCTTTCATGACTAATTGACCATTTGCTCATCATTTGATATGGATATGTGGCTGTTTGGTTGGATTGGATGGATTGTTTGATGTCTCTGAACAATAGCCAGTAGCACCAAAACAACATTTTGTCAACATATTTAATCTTTCTAGCAATGCATCAAGACCAGCTTTTCTGTAGAAAAGAACTATATTGCTGTGCTCTTTAATGAGCAGTTTGGCATTTTCCATTGAATACTACCACTGATGAAAGGAGAAGAGGCTGGAGCAGGGCATTTCAACCTTGTAATTAAAAAAAGATGTGGAAATGACAGATGCTGACATTTTTGCTAAAATGATTCTTCCTCAATAGCTTCTATACAACAAAGTAGTTAGTGGCTAAAAAAAATGCTTTTGTATTTAACCCTTCCAAGGCTAGGCACATTTTAAACCAGATTAAAATAGGTGTCTTTTCTATATCTACATATCCTTATGATTGTAACAACTGTTGCTACTGTACCAATACCTTAGCATAGCGATTCCTGTGAATTCTCTGCACTCAATAGGTATAATAAAAGCACCTTTCCTGAAAACGTCACATTATCAGTTTATGACATTCACAGTCTGATCCTTGTCCATTATGAACTTTGCGTTTAATCAGCCAGAATATGAATTTTCTGAAGGGAATGTAGCAGATAAAGAAGAATGCCATTCCTCCACCCTTAACTTTATTCCAAAATTCTCATGTTATAGGCAAAAATGTTAGCTTGTGGAAATACAGTAATAAACTATGTATATCTTCATGCACTATAAGGAGAAAAAAACAAAACCTATATTTGTAAACAATTGTTTGCATCGATTACAGATTACAGTATTTTGGATTTTGTGTAACAGTGAACGTTCGATTGTAAGCAATATTAGGCACCAATGTTTCCAATCCACTGCTAGTATTTCATAGTTTTTTTTTTCTTCATGGACATTTGAGCATTTGGTGCATGGCTGTATTTAGCATTAACTAACTATTTATAAATATAATTAATATAATATATTATTATATGATAATTATTAATATAATTAATACATATAATTCACTTGCAGATAAAAGGCCATTGTTATGTTTAAAGGGATACTGTCATTAGAAAACATGTTTTTTTCTAAACGCATCAGTTAATAGTGCTGCTCCAGCAGAATTCTGCACTGAAATCCATTTCTCAAAAGAGCAAACAGATTTTGTTATATTCAATTTTGGAATCTGACATGGGGCTAGACATATTGTCAATTTCCCAGCTGCCCCAAGTCATCTGCTCTGATAAACTTCAATCACTCTTTACTGCTGTACTGCAAGTTGGAGTGATATTACCCCCAGCAGCCTAACAACAGAACAATGGGACGGTAACCAGATAGCATCTCTCTAACACAAGATAAAGCTGCCTGGTAGATCTAAGTAAAGCACTCAATAGTAAAAGCCAAGTTCCACTGAGACTGATACAATTACATTTAGTAGGAAAAATAACAGCTTGCCAGAAAATAGATCCATCATAAAGTGCAGGCACAAGTCACATGACTGAGGCAGCTGGGAAACTGACAGTTTGTCTAGCCCCATGTCAGGTTTCAAAATTGAATATAAAAAAATCTGTTTGCTCTTTTGAGAAATGGATTTCAGTGCAGAATTCTGCTGGAGCAGCACTATTAACTGATGCGTTTAGAAAAAACATGTTTTCTAATGACAGTATCCCTTTAAGAACACTGTCATGGCCATAGAATGGTGTGTGTTCTAGAAAAGTCCTTTAAGAAGTACAGTATATTTGTAATGAACTGATTGGGTCTTTCTTCGTGTTGTGTTAACATTTTCACATGGTGATTACCTGAATGTTTTCTAATTTCCATTCAGGCTGATATGCAAAATAATTATGATTTTGCATCCAGAATGTCTGTTTTTATCATTTTACATTCTTGCATTGCCTGCTTTCTTGATTGCACATCTGTTCCCCTGCCTCTGATTTTACTATTTTAAGAAATGAGTGATTCGTGTTTTTGACTGTCCCCTCTATTTCTGAAATATTGATTATTTTTATAGTTTTCATTTTGAGCTGACAATTAATAGATCACTTATATTTTCAGCAGTACAATGGCATAATGAAGTATAACATGTCCCATACCTGTATTTCTCTGCTATGAACACATGATCAAGTCAATTGATAGAAGGTACAGCTTAACTGGGACCTACCATTCTTGGGTCTATAAAATACCAGTATTTAACACTGAGAAGCCAAATGTCATTGTTGTACAGCCATAGCTTCTTCGTAAATACATTTTAATGCATTTTTGACAAATGTATGGGAAATCGTTGTGTGCTGCTCTCCATATGGGTTCTTGGGTTACTACTTTTCAATGGTTCTTAAATGAGTTAGATATCCCCATATAGACCCACATTTCCATGAACCAAAGTTGCATAGGAGTTTGATCATGTAATTCAGTGATCCCCAACCAAGGACTCCCAAGCAACATGTTGCTCACCAACCTTTTGAATGTTGCTCACAGTGGCCCCATAGCAGGTGCTTATTTTTAAATTCCTGGCTTGGAGGCAAGGTTGGGTTGCCTAAAAAACATGTGTACTGCCAAACAGAGCCTCCTGTAGGTTGCCAGTCCACATATGGGTTACCAACAGCAAATAACAGTCCATATTTGGCATCCCCAGGAACATTTTGTATGATTATATTGCTCTCCAATTTTTTGAATGTGGCTCACCGGTAAAAAAAGTTTGGCAGTGACCTTTGCCCTGTTACATACAAAAAGACTAGCAATGGTCTTTACACACAGAATGGGCGCAGATGCTTAAGTTGTTTCTAGCGTCGACGGATTACATCTATTATATGTTTTAAAATTATACACACTAGTGTGAAAAGACTATAAATCCTATTTTCAAGAACCAGTAGCCAAGTTCTGTTTAGGCTAACTATCATCACATATAGCCTGTGATCACTGGCATATGCAGAAAGTCAGCAAACCCTCTATATGCCAAGCTCTATAGGCCAAGGTCACACTAGACTGCTGCTTCCATAATAAGAAGCAAAGCTCCCAAATCAGCCATAGTAGCTTTAAATTGAAATAATCTGATCTGTCAGCGCTTGTTGGACAATACTAGTGTTTCCATACAGCTGTCGCCTGACTTACACCAAAACAGATAAGTTAACATGGAGAGAAAGATAAACCTGGCACATGGTGACATGCATGCGAGAAAACCTCACCCAATCTCACTCAAAATAATTAGAGGCTGCATTGCTTACTGGTACAGAAGACAACATCTGGGTGCTATCCTTCATCTTTTTTTAACTTTTATTTTTTCCCAACATTTACATTGGTATCACATGTCACACTTTTTCTCCCCCCCCAGCTGGAAGTCTGGGAAACAAACAGAACTGTTTTGATGACTTTCAGTGTGCTGCTGAATACTTGGTCAAGGAAGGGTACTCATCAGCTAAGAACATCACAATCAATGGAGGTTCCAATGGTGGCCTGTTAGTAGGTAGGTTCTTTATGTATTTGCTTTTGGCACAAAATATAAAATGTTCTTTCTTATGGAGATTGTTTATTTGTTTTCATGATACTTGTTTTGTTTTCTGCAAGGACATTTTTATTCTCATGTTTTTTCAAGCAAGAGCATCCATGAATATATGAAAGCGTGCATATAACAGTTTCACACCGAACTGTAGATTAAATATTATGATCCATCTTTAAACAATTCTCACCATCATGTTGCTCTTTGACAGTCGCCTCTATATATATATATATATATATAACATGTATTACTTATTATACATTATCTATCATGACTGTTACTGTGCAAACTGATTTGTAACTTCATCATAGGCCACTTATAAACACGCTTTGTTCAGGGTTGAAATGTATAGATTCCTATATTAGCCTTATTTTACAAATGACCCCAAATTAAAGCATTTTGTTCATGTTTATGGTTACATTGTGTCACTTTATTATTTTCAGAGCAGCAGAATGATTAGTGTGAGTACACATTGCAAACAATTAGTCAGGACTGACCCATTAGTTAGGGTTAAGGGCAACAAGTGGAAGCTAGAAAGAATGTTTAGAAAGTTATTATAGATTGTAACAGGTGTAAGAAAGGCACATCACCTATTACTCTTACTAATTACAGATGGGAGAGACTATATCGAAACCTTTAGCTTCCCATGTCACTTTATTTATACACAATGAAACCTAAATTTTTCACCCCCTGATAAGTTTTCCCTCATTTTACATAATTTTTCTGTGGTCCCACTAATATATAACGCATAATGGATCCCATGATTTTACATTTCGATTTTTTTTTCAATATTTTTTATTAAAGGTATAATTTTGATTTTGGTCTTATAACGTTGCATATTTCCATCACAACTGCAAATTCGTACAATACCACATATGTCAATTTTAGGTATCATGTATTACAAGTGCATTATACACTTTTGTAGGTTGGCGGAACTGTTAAAGGAAAACTATACCCCCAAAATGAATACTTGAGCAACATTTAAATATCATATTAAGTGGCATATTAAAGAATCTTATCAAACTGGTATATATATTTAAGTAAATATTGCCCTTTTACATCTCTTGCCTTGAGCCACCATTTCGTGATGGTCTGTGTGCTGCCTCAGAGATCACCTGACCAGAAATACTACAGCTCTAACTGTAACAAGAAGACTCTGTCTCTGTCTGTTAATTGGTTCAAGCGACATAACAAAAATGGTTTGTTTGTGTGCACTGTGAATCCTACGATCCCAGGGGGCGATCCTTATTTTTAAAATGGCAATTTTCTATTTATGATTACCCAATGGCACATACTACTAAAAAAGTATATTATTATGAAAATGGTTTATTTACATGAAGCAGGGTTTTACATATGAGCTCTTTTTATATATCTTTTTATAGAGACCTATATTGTCGGGGGTACCGTTTTCCTTTAAAATGCCATAATCACACAGAACAGAGCTTACATAACATTGTTGTAAGAGAAAGGGGGTAAGAAGAAGGTTGTAGTAGTATATAAAGTACCGTATATACTCGAGTATAAGCCGTCCCGAGTATAAGCCGAGGTACCTAATTTTACCTCCAAAAACTGGGAAAGCGTATTGACTCGAGCATAAGCCTAGGGTGAGAAATGCAGCAGCTTCTGGTAAGTTTCAATCAAAAAATTGAGGGTTTCTGCTCCCATTGGAGGTGCTGGTGTCTCGTTTTTGGATGCCGGCGACCATTCTTGGACGCCGGCGAATATTCTTGGAGACTATTTTTGGATGCAGGCGACTATTCTTGGACGCTGGCGACTATTCTTGGACGCTGGCGACTATTCGTAGGCGCCGGCGACTATTCTTAGACGCCGGTGACTAATCTTAGACGCCGACGACCGTTTTTTGCGCTTGACCCGAGTATAAGCCGAGGTAGAGTTTTTCAGCATATTTTGGGGGCTGAAAAACTCTGCTTATACTCGAGTATATACGGTATATAAAATAAGAGAGAAAGGGGAGTAGAAACACTCAAGGAACATTTTTCCCAGATTTTACACTATTTTTGTCTGGTCTTCAGCAAAATGTAAAGTGGGGGTTCTGCTGTAAATCATCCTCACGCCTTTTTTTTAAATTAATGCTGATGTAGGTTGTGCCCTGGTGCACAGTGTGGAATGTATGAGCTCTGTTACATCAAAAATAGATACATTTGTTCCCTGTGTGTTTTATTGCCCCTCCTCCTTCTTTTTCAAAGAAGCAAACCAGTACAGACTGCCATGTTCTGATTAGTTCCACAAACTATGCTTCCCTGATTCCATTACCTGAGACAGCAGAAACTTGAGACACTTTGAAAGATTAATGAGAAATTCATTAAGCATACTGTATAGAATATAAGAGTTCAGAGAGTATAATAATATTGCAAAATGTTTGCGCGTGAGTGTCTCTTTAAGTTATATAGCCACTGTTTCTATAATATATTCTTATACATTATGATTTATGCTTATTTTTTCCTCCTCTCTTACAGCGGCATGTACCAATCAGCGGCCTGACCTTTTTGGATGTACCATTGCTCAAGTTGGTGTAATGGACATGTTGAAATTTCACAAATTTACAATTGGCCATGCGTGGACAACAGACTTTGGCTGCTCAGACAACAAAGAGCACTTCGATTGGCTTATCAAGTAAGTTTTCGTTTGCCTTCCCAGTGAGTGCTGTAGAAACTGATACACGACGACTGAGGTATTCAAACAATAGACACATTAGTACATTAGTTTTTAATTCAGTGCAGCTAATTTCATATTCCAGGTTTAACAAAATTCTACTTCAAACAGGTCTAGAATGCATCTTTGTATTTTATATCTATATAAATTTTACATTTATATATGTTCCATATTAACGTTAAAATATTACTGCTTACTACTACAAAATGACCTTTTTTTCCAAGCTATTCTATCCATTAATTCATAATCTCTTGCAATAGTAACCATATTTTTTCATTTGCCACTCGCTGCCTTTCATCGATTGACCAAAGATCACATGATAAATTGTGTGTCACTACCCCAGGGATATAATTATGTAGCAAGTATTTGCTTATGAAGTTTAAAATGGTGTCATCAATTCTTTTGTGTAACAAGATCCAGTCATTCTCGATTCTCCCTTTCTGTTCTGTAAATGGCTCCCTATTACAATAGAGGACAAAATGGCAGTGTTACGTTATTCCACTGTTTGTGTTTGATAACAAAGTCTTATCTGTTGTCACGTCCTTATTTCTCTGTATTCAACTGACAAGATCCACTTGTGATCTTATCCCCTCAAAGTTTAAAGAACCTTTAAGTGTAAGCACTTATTGATTTTAGCTCTCATTATCATGGTATAAAATATCACCAGTGCAGCAGAAAGGTGTGCGAGAAATCTGGGAGCCAATCTGTAGAGCATATTTATAAAGGTTTTTTTTTTTTTTACAGCAAACAAAGGTGTTAAATTTAGGTGTGAAATAAATAGCTTATTTATAAAGCTGCCATTGTTGACTTTACCTCCTGTCTCTCTATCACGGCATACAAAGAAGCAATCTAATAATAAATCTCTAAAGTATTTAGCGATGCTGCTACATAAATCTTGGAACCACAGATCTCACCTGAATAGCAACATAACTGCACAGCTTACAGTGCTCACCAACTACGCTTCTGTATACCACTCAATGCTGGCAGTTGGTCTGTATGTCTTTCCACAAACATAAGTTCAACCGGCACAAGGTTCCGTATTGTGAAATATTGTAAGATGTCAGCAATGCTGTTTTCCGGTGTTCTTTATGCTCTGTATTATGCAATTCAGTCATGGTTCGGTTTCCCTTTTTCACATCCAGACGCTGCCAGTAGGTACAGGTGTGGGACCTGTTATCCAGAATGCTTGGGACCTGGGGTTTTCCAGATAACTGATCTTTTCGAAATTTGGATCTTCATACCTGAAGTCTACTAGAATATCATGTAAACATTAAATAAACCCAATAGGCTGGTTTTGCTTCCAATAAGGATTAATTATATCTTAGTTTGGATCAAGTACAAGATACTGTTTTATTATTACAGAGAAAATTTTGGATTATTTGATTATAATGGGCTCTATGGGAAATGTTCATTACGTAATTTGGAACTTTCTGGATAACGAGTTTCTGGATAACGGATCCTATACCTGTAGTATAAAAGGCACAGGTTACATAGCACTTAACAGATAAGCCTGGTAAAACAACATTCTATTCTACCCGGTTTATCTGTTATGTGCTATGTAACCTTTCTTCCAGCTTGAATGGCTGTCCCCCATGGCTACACTGAAGCTTGTTTATATAGACTATAGTAGTCTTTCTGAAGCAAACATAGAACTTTTACCAGTGCAGGGCAGCAGTATATTACATCTGAATTACTTTGATACACTTTCATTTCTTTGATGTTTCTGTTAATAAGAGTCATGGCAGTCCATTTTTCTTCACATTCTCCAACGTCTCTATGAAGCCAAAGCCCCAGTAGGACACAGCAGCACTAGTCACTTATGATGCCCCCTCCGCAATAGTGACTGGTGCAAATTCAGAACCATAAAAAAACTGAAAAAATGATTGGAGTAAAGCCAGTGAAAAACAAGATCAATACAAGCAACCAAATCCCCCATATTTATTAAAAAGCACTAAGTAGCCATAACCCATAAAAGGTTTGCTTTTAAACAGGGGACTAATAATTCTACCTGTTGACTGGTTGCTATAGGTTACTGCTCCTGGGCAAACGTAGTGGCTTTTATTACACAACCCGCAAACAGTTTAGTACCCTATGCTAGTACCCCTCCCCCATAGGTGTTTCATTTTAAGTAAGCTATTTAATCTTATTGATTTTGCAAATAACTGTTTTTTTATACTGCTCCATTGGGATGCCTTCTTCCACCTTTGTGTTTTTTGTGTTTCTGATTTAAATATTAATTGGCAATCCATTTACCAAAGTAAGTTTTTTTTATTTTTTTTTAGTTTTTAAATGCTTCATGGAAGACTGGTTTATTTATATCTAATGTATTGTTGTTGTTGTTGCAGATATTCCCCACTACATAACATCAGGGTGCCAGAGAAAGATGGAATTCAGTACCCGTCCATGCTGCTACTTACAGCAGACCATGATGACCGAGTCGTGCCCTTGCACTCCCTGAAATTTATCGCTTCCCTGCAGCACATTGTGGGCCGTAGTCCGAACCAAACAAATCCGCTACTTATTCATGTGGACACTAAGGCAGGTCATGGGGCAGGGAAACCAACTGCCAAAGTCATTGAAGAAGTATCTGATATGTTTGCTTTTATTGCACAATGCCTAGGTCTCCAGTGGATAGAATGATACTTTAAGGGTCCCAGGCTGAAAACAAGGGCTTGTCTGTCCCGTTGTGTGTAGTGATGTATCCTTCTGAGCTGGATTGCATTCTACAACTAGAGAAAAGCTAGTGGGAGGGAGTTATCTGTTGCTTATACTGTTTCCTCCTGCTACTTGTAACGATTAAATGTACTGATATTAATTTGGGAAATATTTATGGATCATATCAAATAAACCAATGTGCTTTTCCTCTTTTTATTATGTCTTTACTGGCCATGATTTAGTATCCTATCTGTATCTTTGTTGGAGGCTGTAGACTCAATGCTGTCTAAAATGTTTTCATTGCCTTGAAGTCTAAAGGCAGCCCCTGTGTAACTTCAACTTTGTGACTGATGCTTGAACTGCATATGCCGCTTCTGTATTTTTCTTGGTGTGTGTATATATATATATATATATATATATATATATCCTCGCACGTTTTACAATATTTCAATCACATCCAGCGCAATTTCAGTAAACTAAAGCCATTAACTAGGATAAGTATCAGAATACAATTTGCTATGTAAATGTTTGGAATGTACCCACAATTTGTGTAAGTGGGAATCTGGCTTAACAACAAAAGCTTAATGGTCCTTTCTAATATTCATTAGAATTATTGGATATAAAAAACGGAATTATGAGAATTTTTTTGTTTATGTGCTTAGAGCAAGTAGTATTATATAGTATTTATTATACAAACTACTTACTCTTTCTTGCAGACAGCACTCTGAGTTAATGAGCTTTATTTGACATGAAAGCCCCAGACAATACAAACAGCACTTCTTTCAGTATATCTAAAAAGCATTTCAGAGACTGATTTATAGTTATTCAATTTTACGGGCCCTTTTACACTCGTCAGCTCTTTGTTCATTTCTTTACTAACTTCCAGTAAGGTCTGAATAAGGGACAGCCATTTATATATTATTCTTTCACAAGATAGGGTTTGAATACAGACAGTACTTTACTCGCTGATTCGCTCAATGTAAATTGGTGAACATTTCACCATTGAATATTTTCGATGGACTGATACACAGAGGAAACATTTACCATGATGATGATTGTTTTAGTATGCAATGTATCTCTACTTTATTGTTAGTCGCTATTGTAATGTCACTTTATTTGGTTGTGCACCTTATTATTCTTATTTGTATATTTTGCTTTACAGAGATTATGTCAATTTGGGTAGCCCCCTGCCCCAGTGAACATTAAAGTCGAAAGTCCCTATCATATTCACATAGAACACACAGTAGGGTCAGCAGTCAATTTTGTACCTGGAAGACACCCACACTTCCTAAGGCACTTCCTAAGACCATAATTCTCTTTGGGATAATTTACCAACTCAGACTTTGGCATGCCTCAAGTTGCTAGGCCATATACTGGCCATCATTTGATCTTTGACAATTGCAGGGATTCTGTTTGCTCCACTGCTTTAATGTTTGAGCACTTCAGGTTGCTCAATGACATTTTTGTCGAGATGTAGGTCATGGCCTATCCAAATTTTTTTCACTCAACAACCACTTTCATTCCAACTTAAAAATAAAAAAAAGTTAAAGACCATCACAAGGAAATTTTGTCCACCAGTTTGGTCCAAAAAGGCTGACTGCCACATGGGTAACCATTGAATAATTAGACAGAAAAAATGGTGGTCTAGGGAAAGTGAAATTACCATGAAGCTAGTAACATCTAAATATATTGCAACGTCTGGCAGATTGCTGTGTCTGCATTCATTTTTTTCTATGGAGTTACAGGTGCCTTATAAGGACTTGTACAAAAAAGTTTATTTGTATCTGTTAAAGCACAAGAAGTTGTTGCTTTTGCTTTAAAGTGCTAAAAAACACTAAACTGATGCTAACCTCATCAAAATGCCTATTTCATTGGAAAAGGATGGCATTTAATATGTCCCTGTAGTACTGCCGGTTATATTTCATTTTCAGGCCAGACAGAAATGGAGGGAGCTACTCACCAAAGCAACAACAATATGCCTGTGTAAAAGTTTCATAACAAGCTTGTTGTCACTATTGGTAATGGACATTTTGGTTAAATTTTGTGTATCTTCTTTAAGTCAACAACAGCTTGGTGTGGTGTCACTGAGTCTGAAGTAACCAGACATGCAAGGGGCAAGAGCTGGGCTTCAAGCACCACTAATGATCTTAACCCATAATCAGTGGATGTCAGACAAATCTGAATCAACTCTGTGTTGGGCCACAATTTTGGTGGAGGATTCAGTATTCGACTAAATCCAAAAATTACAGATTTGGTGCAACCCTTACTGCAGGGAGCATAGAGAAAGAGACCCTGGAATTGAGTGCCTGCCTTAAAAGCTCCGGATTCATGCTGTAACTACACAGGCAACTTTATTGAGAAATTTTAAGTTGCCTGACAACAGTAAAATTCAAAACTGTAAAATGAAAAAATATAGATTTAAAAAAAAATAGATTAGTAGCGAGAACTACTACAAGAGAAGAAACCGAAGAAAGAATGAAGTAGAATGACGGAGGAAGGGGAAAAGACCAAACAAGGGGTCAGAGGGAGGAAAGAGAGGGAGCCACCAGTGGCGTAACTAAATATTACTGGGCCACACAGCAAATTCATTTCAGAGCCCCCAACATATCCAGAGGTTGTCCTATTTTACAAATATATGTTGAAATTGTTCATTAATTATGGCCTCATGGGGCCCCCTATACTTCCTGGGCCCCCCTGCAGTCGCAGGGTATCCTTTATAGTTACACCCCTGTTCAAGACAATGAAAGGTTGAATACCATTAGTCCTTTAATAAATGCAAATAGAGCATTGCCAAGAAAGAAAAGACAGTATGATCATTGTTGGTTTGCAGGATGTGTACCAAGGTTTCCAGTTAATTATTCTGCTGAATGTAGTCTTGCTGACATATATTTATATTCAGAGATATACCTGCCACTAACTGTTCACTATTTGGAGGTTGGGATTGTTTCCAGTTCCAAGCTAGGAGTGAGCAGACTCCAAAACTGGTGAAAAACTATAAGCAGATGTTTTTGTGTCTGTATGTCAGCAATTGCTAACCAAGCTGCTTCTGAGCTGATGGAGCACTGACCATTTTATGCTGTTATAATGCTGACCATATATTTGGTTTTAGCCCGAATTTTTGAGTAGAAGGTCATGGCTAAAAATATGGGTGTCCACTGTTCTCTCCAGCCTGTGTGCAGGTGTTTGAGACTTTGAGACTATGTGGGTTGGCAATTACAACATTACTTCATTACTATTACCTTAAACTACTTTACTTTAATTGTAAGGAGGAAAAACCTTTTCCTAAATCAATCATTTGGAAAGATTACAGAACTCCAATGTGGATTTTTAGTAATTTAGTAAATAGTGTAGAAAACTACAGAAAACAACCCTCTATAACTGTATAAGTAATATTCTCCATATATATGACCTTTGAACCACAATTCTTACTCTAGTAGAGCTTTTTTTCCCTGATAACTACTGACTTCCATAGAGGAGGCTAAAATGGTATCATTACATGGTCCAACCATGTTCCCACCATGGCATCTCCGCACCTGATAGATCCTCACTCCTGATAAAAATAGAATATTTTCTGACAAATAACACAACTAACTGATATAAGCATGAATTCCCTCTGGCGTCCCCATAAATCAGCAGTCAGGAGCGAGCTCATAAAAATAGGTACATATCTCAAGAGACAATGCAGTCATCACCTTCTATAACTGTACAACTTACACAGCTGGAAAGGTATAAAGATGGACTACGTCAACGTCATCTCTGATCTGACCAGTCCTACACTCAGTTTCATCTGATTCATTAAGAATTCTCCTATTTCATTACACATTTTACACAGGGACTAAGTTTTGCCTGCAACTTACTTGCTTTCATGGTTCCAAATGCCTAAATGGCTGCTCACCACTGAGATATCCTGACTATAGCTGGAAAGTGTGGGAGCTACAACATGGAGCTGGTCACTGCTCTTTAGTGGTGATCACAACTTTCCTCCACCCAAGTTATTTAGTAGAACCTACTGTATATACTACTCTTGTACTAGCTGTTTTATAGAAGAGAATACGCACTAAAACTACTGGTAGTAAGATAAGCAAGACAGGAAAAAGAATGTAAAACTATTTTCCCTTGTGCACCGATTAATCAATCTACAAGAAACTTCCATATGTTTTTGACTGTTTCTGGCGGTTCATGTTTTATTCCAGGATAATATGTTTTGATTAGACACTTTTCTCTATATGGAAAGTAGCTTGAAGTTCCATGTCCTGAATAAAGGACATGCAAATGTACTGGCAATGTATTTGCATCGTTATTCTTCCCCTATTAACATCACCAACCGATCCCTCTCCATCAATACGGTTGATTGCCTATAGATTCTGTATGGCACATGTAAAATATTATTATGCTTGGGACCTGGGGTTTCTGGATAATGCATCTTTCCTTAATTTGAATATTAATAACTTGTCTGCTAGAAAATCATGAAAATATTAAACCCAATAGGCAGGTTTTGCTTCCAATAAGGATTAATTACTGTATATCTTAGTTTGGATCAAGTACAAGGTTCTGTTTCCTGGCCAAAGAAAAGATTTTTGAGCAACTGATTTTTAAATAACTCTCTGAAATATCCTACGAATGGAGCCACTGAAGATTAATTATAAAGTATATGTGGAAGACCATGAAGTTTCTTTAGCTCTCAGGGGAGACAGCCTTATACTCCTGGCTTCTATTAATTTCAAATATTTTACTCCTTCGTTCAGTCCATAAGACATTAGTTAATGTCTTCTAAGTGATTTGTTTTAATTCATCATTTTCAACAGAAAGCTCAGTACAGATAACAAGGAGAGGTGGGGATGTCATATACATATCTGTAACAGTACATCAGGAATACTTTTAATAGTACAGGCATTGCATTATTATTGTATGATATTGCATATACTCAGTATTGCTCTTGACATAATTTTATGGATTTTGCCTATGCAAATTTGTCTCCTGAGTTATCTTTGTTACCTGATGTAACAGGCCTCCAAAGTATGATTGTATGGGCAAGACTTTACAAATTGGATTCTTTTTTGCATAAACAGAGAATAGAAATTTGTATTAAATGTCTGCCTTTTGATTACGCTTCTTTCAAATGTGGGTGTTTATTTTAAAAAAAGACAAAGCAAGGTACATCACAAAATACAGGCACAAACATAACCCACTTAGCATATCATGTAGAGACACAGACAACCACTATAGTATCGCTTCAACCACAGAGCTGGCAAGTTCAGTATCTAGTGGTCTTTGTCCACTTGAAGGTAATGAATTTTTTTTATAACTCTTTATTGCAGTTTTATTTTTACAAAGACAAAATCATACATAAAGAAAAAAATAAACAAAAAATGGAAAAGGGAAAACAAAGTAAAATGAAAGCATATTTAGAACACAATCTTATGATGAGTATTTCCATTTCTACATTGGACAGTAATTTATCCCATAATGACCAAATGGTTGTATGAAGGTTGAGTTTGTCATCAAGAAGGGCAGAGAAGGTAATGAGTTGTTCCCCACTAATAAGGCAGGTTATAGTTAGATCTAATGTTTGGGGAAATGTCAGCAGTAATTCACAGCTGGGTTTGTTTTGGACAGTTTGGAAGTCGCATGCTGAGAATGGTGTTCATGTCCAGTAGGGTTTAATAATGGGACAGGCTCAGAGAACATGTACAAGATCACCATTCTCAACTTTGCATCTATGGTACAGTGGTGAGCACTCCATATTCAGTTTACTTAAATTTCACAGGATCAGGCTCTATAGAAGATATTTAGTTGAATGAAGCTATATCTGTATTTAGGTAAAACCTTTAAGGAGGCCATCAGCCCATTAATGCCACATAGCATCATCTATGTACCCCAGGTCTACCTCCCATTTTGCCTTCTGACTTCGCTTACTTACAAATTTAAATGTGTCAACAACTGATGGAGCCTCAACATCCTGATACATAACAGTCTTAAAGCTTAGAGCCTTTTGACAGATGCCTGCCATTTATAAAAAATGTTGCCCCCCAGGGGCGTAACTACAGAGGAAGCAGACCCTGCGCCTGCAGGGGGGCCCCCATATTTAAGGGGTTTGTTAACCCTCCAGCACTTTTTCCAGTTCAGTTGGTTTCAGATAGTTCACCAAAAATAAATACTTTTTCCAATTACTATCTATTTATAGCTATTTTTCTAATATTGAAGTAGCATTTTTCATCATCTTATGTGTTTCATCTTATGTGTTTTCTGCGAGGGGGTCATCGACTTTGCAAACTGCTCTAAATTTAAATACAAAAAACGGAGGTTGTGGGTGCACACCTAAGGCAAATTTCAAAATATTTAAAGCCCTATCTAAGTAATTCAAGTAAATATGCAAGTGCATGTAATTTTAAAAAAATATATATTTTTTTTGTTACAAAGTTATGATCATAAAATTCATAAGCCACCATACCACGTCAAGGTAAACCCCACAAGCTGGTCCCTAACTTGTTTACCTCTTATCATAGTATAAAAGGTATTTTATCTTTGCTTCATAGCATTACTTTGTATGAACATCTCCTGCTCTAAATTGATACATTTAGTTAATACATTTCTTATTTTTGTCCCTGCTGAGCAGAATTCAAGTGTTTCATTAACTGTAGGTGTAATAATTGATACAATAGTTGCTAATATTCCACAGATGCTGCTGAGAAATGTATCAACTAATGTCGCAAATTGTAACAGTTCTGAATTTGCACCTGAATTACTGAGCTGCCGGACTAGAGACAAGAACATTAAACTTTAATTTTGTAAAAATAGTAAAAAATGGAAAGCGGCACCACTGCACGGAGAACCCAGTCTCTCAGGCTGTCTAACAAAGTCCAATATACAGGTATGTGCAAGTTAGGGAGCACCAGCAGCACAGACCGTTGTCCATTTAGATCAGTTACCCAGCCAACAAGATTGATTCCTGCGATAAATGAAGAACAGAATTGGACTTTGTATTCTGCACACACTTTAAATCTTATGTTTTATGAGTATGGTGTCAATTAATTTTTTTCATGTTATTTTAAATCGAAGTGATTATACAGGCATATTTGGAAAGCTAAGGGATGTTTTTGTTTCAGATATCTTTTATTATCCTCCCAACAACATTTACTATGTCTCATTTTGCATTCATGTTATTTTCCATGCTCCTGATTTCTTGTTAGAGTAAATTAAGAAATGTCATTTCTGCAAAGATTACATTGTCGCTTTCATAAGCGACACAATGAACAATACAGAAAAAAACAGATGAATTGAATTGTCTTCAAGCGAGTGAGTTATCATTTTGGTTTCCCACGGAATACTTTTTTTTTTTTCTTTTTTTATTCTCCTTTTGTGAGAATTCGAATTGAATATGTAGGCTGCCTGCCAGCAGGAATAAGATCCTACAGGGGGATTCCTGCCTCATGTCAGCCATGGATTTTCACCGTTTGACCATTATATCCAGCTTCTGTAAATAGAATATTTATTGGCAGCAACAATCTTATTTCTTATAAGAAAATAATTTCATCCTGTGGATATGTAGAGAGCCCTGGATGACATTATAAACTAAGGTCCATTGGTTGTTGGTCTTGGACGGAGAGTTGGATAAAGGTTCCTTTACAAAAAGTCTTCTCTGAACTTTTAACAGGGAGGTAATAAAGTAAAGAGTAGCCTGATTGGTGGAAATTAACACAATGGGGATGTCCATTACCATGCTCTGGCTACACAATTAATGGTAAAGAGAGAGGGGAGGGCAGTATGATCTAGGAAGTGCTGAATGTAAAGTGGCTATAATTGCCTGCCCCGCCTCTATGCCTAAGGCGTAGAGGAGGGGCAGACAATATTTGACTGACAGCTGAGATTTTTAAATGAGCTTACATCAGCTATGAATGCTTTAATTTAAAAAAAAAAGAATTTGAATTTCATGTTTAATTTGAAAACCACTTTTATTATACAGCTTTTTATGTCTGGTTGACAGATCCACTTTAAGGCAGGAGGGTACTGTGTGATCATATTATATCAATATATAAGGGAATTGTAAAATAAATTCTCAAGGAAGCCTAATGATCCGTGTCTTTCTGAAAGTGTCCCTTGAAAGTACTGACCCATTTTTTCTGCCTTCAGCCAGTGTTTAGCATGTTTTACCTATTTGTATACACTGCAGTGAATAAAATGTCCTTTTTTTAACCTGTCAGCTGTCAACTGTGTCTCCTATGCAAGAAGTAATGTCTCACAGTTATGGCAAGGCTTCCTCCTGAAAATGGGTCTCCTGGTAGCTGCCAGGGTCTGAGCAAAAAGCTTGCAGCCCGTGAGTATTCAAAAGACACTGCCTAAATTTTGTAGGGGACATACTCTTTCAACTTGATACAATTATTTTTTTAAATGTAAACTGGGAAATGTCTGCTATGAAGCCTTATCCTTTAAGTTTTAATGGAAGCAAATGGAAAATCACCTTGACAGCCTTTGTGTTACTGCACCTTTTCAACACCACCTTGCAGCTGATTGAGTCCTCTAGCAGCTTGTTCTTTTCTATTTTTTTTTCTATCTTTTCTATCTTCAAATGGTTCAAGGGACCTCTGTTATTGACGCATACATAACCTCGACAGGTTTTAGCTGGAGTAATTATTTGGATTCAAGCTATTTCCAGCTGCGAGACCAAATAAATCTTGAAAAATTTGAGTTATTACAAAACCCGAGGATTCCAGTTTTTCACTGAAAGTTACCCTCGAAATATGGTGTAGTTCGGATTTGAGCTACATTTCCAGGGTCTAATAAATCTCAAAAATGTTTACTTTTTTAACCCAAAAATTTGATTTTTTTTTTTTGCCAAAATAATCAAGGCCGGATTTACATAGTGGGTGCCCCTAGGTCCATTACCGTTCGTCGCCCCTGTCCCCTCCAGGGGGACAGGAGCAATGGGGATTGGCGCACGGGAAATTAAAAAATATTATTGTATCTCCAGCGCATCCCCAGTGTTTTTGAACCAATGTGGGTGTGGTTGGGCAGCATGCGCCCTAGGCCCAGGCCTAGGTGACCTTTCCACAAATCCGTGCCTGAAAATAATAACCTCAAAAACTCAAATTTTTATTGAAAGCACAATTTGAACCTTAATTAATAACCCCCTAAAGTCATCTTTATCATCTTTCTCCTGTACATCAAGCCCAATATTTGCAAGCTGCATTACAGATTAGATTCAGAAAGCTGCTCAACAGATGCTTTATTTCAAATACATAATATGCCACAGTTCAAAAGTTTAATTACAAATAAGGCATCTGATTGCAAACACAGGAGCATAATTGTTCCCTTCGATGGTGTGAATCCAATGCCAGACCTGTTCACTAATCCTTTTTGAAATCATTTCTCCATTTTCATTCCGCTTGCCTGTCTTATTGTATTTGGTCAGAGGTGCTGGAGAGAAAGCTCTTTATTTACAGATTGTTCTTCCAGTGATGTTATCTGCTGGAGGAGTCAGAGGACGAGAGAAAAGGGAAGGCACATTCATTCAGAGACATAATGGAACAGCTCAGGAGCTATAACACAATCCTAGCAGGTATGGTTTCTTTTCTTAGAAAAAGGACTTGTCACATTGCCATGACCTCATGACATGATTATATATTAAAGGGCAATGTACGCCTATGCTTTACACAACTAAATAAACAAAACCTGTAATGAAAATATATTCTGTCCAATATTTTAATTAAAAAAATAGTTTTTAATTTTAATGGAAAAATGCATTGTTGTAGTGAATGGAAGAAACCAGAGCAATCTGAGCTTTGGTAATAAATTCTATTTACTGTGTCGTGATATTTAAGATATGACTTTGGGGTGAGTATTTCTGTACTCTCTTTGTCACTTGGATCTCCCTAGAGATGTATTAGTTGCTCTTGCATTTTTTATACTTCCCATTGTGCATTTTTCTCTTTTCCCGGTATATCTCAATCTATAACCACACATATGGTTCAAGAGAATACTCCTGTGCTGAACTAAAGGTGGCCATGACACTATAAGATCTGCTAGTTTGCCAAGGTTGCCAAATGAGCGAATCTTAACCCGATATGCCCACTAACGGCTGGGCGATATCGGCTGAATCTGAATGTTCAGCCCTGGGGCCGAACGATCGGATTACAATACTACGAATGGGCTCTGATGGGTCGCAGGACTGCATCATCTAGCTGATGCGGTCCTGGACAAAAAATCAAACTTGACTGATCGATATCTGCCCGATTTTTGGTCTGATATCGATCAGGAGGACCCCTTGGGAGCCCCCACACATGGGCAGATAAACTGCCGAATCGGTCTAAAGGACCTATATCGGTATCTTTTAATCTGCGCATGGCCACCTTAACAAGTGGACAGGGATGTTATATGTAAACATACATACCCAGCACTACCCTGGAGACTCTGCACGTGGCCTTATATTAGTTGTCATTTAACCATGTGGCCACACATGAGCATGTTCTAGAATTCTAGAATATCTGTTCTACTGGAAACACAGTGATAAAGTAGTCCAAAATAAACAGTTCAATTATTCTGTTGCCCCTGCCATTTACTTGCATTTCTGTACATAGAGTTCCTTGACTATAGAAAAACACTAGGACACAGGCTGTGCTTCTAACAAGGTCATGATGGAGCTCCGAGGTTACCACTAATAGCCTTTTACATTTTAAAAGGGGTTATTAAGCTTTGTTATCTACACTAAAGTGAAGCAATGTAAGTGTCTGTTTCAGATACTCTGGGAGAAAATAGAAGAATCGGTACGATTCCTAATCCTTATTCCTTCAGAGATTCTACCTATGAGAATGGTGGCCGTCCATTCAAATGTACTTATTTCTGCTCCATACCCTCACATAAACTGTATATAATCAATATCTATACTAATTGTAGATTTTAGTATCACAATAGCCTTTCATATTATTCTTGTCCAGATGCCAAAACCCACTGTTTATAAGAATGTATGTTTGGTGCACAGGAAAGTGACCCTACTATAGACTATTAGTGAATCATGCTCTCCCCTATTGTCAAATGTCACCTAGAAATGACATGACCATAAAAAGATAATAGTTCAAAGGATTGTTGTTTTTATACAGTCCATCCTCAACAAGGGGTTTATGATTTTTCATTATGCACATGTTTCAGTTATGTAAGTATTGTTACAGAGCACTGATTATAAGGAGATCTTTTGCAGGATATTGAAGGCTTTTGTGTATTATATAGTAAATAATGTACCCTCTATTTTAATATATATAAGGATTTTATAAGTCACCAAGGAGTTCCATGACCATATTTATGAGACTAAAGGTTAATGGGATTGTTTGCCCACCCGTATGAATTTATTCATCTTAGATATACCTACTGTTTTATTATTACAGAGAAAAGGGAAATGTTGAAAAAAAATCCCCCTTTCTATGTTATAATGCTGTTTTGTATCTGTTATTATTCATAGCTTTCCTTTAAAATTGACTCTGTGGGAGATAATCTTCCCATAATTTGTAGTCTGCCACTAACTGACTGTACTAAAACTAGTGTCTTGCCTGCCCCCAACTCTTCTATTAATTTTATTTTTAACTGTGTCAACCAACACCTCCTTTTCAGCCATGTCCCTGTGATGACTGTAGCAGGGTTGTAACTACAGAGGAAGCAGACCCTGAGTCTGCAGGGGAGGCCAGGAGGTATAGGGGGCCCCATTAGGCCCTAATTAATGAGACATTTCCACATACTGTATATTGGTAAAAAAGGACAACCTCTGTATATGTTGAGGGCCCTAAAAGTAATTACCTACGGGGCCCATTAACATCTAGTTACACCACTGACTGTAAGGGTGAAAGAGTTGGCAGGGAATAAGTGTGTAGGTGTTTAATGTAAAAAAAATATGGGTTCAAACCACAACAAATAAAGCTTATATACAGTATAATATGAGAGCCTTATACAGAGATTTTCATTATTGCTTTAAGAGATGAATTATAGTTGAATTGAGCACTAGACTTTGAAACCCCAATCTCCCACCCTCTCCCTGTTGCTTTGTGCTCCATACACATAGGGTCCTAGCTAGGAGCCAAGGAAACCTTGTGCAGAATGTGGATGTGTGCCTGCTTATAATAAGGTAAGAGTAAAAACAGCTCTTACAATAACAATAGTAGTGCGCAGAGAAAATTCAAGCAGTGATTAATATCAATGTTTGTTGTAGTGCTGAGTAAGCTTCATGTCACAGGCAGAATACGAGGGAAGCGACTAGAAAACTGTAATGAAATCACTGATGCAGGCATAAGATTATGAACTTAACAGCAGCGTTTTAATATGGAACACATTTAACTGAACCTTCCCTTAACAAAAAAAGTAATTACTCTCTCGGATTTTACAGCATTCTTTTATTAAAAGTTTCCAGAGAAAGGTTTTCAAGAAATCGATCATTTATTGTCCTTTCACTTTACTACTAAAATTCATTTCTATTTAAACAAATGCTTTCCTATGTTATTAGGCAAACTGTATCAGCAATATCACTTCATTTCACAGAGCGCTGGAGTATGACAAGTTATGCAAATCCCTGGCACGGTCTCATTAACTGTACATAATTTCATGCATGAATGCACTAAGCAGCAACTCTACCATGAATGTTATAATTAATTATTTGTAAACAGGCAAGTTATGCATGAAGATCTTTTCTAACGACACCATGTTTCTTTATAATAATGTATCCTGGTGGCTAATATTAACTCAATTGGCAGTAAACATAATAATGCAGAATAAGTGTAAGTAGGAAAGCAAGAGACAGGGACAGATGATACCAGAGGGGTCAGGGGTGTAACTACAGTGGAAGCAGACCCTGCAGCTGCAGGGGAGCCCAGGAGTATAGGGGTCCATGAGGCCCTAATTCATATACAGTTTCAATAAATATTGGAAAAACCAATCCACCTCTAAACATTTTGGGGGTCTGAAAAATAATTTTTCGGTGGGGCCCAGTAATATCTAGTTACACCACTGAGAGGGGTTGTTTTTAAGGCTGTGCAATTGTAGATTTTTTAAATAGTTTTATGTGTGGCAAAGTTATTGTCAAAGGAGAACTAAACCCTAAAAACAAAGATAGTTAGAAATGCCATATTTAATATGCTGAACTAACTGCACTAGTTTCAGAATTTCGATAACAATAATGATTTTGTTTTACACTTACATGCAGGGTCGGACTGGACTGGCAGGAAAATGGGGGGGAAAAACCCCAGTGGGTGTGGCCTTTGTGGGTCCCACCTAGACCAGCTCCCTGCCCTGGTATCTGAACCCTTACCTCCACCCTGACCACGATCGTAATAAGATAAAATAAGTAAAGTGGAGGGGGTGCCAGAGGTGGAGGGGGGTTGTGGCTGGAGTCCTCCAGTCTGAAGCTGCTCACATGCTCAAGTATGGTCCTAATAGAACCCTGCAAAATCATACCTAGGATTTCACATGTACTCCAGGGGACAGCTATGGCGTAACGGCTCCAAAAGTTAGAGCCACACAATTTAAAAAACATTAGTGCAGGATTTTATTAATTAGGAAAAATTCACCTGGTGAATTATTTAGCTTGTATTCTATGCATTTTAACTCTTGAGCTAAAAAAAAAAAATCTCATGAGAATTTTTACTAATAAACATCTAAAAAATATTTCATTCCAAAAATGGCAAGCGTCATTGGCGTGAGAAGAGAAAAATCCAATAAGAGCTGTTGATATTGTGGATATCATTAGTGTAGTATTAAAACAAAACTATACGTAAAAGCAAAAAAGTCATCAATATGCTGTAAAAAGTAGGGATGCACCGAATCGTCTATTTTGGATTCGGCCGAACCTCCGAATCCTTTGCGAAAGATTCGGCCTAATACCGAACCAAATCCGAATCCTAATTTGCATATGCAAATTAGCGGTGGGAAGGGGAAAATATTTTTTACTTCCTTGTTTTGTGACAAAAAGTCACGCGATTTCCCTCCCCACCTCTTATTTGAATATGCAAATTAGGAATCGAATTAGGTTCGGCCGGGCAGAAGGATTCGGCCGAATCCGAATCCTGCTGAAAAAGGCCGAATCCAGAACCGAATCCTGGATTCGGTGCATCCCTAGTAAAAAGATACCTTAAATCTTGCCATTAGGAAAGGCTTTTGGAATGGCCCACATAGTAACCTGTTTTAGAAATTACTGAAAATCTATGGTAGATCTTACACATGCAAGATGGCTGAAGAAAATATCAGAATTAGAAGTGATCTGCAAGGAAAAGTGGGCAAAAGTCCCTACAACAGGAATTAAAAGACACTAGCTGGACACAAAATGCATTTACAATATGTGCCCAAGGGGTTGTTACTAAATACTGAGTATCTGGAACATGCCACAATTAGTTTTCTTTGTTCCTTTGCCTGTGAAATACAATGTAATTGTACATACCATTTGTAGATATGTTGTTTCTTAACACACTGATTCCTGCAGTTGTTCCTATGAATAAAACTTTTGCTTTCAACTGTATTTGTATTAAACATGCAAATAAGTTCTTGTTGAACAGGCAGTAACGGCCTGAAAGGACTTGCATTGTGCAGTGCTGGCTGTTTCTGAAAGCACAGGATCGTTCATAATGAACTGAGATGACTGCCCACACACCATTATGAAAACAAGGAAAAAGTACATTAAGTAGGTTAACAAATAATATGAATAATAATGTAAATTATTTGATTGCACACAGTGTAATACAGTACTAAAAACTGCAACATAAAAATAATGTATCCCTTGCAGAGACTCATCTAATACTGATTAGTATTAATCTAAGGATTAGTAAGTGGCCAAAAGATTTGTATAGATATGATATGGCTGCAGTGCTGTCCAGCCCAAGAAAAGATGATCCATTTAGCCCACAGGCAATATATCCTGCAGTGTTCATGAACAAATGACACAGCTGACACAAGCTAATAGTCTTTGCAGAGATGTGTACAGAAGAAACAGGTTAATTGTAGCTATATGATAATGTTAGAGACCACTAATGAAAATGCAAAGGAACAAGGTTAGACATAAAAAAAAGCTGCTGAGTTGGATCAGGTTTAATCACAAGGAAATTAATTACCCAGAAATGAACTGGTGTAATGAAACTGGCAGATATCAAAGAGCAGCCTTTTTTTTCCGCAGGGAGATTTCTTATGTGAATCACAGAAGCTTGAAAAGAAAAGTTACTCATATGGTTTAGGTGATCGTGCACAACATATGGCTTATTTCAAATGATCATGGAAGGAAAACATGGCGAACAGTGACTGTAATTTGCAGCAGTCTAATCTGATTAAAGAGAGGCCAAATCAAAGAAAAGGCTAACTTTAAGCAAAGATAATTTAACTATTTTACTAACAAAATAGTTGTACAGGCTGATACATTAGATAGCTTTAAGAAGGGGTTGGATGGCTTTTTAACAAGTGAGGGAACACAGGGTTATGGAAGATAGTACAAGTTGATCCAGGGACTAGTCCAAATGACATCTTGGAGTCAGGAATCAAATGAGGCTTCAAAAGGGGTTTTTGCTTTCCTCTGGATCATCTAGCAATTAGGCAGGTTATTTATAGCCGTAAAAGGTTGAACTTGATGGATGCGTGTCTTTTTTCAACCTAACTTACTATGTTACTATGCTTACCATAATAGACTGACATAATTCCTTCTTTTGTAAAAATAAAATGATAGTGAAAAATGTGTAAGTCCGACAGGGAGAGTAGAGGTAAACATTAAAGAGGTTGTTCAGCTTTTCATTAACTTTTAGTTTGGCGTTGAGAGTGATATTCTGAGACAATTTGCAATTGGTTTTTGGTTATTTAGCTTTTTATTCAGCAGCTCTCCAGTTTGCAATTTCAGCCATCTGGTTGCTAGGGTCCAAATTACCCTAGCAATCATATATTGATATGAATGAGAGACTGAAGTATAAATAGTAGAAGCCCTGAATAGAAAGATGAGTAATAAAAAGTAGCAGTAACAATACATTTGTATCCTTACAGAGCATTTGTTTTTAGATGGGGTCAGTGACCCCAATTTGAAATCAGAAGAAAAAGGCAAAAAAATTTAAAACTATTAAAAAAAAAAGGCCAATTGAGAAGTTGCTTAGCATTAGCCATTCTATAACATACTAAAAGTTAACTTAAAGGTGAACTACCCCTTTAAAACTTCCATGATCAACCACCCAACATTATATAATGTAAATTATATCATATATATTATATAAAGATATTATATTAATTATATTATATAAATATATTTGAATGATTCAAGTCTGAGGCTATTGAGACATTAAAAAATGCCAATTAGATGGTTATGGTGATAATAAGTAGATATTATATTTTTTGGGTGGTCGTAGTGCAGAAGGCTTACCGCACACAATATTTCCATGGTTGACACAAACATGCACCAATATCATTGGGAAAAAAAAAAACACTTGGTCAGATGGAATACATCCACAGATACTATGTGGGAGTGGCTTTGCTGTGTCTCATATTCCCTCCTGTAAAGTATGGTGCCAGGAAAGCAGATGGAATTACAGTGCTCAGAAAGCAGAAATTGTATCAGCTAGGAAGTTTTACAAATTTAAGTTTAACATCTATAGCGGGAAAGATATTTGAGCAATTGCTGAGAGCTCATTTCCCAAGGTATATTTTGGAGAATTATATCGGAAGTAGCAGCATCGTTTTATGAATGAATTGAGTAGAAAGTTGTATGGGTATGTTGTTGCATTACAGATCAATTTACATTTTTCAAATGCTTTGATAGAATCCAACGTATGTAAGGTGTAAGGCAATCATTATCAAGTTACAAGTAAAACTTGAGGTGAACATACATGGGCCAGTTTTGCGGTTGCCATAGCTGTACATTATGTAGTTGGCCATCCTAAATATTTTATGCTGCAATGTATAGAGACAATTTTATTTGGGAAGGCCATAGCTCAATGTCCTATAATAAACTGAGTGCAGAAGATAGTTATTGTACAAACTATGGTATCATTGTCTTTGAAACTCTATGAACATGATCTTAGATCTCTATGAACATGGACTTATCTAGATATGACATTACATAGTTAAATGGTGTTGAAAAAAGACAAATGCCATCAAGTTCAACCCCTCCAAATGAAAACCCAGCATCCATACACACACCCCTCCATAACTTCACATAAATTATTTATACCCATACCCATACTAACTATGGAGTTTGATATTATGTCTGTCCAAGGAATCATCCAAGCCACTCTTAAAGGCATTAACAGAATCAGCCATCACAACATCAACCGGCAGTGCATTCCACAACCTCACTGTCCTGACTGTGAAGAACCCCCTACGTTGCTTCAAATGAAAGTTCTTTTCTTCTAGTCTGAAGGGGTGGCCTCTGGTACGGTGATCCTCTTTATGGCTAAAATTATCCCCTTTGAATGCAAAGTCATAGTTTTTGTGGAAGGCAAGATACAAGATGGATTACTTTTGGAGGGGATTCTGGTACACTGGTTATCTATGAAACATATAAGATTAAAAGACGATAAATCAAAGATTATGCAGTTGGACATGCAACATACCAGTGGCATAAGACTTACCAATAAGCAGTGAAAATTGTCCCTACATCAATCATCTGACTTTGAGATTACCTTGCTGTTATTTGTTTGCCAGCATTACATTGTAATCAATCATCAGAAGGGTCACTATAGAGCTACAAATATATTTCTCTCCTCCAGTGATGATCACATGAATAAAAACAGAAGGATTAGTGCACTTGCATTAAATGTGCTGCTGAATCTGGAAAGCTAGGAATAAGATTTATGAAGAAGCCAAGCCCGATGTTGCTAAACTACAGCTCCCAGAATGATAGTATGTTTGAACATGCTTAGCAGTAACTTTTGGGTGAAGATTTATGCCCCTTTTACTGTTTTCCATGAACTCTATGCTAGGAGTATATGAAAAGCAGCTTAACAGCAACACCAGACCTTCTAGCACCGAATGGCAAGACATACACAATTGCTTTGCTGATATCTGTACTACACATGCCCCAGCTTCAATAGAAACAGTCTGAGGTTCCTGCCTGGGACACAAACAGAGCAAAATGATGGCTTGGCATTCACAGGAAAAGTACCCCAGGTCGGTGCATTTTTGAAGAAGAGGAGTGACGGTCCAGGGTAGAAAGTAGAATCAATGGGGTGTTTCGAACAACATTGCACCCCCTGGTGATTCTACTTTCTAAGTGGCGTAAAATATATGACCTACTTTTAAAAAATTCCCCCCCTGCCCTGCTGCCTTTGATCGCAGCTCCAGTGAACCCCAAGGGCGTGTGGGCTTGGGTGCAATCCAGACGCACCCCCAGTAGTTACTCAACTGGAAAATTGGTAAAAGAAGAAAAGGCAAAACATAAAAGTGTACCATCTAAAAAAGCAGCAGGAATGCCCAAATGCATTTCTCTATAGGAACCCAACCAAAGTTGAACTCAAGCTTAAGCCCCAGCGAGTGTGGGACGGCGGCCCTTAAGTCGGACGGCGGGCGTTAATGGAATTTTCATTAGGCAAATACTGTAGCACGTTATACCAGTGCAAAGACTGAAAAGTGCTGTTTTGTTTGACATTTCACCAGACACCAGTGGATAAATATACAGGAAAAACTGTCAATGGGGCCCCCAACCCCAAGTGCTAAAGTGCAATATTGTTTCCTCTTGTAACGCCAACCAGGACTGCCTGCTTTTTCTTACACAGCCTGTGTTCACTATGTAACAAACAAAACCTATATTTACGAGGGGCTCTTACCCCAGCAAATATGTAGAACAAGGACATTGGGCTCTCCTCATCTTTACAACAGCTCTCTTAAATACGCTGAATTTACCTTACTCTAACTATGGTTTGGTTCACTTTATATCAGATACATATCAGATATATATTGTAAATCAATACAAAATTAATGATACAAAACCCCTATGCTACACCAACTGAAAAGTTGCTGTCCCTCTATAATATTATAAGTTAATGTAAAAGTTAATGTAATGGGAAACCTCTTTTAACTGGCAACACATTTTAAATAGGTTTCTTTTTAACAGGATATCAAGAAGGTGCAAAAGAGCCATGTATAAAATAGGAAAGGTGCTAGTGTTTTTAAGGTTTGGTGATTTTCTTTCTGTTTTTTTTTACCCTTTCTATGGGTAAGAAAAAAAAAAAGTAAGTTTGACCTAACTTTTCATTCTTCTTTGTTGGATGGTCTGAATGTATACAGGTATATGGTTGGAGACCGTGAGTCCATGTGGCTCCCTAGGGTCCAGGGCCTCCATCCCTTCCCTTTGCCCCCTTTCCACTACTCATATATAACACATATTCTGTACTGCATTGACAAAGGCAGCTATAGCTCAAGTAATTCCTGCAATGTGCCAGTTGATTTCATCATTCAGAACACAAATTTACTTCTCAAACTGAGTGTACCTTTAACATGGACGATAGGGACAGACAAAGGTTATTTTTTCACCACTGGTTTCCCCAATATATTCTTTGTATGTTGTTTTGTATATGGTTTATCTACAAGTTTGATGTTGAAAGGCTAAAATGTGATAGACATCATATAGGCATATGGTGGAAATAAGTATGAATTGATGTGAATCATCCTTGGCTAGGGCCCACCAGGAGATCCTCTGAAACTCTTGCAGGCCAGTCCGACCATAGTAATGGCCATGGGTAGTTTTATATTTATTCAAGGCAAAGTGTGGTTCTATATGCTTCAATTGACCCTTAGATATAGGGCCTCACCGAATGCAGTCTGGCTTAGTAAATAAGTCACATGTTCCACATTGTGTCACACCTGTAATTTGGCCAAAGAGTATTTCAGTTGTTTAGGCCCCAAATGCTTATGGTGTTCTGGATGTAAGGTTGGCATGTTTCCCCTGCCATAACTCCAGGCAAGGGGCAGGGCCGTGACGTAACTGGGGGTGGATGAACAACATACATTGGGGCTGATAAAATCAGGGGCAGGGCTATTACGTAGCGATCGGGCCAATCCGGTCAAAAACAGACAGGTGGCAGCACTAGCTTGATGCCTATAAAGAAGCACCTTGATCATATCTTAAAATACCAGTGGATGCCAGTATGATCTCCTGTATAACAATCTCAAAACTTCACTTAAGAAATGAATGACATATAATCTTCTGTAAAGCTGGGCTGCTTCACCACTGAGTGCCCAGCCGATGCTGCCCCCTTCGCCCAGTTTTCTTGCATCGGAGTGGGTCAAGGGGGGTTTGCACTACTAGTGCAAAAATCGCTCTGCACTAGAAGAGCTGAATGTCTAATTTAAAAATCTGAATTTCAGATCTTAAAGTAACCAGGGGCGCCCCCCCCCCATGTCAGTGCTTTATGAAAATAGCAGATTATGTTTCAGCAGTCAACTCTAAA
This sequence comes from Xenopus laevis, assembly GCF_017654675.1. Classification (NCBI taxonomy): domain Eukaryota; kingdom Metazoa; phylum Chordata; class Amphibia; order Anura; family Pipidae; genus Xenopus; species Xenopus laevis. The sequence continues at coordinate 83,489,076 of NC_054379.1, forward strand.
CTGTATGTTTTGTAGCATAGCTGCTGTCCGAGGTGCTGAAGTCTCTGAGCCAAACCTCTCTATTTCCCACTGGAATGTGTGGATGGATTGTAGCAGACAACACAACTGCTGTATGGAAGGCCTGCAGACATACTGTTAATTAAACTGTGGAATTTAAATTATGTCTCAACTATAATCCTTTTAAACAGGATTAAAGATGCAAAACAGCTAATACGAAAACAATCCCAAAACCTTTCATTATAATTTTTGGAATTCATTTCTGTTAATTTGCATTTTCTAGTCTCTGAAATTGATATTAACAACTCCTTCACCCGATCCATCACTGTGTTTTCTGTCTTGCAAATTTAGAATGAATATATATTAGAAAGTGACTTAGAATTGAATTTACTTTCATTATGCAACAAAAAAACCCTTTTTTTTTTGTTGGATTTACTCGTTAATCCTTTTTTTATTTAACCTGATTCTTCAGTTTCTTCAACTTTACTGTAATCCAAATTCTTAATTTCTATATATATATATATATATATATATATATATATATATATATATATATATATATATATATATATATATATATATATATATATATATATATATATATATATATATATATATATATACAGGGTCATACAGAAGTTAACATACTCCTGCTGCATGTTAGCAGTCCTGCCCAATATAGGCACGAGGGTTACTTTACAAACAGAGCCGTAAATACGATTGTACTAAAATAGACATAAATGTTACAATTATTGATGCCATCCATTAAAGGAGAACTAAACCCTAAAAATGAATATGGCTAAAAATGGCATATTTTTATTACTGCACTTATTGCACCAGCCTAAAGTTTCAACTTCTCAATAGCAGCAATGCTCCAGAAGGGGGTCACCATCTTTGAAAGTTCTGATGCTAGTTGTACTGGTTTCTGTGCTGCCATGTAGTAATTATCTGTATTAATTACTAATCAGCCTTATATTGTGACATTTATATTCTATATGTACTGTATATTTTGAGTTGGTCCCTAAGCTCAGTAAGTGACAGCAGCACAGAGCATGAGCAGTGAATCAGTAGAAAAGAAGGGGAGCTACTGGGGCATCTTTGGGGACACAAGCCCAAAACATAATGTAAAACATTTCTAGCCCACTTCTTTAGTTAAGCTTTATTTCTATTGCAACCACACATGCTACTTGCAATTCCTTATGGTTGCAATAGACACTATGTCTGTTGTGCTTCTGAATTGTGCATCCAGCTACGTGAATGTGACAGTAGTTCCAGGGTTCATACAGCAGGTTGTGTCAACAGTCACAACAGATTTTAACTCAAACAATCACAATTACACTGGATATATGAGGAATCAATGCATTAAGGGTAAAACCCACGGCAATTTGAGACTGAAACAGCACTTTGCACAATGCACTTGAGGTTTTAAATGAGCCCTTTGGAAAATTAGGCTGTGGCCTTTTTCAGAATATAATATGTTTTTTTAGCAAATACCTGAATATCTGATTTTTTGACAGAGTAGTAAAGAAAATTGCATTTTTGGGCAATTAAAAAAGAGGTTTGAAAACTAGTTAGCTAAAAATAAATGGCATGTTTAGGACACAGCCCACAGTAAACTAATTTTATCTCCCTGTGTCTAATGAGACAAAAATAAACTGCAAGCCGTATGCCCCTACTGTGTCTGTACTGACAGATGTCACATGGAAGTTTTCCTTGACACAAACAGCCCAAGCGCTACAGTAATGCAGATGTAAAACCTGGGGTCTTGATCTGAATAACTAATGTAGGAATGAATGAAGCATTAGACAAATAGGTTAGAGGGAAGGTGCAAACATGGAGATGAGTATGGAAGTAGTGCAGGATAGTTGAACATAAAGATACTGAGAATGGAAATGTTCAGTGTAAAAAGGGAGCAGATCATGGAGATTTGAAAGGAGGAGAGTAAAGCTTGGCAAACAAAAGCAGCTGGGTAATTTTCACCTCTCCCATAATTCCATGGAGATCTTATTTTGTTGTATAGTCATAAGGCAGAGCAACAGGGACACTGCAATCTTGGCATCCACCCATGGAGCCCAATCTCTCACTGTAATTTCTTTAGCCTTCTAGGTGACCTATAGGGGTGAAGAAGAAGGGTGTAAAGGTTTCAGCGGCTGGATTAAGTCTCTACATTATTACTGTGTTGCTATATGCAACTTCTAGAAATCTGCTTAATATATGGGGAAATTTACCCCATTCATAAATGGGCCAAGATAGTTTTACTCTTCCTACAGAACTCCAATGTGACATGTCACATTACCCTTCCTTATTCATAACAGAAAATAATTATAATTATGAATATGAAGCTAACTGCCCTGCTGCCTAACTGCCACTCATGCCATGTTATACCAGGAATGTGCCAATTACAGCTCCCAACAGCAATATTATATTCTGGACTTTTAGTTATACTTTAGTTGGAGGCATTATTCCTAACAATATATTATTCCTTAAAGTTATTGTAACCATACTATTCAATGTTTAAAGGGGTTTTTCACCTTTTAATCAGCTTTTAGTATGATGTAGAGAATGCTATTCTGAGACAATTTGCTGTTGGTTTTCATTTTTTTTTTATTATTTATGGTTTTTGAGTTATTTGGTTTTTTGGTCAGCAGCTCTCAAGTTTGCAATTTCAAAAAAGTTGGCGCGAGTAGCACGTCAAATTTTTTTTGACCATGCCCATTTTTGTGGCCACACCCCTTAATTACCATTACATTACAAAGCTTCGCAGGTTAAAGTTTAGACATATTTATGTGTTTGTTTTTCAGTTATTACAGCTTTGCTAATGAAGGTGAATTGCCCTTTAAGATGCAAGTCACAGTTTTCCCGAGGGACCTGTTATCTGCTAGTGGGTGCTTATTGTTCTTAGTTGTTCTCAAGTCAAATATTAAATATTTACCTGCAGGCTTAACAAACAGTCATAGAAGACTAAGGGTAGGACAACACGGATGTTTTCGGCGCGATCCGATGCGCTGTGACAAAACGCCGGCGACAAATCGCATGCGATTGAAATAAGATTAGAGATAGAAGCGTCTGCATCTGACAGTCGTGTCGGATTAGCGCTGCAATTTCATCCGACATTTTTATCTCTTACCTTATTTGTATTTGCGATTTGTCGCAGCACATTAGATTGCACCGAAAACATCCGTGTAGTCCTACCTTGATTAAATCTGAACTAGCAGCTACTGTAATTCAGCAATTATTTGCAGCCCATTGCCAGTGAATTAAATTGATCCCACTCATTTAGTTTAATCCTTAGCTCCCAGTAAAAAAAACAGCATATCAACCAGGTAAAACACAGAAGAACACAGCTATTAATCTGTTAATTCCACATACTCCTGTTTTATACGCAGCTCTACTAGCATGAACAGTGAACCATCAAATGCCTTTTGGGTTTTATTTTCCAAAAACCTGCTGAGCTTTCCAAACAGAAGTGTGTTCACGGCTGCCTATTGCTGCTGCACCAAGGGAACACCAAAAATAAGTCTTCTTTAGCAGTGTCGGAGGGTCGGTGAATTCAGATTTGCAGGGGCTGGGGGCGGCTTTGCGGGGGTTTTGAGGGGAACGATTATGGGTGCAGCCATTACTTGATACTGACCAGGGCCGGAACTAGGGGTAGGCAGAGTAGGCACGTGCCTAGGGCGCAAAGATGGAGGGGCGCCAGGCACGTACTTACTCCTACCCCTAGGCTTTCCTTAAAAACAGTGTCCACAAAATGGCTCCTGCATGCTTGCTATCATTTTGAATTCCCAAATGGAAGGAAACAAGATTCAAATAATTTATACAGTGTAATTAAAGTTCATTTTGCTTGACTAATGTGATAAAATAGGATTTTGAATAATTTTTTTGGGTGACGGTTCCCCTTTAAGTCAGTGATCTGGGACTCAAAAACAAGTATGGTAGATATACAATTTCAATAAATCTTGGCAAAACAGGTCAACCTCTAGACATTTCGGGGGCCCTGGAAAATAATTTGCTGTGGGGCCCAGTAATATCTAGTTATGCCACTGTCAATAAGGCTCTGCCATTATACCAATGATACCTAATTAATTATATTTACAGTATATGAGTGCATCCCCTCTACCTCTTCCTATCCAGCAGGAAGTGACTACCAAATGTATGGGAAGCAAATTAAAGGGGTGGTTCACCTTTAAATTAACTTTTAGTATGTTATAGAATGGCTAATATGATGCAACATTTCAATTGGTCTTCTTCATTATTTATTTTTTATAGTTTTTGAATTAGTTGCCTTTCCCTTCTGACTCTTGCAGGCTTTTATATGGGGGTTATCGATTCCTTCTACAAACAAATACTCTGTAAGGCTACACATGTATTGTTATTGCTGCTTTGTATTACTCATCTTTCTATTTAGGTCCTCTCCCTTGCATATTGCAGTCTCTCATTCACATCAGTTCACACAAATACAGAGTGCTCAACCTGCAAATTATTTAAATCAGGGCATGGTTTCTAGGGTAATTTGGACCACAGCAACCAGATTGCTGAAATTGCAGACTGGAGAGCAGATAAGATAAATAACTAAAAAAAACAAAACTAATTAAAAAGCAAGTGCAAATTGTCTTAGAATATTACTCTCTACATCATACTAAATGTTAACAACCCCTTTAAATGTCAGCTCAACTGTACCCAGCAAACTCACCAAAGTTACATTTCAGGCAAAAGGCTGTAAATGGAGTAATACTATCAGATAGTTTCAGCAAAGCAATCAGGCTATCAGACCATTTATTGTAATACACACAGTCAAACTATCACACAATCCTGTTCCTCTTCAATTCACCACTAGTGCCATCAAATTGACCCCCACACGAGTCAGTCCACTTAGTTTAGTGCAATTTCACTGTCAAAATTTAACATAACACTGAGACAAATTGTACATATTTCACCTCTTCATGTGCCAACTTCTGTTACCAACAGCAAAACACATTTTGATGAAGGTGACCACCACCTGAGTCAGTCCATTTAGTTTGGTGCAATTTTGCTGTTGAAATTTACCGTAGCAATGCGCCAAATATTGCAAATTGCACATAGTTCTCCTAATTATGTGCCAACTTCTGCCACCCATAGCAACAGCAAAAAAAACATTTCCTGTACATTCCACCACTAGCGCCATCAAGTTGACCACCACCTGACTTAGTCCACTTAGTTAGTTTAATTGTCTAAACTTACATTAACACTGGGCCAAATATTGTAAGTCACACTAATTTATCTTGCTGCTTAATATATCATTTACTTTCAGTATTTATTACTGGTTTGACTTGTTTTAAAGGTTTTATTTTATTTTATTGAATTTTAAACAACAAGAGAAATAGGGATAGGGAAAGAGGTGTACACTAAACCTTCATGTCATATTGCATAAGTAACACAAGCATACATTGTAGCATGAGATAAACATAGTTTAGGATAAAGACATTCCTAACTTTGCAAGGTGCTGATAATTGACAGCGCTTATTGATGATTAGTGGCCTCAATTGCATGGCTTTCTAGCCAGGGGAAATATATTTTCAAATATTTCGTATTATTAATGGGATTATATGGAGATCCACATTAAAGGGCTGTTTCACCTTTGAGTTAATCTTTAGTTTAGTTGTAGAATAAACAACTTTCATATTGGTCTTCATTATTTATTTTTTATATTTGTTTTACTTATTTGCCTTTTATTTCTCATTCCAGCTTTCAAATGTGGGTCACTGACTCCATCTGAAAAACAAATGCTCTGTAAAGCTACAAATGCATTGTTATTGTTACTTTATATTACTTATCTTTTTATTCAGACCCTTTCCTATTCATAATACAGTCTCTCATTCAAATCAGTGCATGATGCTATGGTAATTTGTATCCTAGCAACCAGATTACTGGAATTGCAAACTGGAGAGCTGCTGAATAAAAAGCTAAATAGCTCAAAAGCCACAAATAATAAAAATTGAAAACCAATTGCAAATTGTCTCAGAATCGCACTCTCTACATCCCACTTACACACAAGGGTAAGGCCACACTGGGCATTTTGGGGAGATTTGGTCGCCTGGCGACTAATCGCCTCGTCTTTGTGGAGACCAATCTCCCCAAACGCCTTCCCTGACTCTGCGTCGGCTAAAATTAAAAAAAGCCGGCGTTAATCACACGCTAATCACACTTTGTTTTCCGAAGTCGCCCTAAGTTTCCTTGTGAGGCAACTTCGGGCGACTTTGGAAAACTAATCGCCGTGTGTGATTAGCACCGGCGTTTTTTTCATTTTAGCCGGCACAGAGTGAGGGAAGGTGTTTGGGGAGATTGGCAAAGACGAGGCGATAATTCGGGAGGCGACCAAATCTCCCCAAAGCACCCAGTGTGGCCTTACCCTTAAAGTTAATTTAAAGGTGAATAAGTAGTAAAAGCTACTAAATAGGAAAATGGCAGGTCCCAATGATTCCACATAATGCATTATATAAAATATGAACCAGGATTTGTGCTAAACAAAGACTCTGTAACCTAAGAGTTAGCTAAATACAAGAATTCCTTAAAGATTACATAGACGGAATTGCTAACACTCAAACAGAAAGTGCGGAGCTGAAAGCATAATATTGGAAATATTAATTCTGTAAAACTTCTTATAACCAATAAATTACAATGTTTTCTGCAAATATAGGACCAGTAACTTGAAAAAGCTTAAATCATGATTTATTGTTTTTTGGGGGGGTTAATAACAGTAGTAGTCAAATGAATGGTTGCTATGGGTAACAGAAATTGGCACATAATGAGGAAAGATTTGTACAGTTTTCAATACTTGGCGTAGTGTTACAGTAAATTTTGACAGTGAAATTGCCCCAAACTAAGTGGACGGACTCACGTGGGGGTCAACTTGATGGCACTAGTAGTGCAATGCACAGGAAATGTGTTTTGCTGTTGCTATGGGTAACTGAATTTGGCACATGAGCAGGAGAAATTAGTGTGACTTGCAATACTTGGCGCAGTGTTACGGTCAATTTTGACAGGGAAATTGCACCAAACTAAGTGGACTGAGCCAGGTGGTGATCAACTTGATGGCACTAGTGGTGAAATGCACTGGAAATCTTTTGCTGTTGCTATGGGTACTGGAATTTGGCACATGAAGAGGTGAAATATGTGCCATTTGTCATTTTTGGTGCAATGTTACGGTAAATTTCAACAGTGAAATTGCACCAAACTAAGTGGGTGGTCAACTTGATGGCACTAGTGGTGAACTGATAGTGTGATAGTTTGACTGTGTGCTTTATAATAAATGGTCTGATTGCTTGACTGCTTTTCAAAAACTATCAGTTGTTTAATCACTTCTAAAATTCCTGTTAACATCCTTACATTTTACTAAAGGGGTATCAATACCTACACCTTTCTCCCAAGTAATCGTTTCTCGTTTGTTAGGTTGGTCTCTTTTGGATGTTGCTTAATTTCCCTCTGATTGCTGTGCGTATTCTTGTTTAAAAACATATCTCTCCATTCTGGGCCACTCCCTCCCGCTGTCCCTGTCCGTCTCATCTCCCGCCCTCCCTCGCTGCCGTGTGTGTGTGAGAGAGAGAGAAGCAGTGAGAGAGCTGCAGGCGCTGCTATAGGAAGGGGAGTGAGCTCAGCTCAGGGCTGCAGCCTCCCCTCTGCTCCTTCTTTGCCTATTTTAGTCACATCTCCCCGCTGCTCCCTGTCACTGACACAAGTAACTTTCCAGGCGCCTCGGCTGCACATCCAGGTAAGTGGTGGCAAAGCGCGGCCAGGTGAGCGGAGGGGAGAGCCGGGCGGGAGGCGCGCACCTTCTTGCGCTAAATAACTTGGAGTGAGGAGGGGGACAAATGATCCGCTTGGGGAATTCCGTGTGAAGGGAAGTGTGTTGGGAATTGAACTATTAAGTTACAGTGAGACAGATGGTAAAAGAAAGAGCGTGAGGGGGACGAGTTCACGTGTCAGTGTTGTGGTACCATTTGGGCAGCTGGGGTTTGTTGTGCAAATACAGGGGAGTCAATGACACTTCTAGGGAGTGACATATATTGAGCTTGTACTGTTGCCTTGGGATGTCTTGTCCTGTGTGTCCTCATCCACATTTCATCACTTTTTTATTGTCTTTCTCTATATTGTTACTCACTGTGTGTCAGTTATATTGTTACTCACTGTGTGTCAGTTATATTGTTACTCACTGTGTGTCAGTTATATTGTTACTCACTGTGTGTCAGTTATATTGTTACTCACTGTGTGTCAGTTATATTGTTACTCACTGTGTGTCAGTTATATTGTTACTCACTGTGTGTCAGTTATATTGTTACTCACTGTGTGTCAGTTATATTGTTACTCACTGTGTGTCAGTTATATTGTTACTCACTGTGTGTCAGTTATATTGTTACTCACTGTGTGTCAGTTATATTGTTACTCACTGTGTGTCAGTTATATTGTTACTCACTGTGTGTCAGTTATATTGCCAGTGACTGTGTGCCAGTCAACTATGTTCATATTAGCATTGGAATCATGAACAGGAGGAAGGTACAGTATATATGCCTGTTATTTGATTATAAAAAGGACTGTGGTTTAGTTTCTGTCTCTAAACAGTAGAGAGGATTCACATAGTTGTTGTACATGCAGAGGATTCCTCACCTTTGTACAGCATAGCTAAAATGGGTCACACAAATGTCTCCACTCACTCAGACTGGGCAGGTGCAGGTTAATGAATAGGCTATTGCTAAAAAAATATTTTTTTATGCGTTGCTGGGCCTGGGTTTGGTCAGGACAGGTGCACGGTACCTGTGGGAAAAGATTAGGCAGCGGGTAAGGCACATGTGTGGCATGCATCTGAGCCACTAAGATGCATTGGGTTCGGAGTGCAACAGTGACGTGACTAACACATGCCGAGCCTGTTCACACACGCCTTCCCTCGACTGGCTGCCTAATCTCCCAGCTGATACCTATCATGCGCCCGTCCCATCCTAGGCCCAGCAGCACAGATAAAATAAATATAAAAGAAAATACAAGTAATAACTCAAAAAAGCTAGATGATGAGCCCCTTGTGTCTGTAGGTGTATATTTCTAATCTTTTGGGACTAGGAGTAGCTGAGAGTGGGGGGTTAGTAGGCAAAGTAGATAAAATGACATCAGTAGGGCACAATGGCACAAGTAATATTTTATATCATGTTAACATGTATTCAGTATCGATTTCTCTAACCTGCAGCTGTGGGTAATGATTGCCCACAACCTCTTTGCCCAAGCCTTGCCACCACCAAATACAGTTGTGACCTGTTTGTGAGTAGCAGAACTTATAAAGAATTGTACATTGCTGACAGCACTCCAGCCAATTGGATTGTAGGTGAATTTTGTGATGTTCATTCCCAGTAGGGCATAAGGAAAGGGGGAACTAGGCCAGGAATGTAGACGGTCCCATGGACTTCTAATTAATGAGAATTTCAATATATATTGGTTCAGAAAGGAACTTCTGCAATTTAACGATTCCTAAAAATAAATGTGCTGTGTGGCCCAGTCACTCCTAGTGACACCACTGGGACATGGTCTCTAGCCTATTGTGTGACTGCTCAGTTTTATTAGGCCAGTTTATTAAGTACACTGGTATCATTTCTTTAATAAAATGTTAGCTAGCAACATAATTATCATTGAATAGCAGTAGGTTTTATTTCTAAGCAGGTACATTTGGGTTGAATATTTGTAAATATGCAGGAAAAAGTCTGGGAATGACATTTTTAGGCTGTAAGGGCACCAGTGAATTTGGGTAAATGATAATTCAGCAACTGTTTTCTGAGGTCAGATTTTTTCATATCTTGGTGCTTTTAAGCCAGTTGGCTGCAGCCTTAATAAAGATAATGTGCTCTATGAGTGCATTTCAGGTTCACACATTTGAGGACGCAGAACAATATATAGATTTAAATACAAGTATGGGATCTCTTATCTAGAAAACCAATATCCAGAAAGCTCAAAATTGCAGGAAGGCCAACTCCCATGTCGTCCAATATAAGCAACTAATTTTGAGTGACTTTATCTGTAATAAGACAACATTACCTTGTTTTTGAACTGAGCTTCATGAATTCATATTGGTGTCAAGGCAATCCTATTGCCATCTTATTTAATGTTTTTTACTTTGATTTCCTGGTACATTCTTCGCAGTGCTTTTAAACCATGTAAAAACCCCAGGTCCCAAACATTCTGGATAATAGATCAGAATAGATCAGTATGTTTCTGTTGCTGGGTGTAGTTAAAAATAGAAATACAAAAAACTGCTGCATCATGGAGCTGCTGGAACCACAACATAGTTTGAGTGAATGATTACTCTCACACACACATCATGATAGTGGGAAATAATACATACTTTTAGTAGATGATCAAATGAGAAATTCCTTGTAGCTTGAAAGACTTTCAAGGACTGTCATATAGTGCATGTTTAAAGGAACAGTAACACCAACAAATGAAAGTGTTTTAAATTAATGAAAATATCATGTAGTGTTGTCCTGCACTGGTAAAACTGATCTGTTTTCTTTAGAAACACTACTATAGTTCAAATAAACAAATTTATAGGAGGAGGAAATTGAAAAAAAATGAAAAAAAGCTATATGGCACAGGTTAAATAGTGAATAACAGATAACACCATTATGTTCTACAGAGTTTACTGTGTAACCTGATTCTTTTCTCCTTTGAATGTCTGTCCCCATTGCTACACAGCAGCTTATTTATATAAACAATAGTAGTGTTTCTGAAGCAAAACACCACAGTTTTACCAGTCTAGAGCTACACTGCATTATATTTTTATTACTTTAAAACAATTTAATTTTTTGATGTTACTGTTCCTTTAAGGAGTTTAATTGTAAAAGACCTTAAAAAATGGCAATGTGCTAGTGTCCTGTTTTGATGCTTTTGTTTTACAAAACTAATATCAAACAGAACTACCGCTGTAGATAGTCCATCGTGGTAGAGATAGGTAGAACTACGTTTGTAAAAGAACATAAATTTCTGTATCTGTAATCTGTTCCATTCATTAAGTGTTTTCTCAGTCCCAGGGCATATTTCCTCCATATGAAAGGCAGTTAGATACATTCTGTATTTATTAATAACTGGTCCACCTCCTCAGTAGTAGCTTTGGAGCTGTTTGAGAAAAGAAACCATGAAAAATTGGTGGTAATGATCGGATCATAAACGATTACTGTTCAGTTGCATGGTAGTGGATAATGTATTCGTGGCAAGTGAAGGAAGACATGCAGACCAATGAAAGTGTTAGGGGGGAGATGCCAAAGCAAAGAGAAAAGAGGCATATGAGAACATCCTTATGTAGGTAGTAATTCTACACAGTATTCACTTACCCCATCACCGGGTTACTATATAGTTGGAAATTTTATACCGTTTATTAAATTTCACAATAAGTATTCAGTAAACTGTTTTTTTTACTAGCTTGATGCCAGTTTTAAAATAAATATGACACCCTGTTTTATGGTAGGGGACAAGTAAAAGCTCTGTGGTCAAGGGAATCATACCGGACCTGGGTCTGATTCTTGGTGACAGTTAAAGGACAAGGAAACTTAAACTAAAGAAGTAAAAGGACAAGGAAACTTAAACTAAAGAAGTAGGTTAGAAATGTTGTACGTTCTGTTTTGGGTCTCTGTACCAGCCCAAGGCAATCACAGTAGTGATGTGCTGGTCGAGAATTTCTCGACCCTAACCCGCCCCCTCCCTGCCCGTATCCGACCCAGGCCCGCTGCTCCCCTTTATTTATAGACCCACGGCCGCCGTGACGTTACAAAGGGGACGGGGCAGGTGGAAGTCTATAAATTCCGGCGCTGGAAGCCGACAGTACTATGTTGCGCATTTTGTCCAGGGGTTGGCCCGCACATCACTAAACCACAGCCCTTTAGCAGTAAAGATCTGTGTCTCCAAAGATGCCCCAGTAGCTCCCCATCTTCTTTTCTGCAGATTCACTGCACATACTCTGTGCTGCTGTCATTTACTGAGCTTAGGGACCGACTCAAAATATACATTACACATAGAATTTGAAATTGAATAAACTTCGAATTCAAAAAGAATTCGAAGTAATAGCGAAATCAATCAAATTCGATTCAAAGTTTTTCCCTAAAGTCCACCAATTGACTCCAAATGGGTTCTAGGAGGTCCCCCATAGGCTAAAACAGCAATTTGGCAGGTTTTAGATGGAGAATGGTCGAAGTCGAGTTATTAAAGAGACAGTACATGATAAATTACGATATTCGAATTTTTGATTTTTTTCAAATTCAAATCTAATTTGGACTATTCCCTAGTCGAAGTACACAAAAAATAGCTCAAATTTGAATTTTCTCTATTCAAAAATTCACCTCAACCTTTCATAAATCTGCCCCATAGAATATAAATGTCATGATATAAGGCTGATTAGTAATTAATACGGATAATTACTACATGTCAGCACAGAAACCAGTACAATTCGCATCAGAATTTAATAATCAGCCCTGTAGCATCAGCTTGTATTACAGGCCTACCTCTTTTTCTGCTGTAAAATTTGTGACGACCCCTAAGCTTAGCTTCTCAACAGCTGCTCAGAGCCCACTGAGCATGTGAGTGTCGCTGACACTTTCCAAGATGATGACCCTCTGTGACAAGTTTGAAGTCCTGGATCATTGCTGCTATTGACAAGCTGAAACTGGTGCAATAATTTCAGTATATAAAACATGGCATTTTTAGTCCTATTCATTTTTATGGTTTCCTTCTCTTTTAAATCAGGTTGAGAAAAGACAAAGTCCATCAAGTTCAACCCCTCCAAATGAAAACCCAGCATCCATACCTACTTTCACATAAATTATATATACCCAAATACATATACATCTAAAAGAGCAGGGACTCTTTGCCAGAACAATGACTACGTAGTGAGGTATATTAATTATTTCACTAACCTTATTTTTAGCTAGAAATTAATTGTTTGAATACTATTGCATGGCAGTGCTACATACCCCTGGCAATATCTCTAAAGACAAGGGTAGATTGTCACGGTTGGGGTTGTTTTCTCTGGAAAAAAGGCGTTGCGAGGCGACATAATTACACTTTACTAGTATATTAGAGGACATTATAGACAGATAGCTGTGAACATTTTTCCCCATAAAGTGGATCACAGTACCAGAGGTCACCCCTTCAGACTAGAGGAAAAGAACTTTCATTTGAAGCAACGTAGGTGGTTCTTCACAGTGAGGACAGTGAGGTTGTGGAATGCACTGGGTGATGTTGTGATGGCTGATTCAGTTAATGTCTTTTTAAGAGGGTCTTGGATGATTTCTTGAACTAGGGATCATTTACAGGGGTTGAGCATGATGGTCTTTATTTAACCCAGCTTAACTAAGTAACTATAACTACTCGTGCAAAAAGTGCCTGATCATACAAATCCATTTTTGTTAAAAAGCAACAGAAATGGCAAAGTGAAAAATATCAACTATCTTCATCTGCTGGAAAATAAATATGATTTCCCAAAATAGCAAAGCTTTCTACCCCATGATCTTGAGAAATGAATCATGTAAAGCAGAGCCGAAGTCTACTTGCGTGCAATTCCATTCGGAAAGCAGTTTGCTCAAAAAAAGTTGTCACTTGCCATTTTTCTTCACTTTGTATCTGTTATTGGGCTGAATGTGACACTCAGCCTGCTCAAGGCATAGAAGAGCCATTTTTCAAGACCTGTCAGAGTTTCTGTAAAAAGTTTTGATAAGCGCCATTGGCCTGGGATGTTGTCTTTAAAATAACTCCTAGAGGCTGCTCTATGTATAAATAGGAAAAATGTTCGTACAGAACGATCCCCACTACATGATACACTTACAACTCATAAACTGGATTTATTTTTATTGCTTGGAATTTGCAGTTTTCTTAAAGGTTCACCTTTACGTTAACGTTCAGCATGTCATAAAATGGCTAATTATAAGCAACTTTTCTATTGGTCTTCGTTATTTATTTTCTATAGTTTTTTTAAATGATTTGCTTCCTTCTTCTGACTCTTTCCAGCTTTCAAATGGGGGTCACTGACCCCATCTGAAAAAGCAAATACTCTCTAAGGCTACAAATGTATAGTTATTGCTACTTTTTATTACTCCTCTTTCTATTCAGACCCTCTCCTGTTCATATTCCAGTCTTTTTTTTCAAATCAGTGCATGGTTGCTAGGGTAATTTGGATCCTAGCAACTAGATTGCTGAAATTGCAAACTGGAGTGTTGCTGCATAAAAAGCAAAATAACTCTAAAACTACCAATCATAAAAAAATGAAAACCAGTTGCCAATTGTCTCAGAATATTACTCTCTACATTAAACTGAAAGTTGTTTTAAAGGTCAACAGCCACTTTAAACCACTGATTCATTACTTAGTACAGGTATGGGGCAGGTTATTTGGAAGTTATCCTGAAAGCTACAAAGACTGTTTCAAATTACAGAAGGATCCCCAGATACCTTGCCAAAAGGTCCCATCTCTAAAACTAACTTAAATGTCAAATATTAAAATTGAAATGATTTGTGCCCTAGCAGAGTGCAACTGTATCACCAACAGAAAATTGACCATACTAGTATTAAAATGTATAATGGAGTAAACTGGCCGCAACATACATATAAAGAAGACTGGATTTAAATACAGTACAGTAGTGTCGAATTTTAGAGCTTTGTGAGCTTTTTTTTATACCTTGAATGAACTCACAAGTTGAATGGTTTCTAATCAGTGGCGGAACTACCGGGGGAGCAGGGCCCGCACCCCCTCAGGGCCCCCGGCAGTCCACGTGCCACTTTGTGGCGCATATTCCTGGCCAGTTCGGGTGTACGGAGGGGGGCGGGGGGCCCGGCTGCGCGTCCTGCGACAGGGCCCACCCCCTCTAGTTCCGTTTCTGTTTCTAATTAAGAAAAAACTCAAATGTACAAAAAAACTTGAATCACTGAATTTGAGGATAACAACCCAAAAACTTGAATTGATCGAGTTTTCGGCAAAAAACAACTCGAATTGCTCGAGTTTTAGAGCGAAATGCACCAAAAAAAACGCAAACATCATGAAGGCTACAAACATCTTTAAATGGTTCAAGGGACCTCTGCCATTGACTTCTATTTGAACTCAACAGGTTTTAGATGGTGTATTTTCAGATTCGAGCTATCTCCGACTTCAGGGTATAATCTAAAAAAATTTTTTTAAAACTTCGATTTTTGACTGAAACCTTGAATTTTTCATGGAAACAACAACTCGACCATACATAAATCTGCCCTCAAATGTACTTGCTGCTGCTTTGTATTGATAAATATGGCCTAAGGCTTATGACCACCTCTGTAATCAGAAAATGATGGCAGTAAATATACCCTTAGTAATGGCAGGAGGTTAGGGGCATATTGATTGCATTGTCAGGTTGTTGTGCCATTAGCTAAGCTGTTACAAACTGCTGATATCAAAATAGGTTAAGAAATTGTCTGGAAGTCTTTATAACAAAATGGGCATATATACTGTAATTATGATAGGAAAAACCATTAGTAGTAATTGATCTAGTGAGAAGCAATTTAATTGCATTTTCAAATAGTGACATTTGTCTTGACCCGTTATAGAGTTTCTTATATTTTTACTATGCACTATGAAGTATTTCAGTAGGGGGAAATAACTCTATCATGAGTTGTTTAAGCAACATAATCCTTGTGCTCCTTTTGCCAGACTCCTTTATCTAACCTCCCATATGGATTGTATGGCTCAATTATGACCAAGCAGCCAATGATTAAAAAAAAGCTTCTTCCAATAATCTAGAAGTTGAACTTCCCCCTTTAATTTTCAGTTCCACTTGTAGTAATACAGTTTTTGTAACATTTACTGAGGAAATGATGTTACAATCCAAACATGGCTGCTACCTTTAATTCAGTCACTTGCTTATTTCACTTAAGGTCTGGCAAGGTTATGAGAATTACCCTCGAAGACCAATGTTAGTAACCCCAGTTTCAATTGTGGTCTTGCTGCATGTTTTTTATTAATATTGGTTAGAACAGGTGATATAAATACAAATGCTGCAGTAGGTGTATAGCATCACAGAATGAGTGGGAAATTATGCCCCGTTTATAAAACAACGGCAATGCTTCATCTAGAATATGCAGCTATTATCTATTAAATATATCTATAAACTCTGGTTCCTTATTTAGCAGTAGATCCTTCCAGTGGACATGCTGTAAGAACATAATAAACTTTAAGGTGCAAAAGGTACATTTTAAGCAAGAGATATGAAGTTATGGGAGTTTATCTTTTTCATGAAAAGGTTGGATGCCAGTTATCAAGTGAGAAAATACAAGTTTTTTTTTACTCTTAGCACAGTGTTGATCCAGGAGCTGGTCCCATTACAAACCAAGAAGGAATTGTAAATAGCAAATTGAGGACCACTTCTGCGTTTTTTCATCTTCTTCTGGCTCAGCTAGATGTTAGGCAGGACTCACACGAGTCAAAGGTTGAACTTGATGTTTTTTTCTCAAAAGCAGCAGCTACTATTTAACTGTGTGTAAAGAATTCAGTGGTTTTCATGCTGTTAAGCGTGCCTTGCTTGGTCATTTATAATTCTGCTGAGGCTGGAGTAAATTAATTGCCCTTTTGACTTCTTGATAAAACCTGATCTAATATGCCAATTTCTGCTTCTGGAATGAAATTGAGTATTGACCAAAGTTGACTACTGGAACTGTAGGGCCTAAAGATTTTCTTTTGGTATTTATACAGTATAATATTTTGTCTGATTACAACTTTATCTTTGGAGCAAATACAAATATGCATATAACAGTACATTTTCTAAATATATTTAAAGCAGAACTAAAGCCTAACTAAAGAAGTAGCTAGAAATGTTGTACATTATGTTTTGGGCTTCTGTACCAGCCCAAGGCAACCACAGCCCTTTAACAGTGAAGATCTGTGCCTGCAAAGATGCCCCAGTAGCTCCCCATCTTCTTTTCCACTGATTCACTGCACATGCTCTGTGCTGTTGTTACTTACTGAGCTTAGGGACCCACTCACAATATACAGTACACATAGAATAGAAATGTCACAATATAATACAGATAATTACTACATGGCAGCACAGAAATCAGTGCAATTAGCACCAGAATTTAATAATCAGCCCTGTAGCATCATCTTATATTACAGGCCTAATTTTTTGCTTGATGATTTGCGACAACTAGGGATGGGCGAATTTGACCTGTTTCGTTAAAAATTTGCCGCCGGCGAAATGTCGCAAATGCCCATTAAAATCTATGGGCGTCAAAAACATTTTGTGGCGCGGCAAAAAAATTTTGACGCGCGTCTTTTAATTTTGACACACAACGCCATACAAATCTATGGGCGTAATTTTTTCGGCAAAACAAGGTGAAAAAATTCGCCCATCCCTAGCAACGACCCCTAAGCTTAGCTTCTCAACAGCTGCTCAGAGCCCACTGAGCATGTGAGTGTCACAGACACTTTCCAAGATGGTGACCCCTGTGACAAGTTTGAAGTCCTGGATCATTGCTGCTATTGACAAGCTGAAACTTTAGGCTGGTGCAATAAGTTCAGAATGTAAGAAATGGCATTTTTAGCCATGTTCATTTTTAGCCTTTAGTTCTCCTTTAACTAAAATGTTGGCCGCTGTATTTCAGATGAGTAAGTCTTGAGTGTGAGTGTATATAAGAACTTTGGCTGGAAAAAAAGAGCCCCTGATGTAAGTAAAGTATTTTTTTATTTTACGAACCAGGATAAGAGAGACAAGCAGGAAAAAGCTGTGTTAGAATTCTGCTTGTGCAAATGTTAGTAAGTTAATGCTTTCGGTCTATCCATTTCTTCGTTCATCTTACTGGAATGTCTTGAGTTAATGGGGTGCTTATTTGCCATTTCAGTAATTATACTGGCACACCTGTGGTTAATATGCTGATAATCCATTTCATGTAGTAATTATGCTGGCATGTCTGGGCTTAATGTGCAAATTATCCATTTTCTGCAAAAATTATACTGGCACATCTTGGGTTAATATAATTATCCATTTTTTGTACAAATTATACTAGTAAATTGTGTATTTATATGCAGATTGTCTATTTACCTAGGGCCTAGGGTATGTTTTGGCAAAATGGTGTGGTATTTAGGGATGTGTTCACAAAGTGCAAGCATGCAGTGATCGGCAGAATTTCATAATTTATTCTCTCTTTAAACAGCCCCCCAGTTATACAATTATATTTGTTGTGAACGACTTTACGTGCTTTGCCAATAAATTGATTTCCTACAAACGTGGCTTAGTTTGTTTCTGCTTGATTACTTGCTCCCCCCCCTTGAAAATATTCTGTGGACTCCCATGTCATATACTTAAAGATTTCATTAGACAGATCTTTGCTCAATTTAGCACCCATGGGGTCAAATTAGAATTTGTCATTTATTTAATGCCTAGATCAACGATTATATTTGGGTTTTTGTTTGAGCAGGTGTTGGGCTTCTTTTATGTATGGTCGCTTTCAGTTTGTGATTTGTTTTTTAATACATTTTGTAGTATGTGAATACCATTGTGTTCCTTTACATGTCTGACATTCAAACACACTGTACCTATGTATATACACACACACACACACACACACACCTACCAGTTGTAGCATTAATGAAATTATCATACTCCCCAATGGTCCCAATTTAAGCAAGGCATTCCTAGATCACAGAACTAAGAGGGCCTTAGTTATAATTGGCAGTGTTTGTTGGATTAGATTGTGTCTGGCTCTTTGTAGGGCAGAGAAGTAGAGTATAAATGCACCCCTGCAGGTCTAAAGAACATTATATAATGTGTACCAATCAGTGAAATATTGGTTAATTTTATACTTTCAAGCTCAGCCATAACATGACTGTAATACAAATAAGTGGGGCTGTGAATGGACATATGTGATGAAGAATAGCCTTTGTAGCCTTTGAAATAACAGGAAATTAAGGATTCAGCCCTGAAGGTTGTTTGGTTTCTGAAATGAAAAGGAATTCATCTTCCTGTCTATGCAGTGGGTGTCGCTGTCACAACAAGAACCACAGTATTTGCCCACTGGGGTGAATAGAATTCTGCGACGATACCATGCTGTTCATAAACTTTTATCTGCCACAGTCTGCACCTGCAGAGTGTAAATTATATTTAGTGTGTTTGCTTATTGGCTCATCCCTGTAGTGAGTAAGATTGTGTGTCTCACCTGTGATACTGGACAGGTACTGTAAGAATAGTAAAGTTCTGGAATTCTTTTGTGCTGGCAGATACAATTGATAGTTTCTAGACACGGTTGGACCTGTATTAAGTGTTTAAAAAAAAAATACAAGGTCACTTTAATAATTAGTATACAATGTTTTGCCATTTATTACATTGTTACGGAAGTGCTGTATTGGCACTGTACAATGTGGGCAAGCCTCTGTATAAAGATGACTTAACCTGATCTTTTTGTACATCACCATAAGGCAAAACTGTGTCCAGATGCCTTACAGAAAACCACAAAGCTGTGTGTATTGCACTTAAAGCTTTACGAGAAAGCACCACAGTGTTATAAAATATATATATTCTCTTATCATATGCAGAAACATTTCCTAGCCTTGACAACAATAGAGAAGAGTGTTTACTTTTTAGTATATGTAACATAAGTGGTACTTCCTTGTAATGGTGACAACATACCACCAGTTTTAACCACCAGTATTTGCTGATACAGTATAAAGGTAAAGATTCACAGCATCTCAATGTGGCCCATTGGTTTCTGACATCACTCTACAGTAGAACTGGTATTCAAATTATGCTGATTGTGTTTCAGCATCTCATTTATAAACCAATTTTGTCTAGCCAGCTCTTTTCTTCAACCCCTTCTTATAGTCAAAGGGCAATAGCTTGCACCAGATACTGAGAGAAAAGCAATGTGATGCTATTACCCATAGCTTGAAGATCATTACTTATTAATAGCACCTTTCAGGTCGGCTTTTATTTACTTTCAGAGCGATTCACAGCCATTTTTTTTGAAGACGATTGAACTCACAAATGGTTTATGCATTCCAAACCATATTTACATCAATATGCAATGAGTGCTAATGGGTCTTGTAATTTAGTAGTTCTGGTAAGAGAGCATCTTCTGTGAGGTAATGTAATCCGTGAAGAGGAAATGGTATGAATGGGGAAGGATAAATAATGTATAGTTTTAAGAGGAAAAAAGGAAAAGTGTGATCTTTCCACAAGGTTTTTTTAAATTACACAACTTTTGGTCCTTTCTGTTGCTCGTTGGAGTGTATAAGAGAGAAAGTAATCAGCCTTTAGTAACCTACCAACCTCCTCCCGTATTTCACACAATATTTCTTTTTTTTTTTTCACTTGAATTTTTATTATTTTTTGGGTTACAAATAGAAAAGAACAAAGATCACTCACTATACACAGTGATTAAAAGAAAATAGGGAAAAAAAACCAAACAGGTAAATGGGGGGGGGGTGATAGTATATAGGAGGGATAAAGATATTTTGCTCTTGGCTATTTGATATTTCAAAATGTAAGGTTGGAGTCAATTAACTATACAAGTTTTTCTTTTCCTAGTGTAGTGTTGTTAAAAGAGACAAGTGCCTATGTTATTACAGAGAGCAGGTACCAATAATATATAAGGAGCAGGTGGCAGTGTTATTATAGGGGACAGGTGCCAGTGTTATTATAGGGGGCAAGTGCCCATGTTGTTTTATGGGGCAAGTGTCAGTGTTATTATAAGGGGCAGGTGCCAGTGTTATTATAGAGGGCAGGTGCCAGTGTTCTTATAAGGGACAAGTACCAGTGTTATTATGGGGAACAAGTGCCAGTGCTATTGTGGGGAGCAGGTGCCAGTATTATTATAGGGGACAAGTGCCAGTGTTATTAGTGAACGGGTATCAGTGATATTATGGGAAACAGGTGACAGTATTATTTTAGGGGGCAGGTGCCAGTGATATTATAGGCGATAGGTGACCGTGTTATTTTAGGGGACAAGTGTCAGTGTTATTATAGGGGGCACCATGTCCGGACTGAGAATTAAAATAGGCCCTGGCATTTCAGCTACACAGAAGCCCAAACAGCCCCCACCAGCCCACTGAATACTGATTTCTATGGCACCTTATAGCAGCCCCTCTGGCATTTGCCAGAACCCACAGATTGCCAGTCCGGGCCTGGGGGGCAGGTGCCAGTGTTGTTATAGGGGGCAGTTGCCATTGTTATTATAGGGGACAAGTGTCAGTGTTATTGTATGGGACAAGTGCCAGTGTTATTGTATCGGACAATATTTATTTTTATCATACTCTTTAGAGATGGATTTTCCATGATTTTGATGATGATTTTTCTGTTTGAGTTTTGTTTCCAGTAGTGCACTCAAGGGTTCATAAGTTGGTGCAGCAGACTGGGCCAGTATCAGATGACTATCATGACTTTTGCAACCAAATTAGTGTGAATCATACAATAAAAACAATGAGGCTGCTTTTATCTAGTATTAAAGGTGCCTTTATTTGTGTGTGTGTGCATGAGCCCATAGAGGGCCAATTATTCCTACTGATCCCGTGGCAGATGGTTAGAATTGCATCAGGTGAAAAGGACTTTTATTTAGAACAAAAAAGTGACTGATGGAAATAGTTATCTTAAAATCAGCCCAGAATTTGTATAAGTAATTATTCTAATAATAATTATTTCCATCAGTCACTTTTTTTCCCTTATGTACTTACTGAGCACTGTTTTTGTGTTGAGTTTTTTTTTACCCTGCAGAATTTTTAAATAAAAATAACAAAGGCGCGCCAGTGATGCATTCTTTGGAGGGGAAGTCTGCTCTTTATCACAGCTAAGCTCATCCTTTCCTCTGAGATAAAAAGGACAGGAGTCTTGGGGCAATATTTTATTTGCATCAGCTACAATAGTCAGCGCTGCTAGTATCCCACACCCTCCCTCAAAAACATGCCGTGTATGCTAATGCAGTCTGTTATCTCAAATGTTGTTAAGTGCAGATAACATTTATATCTAACACAAGGTAAAATAATGTAATATAAAAAAGCAGGTCTATATGTCCATTATAGATAAAATTGTCATAACGTCTCCTTGTGCTTTATGGCACTGCAGTCTAGAAGAAAAACTCTAAGCAGAGAAGGAAATGAATATAAATTATGTTATTGTAAAGGAATATTGTGAGAAGGAATAAAGATAGTATTGTTATAGATGTGTGTGTTCATGTTTTCAGGTCTGACCTTTTTTGGTGGCAACAACGCAGACACAATTACTTTTAAAGAGGTAATGGAGAGCAGTGAAGCAGGAATATGGGCTCTTCACACAGAACTTTCTATATTATATACTGGAGTATAATGCTTTTCCCAGTGCATTTTAGCTGGAGTATCAAGTCAGATCACCTGATTGACTGAAAATTATAGTGCTGGCAAGATTTGGACCATGATAGATTTGCAGGAGGATGGAGCCAAGCAAAACAAGCCAAAGATTAACAAGACACAAGGTATAGGTTATGCTGTGTGACTTATGACTACAAATGTGGAACAAGTGAACTACCGAGCTGCTATTTCTGCAGTAAACTGCATCACAAGGCAGGAGAGAGATGCTGTAATGTCTGGCATAGGACACCGTTAAAATAGATTTTTCAAGTGGGTACAACACTCTTACTTTTTATGGTGGTGTGGTCTTGTGTGCTTTATATTATGTATTGTGTACTTCTATATTGTATGAGGAATATTAATTAAAAATTGGCAAAATGTCTCGACTTTTTACATTTTCCTTACCAGGCATAACATTCATTTTCAGCATTTTTCATTACCAGACATATATTTTTCTTGCACTAAAATATTACTCACCAAGAATATTTTTACCAGGGCACAAAAAGCAGAACGAATAATAATTAACATGGTGCCTTGATCTGATTTTTTTTTTTTTGCACATTCCAACCCCGCCCCCCTTCCCCTCTATTATCTGCTTATGTTGCAGTTTAGGCTTTTCAGTCTACCAGGCTGGTTCTTATTTCTTCCCATAGTTCTCCTATTATATTAATCCCATTATAAGAACAGCAGTCCATTGGATGTGCTCCAACATGGTTGCCTGTTCAGGTAGCTCCCTCTTAGTGCAGATGGCATAGTGCATTTAAGGTGGATTTTTTTCACAAAATATCTGTTTTGCCTGCACCTCCTATGAGGGGTGCCCTTTTTTGTCATCAATGACCCACAAAAATGGTTATTAGGAATCATTAGAACCCACTCTCATTATTTTGTAGTGCTTGGTCTTGTCTCAGGGAGTCATGGTATTCATCACACATGGTCAAGATGAGTATTTGCTTTGCACAGTTTACCTCCCTAATAGGAAAAAAAAATTCCCAAGTCATATTAGAAGAAAAATCACATATATTCGTGATTACTATTAAAAATTAAATTTGCATTGTAGACAGTGCCCAGTGCAAAAGAATGGGAGGGGGGAGAAAACATTATTGGTGGCAATGTAGGACAATGATATAGAAATATTATTTCAGAGGAGAATTGTGTGGAATTAGCAAGATTCCCTCTACATTCAGACCAGGCTGTTGACAGCGAGTTCTGTAAAATATTTATACCTGTTCTTACAGTAGTTCCAGTAGTCCTAAGGGATATCTTACAGACGAGGGCTTGTTTCCTTTGCATCCAAACAGGTGAGAAAATCAGATGCTAAATCATTTTACTGAACTATTCTTCCTAGTTAGTAATATACAGATCACAGATTTAAAGACAAGTGCTCTCTGGCAGTTCTATAAATATGGCATTAGAGTTGCCATGTAGACAAGTGTACTTTGTTACCAACACTCTTGGAAGAAATGCTCAATTCATTATGTGTCCACTAAACCCCTTTTCACGCTTTTTAAAATATGACATGTGTGACTTTTTACAGGTAGAGTAGATTACCGCAAGGTTTTACAATAAATTAAAGCTATGCAGCAATTTTGTCCAAAATGGATCCATATCAAATAACAAATGATTGATTCACTTGCAAAAGTCACCAGTTTATAATATCTAAAACTACAAGTGAATTTGCATTTCCAAATAAGCAGTCGGTCATTTAATGAATCAAGGAGGGTCTGTTCTTCGTGGGCAGATGAGGTAGCACTCATTATCCCGGGTGCCGGGGAAAAGAAAGACAGAAAAACAAAATCAATATACAAATCTGTGTACAAATCCGGTTATTTTGTTTTGAAATCCTGTGATGCTCTAACAAAAAGCCACTTTGAAGCAGTAAGTCAATATTGTGTTAGTTGATATTGTGTGGCGATAATTTGTTTGTCATTTAAAGAGATTATGCCGACACAGCGTTTAATTGAAAGCTATCACATCTGATGTGCTGGTTGTCAACATTTGTTAATCAAGAATGTACACGTTCAATGAAATTTGATAGAAAGGTTAAGAATAAAATGGTTGATGAAAGCTCTGTAAATAAAGGGTTCCATATGCAGTGTGGTGGTTTCTCTGTTAGATGCTATTAATATTTGTGACAATTTCAAGGTCTTCATTGCACAGGAACTTGTAAAGCGCAATGCTTGGGAAATAGGGGCCTCTATCCTGCATTTAGTATTGCTACTCCATAATAATGACACTTGATGCCAATGTCATTAAAGGAGAACTAAAGCCTAATTAAAGAAGTAGCTAGAAATGTTCTACATTATGTTTTGTGCTTCTGTACCAGCCCAAGGCAACCACAGCCCTTTAGCAGAGAAGATCTCTGTCTCCAAAGATGCCCTAGTAGCTCCCCATATTCTTTTCTGCTGATTCACTGCACATGCTCTGTGCTGCTGTCACTTACTGATCTTAGGGACCCACTATACAGTACACATAGAATATAAATATCACTATATAGTGCAATTATCATTAAAATGTAATAATTAGTCCTGTAGCATCAGCTTATATTACAGACAAATCTCATTTTCTGCTTGATAATTTGTGACAACCCCATAAGATTAGCTTCTCAAGAGCTGTTCAGAGCCCACTGAGCATGTGATTGTCACAGACACTTTCCAAGATGGTGACCCCCTGTGACAAGTTTGAATTCCTGGATCATTGCTGCTATTGACTAGCTGAAACTTTAGGCTGGTACAATAAGAAGATATTGCATTTTTAGCCACATTCATTTTTATGGTTTAGTTCTGGCATAGGCAAGAAAACACTGAATATAAGACATTTATTATGATTTTTCAGATATGTGCATTTATTTAAGAGTACTCATTAGCATAATAAAACCATAGTTTAGGGCCAATGGTGGCAAATAATCCCAGAAATCTAAATGTCCCAACAATGGTAACCCCATTTTCCCAGAGCAAGTACAGTTGCAGTTGGTCTATAAGAATAGAAAAGCAGATAAACCGTTATTTGGAAATGATTAGTTTACAGTCAATCTCCATAAACTACTCTAGGACAACTCTGTGGGTATAAACATGGTTATTTAGAGCCTTTAGACATGGGAGCATGGGAGAGTATTGCTATATTTAATTGCTTTTAGCAGTTAGTCATGGGGTTAACTGAAATGTGTTTCTATCACATTGTAATTCATATTTGTCTT
Organism: Xenopus laevis; assembly: GCF_017654675.1. Taxonomy (NCBI): domain Eukaryota; kingdom Metazoa; phylum Chordata; class Amphibia; order Anura; family Pipidae; genus Xenopus; species Xenopus laevis. The sequence goes on from NC_054379.1 coordinate 83,514,590, forward strand.
CTACATAATAGATCCAAAGTACAAAGAAGAATGGATGGCTACTTTCGAGGATCTAAGCTGCTATGTGTGCGACCTCTCTTGGTGAAATTCAGCCTACCCAGAAGAGTATGGAGCTTTTTATTCTAGTCATTGATGAGTCTGAACTGAATAAATAGAAGGATCATGCAGACTTACCATGAAGCATTGGCTGTTGCCTTTACTGCCCTACTGAAACTTACTTTAAAAACAAAAGGGTGTGGGAAGACGAATTATAGAAACTGTAAACAGCTGCATACTAGCCTGATGTAGAAGCTCTTTTTCTGGTTAGCCATGGGAGATAATGTGACTTTCTGGGAGAGACTTGTGATTGGACATCCAGTATGTAGTGACTGGAAGCAGGAGGTTGAAGGATCCATTTACCACCTGGCCAGTGTTTTCTTTGTATTGGGCTGCATGGGAGGAAGTGGATACTTTGGGCTTCTCTATGTGTACATTTTCTTTGCCATAAGTTTCCTCTGCACCTCTTTATGGGCTTGGATGGATGTCTGTGCTGCTGATGTGTTCTCCTGGAACTTTATCCTTCTTCTGATCTGTATTGTGCAGATCATTCACCTTGCCTATCAGCTGAGGACTGTGACATTTGACAAAGAATTCCAAGATGTGTACTCTGCAGTTTTCAAACCTCTTGGGATCTCACTAACTATATTTCGGAAGATCATCTCATACTGTAATGCAGAGGTAGTGACGCTGGAAAGAGATCATTGTTATGCTGTTCAAGGGAAAACACCAATTGACAAACTCTCTCTGCTTGTATCTGGAAGGTATGCCATCTCTCATTCACTCTACAATCCTACATTCATTATTTGTATGTCTGTGTTTTCTCTTGTCAATACAAAGTGTATTCAGGGACAGGAGAACAAACTAACATGCAAAAAGAGAAGCATCCTTCTTGCCTCAATGTAAAGTGTATTTGAGTTTCCAACATATGAATACTCATTGCCACTGTTTAGTTTCATTGTTATTTTTTAAAAGTCAGTAGTGCCCCTTCTTAATCTTACTTTATTCACTGATTTTCTGCATCCCCAACATACAGCACCTTCATAGTAGTCATTTTGTTTCAGTGGTAAAATAGCTAATTATTGATACCCTTGTGCCCCCCTTAGGCCCCAAGCTGAATTTGCAGGCCCCTGTAGATAATTACAGACACGATAATTAGTCCCTGTTGGCTCCTAGGTGTAGAACATGGCAAATGAGTTGATTGTAAAGTCTTTTTGTTTGTCTTTTTATTCTCTAATATTTTCTGCATTTCACATTTTACTTTTGTTTATGTGGCTTTCCTGGACAACATATAATATAATATATATTTCTTATCGAAAATGTCTCATAAATGTGAAGAGAGAGTGATATTAAGTAATACATCAGCATTTTATGAACACTACTGCGTAGGAAATACTTCATAATAAGGTTTTTATATCCTCTCAGAGCTGTGTATTTGACTTATCGTCACTATTAAATCTTGAAGGAAATAATGGACCTAGTTATTTGAAGTTATTTATATTAGGTGCAGACTTAGTCAACATTGTCACCCAGTATTTTTATGTATGACCACCACCTCTTCCATTCCAGGCTAAACTATTGTTTTGTTTTTTTTTATTGCTATTTTATGTTTTTTTGAAGTTTATAATTTTAATATTTATCTTCTTATATATATTTTAACCTTAAAAGTAAATATCTATTCTACCTCGGGGAGTCACCCTGATTTGTCAACCCCCTCCCAAACTAGTCGCCTCTATTTACACTTAAAAAGGTGACCAGTAATTCCTATCTGCTGATTGGTTGCTATGGGTTACTGCTCCTGGGCAAACTATTTTATTGCATTACCCCACGAGAGCATAAAAACTCTGGCTGGCACCTCTGTATTTGTAGATCTAAGCTTGTTATAAAAAAAAACAAAGGCATGTTCCATGTTTAATGTGGAGGTTGTTGAAGAGAAATATGTATAAACAAAGATCTAATTTGTTCAACTATTCCTCTGGCCTTTCAATGTATACTTAGAGCTACTGGCACCACCACCCAGGAAGGGAAATTATATTGTTTCTCTTAGGCTGAAAATGATTTTCAATTATCCCAGAACTAGAGAGCTACAGTCTCTGTGGTGAGGAGAAGAACTATATAATTTTTATAGTTTCATTTTTTTTATAGGGGAACTATTGCAAAAATGAAAATGCAATATGAGCTTAAATTTGTCTCTCTGTATTTTATCTTCAGATTTTAAAATTATGATTAAACAGAAAGAGAAGTTCGGCTCGTTTATCAATACTCTGCAAATTTTCCCATTGGCCAGTAACCAATATTAGCCAATCAATGATTAGCTTTTTTCAGCCAGCTGCCAGTAGGACATATGAATCAATAATTTGGTTGTCATGGGTAACTGCCCAGTTGCAAACATGATCATTGTGGATAAATATTCCATTTATTGGTCCAAGAATAAAATTTTAAATGATAGTTTTTTTATTTGTAATATTGGTTTGTAGGCAGCCATCTCAGATAATTGAGCCTGATCCTGAGCGTTCAGAAAGAGCCATGCTTTCAGATAAGCTGTTGTTTCTCCTACTCAATGTAACTGGAGGAGTCATAGCCGGACCTGGATATTTTATTACTGAGTGCTACTCTCACTTGTTTGAGGCACGAGAACATTTCTGGCAACGCCAGTGTGAGAGAGCTGTTATCTGGTTACCTCCTTGCTGGAGGGTGGGGGTGATATTAGTCCATTTTGCAGTGCAGCAGTAAAAAGTGCCTGAAGATACTCATAGCACAAGTTACTGAGGGCACCTGGGAAACTAAGAACATCTAGCCCCACATCAAATTTTCAAATTAAATATAATAAAAAACACATTTCAATGCAGTATTTGTCAGGGGCCTTGCGGCTCCGGTAGCGGAGAAGTCCGGACCAAGGAGGAAGGGTCAAAAGTCCAGTAGTCAAGAATAGTACAATTTAGAACACCCGGGGACGCCAAGGTATTACGACATATAATTAGGCATTGAACCCGTGACCCTGGCGCCCTTAAATTATGAATTTTCACACCGTATCGGCGTGATTACATCACGTGCCCGGCATAGTGCGGTGGCATTCCTGTGCAGCGCTGGGCGCCGCGATCTTCTATACAGACCAAATCGCGCGATTGGCACTCATGACAGTATTCTGTTGGTGGAGCTCTATTAACTGGTGCATTTGATATAGAAAAAAAAATGTTTTCCTGTGACAGAATCCTTTTAATGATGTATTGAAACTAACACTCGGGGGCACATTTACTAAGCTCGAGTGAAGGATTTGAATGAAAAAAACGTTGAATTTCAAAGGTTTTTTTTGGGTCCTTCGACCATCGAATAGGCTACTACGACCTTTGACTTCGATTCGAACGATTCGAACTAAAAATCGTTCTACTATTCGACCATTTGCTAGTCGAAGTACTGTCTCTTTAAAAAAACTTTGACTACATACTTCGGCATTTTAAACCTACCGGGTCACAATGTTAGCCTATGGGGACCATCCCCATCACTTTTCTAAGCTTTTTTTGATCGAAGAATAATCCTCGGATCGATTGACTAAAATCCTTCGAATCGTTCGATTAGAAGGATTTTATCGTTCGATAGAACGATTTTTACTTCAATCGTTCGATCGTAGCATTTGCGCTAAATCCTTCTAATTCAATATTATTCCGTTTATTAACCCTCGATATTCGACCCTTAGTAAATGTGCCCCCAAGACTCCTACACATGGGACACTTGCAGCAATTGATACAGAGTGATCCCAATCTCAGCCAACACAATATAATCCTGTCCTGGTAAAGCCTTCAAACAAATGATGCTGCCACAGCAGTACAGACACACATTTTCATCAGAAGAAAGTTAACTTTCCAGTAGGTTTTTGTAAAAAAGCATTTAGTACAGAGCCTTTAGTCTACTCTAGCTGGGATTTCAAGTTACTTTATTTTATTTCTCTTAAAACTCAAAAAGTTCAGTAACTGTAGATGGGTTTAGCAGCTTGAAATATTCCTACACAGCTTGTATTTTCCATTTGGCTAGATACCTGTCTAAGTTTTTGAAGTTATTAACATTGGGCAAATTTGCCCCCATAGCAACCAATCAGTGATTAGCTAGGTGCAGATAGAACAATGCAAGCAAACATTTGATTGGTTTCCATCGGTTACTGCCCAGGTGCAGATTTGACAAATGTTAATAAACGACCCAACAGAGCAGTTGAGCACTCATGTGAGTGGACAACTTTTTGGCAGTAGGTGGCTCATTGTCACGGGGGCACCTGCACTATCATTGAAATTGCAGCCTGGTCAGTGCTAACATTTCTTGCTATGCATTTAGTACAGAGCCTTTAGTCTACTCTAACTGGGATTTGAAGTATTTACTAGCTGAGGTAGTAGTATTGATTTTTTATGAAGAGCACATCTGCTCAACAGTCAATAGAAACAGCATCACATGAATTAAAATGTCACCCAAAAAATATGGAATCCGTTTGTCTGTGCAATTTCTTGACAGATTAGTATAAATTATTTGCATTAGAGAGTAATAACTACTGGAAACTCTGTTACTTGTGTAAACAAGGCCAAACTTCGGCAGGAAAGATGGTGCCCAAACAGTGTGATGAATTACTTGTTCTTAGCCTTCTATGTAAACCAGCTAAACTACACAGTGCTGATTCCAGTGATGTAAAACAGTGTCCGCAAGCACTTAGGCAGCTTAGAAAGATTTCCCACCAAAGCATATCACTATTCACACACTTGGCTCTAGTCACATCAGCTTCTGATGCTTTGCATTCCTTTCCATGGAAATAAAGGATAAACGGAACAGAATATCTTAAACATACTTTACATTAAGGCCAAGAATAGACTCAACCATTCTGTCTTTTACATTCCGAATGTCTGCTTGTGACAGATGTGGATCTGCCTCTGTAAATTAAGTTGGTTAAAATGTGAATACCCTGCAGATCTGTATTTAATCAGGCCAGCGGCATAATGGCAGTGAATTTAAATATAGCTATTTACATGAGACAAAGCCTTTGGAGGAAGACTGAATTACAGAGGGAATATTTGCTGTTAGTATGGTCTTGCATACAATCCAAACTTAGAGCAAAGACCAGCATTTTGTGCTCCCTTTTGTTATTCAACATATGATGATGGCCTCTCTTACTGTATTGCAAGGTCACAGACATCATAAAAATGTTTTTGTATTGGTCGCCATGCTGCTGTTCCAGGAATATTTAGGACAACTGGTAAAATTAATTGCACCCTACCTGGCCTTAACAATCTCCAGTTGAATGCATACACACATTCCCAGATGAAAATTTAGAACATAGCCATCAAACCCTTTTTGTGATCCCAGATTCTTTATTATCCTATGACTTATTGGTATTGACTAATTGTTCGGCATATTAACATCTCAGCAGGCTAATTTTGTATATTTTATAAATTTGGCAGGATACGAGTAACCGTAGATGGGGAGTTTCTTCATTACATTTTTCCTCTTCAGTTCCTGGATTCTCCCGAATGGGACTCACTTAAACCTTCGGAAGAAGGGCTTTTTCAGGTACAAATCTTTTTTTAAAATTGTTTCATAGAAATGCTATAAAGTTGTGGCCCTTTGTTTACTTTTTTTTAGCCTCATTTTACGGAGCATGTATAGTATTCAGTAGATTAAAGGGATAATATTTGGAGCCAAGCATGTCAGCATTTGATTCTGGGACCTGGTAGTATCTGCACGTTCGATAGAGCAAGAAGATGAAGTCCTACAGCAGAAATTGCATTGTATCTGCTACTGTATTTGTTTTTCTTCCCTTATGAAATTCTAGCCCTTTACTTATCACTCATTTTATTACAGGGATCCTGTCATCGGAAAACATGTTTTTTTCAAAACGTATCAGTTAATAGTGCTACTCCAGCAGAATTCTGCACTGAAATCCATTTCTCAAAAGAGCAAACAGATTTTTTTATATTCAATTTTGAAATCTGACATGGGGCTAGACATTTTGTCAATTTCCCAGCTGCCCCAGGTCATGTGACTTGTGTCTGCACTTTAGGAGAGAAATGCTTTCTGGCAGGCTGCTGTTTTTCCTTCTCAATGTAACTGAATGTGTCTCAGTGAGACATGGGTTTTTACTATTGAGTGCTGTTCTTAGATCTACCAGGCAGCTGTTATCTTGTGTTAGGGAGCTGTTCTGGTTACCTTCCCATTGTTCTTTTGTTTGGCTGCTGGGGGGGGGGAGGGAGGGGGGTGATATCACTCCAACTTGCAGTACAGCAGTAAAGAGTGATTGAAGTTTATCAGAGCACAAGTCACATGACTTGGGGCAGCTGGGAAATTGACAATATTCTAGGGCAGTGCTGTCCAAGTTCTGTGGTACCGAGGGCCAAAATTTTACTGGCCTATGTGGGGGAGGGCCGATAATGGAAGTCTGTGTTGGCCACTCCCCCTTTTAAACCACACCCACTGTAAACCACACCCATATTACTACAAGAACTTTTAAGATCGTATCCACATTAACAGTGGTAGCACACCAAATGGTTGGTGCTCACTGCAGGGAAATCCCTCATCACTCATGTGAAAATTTTAAGTCATGTTGAAAACATACCCTTAAATCCATATGCCTCAACCTCCCCTTTGGATAATACAACAACCCCCCGACAAATGATTAAACACCTTAGGGGCCCTTAACAACAATTTCCAAATGCTAACAAACCCCTAACAGGCTTACATCCCACAGGTAGGGTAGGGCAAGCAGAGAATGGCACACACAGGGAGGCAGGGCCAAGGTATTTTTGCACCCTAGGCAAAGGCTTCAATCAGTGCCCCCCACCCAGTCCTGCATTACCATTTCCCACCTTACCAGTCATATAGCCCCCTGTACCTGTGCCAGCACCTATCATATTGCCTCCATTTGTATCTATACCAATGGCAGTACCTTTTAAAGTTTACATATGGTAAACAGGCCCAGCATCTGGAGGGCCAAAGAAGGGGGGGTCGCGGGCCACATGCACCCCGCGGGCTGCCAGTTGGACAGCCCTGTTCTAGGGGATCCAACAGAAAAGGTAAAAAAAATTTGCAGAAATTGGTGTGGATCCGGGTATTAAGAGGGTACTACGTGTTTACTGGCAAGTACATTGCAGGTAAATTTTAAATAATGGTCCAGCCTTAGCTGCTGTTTTATGGCAGGAATAGTGAAATACCAGCAAGGTGGTCATCCTATGCATCTGTCTGGTCAAATCAATTCTGTCACTGCTAGTGATTGATAAATTCCATCCAAGTAAATAACATACATTAGGGGTAGTTCTCTGTCACCCAATAATACACCCCAAAATCCCTACTATACCTCAATATATGAAATATTTGAAAAACAAAACTGCCCAATGTCTGAAAAATAAGCAGAAAAATAAATCTTAAATTAAAGGCAGGTTTTTCAGAGGCTGAGAAAAGAACACATGTATTATTGCCAGTTAAAAGGATTCACTTTTATTTCTGCACTTTCTTTTGAAACGTTGGGTAGAAGTACGTTGTCTTAGGAGTGAGGTCTGAATTACATTTTGTGACCTTTCCCTTTAGCTTCTGCAGAGCAGATGGGCGATGGTAAAAATAGTATTATTGTGACAAACACTTGTTAAAGGAAAACTGAACACTTAAGCAACAGATATATCATATTAAGTGCCATATTAAAGAATCTTATCAAACTGGAATATATACTGTATTTAAGTAAATCTTGCCCTTTTACACCTCTTACCTTGAACCACCATTTTGTGATGGTCTGTGAGCTGCTTCAGAGATCACCTGACCAGAAATACAACTCTAACTGTAACAGGAAGAAGTGTGGAATCAAAAGACAGGGCTCTGTCTGTTAGTTGGCTCATGTGACCTAACATGTATAGTTTGTTTAATTTGCTTTTGTGCACTGTGAATCCTAGGATTCCAGGGGATGGTCCTTATTTTTTAACATGGCCTACATTGATCAGGGTTATAGTTTTCTTTTAAAGCATTTTCTATATCTATGCCGTGCAGATATTTTTTAACAAAATTAGTTCAAGTGCTTGTTTATTAAAACAATTTTTTGTGTTATTTTAATTTTCAGGTAACTCTTACTGCAGAAACAAAGTGCCGATATGTTACTTGGAGGCGGAAGAAATTATATTTGTTATTTGCAAAGCACCGTTTTCTCGCCAGACTGTTCTCACTGTTGATTAGCAGTGACATTGCTGATAAACTGTATGCTCTGAATGAAAAAGTCTTTGTAGACAGTGGTTTTCGATTTGACATTAGACTACCAAACTATTACCACAGGGCATTACCAGACCAAGAACCATCAACAACTCCCATGATCCGGATTCAGATATCTCCTTGATGGGACAAAGCACTAAGAAACCCTCACTCCTCTTATGTATAACCCGGGTGCTTTGGGGTGTTCATGCATTAACCATCACCCTCAGCAGTTCATAGTAACCTCCATATTGGTTGGGAAGTGCCATTTGACTTTATTCATCATAAACCGTACTTATTCTTTCAAATGAAATTATTTTTATACTGGAATGCTAATAGTACATTTGAATAGTACATTTGAATAGCACTGCTGCCTAATAAGTCATGAATAACAAGTTGTTTTTAATGCCAAATTAAAGTTCCACTGAGAGGTAATGTGACCAGTTGTTCTTAAAAAAAAAAAAAAAAGGGAAAATACTTTTTGCCACATGGTAAAAAAAATGTATTCATTTCTTGCTAAGCGTGTACCTACAACCATTATACTCTGGGAAGGGATATTGATCTTCCTGTGTTGTGCATTAAGAAGAATCTTGTACTGATGTATACGTCTTTCTGCTATGGATGCCTTCCCTGTGGCCCTCAGTCCGTTGTAGAAATGGAACTGCCAGCTGTTGGAATTGGAACTCAGCAGCAGCTGAATGGCCACAAGTTGGACCCATCTTTTTCATACTCCTACATCCTTGAACCATTGTAATACATTTTGTTTCCAATAACTTGGGAAATTCATTTTTGGTAGAAGTCACCATGCTGTTACAGGTACAATAAGTAAATATGCAGTTTTGTAGCCGATCTCCTTAGGAAAAACTTTATTAGTAGGGACTTGTGTTATATTGCAAACAACACAAATGTGACTTAGAAACATCTGTAGGCGTTAGTTGTGACTTAAAGTGGCAACAGTATTTTTTTTTTTAAAGGGAAAAGAAAACAAAACAAAGTAGTATTTTTTCCATTTATTTTCCTTTATAAAAAGGGCAAACCATGATTGTTTTGTTTCTTGTGATCACAGATCTGCTGCTATTATGTGTAACTGTGTCTGGACTCCAAGTCGAACTACACCCTACAAATATCATCAGTCGTATCTGTTGCTGTTGTCTTTAGTCAGTAATTGGACAGAAGCAAGCAGTTGAGTAGTACGCCTATGTATGTCGATAAGACAACGAATGTATTGTACGCACAGTAGACAGGATCCTGTTATTATTTAAAGATTATGTATTTAAAAGATGCAGTTAGTTTTATTTTATGGAAATTTATATATAAATTTGTTTTGGATTGGATTATCAGGGTCATATTTTTATGTGTACTTTTTGTCATAAACAGTTCCTAAAAGAATAGTCAGGTTTTCCATAAAAAGAGCAGTAGAATTTAATCATAGAAAACTCTAAAGAAAACCGTTTGCTCTTGCAATCCTCCTCTCTGTGGCACCATGATGTGCCGTCAGGAGTTCATTTCCCATTTTACACCAGGGAATTTTAATTGCCACAGCTCTTCCTTTGAGGACTGCAGGCAAAATGGTATTTTCCTGGTCACTATATATGTGTCAACATAAACACTGGGTAGGTATCCCCGCCCTCCATCCCGGACCAGAAAGTCCCTCCCCTACAACCTATAAAATACCCCTTCCTGGGGCCAGTAGTCTTTTTTTTTTCTCTCCTTTTTTCTTGGACCAGTTTTTAGTTCTACCTGGCTCTTAAAAAAACGAGGGGGGGTACAATTTTAAAGTACATACCACTGTTTGGGCAGTCAGTGTTTTTCCCATTATACACTCCTGGAGGACTGCGGGGTTGTCAAGAAGTTTTGTGTCCACTCGTCCTGAACGTTTGGTATCTTTTTGTTGTTCTTAGTAACACTTAGAGGCACGCTATGGTAATCTTCCTGAAGGAGGTTAATGGTGTAACGACATCTGTTTTTTGTTTCCGTCCGTTTTTGCCTCCTTCAAGATGGCGGCGATCCAGGAAGTGCCTTGCGCCAACTTCCGTGCATGCACCTAGTTACAGTGTCTGCCCTTTGTCATCATGGCGGCAGTTGGTTTTTTTTGGTGCGCGCATGGGCCTATCTAGCGTCTTGGGGATCGTGTCATCTCGGGGCAGGGCTAAAGGTTTAAATAGCCGGAGAGTTTGCTGGCGCACGCTCTCTCTTCTTTCCTGCCTCGCGGGTCTAATTTTGGCGCGACTTTCGTCAGGAACTTAAGTATACAGGTATTTCCTCTTGTAGTGATTTTTTTTTTGCAATGCTTTTTTTTTTGTTTGTGTCGTTTGTAGAGGATAATTTGTACGATTATTTGTTTGTACAGACAGCACACTAGGATATGGATCCCGTTGCCTCAAATAAAACTGACCCTAGAGCTAGGTAGGTCCATCCATTTTTTTTTGTTTTTAATTATTTTTTTCTAAGTTTTTTCTTTTTTCATTACAGTTTGCCTAATAAAAAGGTAGACGAGGAAGAATATTACAGAGTGCCAGGGATGTGTGAACCCTAGCCTGCCAAACAAAACATTTTGTGTGGACTGTTTTTCTCTGCTATCAGGAACTTCACCCCGGTCTCCTTCTATGGCTGCTGTTCCTTCCAACTTACTGGCCTGCATTTCTGAAGCAGTAGCACAAGGGGTTTCTAAGGCCTCAGCCACTGCATCTCTGGATTTAGCCTCTTCAGATGAGGAGTTATCTCAAGATCTAATCTTCAATAGAGCGGATCTATGTTTTCAGTCAAATGTTTTTCTGAAGAGGAAGTGGATTCTTCCTTCTTTGATCTGAGTTTAGTGGGTCCTTTGATCAAAGCTGTAAGACTGATTTTAGGGGCAGAGTCCCCAACTGAGGCTGCTCAAAAATCCAAGGTTTTACCACCTGGAATCAGAGCCACGGCACATTTCCCTCTGTTTCCGGAAGTGGCAGATCTGATCAAGTCTGAATGGGCTAAAGGATCTAAGAGAGTCTCTATGGCTTCCCTATCTTTTAGATTCTCTAGGTTGTATCCTTTTCTAGGAGAAGATACAAAGAGCTGGGACTCTCCTCCAGCTGTTGATTCAGCAGTCATTCACCTAGCCAAGAAGAATACTGTTCCTATTGATGATTCCTCAGTCCTTAAGGATGCCATGGATAGGAAAGCAGAATCAGAGTTGAGAAAAGTTTTTAAGGTGGCTAGGGCTGCTTGTCATCCTGCAGTAGCCTTGATTTCTGTGGCTAAAGCCATTTATCTGTGGATTGATAACCTGGATTCAGCCTTAAAGGAAGGGCAGAAATGCAGGAAATTTCTGCAGGCTTGTCTGAGCTTAAGCAAGCTGCTACATTTGTTTTGGAAGCTGCTATAGATGTGGCAAGGCTTACTGCTCGTAACATGGCGCTGTCGGTTTTAGCCAGAAGGGCTCTCTGGTTGCGAGAGTGGACAGCTGACACTCCTTCAAAGTTAAGTCTGTTTTCATTACCTTTTGAAGGGGAGAGACTGTTTGGGTCTAAATTGGATGACGTTATGACAAAGTCCTCGGGTGGAAAGAGTCTTTTTCTCCCACAAGAAAGAAAGAAGCAAAAGACTCCGTCTTTTATATCCTTTCTTTTTCAGGGATCTGAAAGAGGGAGAGGATCGTCCGGTTTGGCCGTTCTAGCCAAAGAGACGCTGCAAGATCTTTTTCTTAGGCAGGGCCCAGTTCTTCATCAAGTAGGGGTCGGGGTAGTACTTTCCAGGCTTCCAAGAAATCCTCCTGACTATTTTTTGGTGGAAAACTCCAAGGTAGGGGCCAGACTTGCGAGTTTTTCAGACAATTGGGAGAAGACGGTGTCAGACCTTTGGGTTCTTTCAGTGGTCAATCGGGGATATCTTCTAGAGTTCCTCCGGTCCCAAAGTCTTGGAAAAAGAGAGAGGTTTTGGAAGAATACCTACGACTGTTGTTGCTCAGCGAAGCCATCTTTCCCGTTCCGGAAGAACAAAGAGGTAGAGGGTTTTACTCCATTCTATTTCTGGTGAAGAAATCCTCAGGGGGTTGGAGACCGATTTTGGATTTGAAGAAACAGAATGTCTTTTTAACTCAAAAGAAGTTCAAGATAGAATCCATCCATACCAGCACTCCGGTGGTTCAGAAGGGAGACTGGTTAATCTCTATAGATCTAAGAGACCTTCGTATTCCTTGTTGCCTGCTGTTCGGTCTGTCATCAGCCCCCAGGATTTTTATGAAGGTTCTGATTCCGCTGATTGCGGAGCTTCGCAAGGAAGGTATTTTGATATGGCATTATCTGGACGATCTGCTTCTGACAAACAAAGACCCAGTTCTCTTGTGGAGGCACAGGGATCAAGTCATCTCTTGCCTTTCAGCCCATGGCTGGTTGATAAACATAGAGAAGAGTTCCCTGCAGCCCTCTTAGTCTCTGGTCTACCTGGGGGCAATTTTCAACACTTCTGCAGGTCAGGTGTCTCTTCTAGTGGAGAAGGCTCACAAGATTATTAAGAGAATCTCTCTTCTCGTCAGTGAGGACTCTGTTCCAGCCAAGGATTTTATGTCTATCCTAGGTCTTCTGGCTTCTACGATCCCAGTCACCATATGGGCTCAGAGGCACATGAGAACAGCCCACCAGGTTTTTCTTCACCAGTGGGACAGATTCAGAGAGGATTGGGCTCAGAGAATTGCACTACCACAGTCTCTGAAGGAGGATCTTCAGTGGTGGTTGAATCTTTCAAACCTTTTAAGGGGTTTTCCCCTTCATCAGATTTCTTGGGATTTGGTGACAACGGATGCATCCTCCTGAGGGTGGGGTGCTCTTCTCGACTTTCACATGGCTCAAGGTATTTTGGAGACCCCCTTAGGGCATCTACCCTCCAATATTTTGGAGATCAGGGCAGTCACGTGTGCTCTCCAAGCATTTGCTCATCTCTTGAAGTGGAAATCGGTGATGGTGAGGATAGACAACACTACTGCAGTAGCTTACATAAGGAGACAGGGCGGTACAAGGAGCACTCTGCTTTTACAAGAGGTATCTCCAATTCTTGTCCGGCCGGAAGAGAATCTGAAAGCTCTAATGGTAGTGTATGTTTCAGGGTCCCAGAATCAACAGGCAGACTTTCTGAGCAGGAGTGTGCTATGCAAACACAAGTGGCAGTCGAACCCAGTAGTTGTTTCAGCAACTTGTGAAGACATGGGGTGTGCCGAGCATCGACCTGATGGCTTCATCAAACAATTCTCAGTTGCCCCTAAGCATCCTCAAGCAGCAGCAGTAAATGCGCTTCTTCAAGAGTGGGATTTTCCCCTTTTGTACCTCTTTCCACCAGTTCCGCTGTTGTTGGCAGTACTGTTGATGATTCAGAACGAGAATGTGGAGGCTATTCTGATTGCCCCTTTTTGGCCTCGGAGACCATGGTTTCCTTTACTTCTGAAGCTTCAGAAGGGGGAGCCTTGGTAGTTACCATTGAGGAAAGACCTTCTCCTTCAAGGGCCCCTGTTTCATCCGGATCTAGCAGCCTTTTCTCTGATGGCATGGAGACAGAGCGGAAGAGTTTGGAAGACATAGGCCTTTCTGAAGCAGTATTATCAACTCTTCTTCAAGCCAGAAAAGCCTCAACCTCTAGAACCTAGTACAGAGTATGGGAGAGATTTCTTGTCTGGAAAACTCAGTGCGGTTTAGAAAAGTCTGTCCCCAATTTATCACAAATTTTGGATTTCCTACAAGAGGAATTAAACAAGGGTTTACAATATAGAACCCTAAAGGTTCATGTTTCAGCCTTGTCGGCTATGACAGGTTTTCGCTGGGCGGAAGATCCAATCATCAAGAGATTTTATGGCAGCTCTGAAGCTGCGTCCTCTGAAGAGGTCTTCTCCTTTTGAACCATTGGACCAAGCTTCTGTCTGGAACTTAACTCTAAAAACCTTGTTTTTATTGGCCATGGCCTCAGCAGCCAGAGTCAGCTTTTTGCGAGTTCTGTCAATAGACAAGGAGAGTGTGTCTATTCTGCCAGATAAAGTTATTTTGAGACCAGATGTCTCCTTCTTACCAAAAGTGGTCTCTACATTTCACCTAAATTCAGAGGTTGTCCTTCCAGCTATATCAACCAATGTGTCTACCTCGGAGGATCCCCTGCTTGAAAATCTGGATACAGTTAGGGCACTTAAACAGTATCTGAGTTCCACCGGTACCTTCAGAAGATCGAAGAGATTGTTTGTCGTCCCAGCAGGTGTAAGGTAGGGGCTTGCGGACTCCTCTTCCACTATTTCCAGATGGTTGGTCATCTTAACTTCCAAAGCCTACCAGTTGCAGGGAAAGCTAGCTCCCAAGGGGTTAAAAGCTCACTCTACAAGGGCAGTGGCCACATCCTGGGCAGCAGTGGGTAAAGTTCGATGGATCACATCTGTCAGACAGCATCTTGGAAGTCAGCTAGAACTTTCATGAGTCATTATCGGGTCAATGTTCATACAGACATGGAGGTTGCCTCTGGAGTCTTTCAGTCCTTTAACTCTAATTAAACCTTTTCTAAAGCATTGGTTGAGTTGTGTTGTTTCCCACCCTATTTTTTAGCATTGCTGGGTACATCCCAGTGTTTATGTTGACATATAGTTGCCAGGAAAAAGGAAAATTGTCTTACCGCTATTTTCCTTTCCTGGCCACTATATATGTCAACATACCCTCCCTTCTTGGACTAAATTATTAGACTACTGGCCCCTATTTTATAGGTTGTAGGGGAGGGACTTTCTGGTCCAGAATGGGTGGCGGGGATACCTACCCAGTGTTTATGCTGACATATATAGTGGCCAGGAAAGGAAAATTACGGTAAGTATGAAGACAATTTTCCTTTTTCTTTTTTTTTTGCTGTTAGGGAATCACACATGGTTAGTGGCCATTGGATGGTCAGCCAGTATTTCATCACCCATGGCCTTCAATAGTTTATATTCTGAAGTAAGGTGCTCTGCAGGTCTCTGCAAAAGCTAAGCCACCCCTAAAGGGTATTTTTGTTTTACATTTCACAATCTGATTTGCCTCTACAGCTGAACAAATGTATATGAAGTCTTAGTTAAGTTTATGAAAAATGTATTCTTATTACTATGTAAGTTTTTGGGATTTCTTTTAAACTTCCAAACCAAAATACAATTTGACTATAAAAATATATGGAAAAACTTTGGCATGAATTATAGTTTCCATTCAAATACTGTAGCTGGAGTCTTCCAAATCTTGTAAATCTCCATGCATGCACTGCATTTTTGAAAATCTTTAGATTCCTTAGATATAAAATGTCAATTCTCTACTGATTATAACATATGAACCAAATTTACCTGCATTCACTTGGCCCACACTAGCCTGCAGATTGCAATTACACATGTTGGTTAACCAATTTAGCCATTGATCATTATTGGCATGTATATTCATTGGTTAACTGGATAATGCGCTTTATACAGTCATTCTGGAACTGTGCAGATGTTGTATGCACATCTTTAGCTGCTAGATTTGTTTGTATTGAGCTAAGACTATTCTTTCAACTTGCACAAGAATTGTATGCCTTTTTAGAACTCTGTGGGGATTATTTATTAAACTCTGAATGCCAAACACCTGAAAATTTTCGGGATTTATTATACCCCGAGGATGGAAAAAGTCAGAATCCGAAAATCCGGCATCTCAAACCTGCAGAGGTTGCATATAAGTCAATGTTTTTTGTGGTTTTCGGGCAAAATCCCAAAAAAAAATTACAGTTTTCGGATGGAAAACCTGAAAAATGAGTATGATTCGTTTTTTTCACAATTTATTTGGGTTTTTTCTCCCCGAACAGAAAATTTTCTGGAAAATGTATTGACAAATTAGGGGGGGAAACCTGTGCGAGTATTTTTCAGAAAATTAGATAAATTCTGACTTTGATAATTGGGTATATATTCATGAAAGCACTCACAGCAGTTGCCATCAAGCGTGCATCAAAAAGTCATTTATTGGTGCATGGTATATCAACGCGTTTCAGCTCACAGAGAGTCGTCGTCAGGATTATGACAGGAAGTGCAACACATCATAAATAGCCCCCTCAACCAATCAGGGTAATTCCCTAATCAAACTATCACATATAGGTGAACCATTTAGGTGTATTTCTAAAACTGAGTACAAACGTCTCACACAGGTTAAACAACCACTATTCATTGACATATATCAAATATCCATCTGTGTGGTGTTTAGTGCCTAAACATATTAAAATCTTAAATGTAAATACTAGAAAAACAAGTGTAAAGGTTAAAAAACATTCATATACATAATATCTCCTTCAAATGCCTATAGTGTTACCATCTAAAATACCCACAAAATATTGTGGATAAATATAAACAAAGTTATTATATAAACTATCTAAGACACGTAGCAATAAGCTGTATACAATATTGCTAAGTTAATGTGTCTAAAAACATTGTGGAAGGAACTCTGAGAGACAGTAAAGTCAAATAAACATCTGTCAATTGAGTAATTTAAAATACATTAAATATGCTATCCAATACTCAATCTATTTAGCATTTATGCGAGCTTAATGAGTGAAGAATCAGTTTTGAGATTACTATCCATTAGAATACTACTACATTGGAAGCACCAAATCATAGATAACTAGCCAGGGAATACATTTCATTCAGCCCTTTAGGGGCCACCGTATCCAGGGTCCGCATCCACTTGGCTTCACGTTGTAGTAATAATTTAGATCTATCACCACCTCTGCGTAGGGGGGGAATGTGGTCAATAAGAACAGCTTGTAAAGAAGGCAAAGGATGTTTACATCCCAGAAAGTGTCTGGCCAGGGGAGTGTCGGCCTTGCCAGTGGCCAAAACTGCGCGTATGACAGAACGATGATTATTCATACGCATGCGGAACGTCGTTACACATTTCCCAACATAATATTTTTTTTTTGGAGGAGGAGGAGATTATGGTTGTTGAAAGAAAAGAACAACAATCATTCCTTAAATGTTAGAAATGTCAACTCCTTAAATTGGAAATAGCACTTATTTTGCACCACAAAGTAGTAGTGAATCATATGAAAGTTAAGAATAGCATTTTGTTTACAGAAATATGCTGTGCACAGGGCTGCATGTACAGTATCAATCCACTGGGCTTCCTTTAATTATTAATCCTTCTTGGAGTATTGCAAACAGCAGTCATTGATCAATAATACTTCATCATTTCCCTGTATGCTCAGTCAGATACAAAGGAATGCTCAGGATATGCAGTGCTTATAAAAAATAACAATTTTGTATACAAAATGTGTCAAATCATGGGGAAAAAGTATACTGGAAATAGAACTGAGTTATATTAGTATATTTATACAAGATGATTGTGCTCCCTTGACAGAAAAAGCAAAGTGAAGGTAAATTCACTTTTAGAAAGGTCATGAAAATGGTGGGACTGGATGTGTCTTGCTGATGGACAGAACACATTTGCACTCTCTGTGATATCCAGAAGAAATACTGTTGGAGAGTATGATTGTGTATCTAAGCCACTCATAAAGAACAGAATAATTCTCCTGTGTGTCTGCCCTTAAACAGTCTTTAACTCTTCAATCATTTCTTCCCTACCTAATTTTGTTTTTACCAGCTAATCAATCTTTTCTGCAATATTTTTTTCCTGCTTGTACCGTAATATATTATCTGATAGGGAGTCCTTGAGTAACAGTTGATACTAGTCAGGGCTGCTATCACGGGGCTCCATACAACAACATTTTCTAGAGTCCCTCTGCAAGTTAAAAAAAATATTTGTGGCCTGGCTCCCCCCCCCCACAAGTGAAAAAAACATTGGTGGCCAAGACCCCCTTCAAATTAAAAAAGAAAACATTTGTGGTCAGGGGCCCCCCACAAGTTAAAAAAAACAAAACATTGGAGGCCAAAACCCCCCCCCCCCCACAAGTTATAAAAAAACATTGGTAGCCAGGGCCCTCTTCAAGTTTTAAAAGAAAAAAAAATTGGTGGCCAGGGGCTTCCAATTAGGAAAAAAAGAAAGCTTTGGTGGACAGGGCCCCCCAATATGTAAAAAAATATTCACAATATTCAATGAAACTTACCTTTAAAGGTCTTCTTCGTTTTCCTCTTCTTCATCTCCTTTTTTTCGGCTCCTTGCTGTGCCCCCCTGATGGCGGCCCTGATACCAGTATATAGCATGCTCTCAACCTCCGGCAATCTCCTTCCATTGTTCTTTCTGCCAGTGTATTGCAAAATTATAGGTTGATTATTATAGTGAACTCTATGGTTCTCCTGAGAATTGTTGTGTTTTTGATCAAACTATCCTTTCTTATATTTGCCCTTTCACTTGTCTCTACTGATCTCTTTTCTCAAACACCTACATTCTTGCCTGCCCTCCAAGCTTTTCCTTCCAGCCCTGCAGTGTACTGTTTTTTTTTTCTTCATCTTCTTTCTATCAATACACATTATTTTTTATTGTTTACCCCCTCCCCGTTTATTTCTTTCCTCGTTCACTCCCTTATCTCTTTAATTATTTTTTTTACTTATTCATTTTGACTTTTATTTCCAACATAATAGAATCATGGGCTTTTCTATCACAGCAGATCAGCATAGGTTTAATTGATGAGATAAAGGTATAGGATCTGTTATCCTGAAATCCATTATCCAGAAAGCTCTGAATTATGTGAGCTATCTTCCATAGACTCCATTTTAAGTAAATCTAATTTTTAAAATGATTTCCTATTTTTCTGTAATAATAATAAAATAGTACCTTGTACTTAATCCCAACTATGCTGCATGAATCCATATTGGTGGTAAAACTATTAGATTAACTTTATGTGTAAATGATTTTTAGCAGATTTAAGGTATAGAGATCCAAATGACAGAAATATACCTTACTTGGAGTACCCCATGTTCCGAGCATTCTGGATAATAGATCCCATAAACGTATGTGTTGCTATTTCATCATAATATCTAGTTTCTGAATACTAGGGCCTAAGTCCCAGCACAGTAACAAGATGGTTACTTATTGCAATAATCTGCATTAATAATAATAATTAATAAAGGGTGCCTCTGGGCAGATTGAAGTGGCAGACTAATGCCAGCAGAAAGAAAGGTTTTCACCTTGCCTCATTACAGAAGCGGCCCTGGCACTGCTATCATCTTCAAGGTGTCAATCCATGTGTGAAGATTGATATGACTGTCATCCAGCTGGAAGATGTAAGTTTGTTGGACCAGGAGCAGCGCCAGGGAATAAATGAGTACCAGTATTTTAATAAATAATATTGTCATGATATCCTCAAGGGCATTCATCATTACTAAAAGCAATTTCACCCCACTGACTGCTAGGTAACTTTTTGCACCTGCCTGTATACTTTCCCTGTGAAGGTATTATGCACAAAATGCCAAGCAATACACCCAAAGCTGATGTAAAGTGCAGTTAACTGCTACATAACAGACTTTGATTAGCACATTTTTCAGTAATGATATTTATAACTATTATTTTCTGACAGTATGCTGTTACTAGCTAAACTGAAATGACTATACAACATTTGACATTCCAGATGATGCCGAACTACAGCTTTCCCTATCCGTTGAGCAGGTGAAAGTGAAGGCAGGATTTGCACTTCTTTAAAGGGATACTGTCATGGGAAAAAAATATTTTTTCAAAATGAATCAGTTAATAGTGATACTCCAGCAGAATTCTGCACTGAAATCCATTTCTCAAAAGAGCAAACAGATTTTTTTATATTCAATTTTGAAATCTGACATGGGGCTAGACATATTGTCAATTTCCCAGCTGCCTCAAGTCATGTGACTTGTGCTCTGATAAACTTCAATCACTCTTTACTGCTGTACTGCAAGTTGGAGTGATATCACCTCCTCCCTTTTCCCCCCCAGCAGCCAAACAAAAGAACAATGGGAAGGTAACCAGATAACAGCTCCCTAACACAAGATAAGAGCTCACTGGTAGATCTAAGAACAACACTCAATAGTAAAAACCCATGTCCCACTGAGACTCCTTCAGTTACATTGAGAAGGAAAAACAGCAGCCTGCCAGAAAGCATTTCTCTCCTAAAGTGCAGGCACAAGTCACATGACCAGGGTCACCTGGGAAATTGACAAAATGTCTAGCCCAATGTCAGATTTCAAAATTGAATATAAAAAAATCTGTTTGCTCTTTTGAGAAATGGATTTCAGTGCAGAATTCTGCTGGAGTAGCACTATTAACTGATGCGTTTTGAAAAAAACATGTTTTCTGATGACAGTATCCCTTTAACATCTATAAAGCTGGAGTTAACTGATCCCTTGACTAAACCTTTAAACCTGACTGCATTCCATGAATATAGTTTTACATGGCAGTAGCACTGATGTTATCTTTATATATGTTTGTTTTCTGTTATTATTTACCTTTAACTAAGGTAACATCTTAAATATACAACATGAAGAATGTTCCTGGATGCATGCTAGTATTTGCTTTCTGACCTTCCACAAGGCTGCATAAAAAATAGTGCGTTTCTTCCAAAACTTGAGACCATATTTCATCCATGACAGGCTGTTATATTTAGACTTTTCTTTCATAATTGTTCTTACCTGATTGGCCTGAAGCCCCTCTCCTGGGAAGCTGTTTCCAGGATCCAACACCTGTCTGTGATAAAGTTTTTTATTAATACAAACCTTAATTCATTGGAATGACAGGGTATTTGCAATACTTGTCACTTCTGTATTTAGTATGTCATAAAGCCCATTAGTGCCTTATAGTATGTGCAGTTCCCCCTTTTTAACATTTCTTTACATCCTGCAGTACAACTACATCTCAATGCATCTGTTGTTACAACTCATATATGAATATGAAACTCAGCTACAGTTCTGAAAATTGCTCATGCATTGGCAGACAATTCTTTCTAATACAAAGAGCCTGTACATGGAGAGATATTGGTGTGTGTCCTATATATGCAGGGTTGGCAGACAAGGTATCTGCCTTGAGCACTGGGCAAGTTGGGGTACAGTCAGCAGTGTTCCTTGTAATTCTCTCCACATTTTACTTGTCAAAGTAATGCCCTCCATATACTAAAAAAGTGTGCTATACCACAGTCATGTTAAACTTGTGCTTGGCCCCTGGCAGGAGTGGTTGCTTTAACTATTGGTTATGCTTCCTCAATCTGAATTCGTATTGGTGGGTCTTCCTATAACTATGTACTGTATATCTGAGTCCAAAGTGATTATTTCTAAGTCTATTCAGATGCAAAGAAACTGGTATGGAGCACACTTCTTTTTAAAGTAAAAAGTGAATGTAAAAGAGTGCAAAAAGGACACAAGGAGGCATTACAGATTAACAGAGCATTTGGTGATATTTGAGAGAGCAGCCCTTGTGTGTGTGTGTGTGGGGGGGGGGGGGGTTAACTGAGCCAAACAAAATAAAAAGGAGAGAATGGTACATATGGAGAGAGAAGATGGAGAATAAGCAAAAGTGGTATGGGGTAAGGTGGAGAATATGTGCAAAGTAAGGAAAAAAGACAGGAGAGGAGAAAACAAAAAAGGAAGAAAACACTAAGGGGCAGATTTATTAAGGTTCGAGTTGTGTTTTCCACAAAAATGCGAGTTTTCGAGGTTGTTTTGCAAGTTTTCTGTTGAGGTCATGTAGAAGTCAATGGCAGAGGTCGATAGCCTTCATGATGTTCGAGGTTTTTTTCGGACGGTTTTTGCCCAAAAACTCAATCAATTCAAGCGATTCAAGGTTCTTTCTCTGGGTTTGTTAACACCAAAGTCATGAATCAGATTTATCCCATTCAAGGTTTTTTCTTAAATAAGAAACCATTTGAGTTCATTAGCAGTAAAAAAAACCTCTAATATTCCCCTTAAATTGGAAGGGTTTTAGGGTGTGATTCTTCTAGTAAAAAAAGTTTTAATATCTATTTTTTTCAGTAGTAGATAAAAAAATACATTGGGGAAAGGGAGTGCAGTTACTTAGAACACCTAGGGGCCCATTTACTTAGCCCGAGTGAAGGAATAGAGGAAAAAAAACTTTGAATTTCGAATGTTTTATTTTGGCTACTTCGACCATCGAAAGGACTACTTCGACCTTCGACTACGACATTGACTTCGAATCGAACGATTCAAACTAAAAATCTTTTGACTATTCGACCATTCGATAGTCGAAGTACTGTCTCTTTAAAAAAAAAACTTCGACCCCCTAGTTCCCCACCTAAAACCTACCGAAGTCAATGTTAGCCTATGGGGAAGGTCCTATCTTTTTTTGGTCAAGGAAAAATCGTTCGATCGATGGATTTGAATCGAACGATTCTAAGGATTTAATCGTTCAATCGAATGATTTTTCGTTCGATCATTCGATCGAACTAATTGCGCTAAGTCCTTTGATATTCGAAGTCGAATCCTATGCCAATCCTACGGAGGCACTGCAATGTTGTGAAGCTGTCATATACAGTGGCACAGTCAAAGTTGTAAACTATTCCTCAATCAATGAAGGATTTCTGAAGTAGAAATAATTCTAAAACAGAACACTTTTTCAAAGTTTAAAGGGACTGTTAAACTTTTGTAGGAGCACATAGGCTCCTTGGCCTCCAAAGCCATTCATTTATTGCGTTTGCTATAATGCAATTCTAAATGGTCCAAACTACTGACCTTTCAGAATACATAAAATGAGCATGAATTGCATTCCTGGATGGTTTGTATTGTATCAGTTCCCCCCCCCCAAAAATATATAATTTTATTAGATTACATAAACTGAGAATCCTAGATTTATTACTCATTGCTCATGAAAGCTTTGGGTCTTACTAAAACCTATTGACAGTTGGCTGACTTATACCTAAGGGGCATATTTATCAAGAGTCGAATTTCGAGGTGACAGGAGTTTTTTTTTAACTCCCATCAACTCGAAATTTGAAAAAAAAAAAGACCAATCAAGAATTTATTAAAAAACAATCTAAGTTTTTAACGTTGGGTGAATAAGCTGTATTCGAATAGTTCGAAACGAAGTTTTACTCCCATTAGATTTTTCAAAATCCACCAAATGACTCCTAGGAGGTCCCCCATAGGCTAAAACAGCAATTCGGCAGGTTTTAGATGGCGAATGGTCGAAGTGGAATTTTTAAAGTACATGATAAATTTTATATATTCGAATAGTCTAAATTCGAACTAATTTTGTACGATTTGATAGTTGAAGTACACTAAAGATAGCTCAAACATCTAATTTTTAAATTCGCATTTTCACTTCGACCCTTGATAAATCTGCCCCTTAGTGTTAGGTTTGTATTGTATCAGTCCGCCCCAAAAAATATATAATTTTATTAGATTACATAAACTGAGAATCCTAGATTTATTACAGCTTGCTCATGAAAGTTTTGGGACTTACTAAAACCTATTGATAGTTGGCTGTCTTAAACCTAAGTGTTAGGTTAGTCTTGAACATTATATTGTTTCATTCTGGACCTAGTTATTATTTCATTTTTATTTCATCTAGTTGTCTTATGCCAACAATCTGCTGGATTCATTTGTCATCTATGACATCTAGGGAAAACAGAAAATTTACATAACAAAAAGCTTCATATTTCTGCACAGTAAAGGCTGGAAAATCTGGCAGAATAGTAAATAAATGAATTGTTTAATCATTGTTTTTTTACCCAAGGGAAATCCAAATCATCATGGCCGCTTTGCTGTAAGACAAAAGATTCAGGGATGTTTGACACCAGCAGCTGGTTTAGTAATTGCTGTCTCCAAAAGAAACAAAATATTTATCACAATAGAAGAGTGGCAATGAATAAACATTTTTTTTTTACTATAAAGCAAAAAAAAAATTTGGGCACGTGTTTTAATATGTAATTACATAACATATCTGAAAATGGTTAAACAAAGTCTGTGATTTAACTGCTTTGTTTTCAGCATTTAACCAGTGTACTTTTATATCTAACATAAGTTTGGGTTTTTTTCTTTGCTCAAGTATATGGGCAGTTATTTGTATTGTATCACACTGTGCAACAGGAAACATCTTGCTAAATAAAATGAAAAAAGCCCCAGAGAAATAAGCACTGTGCTAAATGAGTTCTGTGTGTGCAAGGGATAATTAGAAATCAGTACAGGCAAGGGCTGGGGTGGGGAAATTAAATCATATAGATCTTGTTATCCAGTATCCATCCATTGCTAATTCTTGCTCCACAAAGCATATCACATGCAAAGATTGAATGGAATAAATCATTCCAAATCATAACAAATTTAAAGCAGGAATTTGTTACTAATTACTACTACTTACTAGTTACTAGACTTAATATTGTTAACATTCTTTTGAGATATATATATATTTTTAGGTGGTCTGTGCCATTTTGAAGCACCAATAAAGCCCCTAAAACAAACTTTTTCCACTTATTCATCTACTGAAAATAATGTGTTATGTTTGCCCTTAGGTGGAACAGTATTTTTAGGTTTGCCTATATGCTGGTATCTGAACACAAGCATGCACAACTAGCAGTGATGCCACTTTGCATATTTGCAAGGAAAAGAAGGCATAGAATAGAAATAACTGCAAGCAATATGAAGACAGGTTTTACTTTCATTATAAGTATGATGAGTAGCATATTGACAGAGCGCCAGACCCCTCCACAAAAAATCTTTGGAGGGACCCAGCTTACACAGAAACATGCAGGGGGCATTTGAATGCTGAAAAGAAGCAGTAAAGCAAATAATTCAAATACGGGTATGGGACCTCTTATCTAGAATGCTCGAGACCTGGGGCTTTCTGGATAACAGATCTTTCTGTAATTTGGATCTTGATTCCTTAAGTCTACTACAAAATCATATAAATATTAAATATACCCAATAGGCTGGTTTTGCTTCCAATAAGGATTAATTGTATCTTAGTTTGGATCAAGTACAAGGTACTGTTTTATTATTACAGAGAAAAAGGAAATCAATTTTAAAAATTTGGATAAAATGGAGTCTATGGGAGACAGCCATTCCTTAATTCGGAGCTCTCTGGACCTTAAGTAGACCTTAAGTCTACTTAAAAATTATGTAAACATTAAATAAACCATATAAGCTGGTTTTGCTTCCAATAAAGATTAAATATATCTTAGTACAAGGTACTGTTTTATTATTACAGAGAGAAAGGAAATCATTTTTAAAAATCTGGATTATTTGATTATGATGGAGTCTATGGGAGATAGCCATTCCGTAATTTGGAGCTCTCTGGATGATTGGTTTCCGGATAACGGATCCTATACCTGTACTAGAAAAAAGATAAAATTAGGACCAAATAAAGTTTTGCAAACAGGCTATTCTTTAATCTACCAGTAGTTAACCTGAAGCTGAAACACCCATTTAATAATAAACACAGACTGAGGCTATGGGTTCCAATATTAAAAATACCTTTAACTTACAGATCAGATCAACAAAGTTTTTAAATTCTCTGTGGTGCCCCACAAATGTGTATATTTTAATAATTAATGATTTAGATAAGTTGTTCTATGTGTACATGTGAATAGAGGAGCTATTTTATGTTTTTATTTGAGTGAATCAATGTAACAGACTGGTCAGTCACTAACTATTTATGTATATTATAATGGGTATTATAGCAAGATTCATATTACATTTTTTTTTACATTTATATTTGGTTTAGTGTTTGCGTTCGACAGATTCAAAATTATAACTCAGTATGCCTACTCTAGTTTCTGCCTAATAAGCATGCATACAAGCTAACCAATATCAAGCTGTTCTGATCTAAGACACTACAGCCTTGTTTTGGCACTTGAATTTGTATTATTTCAAATGCAAAATGCATACAGGAAGCCTATAGCAAGGCATAGATCCTGGGGAAAATGAGTATAGGAGAAACAAAGTCCCTGCAGTTTTCTATCAAGCAGGATCTCTGGGTAGGGATGGGGTGTTCAGCGTTATCCATAAATGTATGTGAACTCTGGAAATCTTTCCCTTGTCAATATAATTTCATTGTTGAAACCTCCTAATACAAGTTTAATTAATCTAAGCAACTGTAGTATATTAAGAGCTTTGAATGTTGCCTTTAAACCCAGTGCTACAGTTTGTAGATCTTTTACAAACGTTCAAGTGCATACTAGAAATGTAACCCTTTATCGACTGAAGGAACCAACTGTGATTCAGAAGGGTTACATCTCTTTTAGGCTTGCAACTGTTAACTGTAACCAAAGCATCAGTCACTCTGCATACGCAAAATCATCCGGTGAAAGATGCTGATTTTTATTGATGATATTTGCATCGGTTGCATTTTGTATAGCTTCTGGCTTATTATTTCCTTTTTCCCCATGTGTACAATACTGTGCATAAATCCATAAGTCAAATAGGAAATAGGGATTTGTACTGATATGTATACATTATAATATACTTGGGTAAACTTTTTTGAGAGACTGAAACAACCCAGCAGTTTATATTCATATTATTACGTGATTTTTGTTTTCTAAAAATGAATAGAAACAGAAGTGCTTTCTATACAGTTTATTTTCTGTCACAGAGATCAAGTGGAGATTATTCGTTCTGTATGTTATACTCTGTTCCTTGCTCACAGAGAAAATGTAACACTTAGGGGCAGATGTATCAAGGGTCAAAGTGAAAATTCGAAGTAAAAAAATTCGGATTTCGAGCTATTTTTTGTGTACTTCAAATTCAATTCAAATTTTTGAATATCGAAATTTATCATGTACTGTCTCTCGACTTCGATGTCGACCATTTGCCATCTAATACTTGCCATATTGCTGTTTTAGCCTATGGGCTATGCGGGGCCTCCTAGAACCTATATGGAGTCAATTGGTGGACTCTGAAAAACCTGTTTGTTTTTTTTGGAAAAACTTAAATTCGTACAATTTTGAATGAGCTATTACTCAGATTTGTACAATCCGAATTCGGCCAAATTCGAACTAATACAGACTATTCACCCGCAAAAAAACTTTGATTTTCTTTAATAAATCTCGGTTGGTCTTTTTTAATTCGAATTTCGAAGTTTTTCAAATTCGAAATTCGACCCTTGATAAATCTGCCCCCAAGTGTACTATTGAGGACATTCTTAAATAATTGTTAATTTTTTAAAGCTTCAATAGGTTTTTAATACAGTGCTACGTAATATGTTGGCGCTATATAAATACATGTTAATAATAATAATGATCTCACCTCAATCCCCAACTTCTACCTTGAGCTTGTATTGTGGATAGGGGTGACCAACAAGCAATCACCATATGATATACTTACAACTCTATGAATGCATTTTTGTTAAAACATTACATTTTTATGTTTTGCAGACATTTTTCATATACTGTATACAGCACATCTGGAAAAATGTACTTCACAATTTACTACATCTAATAAAAATCTAATTCATTTGCTCATACAATGCCATTCTGCCTCTTAGCTTTAACAATATCTCAATTAAAAGTTAATTTAATATGTTTATAATAATAAAAAAACACTGAAATGGAACATATTTTTTTTATAAAATATTCATCAGTAGAGTAATCATTCAAAATATTCTGTTGGATTTTTGTCTTAAAAACTACAGAGACACAAATTTATATAATGGAGGCTTACTATCACATAAGGCATGTGTAGGTGGTCATATATTGGGAAATTTGGCATGCCCATTTTCAGCTTTCTTGCAATGATGTACTATTATCCTGTATGTCTGTCCAAGCCTAAAATGCTGCCTGGTAAATCCAATTTGAAATCCTATTGGCCAATAAATGCATTATTATGGGAATCTGTTTACCAGCCAACCATTATTCTGGCCTAAATTACAAGTCAGATGAGAAAAAAAATATTTTATGAGCAATTGTTTTTTAAAGCAGAAATTTAGAAGGCAAGAATAGAAAACAAGGGTTTGATTGCTTCATTTTCAAAGCTCTGTCCCAAAAGAACTTTAAAGTATAATGATAATACAAAGATGTAGGTCGAGATTAACGGTCTATAGAAAAAAATATATAATTGTGTTTAAAGTGCACAGTGAAAATACAGGGAGTCCCCAGGTTACAAGCATCGACTTACATAGAATTCACACTTACAAACGGAGGCTATACAGTAATGTACTGTGGTTTGCTTTTCCTTGGCTTTAATAAACCACCTGCCCCAACCCCCTATGGCAGAAATGTAAACATAAATATGCACAGAAATGTAAAAATGAATACTACGTGTCACGATCGGTACCCAAAATCCAGAACAAATGCTAGGCTCCCTGGTCTCGACTCTTGCTTCCGCCTTTAACAGCCGCCTTTCACCTCGGAAGGAGCCCTTGGCTGATTGGATGCTGTCAGGTCTTATTAAGAGAGGAGCCAAGCTAAGGGTTCTGGACGAGCAGAGGGACACGATCGTTATCAAAGTCTTTTTAGGCAGAAAGTCACAGTTCAAGGAACCGACAAAGGTGTAGTCAAATCACCCCGGGTCAGTGCGGGCAGAATACTAGGAACTCGGACAGGCAAGGGTCAAAACCAGAAGATCAAATCAGAAGAGTCAAGCCAGGCACGGGTCAGATAACGGATTTCAGAATAGTTGGATAACAGGCCAAGGTCAGGATTACAGAAGTCAAGGAAAGTCAGGCAGGCAGGGGTCAAAACAGGATTCAGATGACAGAATAAATATCAGGAACTCACAAGTGGAACCAAACAATGGGCAAAGATTTGTACGATGACGCAATCATGCTAGCGTGATTGCGCACAGAAAATCCAGAAGTGCGTGCCACGCATGCCCTAAGGCAGAGAAACGCAAGACACCAAAGAGGCAACACCACACGGCGGCCGTCCCCGCCAGGGTGAGTGCCCCTTATACTATGTTAAGACAAACATCTGTCTAAGTTGTATTTAATGAGTAAATGTACTTGTTCCAATTTATATACAAATTCTCTCAAACCTACAGACCCTATCTTGTACATAACCTGGGGACTGCCTGTATGTATAATGGATTATATTCCTGAAACAAATTGTAAGCAGCTAATACACAATACTTATGCACTTAAGCAAAATTAATCTCTGTGTTTAAAGAGATTAGTTCAGTTTTAACAAGGCCATTAATTCTAATTTTCCTTGACTCTTGCCTAGAATAGTAACAATGGAGTTGCAGAAAGCATTATAATGCCTCAACCTGGAAATGTGAGGAATTTATTTGAAGAGTTGTTAAGGGATCACGTGTATTGAGCATTTATACCCCTTTGTCCAATATAAGTTTAATTGGCACAGCTTGTGCTCAACATACTTTTTGCATATTGTTTTTAATCACAAAAATATCTATGTTTTGTATTATTTCTTGAACTGGGCAAACAGGGATACTAAAGCTACTCCATGTTTGGTCAATGCATAATTAGATTACTAGTGCACATTATCTACCTTGCAAGTACATAACTCAGAGAACCTTTTTTTCTCTGGTTGCCCTGTTCAGTTCAAAAAATTACCAAAACCATTGATTTTTTTATGATAAAAATTAAAAAAGTGTGTATATGTTTATTGTACGTGTGTTGAACTAGGGGGTATACTGTCCCATTTGTCCTAGAAATGACATTTTAAGCAATAGTATGAAGTTATGGAGGAAATATGATGTCAAACACTTTTACTGGCTTTTATGATTAATAAATAGAAAGTTTGGTATTGATGTTGCAGTAGGCAAAAGTCTTCTTTTCTTGTGCCAAGGCATTTTGCTGAGGTCTTGCTGGTGTTCAGTGTGCACGGGTAGGGGCAGGGGCAATCCGCGGGCTGCTGCTGCCTGAGGCAGCAACCCCGATGCCGCCCCCCTCTCCCGTTCCGCGCTTAAAAGTTTAGCGTCGGAGCGGATCAAAAGGGGCTGCATCGCTAACGCAAAAGCACGTACTGCACTTTCTGCACTAGCAGAGCCGAATTTCCGGTTGAAATCTGTATACAAAAAAATATAGGGGGCATTTAAAGAAATAGGTTTGTGTTTGTTTAAATATGAAAATAATACTTAACCAGTAAATCCATGCAGGATGTGTCATGGTAACAGGGTCATCTGGTCAAACTAATAAACTGGGTGGCAGATAAGACTGTCTAAATCAAAGATTATAACCGTAGAATTTAAAAATATTCAAGCTATTTATACCCTTTAGGGAACAGGTCAGTGTAAAACTAGATAAACAGGCCATGCAAAATAAAAAAATGTTTCTAATATAGTTAGTTAGCCAAAAACGTAATCTATAAAGGCTGGAGTGACTGGATGTGTAACAGAACAGAACAGAACAGATCTTCCTGCTTTTCAGCTCTCTAACTCTGAATTAGTCAACAACCTTAAGGCCACATAACTGTTCAGTGAGTTTGCAATTGATCCTCAGATTCAAAAGCAACAGATATGACCTATGTGGCCCCCCCTCAAGTAACTGATTGGTTACTGCCTGGTAACCAATCAGTGGAAACCAAGAGAGCTGAAAAGCAGGAAGTAGTGTCCTGGCTATTATGTTAGTCATCCAGTCACTCCAGCCTTTATAGAAATATTTTTTTATTTTGCACAGCCTATCTATTTACCCAAATTGTATTTTTATACTAAACAAATCCTTTAATGGTGCACTGGTGAAGGATTTGTGATTACTGATGGATAATACATTTAGCTGTAGCAAGCGATACCAATCAACAACAGCATGCAATATAATGTCTGGCATAAAAAGGAATATAGATTCATTGGAAAAGACTCCTGATACACCATATTAGCAAACATAGGCTACCCATTATGACCAGTATGCTTTTTTGTAACCATTTTATAACTTAAAAAAAGCAACTGAAATTTGTAAGCATGTCTATTCTTGTTTGGTCCTTATAGAATCATGGAATATTCTTTTTCCACTGTTATACAGAGTCTGTAAGGAAAATATAGTCTGTTTTCTGACCTACCAAACATCAATATACTTGAAGAAAACACTGAAAACCCTTCACAGAAGTCACATAGCTACAGTAGTGGCTTAATGTTCTCATGCTATTGCAAGATTTCTGAATTTCTTACAGCAGATGAGCCTAAAATTGATGTAACACAATTATAGAGAAAAGAACAGAAAAAAATGAATTAGCTCTAATTAACGCTGGGGAATGTTAGGCTGTTCCAGACATTTTTCTTCATGATGTACACAGTTGCAATCTTGTTTTCTTCTAAGAAAAGGTATTAATACTAGACACGGTAAATTAGAAGATGCAATCAACATTTTAGGAAAACATATGCAAATGTTTCTGCATACAAATTCACTCCACAATATACAAGTTTATCCTGCTTATGTTTACCAGAGCAAGTGGTTAAAGAATCAAAGTTGTCCTCTTCCAGGATAGTTGCACCTAAATAGGTAAATTACTTCTTATTTAAGACAGCTTTTGAATCTTGACAATAAGTTACCACAAAAAATCCAGGAGCTTTTTTTTTAGAACTTTACCTCAAACACCATTTTACTGGGGGGGGGGGGTTAATTTTCCAGTTATTTAACCAGAAATTTGAGTTTAATGCAGAGAGTGTAATTGCGCTTCCTGCTGTAATGATGCCGACCCCCACTACACTCTGTTTGCAAGAGAGAAAAGCATAATGGAGTGAGGGGTGGCGTCTTTGGGTTACCTAGAATCATTCGGGTAAATCACTGTGGGTGATTTACCCAAATCTATGTTCCTGAGAGTCTCTTGTGTGCTGTCATACAGTAGATGCCCAATTCTCAAAGACAGCAGGAAGAAATATTATGTCAAAAAAATGATCTCAGTGCAGAAAAGTCTACCTTAACCCCACCCATAGTCACAGTGCACAAAGGAAAGCCCTGTCTGCTGACATTTTGGCAAATAGAAATACAGGCAAAAATGTGAGGTTGCAACAACCTAGAGGTCATTTAGGGACCTATTTACTAAAACTTGAATTAATCTCATTCTCTTACAACAAAGTCAACCAAACTCCCTACCACAAATGAAACAAATGTATCAATAGAAAAAGTCTGCGACAAAATCGATCAATTCATATTGTACGATTGCCGATCCGAAAACTCAATTTTGTCGAATTTATGCTGAGAAAACTCGACTTTATCAGATTATCCAGCACAGATCCCGATGTCAAGAAATACATAACTTCAGGGACATCTGCCATTGCCTTCTACATGACCTGGAAATTTTTGAGATGGGAGTATTTTCTGGATTTTTAACAGCTTTGGGGAATGATACATTTCTTAAATGTCTGAAATTAGACTGCTCTAAAGAGTTATCGGTAATGGTACCATTCATTATACCAGAAAAAAAGTACTAGGGCCACAGGCACTATGAGAGGCTGGTGATTTTGTGTTTAGTTAGAAAGGCCAAGACTTTGTCATACAGGTATGGGATCCTTTATCCAGAAACCCGTTATCCAGAAAACTCCAAATTACAGAAAGGTCGTCTCCCATAGACTTCATTATAATCAAATAATCCAAATTTTTAAAAATGATTTCCCTTTTCTCTGTAATAAAACAACAGTACATTGTACTTGATCCAAACTAAGATATAATTCATCTTTATTGGAAGCAAACCAGCTTATATGGTTTATTTAATGTTTACATGATTTTTAAGTAGACTTAAGGTATGAAGATCCGTTATCCGAAAAACACCAGGTCCCAAGCATTCTGTATAACAGGTCCCATACCTGTATATGCTTTATTTTACTAAATACAAAATAAAATTCTCCTTATCTGCTATATGCGAAGCACACATGCTTTCCTGTAAAAGGCACACTTAAGCAAATAACATTTAGTGATTAGTGTCCCTTTATCTGAAATTGATTGGAATTCTAATTTGTAAAGAGAAGACAGACTGAAAACAATTAAAAACAGTTACGGGGTTGCTTTATCAGCAAAATACATTTAATTTATTCTGCCTTCACTTTAGTGTGAGGCACAATCAAAACATACAGTATTTAGCCTGTAAAATAATTTTCTGGAAACTCCTTTGCAGTAGGTTTTTAGGCTAATTTCATGTAGCAGTAGATACTACATCTAAAAGAGGTATATATATTTTTTTAAATCTAGTTTACTTAACTGTGCTCTATTGTTTCGTATTAAGCAATAAAGTAAGTGTATAGATCTAGCTGAAGCAATCAGTAAATGACAAAATGAGGTCTCTGTGCCTTCGTTTGTGGAATGTGAACCATCATGATTAGAAGTGAAACATGTATGACCTTGGCAATCCGCAATCTCGGATGCCCTTACAAGGCATTAGTTGATCTTCTGTCTATAAGTGCTAGACAAGAAGAACCACAATTCAAGCTATAGACAGAAAAGCAATAATAGGTTCTTTTTAATGGGAAGTTCACTAACAATTTTCCCTGTAACAATTCAAGAACAAATAGGACATGTAACAAACTCTCAGTCAGAGGTTTCAGTGTTGTTTAATGAATAGAAGTCGTCTGTAAAGAAATGGAGAACTTCCATGCTGATAAAGACAATTTTATACATATATTCACTACAGAAATGTGTTATATTCTCTATTGTGTCTCTTGGACCAGAAATAATAGCTGGAATATTTAGTTTATCTGTGTACCTAATGTACTGACTGGCAAGTGGAAAGTGCAGCTGATATTTTCCATGTTCAGATAAACTGTGCTCTTTTTTATAGATCAAGGTCTCAATATCTCTGTCCCCCCACCAGATTCAACTTCAGTGGCTGCCACTATGGTTATATAGCAGATTATTGAGATCAATTGCAGTTCAAAACAAATACATAAGGGGATCAAATTTAAGCCTGGGGCACAAATGCATGCTCCTTAGTGGTGTGTGCGTGTGCGTGTGTGTGTGTGAATTATAAAAACATGGAATTTAATTTTATTTACAATAAAACATGGATATTAGCACAACTTTTACATTGATTTTAGAGCTGTGCAATATTAATAATTTCATTTTTTAATACCATATCCTTTTTACACTGTTCTAATGTGAAAGACAGGAAGATGCCGCCAGCTTTAGATGACACAGAAATAGGTCAGCTAATCCACGTTTACCCAGAAGGGTAACAGAACAATATTCAATAAAGGAGTTGTTATGGCTAATGCATTATTAAAGGGGAGCTATCGCGAAAATGAAAATTTAATATAAGCGTCATCATACTGAAACAAGAAACGTTCTAAATATAATCAATTAAAAAATATGTACTGTTTTTGAAATAATCAAGTTTATCTTCACTATCCCTCTCTCAGCATCTGTTTCACTTCATTCTGTCTTCATTCAGGAGTTGGGTGTCAGATGAATAATCCAATATATCTTATAGGGGGGGCTCCCTTTCCTAGCAGATGTATTAGAGCTCACTCAAATAACTGATTCCAGTACAAACAAAATCTAACAAAATAACTGCCTTTTGCACAAATCCTGCATGTAGAGAGACAGGATTTCTGGTGATTTTAATAGAGTGATCTCTAATACATCTTCTAAGCAAAATGAGCCCCCTCCTATAAGATATATTGGATCTAACTGCCAATGAATATCTGACAACTGCTGCATGAAAATAGAATGAAGAGAAACAGATGCTGAGAGAGGGATAGTGAAGATAAACTTGATTATTTCAGAAACAATGCAGAATTTTCATTTGTATTGTATTTAGAAAATGTATTATTTCAGTATGATGAAGCTAATATTACATTTTCATTTTTGCGCTAGTTCCCCTTTAAAGACTAGGTCATTAGAAAACGCCTGAAAAAAATGCATTCAGTGATGCAGCACTGCTGCATCTCCTGTATAATCTATAGAATGGCCTCCCTTACATACAGGAACAATCAAGGTTTAGTGTTCACCTACTACACCATAATACATTTTTCTAGCCATTTTAAAGTCAACATTGTTAGGTTACACAAGATCAATTGGAGAGCCTATGTCTCTATAAGCTTCAAAAGGTCTGATTTTTAACTGTTTTTGTTTTGTCTCAATACTCAAAACTGATCTTCTATGCATAAAATCTTTCATACTTAATTGGACACAACACCAAATTTACCAAATAACGCACCCATATTGACTTACACGTGTTTAATAAGTGCTAGTCCTTTTCTTGAATTTTATGGAAGATGAAACCTATTTTCTAATTGTAGTATTGTCATATATTGCAAACAAATCCCAACCCAAGGGGAGTGACTGGATTCCTGGCTTGCTATTCTGCCTATAACAGCCACCTTTGGCTTTGGGCCTGGCCCTCAGTTAAGGTGGCCGTAGATGCAAAGATATGCCATTAACAAACATGGCTATATCGGGGGGTAATCTGATTGTTCGGCCATACGGCTGAACGATCTGATTACGATGTGCCCTGGGTTCCGGCGGGATCGGTCTCGAATCCTCGATTCGTACGATAGGATCTGTGTGTCTATGGCCACCTTTACTCGGTACCACCATGACTTATTGCATGAGAACCATGAAGCCCATTGGAAGTTACAATTTTTAACTTCTAAAACCATCTGTGAGCAGCGGTGTTCTCCAGGAAAAACAATTAGCACCATGGGAATAAATCATTTTACATATCTTGGATTGCTGCAAATGAAAGGCTATGAAATGCCACGGAAAGATTTGAAAATCCCTGTCCAAGATTACAATAGGGCTCATTTATCAACACTGGGCAGATTTGCCCATGGGCAGTAACCTATAGCAGCAAATCAGCGACTTGCTTTTTTCAGCCAGTTACAGGTAAAGCAATAAATGCAACAATTTGATTGGTTACCATGGATTATTGCCCATGGGAATATTTGCCTAGTATTAATAAATGACCCCCAATATGTTGCAAGGCAGGGTGGTCACTACCTGAGTTCTGATTTTATTTCAATGGATCATCCATGGTGCAAACATCAGTATTACTACATGTAAAGGACAGGTATTGCATTGGAAAAGATTTTCTTTCTTGTGCCTCACACAGAATCAATAGCCTTCAATACATCTGCTAGACATAAGCTAATTAACTGTTCTATAATCTTGAAATATATCTAACTGCTGTGATACACTATTCTTAACAAAACAAAGGGGACATATAACTTCCATAGCAGCGGCACTCCACCTAAAAATGGAGCATTTCCCAGATTTTCAAGGTTGAAAGCATGAGGGGAGCTGTACTAAAAATATAGATACAGATTTTGAGCATCTTCCAGAATTTCGAGGTTGAAAGCATGAGGGGAGCTGTACTACAGATATAGATTCTTAAAGGGATCCTGTCGTCGGAAAACATGTTTTTTACAAAATGCATCAGTTAAAGGGATCCTGTCATCGGAAACATGTTTTTTTTTCAAAATGCATCAGTTAAACATATTGCATGCCATTTTCCTGAGTGTTCAAGGATCAGTGGTGCAACTAATGCAAAAGAATCCTCCAGTGGTTTGCACATGACACTCTATTTTTGATTTTATGTAATCATTGCCATTAGAGACATAAGACATTATACAAATATTTTCTAGCTCTGAATATCTAATCAGCCTTGGTTCCCTTTTGTTGGGGAGCAGTGTGTGTCTACTGTTCAGGATAAAGTTGGCCACACTATGACCACTGGTTTTTTTTTGGACAATAAAATGTAAAAGTATTAATTTTTGTGCTGAAATCCACCCCGTGTGTGAAATTAAACTAATAAAAATTTCCAACTGTTACTGACTTATCTAACTTGTTGCCTGTGAGTAGCTGCATCATTGTCTGTCATCTTCTAACAGCCAGTGGGATAAAGAGAAATGTACTTCTGACACATCTGGACAGCCACATATTTGAAACTGAAACTAATGGTGAATCCCTACCCATAAGTCTTAATGAGATATGCATAAGAACACATCTATAATAAGAGACCCAAAGCAGAAATCTATACTGTGTGAAACTCGGACAAGAAACAGTTATGCATATGTAATGTGTTTTTTGGCTCTGAATTAATTTTCTGCAACCCTGCCCTTCATCTTAGAATTTCCTGTCGCAGAAATAGATAAATTGAGCTGCTGAGAAATCTTGAAAGGTGGCATTTAGTAGGCCAAACCAGAAAAAGTTAATTGCACTAAGCTTGCTGTTTTGTCACTGATGTAAGTGTGCTACATTTGAGATGAGTCTT
Source organism: Xenopus laevis (assembly GCF_017654675.1). Taxonomy (NCBI): domain Eukaryota; kingdom Metazoa; phylum Chordata; class Amphibia; order Anura; family Pipidae; genus Xenopus; species Xenopus laevis. The sequence continues at coordinate 83,551,760 of NC_054379.1, forward strand.
TAGAAGAAAAAAAAACCGGGGAAGCCTGTAAGTGATATTACCAAGGGAGGTGGTTCAGTCACAGGCTCTCCTCTTCGTGCTAATTGTGTTGCAAGCACAAAAGACACCTATTCATATGTTTTAATTAATAATGTGTGAATCTTAGTTTAACTTCGGGAAGCTAATGTAAAATTAAAAATAGAATCCAAGCTCAATTGGGTGGAATATTTGTGATGTTAAGGGATGGATTGACACATTTGCATATTCTGTACTGCTGTCTTGCCAAAATGCCCTTTTACATGAGGCGAGTCTCTAAAATTCAATCCCATTAGTACAGGGAATGTCAGCGGGGAAAGTGAGTGCAGAGCAGTTGTGGTTGCAGAACTTTAGGCACAGTTGTTTTGCATTCATTAAAAGGATTCTGTCATGATTTTTATGGTGTCGTTTTTATTTCTATTTATTTACACTGCAAATAAATCACTCTACAATATAATGTTTTATTCCTGAACCAGCAAGTGTATTTTTTTAAAAATTTATAATATTGGTGTGTAGGCAGCCATCTCAGGTCATTTTGCCTGGTCATGTGCTTTCAGAAAGAGCCAGTATTTGGACGTAACTGCTTTCTGGCAGGCAGTTTTTTTATCCTACTCAATGTAACTGAATGTGTCACAGTGGGACCTGAATTTTACTATTGAGTGTTGTTCTTAGATCTACCTGGCAGCTGTTATCTTGTGTTAGGGAGCTGCTATCTGGTTACCTTCCCATTGTTCTTTTGTTTGGCTGCTGGGGGGAATGGGAGGGGATGGTATCACTCCAACTTGCAGTACAGCAGTAAAGAGTGACTGACGTTAAAAAGATTACAAGTCACTCGACTTGGGGCAGCTGGGAAACTGTCAATATGTCTAGCCCCATGTCCAATTTCAAAATTAAACATAAAAAAATCTGTTTGCTCTTTTGAGAAATGGATTTCAGTCCAGAATTCTGCAGGAGAAGCACTATTAACTGATGCGTTTTGAAAAAAACATGTTTTCCCATAACAGTATCCCTTTCAAGGTACTTGTGTCTAAAGCACACTTTGCGTATAGCACTTGCGCACAGAAATGAGGCCTGTGGTCTTCCAACCTGCTGCACACTCCAAATGCTGGGACTTGCTGATCACTACAGCTAGATGGCCAAGGGTTAAATTCCCTTTGTTTTGAAGAATGAACCCAAACACCTCATAAATTTGTTTCATTTTAATTCTAGGGAAATGCAACAGACTTAAGCATGGGTGACTTGAAAGGGGATTTAAATTCTGATTTAGGGATATTAGAATCCCTAAAAATAAACCCTTTCAATAGATTATCCATATATTAATTATTTGTTACAAGATATGACTCCAGTCCCCTCCACTGCCTCAGATTGCCTTGTCTACGATGCTTAAGAAAACCAGTTGATCTCTATGGAGTTGAAGCCAATTGGAAGCAAGTAATGGCACCATGGCACCACTTAGGCATTATGTATATTTGCTTCCAACTGCACTTAAAAGACAGTAGAGGTCATTTACATTACTCTGGGGTGCTAGAGTGTTAGGAGGCCCAAGAGCATGGACCTTAGTCCTCACTAAGCAAACACTTGTATTCTGGGGAAAGCTGTGCTCTGCTCCTCAAGCTGGATTGAAAATCTGCAAGGAGTGGACTGCAAGGGCCCCATTGAAACCTGTGCCTCCTGCCTCTCACTAAGAAACAATATACATATATATGTGTATATTGGAAACTGTCTTATTTTACACTTACCTACTGTAAAATGAATGTCATTGTCTGTAAGCTACCTAACAACCAGCTTTAATAATTCTAAATTTCTGGGTTGCTCTTTGATGAATGTTGTAGTAACTATTGTTGGGCCCGGCAGGGAACGAGTAAACTAAATAAAGTATACAACAAAAGCCTTCTGAATGCTGCAGGGTTGAGCAAGGATCACTGCTCCCTAAAGACACATTCAGAAAGGATGTTGTTTGCTTTGGAATAAAAAAAGAATGTAGACATATATTCAAAAAGTATTCTTTGATTTATGATTCATCTGACCATCATCAAGAATAAAGGTGCTTGAGTTACAAAGGCTTCACAAGTAAAAGAAAGAAGTCAATGGCCTTCAGATCCCCACTATAGTGAGAAACAGCAATGCATGGATCAGCTACATGGGATCAGGTATGACTTAGATAGACACAGCAGGAAAAGTCAACAAGATGAAGTGCATCAATATATGCTTCAAGGTGATGGAGGATCTGGCACTTGTTATGCTTCATAATTCTCAAGCCAAGGCTTCCAATAGTGTTTCCTGGAGATTCATAGAGTAGCCTACTTCCCCTTTGTCCATAACTGACCCAGTGAGGCTCGGTGTAGCGGTAACCTATGCTGCCAGCCTGACTGCTTTTAAAAGGTTTTGTGCACTGTAAATGATGTGCAAGATGTAACACCAAGGTGCACACACAAAAAGACAAGTGCATGTTCCTTCCAGGATACACAGGGGCTTGCTGGTACATACATGTATCACAATCACTTAAACAAGCATTGGCATACCAGCACCCTGTCTGACACACTGTGAACTGCTAAGTAAATAATCCAGGCCTTTTCCCAGTTGGGTTATATTAATTTGCCCAGCCAAATTTTGCTTCAGTGGAGGCATCCTTCATACCAAGAATTCCTTTTCCTGGGAATTTGGAAAAAGCTGTCTTGTTGACATGGTCTATTGTGCCTCTATTTTGCATTAATGCTTTATAAATCTGTATAGAATTTGTGGGGAATTCCTTTAATACTGGCAAGCCATTCTGATTGTTGATGATTGGAAAATCAGTAGTCACTTATTTACCTTTCATTGTTGCATCCAGCAGTCTCCTACTTTTTTTCAGCATGCTCATAGTATTTTCTCCGATGTTTTATTTTTAGTCTGGTTCCATGCTTATTAAAGACACATTTTAGCACTTGCTTTAATTCTTCCAGTCATACATCAGAGGTGTGTTCAAGATGAATGTCTTCATTAATACTTGCTTTGGCTCTCTCACCTGTCATTGAGCCTCTATGTACAGGCCCTTTCTGTTAAGTCTGGCAGTGAAATTGACAATATAACAGGAGAGTGGTCTCATTATAACTGTGTAACTACAGAGCATCAGCTCACTATTTAAAGAGCATCATAGAAAATCAATACGTAATCATTCTGGTTGTAAGAATTGGGTGCCTCGAACAATAAGTGTAATCCTTATTAGAGGGGTTTCTCATCCTCCAAGGATCAGTCAGTTGTAAATCTTTCAATTTGTTTTAGAAAGAGATGACTGTTCACCACTTTGAGGTTTCTGTTAAGGAATCATTAAAGGGTCATTTTTGCCATTATGATCATGCTCAGTGTTGAATAAAGTATACAGTATGCAAGAAATACTGCTTTATTCAGAATGTCATGTTTGAACTGTTCTAAATAAGGAGCTGTAAGATGAAAAATTGTGGCACCACACTGATGAAAGCTGAACAGAACAATCATATTTGAAGAATCAGGAAAATAGGAGGACTAAAGATTGAAAAGATAGAAAAGAAAGCAAAAGGGGAAAGCGTGAAGTGGAAGGTAGGAAAGCAAAATGGACAAAGGGAATTAACAACCAGAACATTAAACATGAAAAATGCTGATAGGACAATATAAAATGCACCAAAAAAGAGAAAATATAGCTAATAATAAAAAGACAGCTAAATACCAAGTTCATATTTTATTAATACATTCTCATTTATTTTATATTAATATTTATAAATAACTGGCAAGAAATTTTCCACAGATGCTTCTGTCGTGAGAAATATGTCATTCTATTGTTCACACTCATTTGCGCATGTCTGTGCCCACGTGCGTCCTCGTATACGCACGACCGTGTGAAGCAGCCGGCTATCCCAGCACTGGCCATCAGAGTTGCCAGGTTGGCTGTTTTTCCAGCCAAATTGGGCTACTCATTTTTAAGCCCAGGCAGTTTTTGAAAGTACAAACTATCCAAGGTATGGATTTGGGCTACTTTTTGGGCCTTTGGCTGGTTTGTACTTTGGAATCCAGCCAAAGTTTTTTCTTGCTCTAACCTGAATCTCCCAATGCATGTTGGGTAATGTCATTTTTATTTAACAATTTGCCAACTGCCACGTTTAATGTAAGACTACAATACCCAGCATGCCACGGGACTGACTTATGTAGAAGTTAATGTCATATTTTGCTTCATGGAACAATTTGCAAAGAGTGAAAATTTTAAAAAGGCATATTTTCACATATATTCATTTATTAAGACATTTTTTTCACTGCACATATTGTGCTATTTTGGGGCTACTGTTGAAGTGCCTCTTGGCTAGTTTCGGGCTGGTTTTGTAGCTGACTTTGGCTGGTTCTGAAAATAAGACCTGGCGACCTCGCTGGCCATACATAACTGTGTTCCAATGGAACATGTGGGGCTGGGCGTGTTTATTAAAAGGTGAAACAGTCTGCCACAGTTCACCAGAGAGAAATTATGAGGTGAACTGTACATGGGGTGCACAATTGGTACTTGATACAGAGGATAAAAGTCAGGTAGTTTCCATGGGACTTTGAGGCACAGTGATACTAGAAAAATTTTGGATACTGTGACTGTGAGCCCTGAATTTGGGAAAAGGAATGTTTCTCTTATTATCCTTCCTTTGTGACGCTTTAATTTCGTTTATAATAGAACAGCGTCTATATGTTATTCACTAGAAACCCGTTCACCTTCCATTAAGTGTTGGCTGCCAGGGCGCTTATTATTCTGCTGTGAAGGAATTACTAACGCCGTGTATCAAATTGTCGACTTGTAATTTGGCCCGAGTTATTGTACTTATCTAACTCCATTATCCCGGCTCCTCCCTCCCGCTGTCCCTGTCCGTCTCATCTCCCGCCCTCCCTCGCTGCCGTGTGTGTGTGTGAGAGAGAAGCAGTGAGAGAGCTGCAGGCGCTGCTATAGGAAGGGGAGTGAGCTCAGCTCAGGGCTGCAGCCTCCCCTCTGCTCCTTCTTTGCCTATTTTAGTCACATCTCCCCGCTGCTCCCTGTCACTGACACAAGTAACTTTCCAGGCGCCTCGGCTGCACATCCAGGTAAGTGGTGGCAAAGCGCGGCAGCCAGGTGAGCGGAGGGGAGAGCCGGGCGGGAGGCGCGCACCTTCTTGCGCTAAACTTGGGCTAACGGGTGTTCTCTGGTCTGGTGGGATAACATAACAGTATGGGAGAAGTGTATCCTTGCGCCTATTCATTCCTATGCACTATTAGTGAAGGGCAGCCTGACACCTTGTTGTAATCCCATAATGGCAGCAGGTGTGCGCCGGTAATGTTCATCTTTCACACATGATGTGATTGTGGTTAGGGAAGAGTAGTACTAACTAGTAGTATGGCTTAACCAGTGGGCGGCCTCAGAAGAGAACAATTCTTGTAAGCGGCAGCCTTGGAAGTAACATGAGAGGATGCTGCAAGTGATGAATGTTTCATGAGCTCAGAGCTCAAAGCTTCCCTAAAGTTTCACACACACACACAGCTCAGACAGGTACCTGCCTGTTCCTCTTCCTTCCACCCTCTTCCCTCCGCCCTTGATGCTCAGCACTCCCCCCTCAGATCTCTCTTTTCAGCCTACAGTCTTATCCATAAGTTTCTAAAGTGGCGAGCGAGGGCGGAAGGAAGAGGACTGAAGGAGGAGGATGGAGGGCTGAGGGGAGAAGGCTGACAGCGGAATTCGTATGACTGACGGCTGAGAAGGGAGGGTAGAGGATGGAGGTGTGACTGCAGATTTGGACGATGGTTGACGGCAAAAGCAACCGATGCACCATTCCGAAGGCATAGGACATTGCATGCAGGACATGTATTTTGCTGCAGAATGTCCTAAAATGCATTCCGTATGCCTGCTGGGACTAGTCATAGACATAAAGGGGGGGACTTTATGGTGCCTAGCTTAGGAGCATGCCAGTCTTGCCTCACCATTGAATCTGCCCTGTCTGACTGGACACTGTTTTGGATATGTAATACATAGCATAAGCTGGGCATCTAACATTGAGCCTATGAATAAGCGCCCACACAGGCATGAAACGTGTTAGGCCTATGCATGTCCTAATAAAGCCTTTTAAACTTATCAAGACTACTGCTTTACTTGGAAATGGACCTCACTCCATTTGCACATTTGAAAAATTGGTTAGCAACCCTTGGACTGGTTACCTTTTTTTTAGTTTCTTTATCTCTACATCATTGATTTATTGACTTTGTCCTTATGTGTGTGTTCAGCATCTAACATTCAATTCAACTCTTCTTGGATATTTATATTTTACCTTTTGTAGTTTATAAAAATGTTGGAGTACAATACCTAGCCTCAAGCATTATTCATCCCTGTCAGCTATAAATAAACCATTAACAATTTGTCTTGTGATAGGGAGCAATATATGTCTGTTTTAAAGAAAAACTTCACCTAAAATGTTTTTTTTTATTGTATTATATGCTTCAGCTCTGTTAAGGTGCATTATTGCTTGGATCCCAGTTTGGCATTCTAACCACTGCCTAGTACAGGTATGGGACCTGTTATCCAGAAGGCTTAGGACCTGGGGTTTTCCTGGATAACGGATCTTTTTGTAATTTGGATCTTCGCACCTTAACTCTATTAGAAAATCATTTAAACTTTAAACAAACCCAACAGACTGGTTTTGCTTCCAGTAAAGATGAATTAAACATGTTTGGATCAAGTAGAAGGTACTGTTTTATCATTACAGAGAAAATGGAAATCATTTTTATATATCTTTGCTAAGATATATAAAAGAACATATACACATACACACAATCACTGTGTATTGTATCAGTCCATAATCAACCTCCAGAGGGCTGATTAAAGCTAATCACTGAGTATGTGGCTTTCCTGTACTGATGCAAATGACTTCCAGTGTGTCATTAAAAGCTGCAATTATGGGCAGTGTATGGTGTATTAGTAATGTTATATTAAAGTTACTCATAAATTCATTTATATTTCTTCAGTGTACATTTCTGTCTAGTCTACATCTACAAGCCCATGTGCAAAATTTGGACGTGGTCCCCTTTGCAATCACTTGCTGCCTGGTAGTTCTGCCACTACTATTTTGGATAAATGATCGAGTGTTCGTAGTACTTCTTGAACCACAGCTATACCTTATATTATTTATGTCCTGCAGGTGGTTGGTGGGTGCATTTGGGCTTATTATTGTCTGTTTTACTCACTTAAAATGATTTGTGGTGAACCTTATAGCTTTCAGCATCTCTAGACATGGATTTAGTTTTTTCGTGCTGTTTATATGTTCAAGAGGGAGCTTTTTTTTTTTCTTTTTGCATGCCATTTACAACACTGAGCACAGAGCAGGAAAGCCTTGGTATATTTCAGCAGTAGATCCATATGACCTTGTACCACTTATCACCTTGTCATTTAGGCACCAAAAATAAAGTTGTAATCACTACTTATCTGTGAGGCAGTGTGCATGGCAGGGTTTTTTACAGTGCCACATAAGATTATTTGAACTGCACAAGTAACAAAAGTATTGAAGGAAAAGACTTGCACCATAAAAGGAATACAGCTAATATGTCTCCTGCTGTTATTTATAAGACTATTGATGTGTTAGGAGTCACAGAGGAGTTCTGATACCACCTAGAGGTGCAAGGTCAAACTCTTGAGTAGATAGAACTATTATTTCAAAGGCCTTGTAAAAGGCATCATAAGACACATTTCCGATTTCTTTTGTAACTGAAGGATGTTTGGTATTACTTTGCAAAAAAAAAGTACACCTAAGTTTAACAGAAGTGCACTGCAGTACTTGTGTTTGAAAATGTAATTAATTTTATAATAAGCTTTTTAGTTTTCTTAATATAGAAAATATGAAATAAAAATACGTAAAACAAGGATTTTAAAAATGTCCACAAAGTAATTTTAAGTGTCAGCAAATTTCCATCTTATGTGTGAACGGTTTTTTAAAATAATAATTAGTACTGTAATTATTTTTACAACTAGTGTTTTATTACTATATTTTGAAAGGGACTGTTCACATTAAAGTTAACTTAAAAAAAAAAATCTCCAATCAGGAATTCTGTTGAGAGAAATTAAGACTGTGTATTGGTTTTTGATATGTTATCTTGTTCTTGATGAAAAAACTTTTTTTTAATGTTTCCTTAACTAACTGTCACTGGACCTTGCCACAAAAAAAATGTTTGGAGGGGCTCGGCGCATAGCGACTCTGTTTTCACCTTCGCCCCTCACACCCCATACTATCATGCTCAAGCGGGCATGCAGACAAATTTTAAGATTTAAAATTGGCTGTGGAGAGGGATTTATGTGCAGCAGAACCCCGTGGAGGCCACGATAGTTACACCACTGTTTCTTGGGTCGTCTCATCAAAACATAACGGAAGCTCAGATATCCCAATACTTCCAACACTTTTTCAGTCCAGTTGCTTTCAGATAGATCACCAGAAATAAAACCTTTTTGCAATTCATTTCTATTATTTACTTGAGACCATTTTTATAATGTTGAAGTTTAAACATTCACTTTTTGCCTTTTTATGCCTTTCTTAAGCAGCTCTGTAAGTGGGTCACCAACTCTGTAAACTGTTCTAAATTGATACATTTGGGGGGTTATTTATCAAAGGTTGAGTTTGTGAGGTTTTGTTATAACTTGAATGTTTGCTTATTTATGAAAAAACCTGAATAAAAAAAACTTGTTTGAATGTAATCAGGGTGAAAATCTTGAATACTCGAGTTGGTGGAGTTTAAACCATGAAAAAGCCGTAAAAATCATGAAGGCTAAAACATCTTCAAATGGTTCAAGGGACCTGTGCCATTGACTTCTACATGACCCGACAGGTTTAAGATGGAGTATTTTCGGATTTGGGCTTTTTGCAGCTTTGGGGCATAATAAATTATGCAAACTTTTTTTTTTTTTTATTATCCTGAAAATTCCAGTTCCCTCTAAAAACTTGAATTTTTGGGGAAAAACAGAACTCAACCTTTAATAAATAAACCACTTAGATGATACATTTCTTATCATTGTCCCTACTGAAACGAGTCCCTGAGTTTCCAGCAGCTATTATAACTGATACAATCGTTACTAACATTCCACAGATGCTGCTGTGAAATATATCAACTAATGTAGTTAACTAACCGTTCAGAATCTGCTGAGCTGCCAGACTCAAACACCAGCGACATGAACATTAAAATGTAATTTTGGGAAAACGATAAAAAAATGAAAATCAATTGAAAAAAGTCTTTATTTCTCGAAGGTGAACAACCCCTTTAATTCCATGCTGATAAGTGTATGGAAAACCAGGGAAATTGCAAACAGATAAGGTGGAGCCTTGGTAATTGTTTGGAGAACTGAACATTTTTTGTGAGTAATCTGTAACCTCTATTGTAATTCAGTGGGTATCTACAGTATATATACAGTAAGCTCAGCCTTAAGCTGGCCATGGACATGCAGATTCTAGCCACATATTGTACAAACGATCGTACAGTACAATCTTCTGCAACTAACCCTTCAGATTAAATACAGTAGTAAAAGAACAAATCAGACAATGTTCTAGTCATGACAGCCGACATAAACATTCTAACCTGTCCGATCGAGTAAATGACCGATTGCCATGGTACGAAAAATGACGGGACAATCCACACACAGTACGAAAACCGTACAAAAAAATATATATTTGCGTCATGTCCAGCTTTACACTGATCCCTGTCCATTTGGTAAAATGCACTGTTACAATAGAGACTGTGCTCAAGGTCAATATCTAGTAGCAGGAGCAACTGTTTCAGTTAAAATGAAAGTGTTTGCCTTAAATGGAAATAAAGTTAGCTTACTGTAATTTATATAGATATATTGTGTCTGAATGAATTTCCAAACGTGTATGAATAGAAGCATCCAGTGAAGGGTTTTATTCACACAGCACAGTTAAATCAGAGATCAGACAATGAAATATCAATCTTAGAATGTGTTTTCTTTCTATTTCTTACTTATGGGATACTTATCAGATCATAAATGAAAGAGAATGGATTGTTACGTTTCTGTACTTTGTAGAATATTATGCTTTTCATATATAAACTGTGGTATTATTAAGCATCAAGATTGAGCTATTTTCCTGTTACATACATTGATATTTTCCAAATTAAAGTTTTCTGTAGGACGCAAATTACATTATTTACCTTTTAGGGTGAATAAGAACTAAAAAATACATAAAAAATGAAGAGAAATGAAGAAACATGAATCAATAGTAGTCATAGAAAATGCAAAATTATAGCTGGAGTGAATTGAATGAAGGGGTATTATGCCTATTATATTACAAAGAAAAGTTTTTTTGGATGTAGATTGTGTCTTGTAAGGGCAAGTAAAGCCCTATACACGGCACAGTTAAATCACTTTCCACCAATGGCAGACCAACACCACTAATCATATTGTCCCTATTCCCCCTATCAAGAGTAAATCTAAAGTTCACCAGCGTAAAAGTCCACCATTCTTCATGAATTTCTATAGGCTTTTTAATAAAAGCGCTGGTTAAAAGCTGTGTGTTTGCTTCAGAAAGACCATTATAGTTTATACAAACAAGCTGTTGCATAGCCATGGGGGGCAGTCATTCAATCTGCTGGAAGAAAGGAAAAAAGGCACACAAATAATAATAGAAACCATTTGCAAATTGTCTCAGAAAACCACTCTTTACATCATACTAAAACTTAATTTAAAGGTGAACCACCCCTTTAAGTAGTAAATTTAATAGTGGTCTCAATGCTTGCAACTAATCTCATGGTGGCTGTTGGGCTCCAGTTGGTTACTAGAACTAGTAAAATGTACTCAGCTATAAAAATATTGTCCCTTTAATTTCCCTTGTCCTTCAGCTTGGTGCAGTGCATTCCTGCAAGATTCTTTGCAGTTATTTGATGGAGGGTGAGAAACGTGACCCTCACTATTATCTAATTAACCTGTCATCAACTCTTTTTTGTATAGGTCTCCAATTCCTCCCACATTGCTCGCTCATGTTGCCAACATTTTGTTCTCAAGAAGAAAAATCTGACCATAAAAGTAAATATTAGTAATAATCTAACAATAAGACAGATGAAAGAGAAAAAAAATTAATATTTATGGACATTTTATCCCTTAATTAAGATTTTATCTAATGCTGTACAACATATTATTACATAGCTTGCTATAAATATAGATGTGTGTGGAATCGCTACTCTAGTTATTTCTTGACTTCCCACACTTTAGCATGTAGCCATTAGTTAAAAAAGACAGGCGAATACATATGGGGTTACATAATAAAAGGCACTAAGTTTGCACAGGAGCAGTAGCCCATAGCAATTAATGTGCCTGTCTCTGGTGTTGCAGTCTGGCAGCTCAGTAATCCAGGTTCAGATTCTGAATTGTGAATTTTCTACATTAGTTGATACATTTCTAAGCAGCCTTTGTGTGATATTAGCAACTATTGTATAAATTATAATAATTGCCTTTAAAGGAGAAGTAAAGCTTAACTAAAGAAGTAGCTAGGAATGTTGTACATTATGTTTTGGGCTTCTGTATCAGCCCAAGGCAACCACAGCCCTTTAGCAGTAATATGCCCCAGATATGCCCCAGATGTTCCCCATCTTATTTTCTGCTGATTCACTGCACATGCTCTGTGCTGCTTTCAGTTACTGATCTTAGGGACCCACTCACAATATTCTGTATATACAGAATAGAAATGTCACAATATAAAGCTGATTAGTAATCAATACTGATACTACTCCATGACAGCACAGAAACCAGTGCAACTCGCATCAGAATTTAATAATCAGCCTTGTAGCATAAATTTATATTACAGGCCAATCTCATTTTCTGTTTAATAATTTGCGATGACCCCTAAGCTTAGCTTCTCAACAGCTGCTCAGAGCCCGCTGAGCATATTAGTGTCTCTAAGATGGTGACCCCCTGTGACAAGTTTGCAATCCTGGATCATTGCTGCTATTGAGAAGCTGAAACTTTAGGCTGGTGCAATAAGTTCAGTATATAAAATATGGCATTTTTAGGATTTGGTTCTTCTTTAATGAAACTCATGGATTCTGCTCGGCAGGGACAAAGATAAGAAATGTGCCAACTAATGTATTATTTAGAACATTGAGTCAGTGACTAGTGATGTGTCGATCCTAATCCGCTAAAGTTCACCCCCACCCAACCCTAACCCAGCGAGCTTTCATATTTATATAGTCCTGAGCCTGCCCTTCTGTGATGTCACAAAAGCACAAATCTATAAAACCTTGGAGGCGGAAGTGGGGCACAGTTAGCTCGCAGGCAGAATGGGTGCATGGAAAAGTTATGTCCGAGACCCACAAAAGTTTTGTGGAAGTTGGCCCAGACCAGGGGGTCCTGCCGGTGTCAGACCAGCCTGAAACTTTAAACTTCAATATTGGAATAACGATCACAAATAGAAAGTTATGGCAAAACGTTTCTGCTTATGACAGTTCTAACTATTCTGCACAGTAAAGCTGGCCATACACCAATATTGAATTGTTGCCAAATTTGGCCACACATGGGCCAATAATTGAATCATATTGCAGGCTTTCAGGGACCATTTAGAAGGGACCACATCAATGCACAGATGCAGCCCTCGTCTGACTTTTTAGATTTTTTTAAACTAGCCCGATAGATAAAGTATCTGAATGATTTTCGCCAGATATGGGTAGGGAAACCCCTTTCAGAGGCCCCATACTAGAGCAATAAGCTGTTAGCTCATTCTGGAAGGCTGGAATATGTTTGCGATAAATCAAACATCATAAAGAGTCACTCATTCGTGTGCTGACTTGAATGCGTTTTGTGAAGTATTTCACATTTACTTTAAAAACTTGAGGATGCAGAGGCAACAGACAAAGGCTTGCCTGGCATGTGGGCCACAGCTGAGCACAGAAGGACCACAATGGTTGTAGACACTCCGGAGGCGTAATATATGTAACAGGTGGATGGGTTGTGGTCAGCCTTATCCTTCCTTTGGTTACTATATACTGGTTCCAGAACCCGGGTAAGGGGTCCAACTCCCAGCATCTCCCGCTAGGCACAATACAATTATACTCTTTATCTTCAGGTAGGGCCCCTGCTTATGGTATGGAGGAAGGGATTACCAATCTGGTATAAGCACACAGTATTCACTCTTGATCAAAATAACTTTGGGCGCCAGTGGTTCTTTAAACAGCAGAATGATTTATTGAACTGGTGGTACACTTCTTAATGGTCAATCACAAATTCAAGATGCAGGCTCATATGGTACACGCCATGAACAAGTAGTGACAGCAGGTCATTTACACAAATATATTAATCACGGATATTGTCTGATCCCTGTTAGTCCGCTTTCTGAATTGAGTCGCCTTGCCTGCCTTTGGTGCACAATCCCCATTGAAGGTGAATCTCATAGCTGGTCTCACACAAGGATCTCTCTATCCCTAAGCCTAACCACGTGAGTCCCTAACCTGGTGGACTTGTCACCGCAGGGTGCTAACCCTTCACTAAACTCCTCATTGGAGCCATAGCTGCTCACTGACTTTCCTGAACCTATCTGTCACTCCTATAGTGACCTATTACAGTTTCTGACCTGACACTTGCTTGCTCCTATACTGAAGTCTACCTCCCCCTTAGGCCCTCCCAGCTACACACTACCTTCTTAAGTGAGTGGGTGCACCAGAAAAAGAGGCCGAACACATGGGAGCATCCCTTTCTATAACCTCTGGGAACTACTCCCCCTTCACTCTGGGGAAAAAAGACCCAGGCTAGCTGGCTAACACATTCCCTGTGGCATAGGAAAACCTTTACAATCCTACATGTGTAAAAAATATAACTTTGCACCTTTGTATCACAGATAGTTTTCACCAAAAAAATTAGCTTTTGCCACTTGGAATGTTGTGGTTCACAATTAGCTGCCTTGGAGGAAACAGAATCTGATGACTCATGCTTTCCAAAACATTAGTAGTATGGAAATAGTCCAGTGTATATTACTGTTGTTGTTATTACTGTTGTTTTAATGAGAAACAAGAGGACTGGGATTCAGTTAAATTTATATGTGTGATATAAATTGTCCCAGTGTTTTTCTAAAGGAATATTGCCAGCCATCTAACCAAATCCACTTCTTTGTTTCTCAACTTTTGCTAGTTAAAGATATACTGACACCAGAAATTAAACCTTTTTGTTACAGCTATCACAATGTTGCATGGTATTTATAATTTTGCCTTAAAAGTTTTTGCTCAATGTTTTTGCATTATCTATCGGATCCCCTATTGACTTCTATGAAGGGGCTGCTATACCTGGCATCAGTAGTCTTATAGAATTAGAAATTCTGACCAACTTGTTGAGAACGGACAGTCGGATTTAGGCACTTCATGTAACAGGTATTTGTGCTTACAAAAAACAGGCCTATGAGGTTTGTGCAAAGTGCACAAAATGCTTGAATATCTGTGATGTACAGGATATTTGGTGTTTTGCCATCCAGGTTTTCAGCACCTCAAAGCCCAAAAGAGATAAACCATGGGTAAAGTAATAAAGGATGCAAATAGCTTTCTTATAAGGGTACATAACATTAATTAATATGAAAAGGCAAACGGCCAATAGATAATCATGGCCCTGCACACAAGGCCTTACTTGTCTCATTTGCTGTCTACAATATCTCTAGAACATAGCAGGGTTTTTGTTGCATCTATGTTTTCCTATATCTGAAACCTTGTTATAAGGAAAGGTACGCCTGTATAAATGCTGGAATACAAGTTGGCTTGCAGTTGGCTGAAAACCTCTACCAAAAACAAAGCCAACTGCCTAATTTTCCTTCATAGAAGCAATGCTGGGGGAGACAGAAAAGTGTCTCTACTTTTCATGTTCTCCTTTGGTCTACTAATGAGTGCCAGATGGAATACTATTTGGGAGGTAATTATATTACTTACTGAATTATTTATATTTAATTTTGTAAAAAGTTATCAGTAATGTTACTGTTGCACTTTTAGATTCCTAAGAATGTTAGTAATGATAATTTTGAAACCATTTTATATGAAGAAGAGAATTGAAAATGTCTGTCGATCTCAAAAATGTACTCCGACTCAGAGAAATTGTACCACAGCCAGTTCCCTTGGAGGAGCTTGCATATGAATTAGAGCTTATTTATTCAGGCTTTAGATAGAGCAACAACTTTCCATCTTAAAATTTGAAAAATATGTATTGGTAAAGTTTTGAAATATCACAGTGCTAAAGGCACACCATTTCCTAGGAATTCATTCAGGACTGAATACTAGATTAAAAATGTGTAACCTACGGCAGGTTTTGATATATTTGACATAGGAAGACTTAAACTATATTAAGAAATGTTGTTTTATGTCAGTACCTAATAGAATCTGTGTAATATTAAAGAAATGAAAAGGCCTTTAAATATGATTACCTACCGTAAGTAGTATTTCTATAGATTGTTTTTTGGCGGTAGAACCCTTGTTTCTTTCATATTGTATTTGATTTTGTGTTCATGAAATGAGCCCTGCCAATCAAATAAACAAGATTTCGAGGTGTTCAGTTTGAGTTTTAATTATAAAGGCACAACATTTACAAGTAAGTAGTATTAATCATTAGTTTGTTTTCAACTAAATAAACAGGATGGCAAGAAAACTTTGGTTGCAGGGGTGATGCAGTATTTGAAACCAAGGTAGAAGCAAAATGTACATTAAAATGTGGCAAAATCCCACATAGAGAAGCTGAAGAATAATGGTGGATAGAGACATTGGGTCGGGTTTCAAGGTTTTTAACAAGGCCTTCACTTGGAAGAAGTTATTTCAAATTTTCTCCTTAACCATTGTTATTGTTAGAAATTGTTTCCAGGGAACTGTTTAATTTAACTTCCCTCTACGTAAGAATTTTGGCCATTGTAATCATATCTAGTCAGAAAGAGTTATTATTACTATGAAACAAAATGTTCTGACAAAATAATATATGTTTACAGTGGTGTTCCTTTTTTGTACCCCCCCCCCCCCCCCGTTAAAGATGTTTGGTAGCTGTAGGTTTTGTTTTAATCCATTCTCATGTTCTATTCTGGGCCCTTTTTCCATTTACTTTCATTTTCTGTTTTAAGCCATTTAAAAAATATTACAGGTGTGGGGTTGTAGGAAATACTTTACCAGAAAGCTCCAAATTACAGGAAGACCATCTTCCATATAGTCCATTTTGAGCGAATATTTCCTTTTTTTTTTTAATTACCTTTTTAAAACAGAACCTTGTATCTGGAAAACCCCAGGTCCCAATCACTCCAGATAACAGGTCTTATAAATGGGGCTCTTGACTGAGTAGCTGGAATATGTTATATGTATCTCCAATAAATAACCTTGGTGATTTGGGAATTGTAGTAGGTAAAGGGGCTACCGTCCTCCCTACATTGACAGTTTCAGGTCCATGTTAGTCTGCTGGAAGCTTACAACAAATATTGAGTTAAGGTGCACAGGGAGGGAAGCAGTTCTTTCCCTACAGCTATTAGTACAGATCTAAAATTGTGTTTTAAACACCTACACATTGATAAAAGGGCATCGTTGTCAAGTTTACTTTGTTTTTGGCTTAGATTGTGCATAAAATGACAACTCGACTTTGCATCTGAAAGCAACTCTCAAGGGACCTGAAAGGATCGAACTGATTTTGTGTGACATGCTTTTACTATAATTCAGCACTTGAACATGTTGTAGATCGGATAATCAGCCCACTTCAACTTTGAAAACATGTCCAGATATGTGTTTGTGTCTCCGTGCATTGATGAGAGCAATGTGTTATTGTTATTCTCCCTTTACATTTTCAGGGATTTTCTTTTTTAATTTTCAGGCCCAGCAATTCACTCTAGCCTGTGTACTTTATCTTTCCTCTAAATATGATGTTGGATAAACATTACAATTATTTTCATCTGCTAGCGGAGTTTGTACATACTGTATCTTTCCTTTTATGTTAATGATTAATGGATTCAAACTGCTGCACTGGAATGGAATCATAATTCAGTTTTCCTGACAGTGCATGGTCGTTAGTACACAAGTTGCTTTGTCTCCACATTTTTCTTGCTGCAAAGAATAGATCCTGAAAGGTTGCCATGATCCTACACCACATGAAATGCAAGTCCTTATCTCCATTCTTTTTGTCCAACTGCCAAAAGATAATAGTTTCTGTCTAAGGGCCAGGACAACCACAAATCACCATTTCTTACAGGAAGGTCTCATCTTTAGCAATGTGTCAATAAACTTTCTAGAAACAAGGGCAGAAGGTTTCAGAAGCCATTTCTGTTGAAACAGCAGTAAATAAAAACATAACATGTTATTCACCAAAAATAGAATCAGATGTAATAATTCGTAAACTTAATGGATTTAGATATGCTTCCCTTTTTCAGCACATACACAGTGTAACACATGCCAAACCAAAGATGGTCACCATAGACCACCATAGCAAATTTAAATGGTATTGAAAAAATTCTGAAGGTTGTCAGTTTATTGAACTGAGTGCTTCTAACTGGATCTTAGGTTTCTATTGTTTAACATCCAAAGTTTGTTTATGGATGGGGTAACTGTTCACATGAGAGATGCAGTGCCTTCCTCTATAACAGGATTTAGCTTTTCCCAGCCAGCTGCAGGTAGAACAATGAAATCTTGCATCTGATTGGTTGGCATGGGTTACTGCCTGGGTGCAAATGTGCCCCCTCTATTAATGAACCCTATTGTCTGCCCAAAGCAACCAGTCAGCAGGTAGCATTTACTTGTCACCTGTTTAAAAGCAAACATCTTGACTTGTATTGTGCATTTAAAGAAGTACTGTAATGGCACATTCCCATTTAGTAACTGTGTCAGTACTGTACTGGTTTCTTGTTTTTTGGGCAGTCTGAAGTCCTAATAGAGAGAGTTGAAATTTATATAGCTGTTCTTGGGGGTTTCTAGAAGATGTATATATGTGCACAGACAGAGGCTTGAATTTAGGAGGTCATTAACATTTTGAATAGAGGAAGACCAAAGGATTTCATGTTGAGAGCAGAGAATGATATATCTGAAATAAATCAGTAAAAAAAATATATAATACTAAGGACTAATTTTAGAGCTGCCATCAGAAATCGTAGTGGCATTCTAATCCAAGCAAGGGAGACGTTTTCACTGGTTTCATTTATCTGTAAATGGGTAGAGTATGTCAAAAAGTACTATACATATGTTGATTTTTACTTTTGGCTTTTCTTTTTTTGTTTTTTTTTCCCTAGGTATAAGAAAGATGGCTACTGAAAGCATATTCATTACAACTTTGCCAATGGATTTTAATTCTCAGTTTGATAACATTACAATCGGTTTAAATGACAATGAAACACTGTGTGAAAACTGGAGAGAAATACACCACTTAGTTTTTCATTTGGCGAACACATGCTTCGCTGCAGGGCTGGTTATTCCAAGCACTCTGAACCTTCACATGCTTTTCCTGCGTGGCATGCTGTGTTTAGGTAAGGGGTCAAGTTCTACTTCCAACATGAAAGCATGATTATGTGTTGTTATTAAGATTTGTGCTTCCCAACAGTTTGTTTTAGTAGCTATTACCAATATGAAATAGTAGGAAGCAACAGCAGACAGGCATTGAAAAATTGCTTTCTGGGGATAGGAGGATACTGATGCCCAGCACAGGCTTTACAGATGTTATTACTATACCAGTTTAGTCACTATATAGTGACTAAACCAGAAGCTGCAGAGAGACCAGGAGAGCCCAGCAGGACTATGGGCCACCTGGAAATTTCCAGTTAGGTCAATCCATCCTTGGGAATTATTTAATGAAGAATGCCAATTCCAAATAATTCATGGAGATGGCATGAAGAAATGAATTAGAGAAAGGTATGTTTACAGTTTTGTCCTGTTATTGGAGTATAGGACAGTTGAAAACTTTTAAATTGTAAACTTTTGGCTTTTGATAAAGTAATAGCGCAAGACTTTAAACACAACTGCCCATTTCTAAACTTAAATCTGCAGACAGCAGCAGAATTTACAGAACTATAGCTATTTGAAAAGCTGTTTAAGCTAAGTGAAACTCGAGGGATTTGTTTTATTAAAATGGGTCATTTTCAATACAGAGCGCGCTCGCCTTTCTATTACCTTGTACATTTTGCCTCAGCAAGACATGCCAAACTTTTTTGCCTCCATATTAATAGCCTCATTTAATTCCCTTGAAGCAAAGAACACATAGTTCTTGTATAGGTACATGAACAATAGACATTCTTCTAGGGCCATTATTTCTCCTAACTGTGTGTGTGTACTTTCTGCAAGTAAATAATGAGCCAAACACTATCATTTTATATTTCTTTCTTTTTTACAGGTTGCACTTTCTTCATAATTTGGGCAGTTCTCTTCCGATGTGCTTTGGACATAATGATATGGAATGCTACCTTCCTTAGTATCAACTTCATGCATTTTGTATATCTCGTGTATAAAAAAAGACCAGTGAGTATTATGTTGAATAAAAGTTTGCAGTACAGTCTAGTCCATGGGTGATGTGCAAAAGGGTTTGCTGGCAATGACAGTGTACTGTATAGCATTTAAAGGGAAATTTGATGGAACTGGTAAAAAATCCAGGTTTCCAGGTAATGGATCTCATACCTGTACTTCAATTATATATCTTGTATCATTTCCCTCTCTAGTCCAATAATAAGAAAATTCCCTTACAGACTCAAATATTTTCAGTGCAGCTAGTTCAAAATAATCGGAACTAAAGTACCCACAATTTCCCAACTTCTATTCCAAAGTGTAAAGTGATTGTGCTCTGTCCTCGCCAAATCAATGTTTAATTAATTCATTATCATGTGTATCTAAGTTAATCACAACAGTTCATATTAACTGCAAGTCATTGGTTTATATATATAAATTAATTAACACTTATGTGATTTTTAAAGTGACAGTGCTATATAAATTAATTGTATACTAAAATATATTAAAAATATTTTAAAAAAATGTGCTCAAAAATTCATCAGAATAAAAATCAGGTAAAGGAAAATAGACAAAGGGTGGAGCTGTCCCATAGACAGAGGATTGAGATGTCCCGATTTCTACTAACTCAGTTTGTTTCTATCTAACCCTGAGACACCACAAATAATGAGAATGCAGAACACCAAGGACTGTGGTCATATAATTTACCTTGCCTATCTGAGATAAGAAACTAGCTTCCCTGAAAGGCCACAAATCCATGTTACCTTAAGGTGGCCATAGACATAATAATTAAGATCTTTCTTGGAAAAGATCTTTCCAAGAAAGATCATTCGTTTCAATACACACGAGTAGAGCTGAATCATCAGATATACAGATAGAAACAATAGAATTCTACCTGTATCTGACGATTCAGCACTAAAAGTGAGCGATGTTCGGGTGCCTTCAAAGGTGCCCGATTAAAATTTTCCATCTGGGCCAATCAAGGAGCCAACTAATATCCAAGTCTTCTGCTGATATTGGTCAGCTTGTCTCCCGCAATACACGCACGAATATCATATGAAGATTTGTTTCCTACGATATCTGTGCATCTATGGCTACCTTTAGAGTAAAAGAAGATTGATGAGTTAAATGAATAAGGCACATAAAATCCTGGGTTAAATTGGCGCTGTGTATCTATTTGTAAGCAGTATAGATTTAAAATCAATTGTTATACTAAGTTTTAAAAGAATAGATTAGGAGTTTTGCTGACGCGCGTTTCACTGTAGGCTTTCCCTCTGTACTTTGCTTCATGTCCAGTAGCTGCTCTAAAATACATTCATTATATGTACAGTAAGTAATATTACCAACAGACCCAAGCAGGTAGGAACAGAATCCCTTTACTAAACCCAATATTGTCTAGATTTTCAATTCTGTAACATTATCTTGTTAAATCTTGTAGGCACAATGTTTCATGCCTTAATTTTCTTCATGAAATTGGAGACGGTTCTAGCTATTGCCATTTTATAAGAGCTGTAATGTTTTCAATCACCCATCTTTTGGAAACAGAGAATTCTTTTTTCTTCCATTTGTGATGCCAAAGTATATGGCATCAGTGAAAATATACAGTATTAACTTTAATAGAATGTGACAGCAATTTGTATTATTACTGTACTTGTTTCAGCTGCAATTTGAATTATTACTGTTTTAGACATTTTACTGTTCTGTCGATTATTAGGACATTCTATGTTTTTAATTCTTATTGAACTGTAGCTTGTGTGAAGCTGGAAAAAAATCGGCATCATTTACACTTCTTTTATTATTGTATCCTGTTAAAAAGGAAGGCTAATTTTCTCCACTAACCCTGCAGCTTCATATAGATGTACTGAATCCAGGCTTCCTAACCATAAACAAATAGCAAAGAAAAAGTGTTTTATTTTTGTTAAATATAGTGTGCTTTTACCCTGTACTGGTAAAATATTGTGTGTATGCCTCAAAAAATGACTGCAGTTTATATAAATTTACACAGCAAATAATCTCTGTACAATTCAGTGGGCTACGCTAATGTTGGACAAGGTGCAACCCTTGGCTTCTCTCTGCCCACATTTTCTCTGCAGGCGGAGAGTATCCAGTGCATTTCTCACCGCTCCTCCATGTGTTTAGATACATACGGAGCAAATATCATTAAAAAAACACTGAACTATGCTTTTCTTGCCAATATCTGCTCAATGTGTCTGCACACAGGCCAACACCATGTCTGTCCATACAGAGACATGGCAGAGCAGAGGGGTGCACATTGTCTTCTCTCCACCTGCAAAGAAAACATCTGACATTAGCTTTGTGCTAAAGGCACATGGGATGGTTTCTTTGTACAGATTCAAGAAATAGCTAATCTGTAGGTGAGGATGAACAGACACAACTTTCAAAAGTAAGAGATCTTACTGTACATTTTTGACATTACTTTCCCTTTTCTTTAAAGCACTGTGCAACAAATGAGAACATTATGATTTATCATATTAAAACTGATTTATCATGTTACAAATCCATAGATGCATAATTATGACAATGATATATTCATTCAGTTTCATTAGTGGACCAGAATTAATTCATTTTCTCATGCCCTCCTCGTACTGATCATAGTGCATATGTGTATTGTATGGACTGTAATCTCCACTGGGCCGGGGACTGATATGTACAATGTATATGAAAGTAAGACTGACATCTCTTTTACATTTTTACACAGTACAGGGCAATAATTTTAAGCGGTCCTTGAACATGTTGAAAAGATGGTAAGCAAACCAAGAGATGTTAGACCTCAGAGTAGGGCTTAAGTAACCAACTAACTAAGCAAGCCAACAAATGGTTGCCTTGTGTTCTTTTCTTTTGTTTATTTCTATAATTCTAATATATTTAGCCCTTTAAGTGCCACAGATCATAGAATCCATGGCTTTGTCATGGATGTACAATATAACATGTCTGTCTGGACAAAAGATAATTACAATAATGCAGTTTCCTTTTCTGCGGAGTTCTAGTGCTTTATTGCTTGATGGTAGAAGACACTCTTTCCAGTATTACAGGATTGCTGGGACCACCTTTGCTCGTGTTCTTTTAGTTGCAAAATCATCTGCATTGCTCAAAAAAGTGATATCTCCATGCTTGGAAAATGTGATTCAACAATTTTTTTGTTTATATGAGAATTAATTTCAGTCAAAACATTTACAAAATAAATTTGTAAATGGAAAAGTCAAATGCTATTGTATTCTCTTCGATGTACTACAGCCGTATGCAGAAAGGCCATCAGGGCTTCCCGTTATCATGTTTAATACCTTTCCTGAAACGAAACTCTTATGCGTGTGCATTATAGTGCAGATACAACTGCCAGGTGCCACTCCACGCATGAACATGAAGGATCGGGATGTTCGACAGATACACCAGGGGGCTGATCTTGCTTTTTATCAGAAAGCCAATAGCAGTTTTGCAGACTTAAACCATCGGTGGCTTTTCAGTTTATCACGTCAAAGAGTATTCCCCATTCTTTTTTTTGACCTGCATCCCCCCTAGTGCTCTCCAGACATGCGGCACACTGGTGTGATATGCATTAACTTTCCTGGGACCCAAGCAAAATTATTGTTGCCCCCTTTAAACAGAGGAGACCCATGATTGCATCCAAACCTATACATCTGGGGACCTCCTGCTCTCATGGGGTCTCCTCCCTTTATTGTTAAGCCGCTAGTTATGTGATATAAAGATCCATATTCATTTACTAATGTATATTTATCAATGTGTAATTATGATAGATGCTTGGCAAAATACCCCTTAAATTCTTAGGTAAAAGAGGTAGGATAAAACGAGGAAAGTGTTTATTTTTCCCAAACATTGTAGCATACGGTATACTTGAATTTTATCAACTTGGTCATTTTCCCAAAGGATTATGCAAACAAGGCAAAAATACCAACATATAATTAGACCATGGCAATTACAAAGTAACCTGCCTAGAGAGCTGAAATTAGTGCCTGTTTCGGTTCTACAGCCAATATTGATGTACTTGCTGCAAAGTGTAAAAACACGTAAAGGTATAAAAATATGTTTTATACATACTTCAAAGCTTTATGCAGTTTTCATTTAGCTGATATTTCCTTTATTACTGGCAATTTCATGCTCTCCCAGTGCAATTTCCAGCAGGGTTTCACAGTATCCTTACTATGGACAGGCAGAGGAGCTTCCTGCTGTGACAGAAGGTATTGCTAAAAATGTTTTCTCCTGTGAATAAGCAAAAGCAGATTTAGCAATCTTAAAGATCAACTAAATCATAAAATATATATTTTATGTACCAGGATATGCAGAAAAGTGGTCTAGTTGTGATCTAATATTATGTGCTTTTATTAAAAGGGAAAGGCACTGTTTGATGGGTTCAGCTGTTTCATTTGTTTGCTCTGTTGCCCTTGGGAAGAAATTATTTGATCAGATCTCACTCGAAAGATTTTAATTTCTAAAATAATTAAAAAACAATTTTTGTGCGTATTGATTTGCATAATGCACAGCCCACAAAGTCAGATGAACTGTGACTTTATTATTTTATAACTGCTTTATCAACAAATGACTATGAATGTCACATGGAATCCACACATAGCTATTAATAAAAGTAAGAGTGCAGTGATTAAACAGAGTGGCATAGATATTTAATAGACAGGTTGGACCAAGGGCAGTATTTGAGTTATATGTAACACTGAGGTTTTGTGCCATGGCGTTAAAATGAATATTTCATCTTGCATGTTTGGATCAGAAAAGAAACATGCAGTTTTACTTCAGTGTCCTTATGTTCCTCTCCCGTCAAAATTAAATTACTGTTGTATCCCAATGGGATATGGTGTAAAAAATTGCTCTACTTTTTGATTTAAGGTTGCTTGAAATGTATTAAGCTTGAAAAATGGGAATTGCTCCGTTTGATTTTTGAAGAAGTGAACACAGCAAGTCACACATAAGCTAGTTATTTCTATGCAGACTTTACGGTCACTGGTTCAGGTGTGGGTCACTCTAGCAAACAGTTTGGTTGGTTATGTTGTCACAATAAAAAGGGCACAATGGAAAACTAAGTTGGACCATGATCCCCATCAGAGTGTGTTACTGATCAACTAGGATCAGCATGGGCTCCTAACTTTGCAGATCGATTGGACATCCACTTATCTGGCCAAATTTTATCAGTTGAGTGAGCAGTTAGCCCTCTAGCTGAAATTTCATTTGAAGGGATACAGAAAATATCAAGTATATCTTCAAATCCAATGTGAGTGTTCTGCTTCTATTAACTGTAATAAGAATCTGGCACAGGGTTCATCACAGATTTAAAAAAAAAAACGTCTTTGTTGCCCAACACTTATACACCGTGAGACCTTTGCAGATACATTGTATGTATCTGGCAGTATGACCAATTTTCAACATGGCCTTGATGAATAGGGCCTGTGCTGAACATACTTTTTCCTTATTGTATTAATTAGGACATATTTATGGTTTGTGTTACTTCTTGCAGGATAAAACCTAGAATTGCAAGTAAAGTCACACTTGTATTTCGAGTTCTGAGCACAATTAAAACAAATCAGTAGTCCGCCTAGAAGCTATTCTATATTCTATTTAATGAGGTACTCCTTATCTTACAGCCTAACAGGCTGCAGCTGGAGGAATTGAGGGGAGTTGCTAATACAGAGGCTTCTCAGTGAAAGCTTGATTTGTTTTGATTGTGTCCAGAAGAGCAAAAAATTGAGTGTGATTTTTCTTAATCGTTTTCACAGAAAAATTAGTAACAGAAGGGGAAATGGTACTCTGCTTCAATATAAGGTTAGCCAGGTACCCAAGATGTAAAACTATGGCCCTTTAAGCATTTTAATTTTGGATTTGCATTTAGATACAACCGTACCTGCAAGTAAATGTTTTTATTCTGGTAAACTAATTTCTGATGTCAGTGATATTGTTCTCTGAATACAAATAAAGTGTGTGTGTGTGAGATATATATATATATATATAGTGAAATAAAGAAACGACTAACGTTTCGGCTCACACTCAAGCCTTTCTCAAAGTCTTTGAGAAAGGCTTGAGTGTGAGCCGAAACGTTAGTCGTTTTTTGATCCAAATAAACACCTTTTTTGATTTTGATAAGTCCTGTGAGTGCAAGCTTCTTTATTTCACTACTTAATTTTTGGGCTTTTTTGCACCCAGGCAAATATGACCTCCTGACGAGTTGTGCTGGCCTCTACACTACCTTTTATATGTGTGTGTGTGTGTGTGTGTGTGTGTGTGTGTGTGTGTGTGTGTGTGTGTGTGTGTGTGTGTGTGTATATATATATATATATATATATATATATATATACTATGTATATGAAATGTTTTTTGAAAAAGCACTTGGCACAAGTGATTTGGCTTGTGCTTACTTTAGGGCTAACAAACAGCAATCCATTCAATATTTTTATTAGAAAACTTAGGACTCATTTACTACCTCTGGGGAAGGGTGCAAAGTGCAACAAACACATGCAAAGGACAATGGTGCACCCTATTCCATGCTGAGCACCCAAAGGTGCAGGTTTTAAAGTTCATGGACCTGTGTTTCAATAGGGTCAGGCAGGGGTTATTGACTTATTGCATTATTCATTAATCAGCACAAGAGTGCAGGTATGTGCTGGACACAAGTGCTTGTACTAAGGGGCATGATTTTGTGACCCATAGTGTTGTTTTCCCTTGCATCCAGCGAATGAAATAATTACCCCTCTTGGAAGGATCCTGAAACTAACCAAGCATTGTTAAAATTCTAAGCCTTACATTTTACCCTTTAAAATGAAGGGTTATGATATGATTCCGACCTCATGTTTATACTAAAATCTTTTCAATGTGTCTTTCAGTGACATGCAATATTTGCTTTATTAACAGATCAAAATTAAAAAGGAATTGAAAGGTATCTATCACCGGATGTTTGAACCTCTCCACGTATCTCCAGAGCTATTCAATCGACTTACTGGGCAGTTTTGTGAAATTAAAACCTTAGCAAAAGGCCAGACATATGCAGTAGAAGATAAAACATCTGTTGACGATCGTTTAAGTATATTACTTAAAGGAATGTAAGTTTTGTTTTTTTCTTGGGGTTTTTAAACTATGCTTAATTATTAAATTGTTATTCTTTTCTACTCCTAAGATAATAGCTTGTGTTGTATGTAGCTTATTACTGTGCTAATGTGTCCAGTGCAAGATAGGTTGTCAATTTATTTTACAGTTCAACCACTAGCAAATATGGAGTCTTCTTCATATATTGTATTGTTGTATGCAAAATAAGCTTTCATTTAATTTGTGGTCAGGAGAATAACAATAAAAATTACAAAGCAAGTCAAACTGAAGAGACAGACACACCAGTGCATCTAATACTGACAACACATGGACCTATTCTCATCAGATCCAATTTTCTATTCTTAGTTAAAATGAATACTGGCATGTAATCTAGGCACACATTTACGCACAGTATGATCATACTATGTGATTTGCTCACATGAATACCCAAGCAGCACTGCAGCATGGGAAACATGATAAAGGTGCGGGAACAGTCAACTCCTGCTGGTGGATAAGAGGATACAAGAGACCAATATTCCGACCAAAACAACCAAATATGATTAGATCACACTGAAATAGTCGGCAGGGGTTGTACACACAGCCATCTTGCTCCACATGTTGCTGTCTTATTAACCTTAAAATAATGCAAAAGGACAAACCACTTACAGTTTGCAGTACTAGTAAGGGACCTGTTATCCAGAATGCTTGGGACCTGTGGATTTCTGTAATTTGGATCTTCATACCTTAAGACTACTAGAAAATCATGTAAACATTAAATAAATCCAACAGGCTGATTTTGCTTCCAATAAGGATTAATTATATCTTAGTTGGGATCAAGTACAAGCTACTGTTTTATTATTACAAAGAAAATGGAAATCATTTGGGTAAAATGGCGTCTATTGGATATGGCCTTTCTGTAATTTGGAGCTTTTTGATATTGGGTTTCTGGATAATGGATCCCATACCTGAAATAGATAAAAAAAACTTCTATCACCAGTCCCTCAAGGTCATGCATTTACAGAGCCTCTTGTGTTCATTTCAGTTGTTAATATTACATGTGAGGAAATCAAGGCAAATCTCTTACAAATTAAAAAGTATATTTTTATTGATAAAATAGTTACAGTGACAGATTTAGAAATTTATTGGTATAAGGATGCTTTGCCTGGATTTCAAGGTCAATCAAGGGGTGATTGCCCAAAACAAAGGAATAATGTTACTGCCAAGTCAGAATTCTCACAGAGGAGTCGAGTGAAAGCCTCATTCCTTGGGGATCCATGGCTGTGACTACTCTCTGTGACCTTACAAATGCACTGAAAGAGAAAATGTAAAAGCAGTGGCTTAGAAAAAAGTGTAACTATAACTACTAGAATGGAGGCAATAAAAAATAGGTAGACAAAATATCCCCCTCACTGTTAGAAATTACTTTTATTTGAAGGGCAAATAAAAAAAAAAATCACACTAAATGCTGCAGCTAAATGTTGATTTTGAAAGCCACTTCATTCCATAGAACACATGCCATGCCTGGCCTAATTTTATTTGCAGTTATGTGCCGCTTTATCAGAAGCACTGAGTGATTGCTTTATCTTATCATTTTGTATGTAGAGGGCTTTCATTCTAGCTCCCATGCTGTGATCAAGTCGTGTCACAGAGGGACGTGTATAGAATGAAAAGAGAACACCATTGATTTTCGCCACCTTATTTTTCAAAACTTTTCCTATATTATCTTGCTACTTTTGTATTTTGTTACTATTATATTTAATATTAGAACGGGTTCTTTCCTGGGTTTCTTTGCCAGAGGTGGCTGATTTTCAGCTGGCATCAGCCTTTTCCTCTGCATGCACACAGATCCAATGCATCGGCCCAGTTGCAGGCACACGGAGTGGATTTCAGCTCTAAAAATGCAAGGGGCACCTGTCACCTTAAAATGCAGCATAACTCATCATACTCCTCCCATTCAGTAGCAGTAGCTAAAACAGATAGTGCCTGTTTTAGCTCAACAACAGCCAATGTCTGTGCCATCCACATAGGGGCACCATATAGCTGCAGCCTCAAACTTACATGTACAGATGGATTGCCACAGCCAGTATTGTGGACCATTAGGCCAACACTTTTGTAACTAATAAAAAGCACAATGTTTACCCAGGTCTAGTCACCCACAGCAGCCAATGAGATGTTTGCTAATACTCTAGAAACACACTAAGGTTTTTTCTGGGAGCTTAATTTGATTTTTATGTGAAAATTATTTACCTTTAATTATTAAAGGAAAGTATGTTCTGCTGTGTGGTGTATAAGTGTTTAGAACGGAGCACTGCATAGAACTGATCTCTATTCTATTGAATCATCTTAATAATAAAGTACATTATTTCAGTGATTAGTCAGGTTTTACATTTAATACATGTAACATCATAATTTTGCTCCAGATGTTTGCTATACACGATGTTGGTATTTAGTGCTCACATTGTACAGTAACATATCTGTTATCTGGTCCGCGTATGAATATCTCCAGAATGAAGGTGTCCTACCGAGGCCATTTTCTGCATACAATTTCTGCGAATGCTTACATTGATTCTCCTGAATTTCGATCAACAGAAATGAATCGTGGGGAAACATTTCAGGTAATTCCTTGAGTTGTGAGATATATATTTGTCTTTTTCTGCTGCAGACTGACACCAATAGATTGTATTTGTATTAATTCTAGATATGTTAGATATCTACTACATGTAGGGACTTGTTTAAAATGCTATTGGAACCCTGAAATAAAAAATGAATACAATATTACTGAAAAAACGGATATCTGTTTTAAGCACAGTCCTATAGCAAAAATGTCATCTTGCAGAGTTGTTCCTTAGAAATTGCATTAAGCTGGCCATAGATGTAAAGACTTTTAAAAGATCTTTTTGTGATCGTGAGACCACAATTATTTTGAAACAATCGTTCAAATGTACGATTTGTCCATCAACTAACCATTTCAAGCGATATTGCCAGGAAAACTGAGGGAAGCTGCCTGCTTGGCCCTGCAAACATAGATTGATTGCCCAGGGACCGATAACATTTTTTTAACCTGGCCGATCCGTTTTCAGATGTCGGACAAAAAATTGTAAGATGCACGATCGGTCAATTCCCACCAACCTCACAATAATTTGACGGATTGGTTGGATTGCACTGAAATCGATCAGAAATTTTTTACGCCTATGGGGACCTTTACACTTAGAAAAGAATGGTCTGTTTCACTGTTATCTCAGATATGCGCCTTGGGTCCTAGAGCCCCCACTGTTGCTACTAGGGTGGCATCACTCAGCCCATATCTCCACTTGCAATAAATACTGTAACTGCTTAATATCATGGGCTGGCAGGGGAAGGGAGATTGCTGTAGTGCATCATAAAATGAGTGATGGTCTAGCCCATAGTGCATAAATGCTTGCCACCTTCCCTTGGAGCTTTTCTCTTCCCCTGTGTGTATTTTTTTGAGGGTAAATGGTGCCCACTAAAAACCGTAAGAGATGTCGCAAGTGCAACCTAACGATGGGCACTTTCCTTCATGTCTTCTGGGAATGCTCAGTCATCCGGCACTTTTGGTCAGAGGTTCTGAGGTACATTAATGAGAAAATGGCCCTCCCCAATAGCCTATGTCTGAAAGTATGTTTACTCTGCGTTCTGGAGGATTTGGGTCTTTCGTCACATCAGCGGCCAGCTGTTACCTCCAGCTATTGTTCTTTGTAAAGAAAGCAATATTGTTGACTTGGAAATCCACATCGCTCCAGCATTCACCCTCTGGAAAAAAACAATTAATGATGTGTTACCTAAACAAAAATTGGTTTATTTGTCTAGAGGATGCCCATCTAAGGTTAATGCAGTTTGGGGCTGACTGCCCAGTCTGTATAAATAGATATGACTCGCATATGTTTACTAAGTCTTACTTCTCTTTGTCCTAGTCTTCTCTTCCTTCTCACCTAACCTGTTTTTTTTCATGTTGTTATTGTTTAAGCATAAATAAAAACTTAAAAAAAAAACATAAGAGAAAAGGCCCATTCGTTTTTTACTTTTAAGGACCTGTACAATATAATCAGTTTGATTACTAAGGTGTAATGGTTGGGGGGGCACTAGGCCCCTGGGTATGTACCTGTCCTGGCAGCTGGGGTTAATAACAGGGGGTTCACCTTGGTTGCCTTTTCCTTTTGACCTGGCTCTGGTGGTAAGTACCTTAAGTAGTCCTCAACCTGTCATTGGGAAAACAGCAGCATGGCTGGTCAAATACTTGACAAGGACCTTCCATTTGA
This sequence comes from Xenopus laevis, assembly GCF_017654675.1. NCBI lineage: Eukaryota > Metazoa > Chordata > Amphibia > Anura > Pipidae > Xenopus > Xenopus laevis. Next base: position 83,582,515 of record NC_054379.1, read on the forward strand.
CTACAATTGAAAAGGACCCATTAAAATGATCAACATTTGAGTGACTTACTCCTCATCTGCCATAGCCATTTCTTGAATTTATTAATGGATAATGCCCCTGCTAAAACAACCTTAATATAAGCTGCACATATGTGCACATTTCGCTGTATATCCCAATACTTTACTTGGGCAAATTAATGAAAACCTGCAACTAAGCAAGAGAGGTTTTATCTTTAAATATTCTGTATCTATACTATAGCTACTTAGTAAAATTCACAGAGACAGTTTCACCTCTAAGCCAGTATTCGTGATTAAAGGCTTCAATATTTATCAACTTCTGTAGCATTTTTCATGAGAATGAATGTGTTCATTTTGAGCATTGTTTATCAGCTTGGAATGAACATTCTGGGCAGCAAATCTGTTCTATTCTGTCAGTTAGTTGTAGAATCAAATCTAAGTTATTTATTGAATGCATTTATTATACATCAGTTAGCTTATTCCGGAAAAATTACTTTATTGATAAAGATATCAGTCAGACAAATTATGCCACGAGGGTGGCAGATGCAGTTTTCATTAACAAACCCATATGAAATATCACTCCCTTCTTTTATACCAAAGGGCATATGTGTAAAATGCTAAGGTACATAGTTATTCACTTAGAGTGGGGAGAAAAATGATTATTTGTGCAGCTTTGTTTATGTGATGAAATATAGCCATTAATGAAGAATATGTACTGTGAATTTAGTCCAGATTAAGATAAACATTAGACTCCCAAAGCTCAATAATTTCAGTGATAAGTTACCGCCTATATCTTTCAGAACATAAGGCAAAATACATGCCATCAGACATTCCCTTCCTCACGCCCAAGCAAAATATGCTATCAGTGCTAAAAATGTATGGCATCATGTAATAACAATTTATTATTGTTAGGATAAAAAAAAAAATAGTGACAGAAAATTTTCTTAACTAAACATAACTGTTGACTCCAATATTGGGCGAGCTCCACTTTTGTTCATTCTTACCTTAGTATTATATAAAGTTGTGCACAAATCTAAGACCATATTCGATTTTATGAGGAAAGATTATTTCCTTATTCAATTGCAGATTGTCCCATAGAGCCAGAGAAAATTCAATGAGAAAAACGTATCTCCCTGTTTATCACATAAAAACTCTATTGAAGTCTAGGGGGAAACTGGAACTGAATCTGATCTAAGTTTTCATGTGATCAACCATAAAATAACCGTTTCTCATTAATTTTAAACTGGCTATTAATATGAAACCATAAAAGAGAATGGTTTTATTGTTAATATTTGTACCTTTTGTTTTATTAGGTCACTATCACAGCCGATGACAACTGTGTGTTTTTGTGCTGGTCTCGAGAAAGGCTAACCTATTTTTTAGAATCAGAACCTTTTCTTTATGAGATCTTTAAATATTTGATTGGTAAAGACATTACAACCAAACTATACTCGCTCAATGATCCCACACTGGGAAAGGTAAGAGTAATTTCTTATAGTATTTGCAAATTCCTGTCGTCATTTCCTTGTGCTAGGGGGCAAGAAATGGGTCCACGCAATATTTAAGATCATTTTTTTCCCGTAAATACAAATATTAAGCTTTGAACAAATTACTACTTTTCTGGTGTCATTTTTAGTGGTGTTGGCGGGGGTTACCTTTCCTGGGTTAAAGTTTAGTATATGGCCTTTAGGGAAACAACACAGCAGTCTTCATAGCCATTTTTCTTTTTAAAGGAAAACTATACCCCCCCAAACAATGTAGGTCTCTATTAAAAGATACTGAGTAAAAAAGCTCATGTGTAAAACCCTGCTTCATGTAAATGAACCATAATCATAATAATATACTTTTTTAGTAGTATGTGCCATTGGGTAATCATAAATAGAAAATTGCCATTTTAAAAAATAAGGGCCGCCCCCTGAGATCATAAGATTCACTGTGTACACATACAAACCATACATGTTCGGTCACATGAGCCAATTAACAGACAGAGTTCTGCCTTTTGCTTCCTCACTTCTTCCTGTTACAGTTAGTGTTGTAGTATTTCTGGTCAGGTGATCTCTGAGGCAGCACAGATAGAGTCACGAAATGGTGGTTCAAGGCAAGAGATGTAAAAGGGCAATATTTATGTAAATATATATTCCAGTTTGGTAAGATTCTTTAATATGTCATTCAATTTGATATAAACTATCTGTTGCTTAAGTATTCATTTTGGGGGTATAGTTTTCCTTTAAAGAAAGTTGGTGGGCTAAGCACTTTCCAGTTGAAAAAGCTTGCAATTGTTATTATAGTTCTTCATAACGTATTTGCATGTAATAAACGAGCCATGAATATCCTGTAAAATATCCTGTAAATTCTAATCACTTCCAGTAAAACACAACTGTAAAAGATCGCTCTGGCTCCCCATAATTCCTTCACCCAGGTGCTCAGTCCTCAGTGTCCCCACTGTTTAATAGTAACAAACTTGGAATATTGGACGGAACTTCTGGAAAAGGCTTTATTGTAGGAGGCTGCTAGTCAAACACCTAACGCGTTTCGGGATTATCTCCCTTAATCATAGGCTGTGGTCAGGCCCGGACTGGCAATCTGTGGGTTCTGGCAAATGCCAGAGGGGCTGCTGTATGTTGTCGTAGAAAGTCAATATTAATTGGGCTGGTGAGGGGCTTTTTGGGCCTCTGTATACCTGAAATGTGACAGGGCCTATTTTGATTCTCAGTCCAGACCTGGCTATGGTGTTTGACCAGCAGCCTGCTACAATAAAGCCCTTTCCAGAAGTGCCATCCAATATTCCAAGTTTGTTCCTGTAAATTCTATCGTTATAAATGGTGCTTAGTGATGTCATTGGTTATAATCATTGCATAGTGATGTCATTTGTGACATGCGACCCTTGGAAACTTTTATAATAAATAAACTACCTCCTGTTGTAAAATATGAGGATACTGGACAGAATCAACGTAGTCTTCTCAGATTATAATGCCACCCACTTTTAATTGGTTAAAACTGCCAATCTTCCCCCAACTATGGTTTGATAGGCTTTCTCGTTGGCTATTTAATTAAAACATTAATGCTTCTGCCAAAATTGAAGGGCCTGATTGGCCTGTAATTGCTATTGTCTGATGTTTAACAGTTGGGAATGCACTGGGTGCCCCTTGGAAACTGTTCAGCCATTGACTACATTACAACACACTGACAGAACTATTATGTAGACATTCTGAATTTATCTTTAGAAAGAAGGATGTGACGAGTTTAAAAGGTATTACAGTAAAGTCTAATGTTAAAATAAATGCATTAAAGGGGATGTTCGCCTTTCAGACAGTAGTCCAAGTCATAACTAAATTATCTTTATTATTTTAAATGTTTCCTTGTAAAGATATAAAAATACACACCAAAGAAGCCATGGATCAGCGCTGCTCAAGCTCTCTCAGCTCTCTTCTCTCTCTCTGGGATCGACAATACACTAACTGTAAAGATATGCAGGCTGCGGAATAAGGAAGTTCAGGACTGAATCTGCACTGCACATGCCCTTTCTCTGCTGCTTCATTTGCATATATTTGACCAGATTAGCTCAATCTTCCCAACCAATAAAAATAAAAAAGATACATTTTAAAAAATGTTTTTTATGACACGGGCTGTTAATTGCGCTTACTATTGTCCAAAAGGTTAACATTTCATTTAACTTTTATAAATTGGTCATGCTAAGCTGTTATGAAGGGGTAACCATGCATCCCATAGCGAGATAAAAGAAGAAGAAACATTCTCGAAGACATATGAACTAAGATGGAATTTGTTTTGTTTCACATCTGTACAGAAGAGAAAGCTAGACACACAGCCTAGTCTCTGCTCCCAGCTGTCTGTAATGGAGATGAGAAACAGCTTGGCCAGCACAAATGACAATGAAGATGGCTTGCAGAACTTTCTGAGAGGAACCTCTACTACCTCATCACAGCGTAAGTAGCACTCTATTAAATTGATTTTATACCTGTCCATGTTTTATATAATCATAAATATAAACAGTTCGTATGAAGCAGGGATAAGTGTTTGTTTTATAATTGAAGGCATGAGCTGGAAACCCTCCCACTAGCACAGATTTCAGTAAAACTTTACCGAATGCATTTTGTAATAAAAACATGATGTATGCTACAGGCTACTCTAGAGTGCTTTGGAAATTGAAATCAGATTGGACTGAACAACTGAACTAACACATCCGGTATCTTTTTGATTTTGAGTTCTATCGTTCACATAAGAAAAATGAACCAAATTGTTTTACCTATAAGTTTTAATCTGTAGAGGAATGTTTATGTAAACACTCTACAGGTTTATGACTTGTTAAAACTGGAAAGGAAAAAATAATACGGGGCTACTTCACGGATCATGTTTTTTAGTAGCTGAAGGCACAGCACTAATGTGCACAGAGCATCACTCTATAGACTGTAAATTGTCTGTAAAATGCTTGTTGTCCGATGATAGTGGCCTGTATAAGCACTTCTTAGGCTATTTAGGCTGCTTTGGTCTTTTTGGCAACTCATTTTTGGGCTGCTTAAAATGCAGCCCTCAAAGTACCCAAATTAGCCTCTTGGGCAAATCTGATATTCATGTGTTTGCATTACTCTGCCAAGTGCTTACATAATAAACTGCAGATGAGATAAGTCAGCTAGTATGGTAGATCCCATTAGTTCAAAATGTCATTATAAATCACAGATTTTAAGATATATCTAGTTACTAGGTCTGATTAACTCTGTACCCAACAGGGGTGTGCTCTAAGAACATCTAAAGCCGTATAGTATGCTGTTTGCACATATTTAACCATCTAATATTCAGGTAGATCAGATTTGAAAAAGGGTGATATTTCTAGATGGAAATTTGGACAGACTAGGGGCATTACTGTTTATAACTGGGGTGATTATTTTTTAATAGTGGGTATGGTTCTGTACTGCAGTTTATTTTATTGTATATCTTGCCCTACCTTTTGCTGTGTCATTGACCCATCAGCTTCTGCAGATGGGCGCAGCTTATGTGTAGTAAGTTATTTATTTTTTTTAAATATATAATTGTTACTTAATAAATAAGAATAGGAAATATAGTCATTTTAAATATCAGACTTCAATTGTAAACCCATATTAATTGGCCATACACAAAGAAAGATCCACTCATTTAGTCCGGTCACCAGATACTGACTGCATTAATATCCTGAATCAATGCAATTCTTTGCCAAGCCCTTAATCATTTTAGGCCCATATACAGGCCAGGAGGATCCTACCTCAGACATTGATGGCTGAGTGAGTAGCCAGTGTCTGCTTGTATAGGGAAAAAGGGGGGATTCACCTCGCACACCCTGGCCTTCAGGAACTCTGCCGGGTGCTCAAATATCTGGGGGGATCGGCACCCCCCTAGAACAATGGTCAAGGAAAAAAGGCAATGGCACACCAGGCACGATCAAGCAGGGAAAACCCCTGCAGAAATTTATTTGTTTGCACATGATGTCAAGCTTGACAAAGGGGACCACCCCGAAACGTTGCATCGTGTGCAAATAAATTTCTGCAAGGGTTTTCCCTGCTTGATCGTGCCTGGTGTGCCATTGCCTTTTTTCCTTGATGCTTGTATAGGGACACATGTTCAGGCTTTGTAAGATCTCAGCTTTATTTTCCATGTACGTGATTTGATTTTTAGCTCCCACAATCCTTAAGCACCCAGAATATTTATACATAGTTCCTGAGATTTGTGCACAACTGCTGTTAAATATCTCTATAACCATAAAATTAAAATGTCAACTCAGTTGTAATATATGTAAAATGCTTGTTACTTGATTAAAATAACTAACCATCTGCTTTTATATTAAGGAAATAAGCAGCAAGAGTTCTATAATGCATATGGAGTGGGCCCTTTGTCGCATGCTGTTTTCTGTTGATTACCTCTGTGTTAAAAACAAAGAATCATTCATAAGGTATTGACTGATCATTTTAGAGTTTTATTTTGAGCTATTATTTCCTAAATTCTTACTTATTTACAGTTTAAATGAAATAAATGTATCTTAAACGGAATGGCACTCATCACGACTGCAGACAGTCTAAAAATGTCGGCCTTATGCTGTGATGGCTTTTTATTTGTAAGCTGGTTTGGGCATAAAGGGTACTTTATTTACACCCTCTATGCACATCATAGCACTCAAGTGTTCTAGTTTCTAATAGTTAACAAGACATTATAGGACTATCTGTTTTCCATAAAATGGACTATAAATCCCATACCATACTTTAGTTAAAACGAATGATAGCATTTACAGCACTTGATAGAGGCCATAAATAGCATCTGTGTAGCCTGTACGTTTCAGTCAATACTTGTTATAACATTAGAAGAACTTTCTGGTCATGTAGTATTGAAATACCTCTGTGCAGTTAACAACTTTTTACTTTTTTTTTTCCATAAGAATTTCTTTACTGGACATTGTTTTGCCCCCCATGATTCATTCCACAGTTTAGTCAACTCTTTGTTAGAAATTTAGCATTCACCTTGTGAAAATCAAGTATCGGTCTTTACCATGCTGTCAGAGGCCCCTTTTTAGTGACACGCTTTAAAACCTTTTATTTATTTTTGTACTTTCCCTGGGTATATTTATAAATGTGTTACATCGAACTCCTTTCCAGAACTAGGTGTGGGTGGGGAACGCACCTGTCTAGGGTTCAATCTTTGTGAAAAAAAGGGGGGAGATGTAGTCCAAGAAAATGTTTATTGCAGTTTGATTGCTCACACTGACTGTCAGTAGCAGTTCCTAGTCTCTCCCTTTCTTTTAACTTGGTATGTGTCTGTCACTAACACTGCCAAATAGTGGGTAATGATGTGGGAGTCCATTTAGTCCAACTGAGATCCTGAGAAAAGGAAAAATGTTCAATGTGTGTGTGTATGTGCACGCTTTGTGTTAAAAATATTTTGCTCCAAATTTTGCCAAGGAGTGCATGATAAAAGTAAGAATTTATGACTTGGCAATATCCCTGGTATCATATTGTTGTTCTGGCTGTTCTAAGCCGAGCTACTACTTTCCAGTTCATGAAATCACCAGCAACAGGTTACTGAAATGACTTATAGGCGACGTCCATGTTAGGATCAGCTTGTAGTAGGAAGGTGACATTAATATTCTGAGCCAATCTGCAGGCTTTCTTCTTTTTCAGCTAATTTTGAAGCATTATATTTTAATTGCATTTCAAGACGTATTCATCATCAAAACCCTGCCTGGTATCTAGGATAAGGACACACCCTACCTACCCCTTTACCGTTTTAATTCAACTGGATGTTTCCAATGAAAAGACTACTATAGTATTAAATTACCTTTTGCAAAGGGGAAAAGGTTACGTGAGGAGATTTTAGCTGAGCTGATCACAAAGAATGAGAGAGAAATAATGACAGATGTAGGTATCCTGTTTCTCAAGATGTTTTTCACAATAGATTACATTTTGGAAATTTTTCATTGGTCTGAAAATGGAATGAAATCCATGTTTTGTGCTCAACCCCTTTTTTTCTGGATCTTCCTGTCGTAATAATTACTGAGTATGAAATATGGTAATTGGGTCTAAATCATTCTCAAGTGAGTTTGGTATTTGTGGCCTGACACAGAGTCTCACCACTTGGATATCCAGTACACCTATGAATATGAGGTTCAAGGAGCTTGTATTTAATCTAGGAAAAAAAACATTTTCAAATGATAGCTACTTTTCTAGTATAAGGATTTCTGCTGGAAAAGCAGGCTGGATATTGCCACAATATCACAATACGGACTATTAAATTTTAAATTAGATTAAATACTTTTTCCAATAACTTTAACTTTTCTGAAATCTGTGCTTTGCATGTCTCTTTTCCCGATTAATGCTAGCTGCTTAAAGGAGAAACAAACCCTTAAAAAAAAAACCCCTATCCCCTACCCTACATAGACCCCCTCCCTCCTCCCCCCCCAGCCTAGCTGCTACCCCTGGCAAATGCCCCTTACTCTTTACTTACCACTCCATGCAGATTCTGTCCAGCGGAGTTCACAGGCGCCATCTTTTTCTCTTCAGTAATCTTCGGAATGAGACCGGCGAAGTGGCTCATGCACAGTTGGAGCAATTTTCTGTTTCGGGACAACTGCGCATGCGGCGAAACTCACGAAAATTTATCTCATTCCAAAGATAACCAAAGCGGCTGAAGATGGTGCTTGTGAACTCTGCTGGACAGAATTTGCATTGAGGGGTAAGTAAAGAGAGGGGGGGCAGCTAGGCTGGGGAGGAAAAGGGAGGGGGGGTCTATGTAGGGTAGGGTTTTTTTTTATTAAAGGAAAACTATACCCCCAAAATGAATACTTAAGCAACAAAATAGTTTATATCATATTAAATAATCTTATCAAACTGGAATATATATTTAAGTAAATCTTGCCCTTTTACATCTCTTGCCTTGAACGACCATTTCGTGATGGTCTGTGTGTTGCCTCAGAGATCACATAGAAATACTACAACTCTAACTGTAACAGGAAGAAGACACAACTCTGTCTGTTAATTGGCTCATGTGAACTAACAAGTATAGTTTGTTTGATTTGTTTGTGTGCACCGTGAGTCGTACGATCCCAGAGGGTGGCCCTTGTTTTTTAAATGACAATTTTCTATTTATGATTACCCAATGGCACATACTACTAGAAAAGTATATTATTATGAAAATGATTTCTTTACATGAATCAGGATTTTACATATGAGCTGTTTTATGCAATATCTTTTTATAGAAACCTACATTGTTTGGGACGTATAGTTTTCTTTTAAGGGTTTGTTTCTACTTTAACTGTTGTTAGTTAAAGTCAGTGCAAATGCAGTCATACAAAGCCTCCTCCTCATTATACCTTTCTATGTTGATCTTATGAGTTTGATCTGGAGTTGCTTATTGAGTAACTGGTCATCAGATCAGTTGCAAACCAGGGACTTTATGCAAGCTGCTGTGCTGATATTGTAGCATTCAAATGTGCAGCCAACCTAGCTGGAATATATAGAAGTGTGACCTACTTTTTATATGAACTGGTAACCTTACAATAGGCATCCCAACAGCAGTTCATTTGCTCAAGCCAACATAGTGATTTATTTTAACTTGAAACATTCTAATTACCATGCACACTGATTAACATAATTGGCCTGTTGATATATATGGAAGATGATGACCCCCTGATACAATAGTGTTCAGAGCTTTCAACCTAAGTGCTTAAAGGGAATGTAAAGTCAAAAAATAAAAGCAAATTTACAGGTTCACATCTATAGCTTCAGTTTTGTTTTATTTTTTGCATTTACAAATCTGTATTGTTTTTAAAAAAGTGATCCCCTTGTCTCATGCAGTAGTTTTGGGCAGTAGGAAAACAGCGTGTGGGGTTGTTTCTCACCAAGGTTAGCATTAGTTAGAAACAAACATGAAACAAACCCTGCATTCTAATTTCCTGCTGTCCAGAACTGGGAAAGATTCTGATCATTCAAGTAGTGCAGCCGATGGCCATCAGAGAACTTTCAAAATTGGCTTTAATTTTTGACATTTCACCCCATATAAAATCGTGGTTCTCTAAGTTACCATGTAAGAGCAGCAGTCAACCAATGCTACCTCAGTAAATGAGAAAATATAAGTCCTAATATACTGTTTGTGTTCACTTAGCAGGTTATTCTCCCTCAATGAGAGCATCATCAAAGATGAAACCTATTGAGGAGGATGCTGAGGATGACGTCTTCAAGCCAGCATATTCACCAAAAATCTAAATTTTCACAGTCACAGAGTCCACGAGGCAGTTATATCTAGCAGAACAATGGCTGATTTCAGAAGGCACAACAACTGTTCCATTGTTTCTTCCTTTCTATTCTAAAAATGCTTTCCAAGCAATATACAATATTGTTTTGGTATACATAATAGAAATAATACACCAAAGCCTCATGTATTTTACACTTTTTGTTTTTCTTCACAGAAATACCTTATGAAATATATCACAAGCCTTAAGTTGCTATCATATTGTCCTTAAAGCACATATAGATATGTTGGGACTGTATTTTAGATGGAGCCAAAACGTTTCACATTTAATAATGAATGCAGTGTTTTAATTTTGTATTTATTTATATAAACTATAGTAGCTGATTCAAAGGGCTTGACACTGTGTAACTTATTTCGTTTGGGACCTCTGCTATTTCCTAAAGCAAGATTTGTCTCTGCTCCTAGAACTCCTTATCTGTTTATTAGACCTCATTTTTCTGTTTATCCCCCAGTAAAAATTAAGCTTTCTTTCTAAAGAATTTCTGGATACTGGCAGCATTGAGCCTGGTGATAACATAGAGGTTGAAGCTGAATTGTGCTGGTTGGTGCACAGATTCTCTATAAAGCAGAGGGACTTGAAATCCCAGTATCTATCCCAGTATTCATCATGGAATAAGATGGGAGAGTGGTTGAATAACTAAGTCAGAGAAACCTGTGTCTCAACCACTTTAGTTATTGTTAGTTTGCTGCTTCCTGGAGCTATCTTCCCCCTCTTCCCTTTTTGTAGTTTTCAGGGGTGTTTGACAATTTTTAGAATCTGTTTGATAGGATATAAAAGGTCCAGTCTCTGCTCCCCAGGTGTCTTCCTTAGCCTGTGCATAGTGTTCTTATAGCTACTTTCTGACCACTCTGCTTCTATTACCCCTGCCTCCACTGCAGGCAGCTCACTCATATAAAAACTCAGCAGCATTGCTGTAATGCACATCTACCCAATATAAGCCCACCTTCAAAAAAGCTGGGAGCTGGAGGACTGTGCTTTGTGATTCTGTGCTCCGAAAGCAAGTACAACGCAGAATGAATAACCACTCATCCAGAATGAAGAGTATAAAACGAGCAACGCTAATAAGTAATAGGCTTATTTCTGCATTTACCAGTGTAAAATACTTTTACCTGAGCAGTTGATTGCTGCTCATTATAGACCAAAGTGTTACAGACCCTAAGCCCCCTGGCTTAATAAGGACACAGCCCCTTCCACAACATGTCACTGACGCATCTTGCTGATCAGCAAGCATTGCATGTTCACTGTGATTCTCGACTACTACATATGTTCCGAATTAAGATGGGAATGTAAGTTACATGGCCAAAGATGGGGGTCTGACTCTGCAGTTTTGGCTATACAATGGGCCACAGTTGAGTTGGTGCAAGTATATCAAATGTGGCTGGGGAGGTGGGATGGAAAATATGTACCCTGGTGCTAAAGCTGAATATATGCCAGTAGTTTTTACTTCCCCTTTAACAGGAGACAACGCCTAATAGATAAAACTCATGTGGTGTTGCATTCATCAATTGAAAATAAGAAATTACCTGAAATTGTAGGTGATAAAGAATGTATTTTCCTGTATTGGCCTTTAAAAGAGGCAGTGAATCTCTTCTTTGAAGGCAGAATCATTGGTACAAGGCACATGTATTGCCAATAGATTAGCTGCAATAATGCAAGCTAGAATGCTATATTTATTCTGTAGAATGTTTTATCATACCTGAGTAAAAAAAACTCTAGAAGCTCTGTTTGTTGAGGATATCAGCTGCAGTATTAGCTTGATGTGACATCACTTCCTGCCTGAGTCTCTCCTTGCTCACTTATAGCTCTGGGCTCAAATTACAGCAGAGAAGGGAGGGGGAGAGGTGCAAACTGAGCATGCTCAAGCCCGGGGCAATGAGGTTTAAGCTGAAGGCAGGAAGTCTGATACAGAAGTCCATGTATACACACAATAGAAGGAAAGAAATGTGGTGTTTCTTTTGACAGAGGACTCAGAGCAGCATTACTTTGAGGGTTTACTGGTATATTTCCTTCAGAAAAAAAGGTGAAAGCCAAAATCTGCCTGTTTAAAAGAACAAAACAAATTCACAGAAGTGGATTTTATTTTGTCTCAATATCCCCAGTTTGTGAATTCCCTCCACTGAATTTAACACAGACATGAATTACAATTTTTAATTTTAATTTACATTTTTTAGCCCCTAACCATAGACAAAGCTGTTTCTGATGTTCTTCTGTGATATGAAACAGATTAAATTAAGTTATGTTCTTGTGCTCAGAAATGATTCACTAGATCATGAATTATAGCTACTATTTATGCAAATATTTTCAGTTTCCTCTGTCTTGGAGCAAAACCATGTTTTAACTGCAGTGGGTACCTCAACATAGGATAAAAAGACACAGAAATAAAAAGAATTGACTTATTAGTTGCTATAAATGCAGTTTTTAATTGGTTGAATGTGTGCAGGTAGGTGTCCAGATGCTGCTGTTCAACAATCTGAGAAGTAGTAATGTTCTCAACTGATATAGGAGCACCAATTCTAGATATCTACAAGACCAGGGCCCAATGCTCCAGTCCGACCTTGTACAAGACAGTATATAAACTACTTCTAGCTGTTAACAGTATTGCAGTGAACACCTATAAGCACTGGCTTGGCTATACCCATGAAAATCTCTGTAAAATACGTGACCTACAGATTTTTTGGTTATGAAATGATCATTCAAGATTAAATCTTCATTTTTTTCTGTCTTTTAATTATTAAACAAGTACAAAAGAATGGTGGTGATAAAAGGGCCCATGGGGAACGATCTCAATAGATGAGAGACCTTAAGGGAGAGACAACCGACTACAGATAGTGTACTTGATAAACAAGTTGACGTAATATCTTCTAAAGGGCACACACATTGTATGGTAAATTCAATAAAGTGGGTGCAACGTTGCATCCTACAGACTACCCAGTGCAAGCAATAGGTCAAATGCCCGTCTAATAATAAAAATCAAATATCTGACAGGTTGTCGTGTTATGATAAGGAAATGGCCCTCTGTTGCACTGCTGACTAGTTATGAGAAACAGTAGACGCCATGGTTACAGAGAGAGGGTTATGAATGTAACATTAAACATTTCCAGAATTGCATATCCAGGTTATTAATAAAGTTGTAAATCATGTGAAAATGTGCCTAATTCACTGTCCTTCACATATTAACTATAGGAATTCAATAAAGCAAGATAATGACCTTTATCATTGCCTGTATATACAGCAGGACAATTTGGTCCAGTTAAGGGGTTTGCGATTTACTTAATTTATACGGAGACTTTGTGATGGAAAGTGAAATAGACGTGACAGTGGCCTGTGGTCAGACACTATAGTGAACAGCCTTTTATATGACATTAGAAAAACCTTAGAACGGTTTCTCCTTCACTGCACAGAATGACTTGAATGTTTGGAATATTTTCTTCCCCAGTAGAACTGGAAACGCTTCACAACTTGGCTGCTGATCCAGTGAAATTGCTTTTGGCGACTATTTATAGAAGGCAAACATATCTGCACAACAGCTGACTTAACCGTGCTCAGAAAAGAAACGTAAATGAGCAATCCCCAACCAGCGGGCGAGTACAAAGCTTCCGTAACCTGTGCTCTGGCTCATCAGGGAGACGACTCTATGGTAAAATTGTAGTTATGAAAATGTGCAGCCTGGACCAGAAATATTCCCAGGTGTTATACTGTAGGGAAATTACAAAATTCACCTTGTACAATAACATCAAAAACACAGCACAGACATTCCCTCACGCTAGAAAGACACACAGCAATCTTTCAAAACATAAATAGCAGCAGCATAGAAAGAAAATAATGTAGATAATAAGTACTCAATAGCTTATTTGCTGCTGAATATCTAGATTTTTCAAATGTAATTTGAATTGTACACATTTTAAGCAATTTATTTAATGTACTGTAACTTAAATTCAAAATTTAAGGGGGGTCCATTTTTAAGCTGCCTCCCAATATATTTCTCATATAAAAATATGTTCTTGGAATGTCATTGCTCACTTTTTCTACCCCTCCTGTTTCCACTATTAACTCCTCCATTACCTATTTGTTATTCTCTTCCTTATCTATAGGTATCAGATGTCCCCTGTCCTTTACACACAAGTTAACTGGTTCTTCCTCAGGATTAAATCATAACCCTGATTGTTCCCCTTCACATATTGTACGAGCTCTTACTCCATAATACACAATACCTAATCCTTATAAATAATCAGATAATATTTCTAATTTTTATGTTGCTTAGCATTGATAACATGTAATACAGTCTTCACTTGCATTACAACTCTCTTTTAGGCCTGCCCTTCAAGTAGGTGGTGGGTTTATGAATTGGAGTTGTTCAATCCATGCCTGGGGTTTCACATTGCAATTGGGTTGGGCATTAGACTGAGCTATTTTCAGACTAAGGGGGATTATGGGCTTGATTCAATCCAAAGTGATATGGTACATTTTGTATGATAAGTGTACCTTTTTTTCGTATGTCTGCTAATCAATTCATTTAGCTAAACACTTATCATGTTAACCGATTTGTCGTTGCATTATATAACAGCCTATTAAAAGTGCTGGGAATGCTTACATTTCACATTTCCATTCAACCTGAAACCGCTTTTGCATTACCTTCCGGTTTCCCTTACGTAACTTTGAACTGGTGGAAATGCTCTTTCTCCTATTGCTAAAGCCTTTTTACCCTCTTTCCATCTTCTATTCTCACACATGTGCCTTATTGCACAAGTGTTTTAAAGGCACTTACAGCTTTGCCTTTGTGTATTTCATTAACAATGACCCTTTTTATTTCTTTTTCATTCATGTCTTTTGTGTGTATAACTCTTTACTAGTACTACATCACTTTAATTCCTTTGGACCCTAGCGACCATCCAGTGTTTGTACCAGCAGACTGAAAGCTGACTTGGAAAAGGACCTGACATAAAGTCCAATTTGTATTCAACTGCCAATAACACTTTCATGTTCAAACTCACATGTAAATATTTTTTTATTTTCAATATTGTTTTTAAGACCCAGCTTTACAAGTGTTAATGCCAAATTTGGCCACGGCAAACAGGACTATAAAAAAAGTTCACTCCTTGGAGTATATTTATCAAAGAGTGAAGTTAGAGATCGCCACAGTCGTTCAGAGAGAAATTCCGCCTCTCTCCATTCATTTTTATGGGTTTTTTAATAGAGTATTTATTAATGGGTGAAAGTGAAGGTTCATCCTTTGATAAATACGCCTTTCAAAATCCCATAGAAATGAATGGAGAGTGGCAGAAATTCACTCTAGAGGACTGTGGTGATCTCTAACTTCACTCTTTGATAAATATACCCCTTGGCTTCTTGCCTTACATCATGGAGAATTTTGGTGCTCCTGTGTTGCTCAGATGTGTCTGGAGTGCTGAGAAAAGTTAACAATTTTGCAAGGAGACTTCTCTTAAAGAAAAATTCAACCTGCCTAGCTACCCCCCCCCCCCTGGGGAAATGCCCCTGACTTTTTACTAATCCCTCAGTGCAGATTCAGGGATTGCATTTCACGGCAGCCATCTTCCGGGTCTTCCCCTCGTGGTGAGGAGCAAATTTTCCAGAACAACAACTCCTTTTTATAGCATTGCTATATCTGAGTGCAGTGTTTAAGTAATAAACATTGATTGGTTGGGATGAGCCAATAGAAGATGTTCATAGAAATCTTAGGCAGGGTTGACCGGAAGTTGTTTTCCGCACCCAAAAATGTAAAAATGATGAACTTGACATATGTTGTATTTATGCAATTCTAGACATAGGTAGAATTTTACATGTTAAATTGCGGCATGATTTCCAAAAAAAAGAGCGATAACCATTTCTGCCAAAAACAAGTAGTAAAAACCATTTACCATGCACCCTGGTCTTGTTGAAAATGTAATGGTGAGCACACTTTTCCCCTTGTTTGCTATAGTTATACAGGAGCAGTGACCAGCTCCTTGTTGTAGCTCCCACCCCCTCCAACTATAGTCAGGTGATCCCACTGGTGTCTAATAAAAGGGCAGCCAAGTTTGAGTTTTACTTTGAAAGCAGCTAGTAAGTTGCAGGTAAAACGTATTCGTCCCTTTTATAAAATGTATAATTAAACCATAGAATTCTTAATGAATCAGATGAAAATTGAGCATAGGACTGGCCAGATATGGGATGACTTTGACGTAGTTGGCCAGCTTAAATATATTGCAATAAATGGACAAACAATCCCTGTTTTGTTTTAAGGGTAAGGCATTTTTAGTAGCTTAAGGCATAATGTCTTAATGTCCCTAATGTATTGATAGTGCAGGGGATCTCTTGTATCATGACTTCTAGGCAATTTTTAAAGTACATTAATATTTTGAGGATTATTTTATCATGTCAGTATCAATTTAACTAAGTTTACCAGCTTTACAAAGCAAAAGCTGGGGACACTATAAAAGGCAGCATTAAATCTGTAAAATGTTATCTACTCAGTGCCCTCCTCCAAACTCAAATCTAAACTCACTGTTAGCTTAGCACTTGTTTCATTGCATTCTGGTTCTTTACAACTTTATAACAGAGCAGTGGAAATACTGAATAAGGACACAAATCTGGCCAGAGAAATAAAGGAGGATGGGGAAAACTGATAAGCAAAAATTGAATGTAAATTGGCCTTTTACTTCCAAAGGCTTTTTCATGTCAGTACAATACTATTAAATGTAACGTTTCTAAGAAAGGACTGCTCTCTAGTGGTTGTATCTACAAAATACATGCATCATAAACAGAATTTTTCATTTGTGTCTATGTGTCTCTGTGCATATATATATATGATCTATAGCTAGATAACTGACAATGTTGAGCAGGTCTGATCTAAGATTCAGAATAAACCAAGGCATTATAACACACAGTCCCAAACAGCCCCCAACAGACTCAATAAATAGTGACTGTCTATGACATCTTATAACAGCCCTTTCTGGGATTTGCATGGATGTACAGATTGCCAGTCCTGGTCTGGTTTCCTATTGTCATTGTAATTTGAAAAGTATTATGGACATTATAAGGTAGAATTTAGATGAACTTGAACAACTCCTGTGAACCAGTACACACCATAATCTTCCACATATCGGTTATATAATTTGAGGTTTTGGCACAAATTCAGGTTCATATTATGCATTAATAGGTTGGTGCCATGTTGGCACCCATACTGGTACATTGGACCTGTGGGTACAAATCCTGTTCAAACCAAAAGTAGTTGCTTTTTAAGATACTTTTCAAACAATCACAAAAAAATCCCAACTATGGCAAGCCATTGGCAGTAAAATAATGCCTAGTACATTCAATCCCTTCTTCATGTCAATTTAATAATTCTTCTTTTATACACAACTTCCATGTGTCATTACTAAATGGTTTCTAAAAATTATGTTGTATCTTTAAGAGAATACAAGAGTCCTCTGCACTCAACCCATTATCAATATATGTAAGACAGCGACATTTTGTGCATACTGCTACTAAAAAATGCCTTACCCTTTAAACAAAACAGGGATTGTTTGTCCATATATTGCAATATATTTAAGTCATCCCATATCTGGCCAGTCCTACGCTCAATTTTATCTGATTCATTAAGAATTCTATTGCTTCATTATACATTTTACAAAGGGACTAGGTTTTACCTGCAACTTACTTGCTGCTTTCAAAGTAAACCCCCATACTTGGCTGCCCTTTTATTAGACACCAGTGGGATCACCTGACTATAGCTGGGAGGGGTGGGAGCTACAACATGGAGCTGGTCACTGCTCCTGTATAACTAAAGTATCTTTAAGAGAGTCATCTAATTTTGTCAAATTTCTTGTTACAATGTATCCACATAGAATGGTTAGAATGAATTGGTCTTCCCAGAAGAAAAAGTAAAAACTTGTGGACTGCGGGGAGGATTCTGCAGTGACTTAAACCCATTCATACACAGGAGCTTCTGTCAGGTCAGACACTGGTGTTGTACTCAGTTTTCCAATACATGCAGAGTTGTTTGGTGGTTTGGTCAGGGGACTGATGAAATACTTTCCTTACTTACTAAAATATCTTAGGTTTGGCCAGCTAAATGGGCCCTAATCTAAGATTTAGTGGGGTCCTTATCATAGCTGAATATTTTCCCTTTCCTGGGTTAATGTATGCTCCCAGCAGTCAATGAACTAGCTTGTTTCATTGCATTCTGGTGCTTTACAACTGTAAAGCAGAGCAGTGGAAAAACTACTAGAGTATAAAAGCTGGAGTTCAGGTGCTTTTCTGATAATACACCTGAGTAGGCAGGTGGAGACAGAAGGGAACTTAGGAAGCTCCACCAAGGAGATTGAATAAAGATTTGAATACTGGGTTTGCTACTGCCCAGAGTAAGGACCAAGTATACAGACCTAGAGACTATGGTAGTGCTTGTCTAAGTTTCACTTGAGAGGGATCTTATTTCTGGGAGTAACACTTTCAAGATGAAATAATCCTGAGGAGAAAAGAACTGAATGCTTGAAACAGTTTTTGTGAGTATATGCTGAGCAATTGTATTCGATGTCTCCTGTAAAAGTAAAACGTTAGGGGTATTTGCCCGGGGTAACACTTAGGCTGGGGGGAGGAGGGAGGGGTTTTTTAATGTTAGGGTTGAAAAACAAAAGGTGCACATTTATTGAATTATAGTTCTGCTACACCCTGCCTCCAACATATGGGAGGGCCCAAACTAACAAATGAATATTTATTGGTAAAGCCGATTTTGCTATTTTGCTTTGACTTTAAGTCTTGTAAATTTTCACTGGGCAAGAAAGACAATTTGACAATTGTAAAGAAAACAATGTGCTTAAAGACAAAGGATGGTGATTAGAAAGAGGCGTTAATGAACTGGGAAGTCTAAAATAATGCAGGGAGGGGTGAATACTAGGTGAAAACAGTATTTACCAGTGTGTGTTTGGTATTGGATGGGGATATTGAATTAACAATTAGAATATTGCATTTTCTATGTGTTTAAATATTTGATTTGATTTTCGCATTAAACAAATTAAATCAATACAACAGCAAATATTATGCAGATAAAGAAAATATGTTACATTCGACTATCAAATATATGTTATTATCAAAAAGGTATACCATACAAGAATACTAACAAGAACTAACAAAAATTAACTAAGCCAGTGGATGCAAATGTAATAAAAGAAAGAAAGAAAGAAAAAGCCCATTCATCATCTGGAATGTCGGATAGATCTTCTTACAATTGAAGAAACCGCATTATTTGATCACCAGAATTAGAGTTACATATTTCAAAATAAAGAGACCAAATCAGCCTAAAAGAATCTTTGGAATTACATCCTTGAGATTTAATTATTAAGGCTTCTTGCCAGCTAAGCTGATTCATATAAGAAATGGTGTCCGATAGTGAGGGGAGTTCCTTTTGTAGCCAGAAAAGGAATGTTCTTGGGTGCCAAATAAGGGCTGTGATTGGTCATTTAGTAGCCCCAATGTGGATTGTCAACCTACTCTGTTTGGCAGTGCACCTGGTTTTTATGCAACCAAAACTTGTTTCCAAGCCTGGAATTCTAAAATAAGCTCCCGCCTTGAGGCCACTGGGAGCAACATCCAAGGGGTTGGAGAGCAACATGTTACTCACGAGCTACTGGTTAGGGATCACTGATCTAGATGCAGTAAAGCAAAACAAATTAATTTTTATCTTCAATCTAGAATTCAAAAAACTAGCGACTTCCCTCCAAAATAGATTCAACTTTAAACAGGACCATACAGGACCATAAATAATGGAAAAGTGATACATTAGTCTCATCACATTTAGGGCAATAGGATATAGGAGTATTAGAGATACTTTTAGAAAACATTTTCCCATAGCCTAGATGGATAAGCTTAAAATGTTGCATTCTCCAACTCTCTGCTAGAATTAATTTATTATAATTATTAATAGATTTCACCAAGTCTAAGGGAGATACTTGAGTTTGTAAAAACTCAGACTATTTTGATTATGGGTGTGTTCCAAATTGTTTTTAGATAGAGAGCTAATAGAAATCAAACAGGGGAGTTCCAAAAAGAGAATATTGAATTTTCTTACAAAAGAACAAGCAGGTCTGATGACTGTAGAATAGGAATGTAAGTTTCAAAAGTGAGTTACAGATCCTGAATGGCAATAGATTAGCACCGCACGCAAGGAATAAATGGTTGTATATACTTAGGGGCATATTTACTAACATTCGAATTTTTTTCATGAATTGCATTTTTTCCTCTTAAAATTTGTGGGGTTTTTATATTTCTCAAACTCTCCAAAATTTGAGATTGATTAAGTTTAAAAAACACAAAATACAGAGCAAGTAAAAGCAGTTGAGGTCCTATAGAAGTCAATGGGAGCTGCGCTGATCCTACTGGACCTTTTCTTTAGCTATTTGGACTTTTACAGGTTTCTCATTTTTCTCCCTAGTAATTGTCCAAAAAGAGGTTTCATATTTTTTAACGCAACGTTAAAATTTGTGCTTTTTATACGGTTATATGACCATGAATGCCATGAAATAACAGGATGCAATATAAGTATGATACAAGAATTTGGCACTTCACAACAGCTTCACTGCTGAATAGTGTTTTAATTGCTGTGGAAATACAATTCTTGTATCATACTTATATTGAATCCTGTTATTTACACCCAAAGCGGAGGTGCACGCAACAACAGAGGCACAATAATATTGATCAAGAATCCAGGATTAACGATCGATCCTATAATTATTGCCATGAAATTAAATGGCATTCATGGTTTTAGAGAAAATTACTTTATTTGTGGTTTCAAAAACCTCTAAAACTACTAAAATGAGAATGGTGACAAATGGGCCTCTTAGTTTGGACCTCACAGTTAGCGTAGAAAAGGGAGGAGCCACCGACAATGACAAGGAAGATAGACAGGTGAACTAATAGGTCAGGGATGTCATTCTCTTCATTGACTCCTGCAATGATGTAGCGCAAATCAGACTTGGAGAAAAATTGAATTCTACATTGTTTCAAGAGCTAGGACCGAATAAGAAAAAGGGATAAAAATACTGCTTTCAATTGCATTTACACTTACAAATAATGTTAAAACCATAGAATATGTTTAATGTAATTTAGAAAGTAGAGAATAAAGAATGACAATTGTTTTAATTATGCAAAATAATTGGACCCCCTTTAATAGCATCTTATCTGCATTGTTATTAGGTTTTTAAGATACACCATCATAAAACGTCAGTGCTGGCAGTCTTCTGAACAGTTTGATGCCCTCTGTGGATAGTATTTGGTTTATTAAATGTTTACATGATTTTCTAGTAGACTTAAGGTATGAAGATCCAAATTACGGAAAGACCCTTTATCCAGGGAAACCCCAGGTCCCAAGCATTGCTGCTAACAGGTCCCATACCTGTAACTGCAAAGCTGCAGTAGTGTTTCCATGATATTTCTGAAAATCATCTTATATATGCCTCACATATCCTAACTTAGCAATAGGCAGGCAGAATGTAGTGGTGAGCTGCTAGCACAACAGGAGGGTTATTATATGGTCCAAGATGGTTTTGGGGACAAAGCTGGAGTCTCTGAATGGTCACCATGTATGTGATGCTATTTTGCTCCTTGCCTAGGGTTAGGGAACAAGTTACAAGCACTGAACTTGTGTCTGGTGTTATCACTTGCACAATCAGAACTGCTGGCACTTAAAGGGATACTGTATAGAAAATTAGCCGAACAACACAAGCTGGTGTAGCGGGGATCTCCCCTGCAAGTTTATTTAGTCAAGTGATGTAACGTTTCGGGGGCGTGCCCCTTCATCAGACATCTGATGAAGGGGCACGCCCCCGAAACGTTACATCACTTGACTAAATAAACTTGCAGGGGAGATCCCCGCTACACCAGCTTGTGTTGTTCGGCTAATTTTCTATATAGATACGTTTGGGAGAGGTGCCGACCCCTCCAGCCAACACCAGGCATCGACTATCAGGAGAGACTCTGGGGAAATTAGGTAATATATTCACTTAAAGGGATACTGTCATGGGAAAAAAAAAATTCAAAATGAATGAGTTAATAGTGCTGCTTCAGCAGAATTCTGCACTGATATACATTTCTCAAAAGAGTAAACAATTTTTTTTATATTCAGTTTTGAAATCTGACATGGGGCTAGACATTTTGTCAATTTCCCAGCTGCCCCAGGTCATGTGACGTGTGCCTGCACTTTAGGAGAGAAATGCTTTCTGGCAGGCTGCTGTTTTTCCTTCTCAATGTAACTGAATGCGTGGGACATGGGTTTTTACTATTGAGTGTTGTTCTTAGATCTACCAGGCAGCTGTTATCTTGTGTTAGGGAGCTGTTATCTGGTTACCTTCCCATTGTTCTTTTGTTTGGCTGCTGGGGGGGGGAAGGGAGGGGGTGATATCACTCCAACTTTCAGTACAGCAGTAAAGAGTGATTGAAGTTTATCAGAGCACAAGTCACATGACTTAGGGCAGCTGGGAAATTGACAATATGTCTAGCCCCATGTCAGATTTCAAAATTGAATATAAAAAAATATGTTTGCTCTTTTGAGAAATGGATTTCAGTGCAGAATTATGCACTATTTACTGATTCATTTTGAAAAAAAAATTTTTTCCATGACAGCATCCCTTTAAGCAGTTACATTAAGAAGTAAGCTCTGTATCTATACTGCTATATACACAACTCATGGTTGATGATATAAAAGATGATATAAAAATATATATATAGCAGCAACCCACATGCAGAATGCTCGGGACCTCTGGTTTTCCAGATATGTTTTCCAGATGTGTGATCTGTAATTTGAATCTTTATATATTGAGGGGGGCATTTACTAAGATTAAAACAAAGTCCACCTAACTCCCATCCACGAATTGACCTAATTTCTCAAAAAATCAGATCGAAAAAGTCTGTTTGACAAAACCGTGCATCAAATCAAATTGACTCCCCAAAAAAACTTGACTTTTTCTCATTATCGAATGAAAAACCAGCTTGAAACCCTCGAAGATCATGAAACATCTTCAAATTTTAAAAAGGACATTTGCCATTGAGTTTTACATGACTTCAACAGGTTTTAGCTATTCGGATTTGGATTTTTAGTAGCTTTAGAGCATAATAATCGGGGGGAAAAAATGTCCTCAAAATATTTGTGTTTTCCATCTAAAAAAGTCAACCAGAAAACATTGAGGCTTCATAGATAGACCCCAAAGTGTACTTGAATTTAATTTTAATAAAATAGGATTGTTTTGCCTCTAATATGGATTAATTATATCTTAGTAAAACATTTCCTTGTGATTGATATAAACTATCAATTGAAAAAAATCTGAATTATTTGCTTAGTCTATTGCTTAGTCTATTGGAGACTATGCCTTCCCGTGATTCAGAGCTTTCTGGATAACAGATCCCATACCTGCATTCTATTTAACAAAAGATGTCATCTCTGTTCTGTCCAAAAGGGTATGTTTATTAGTAACCTTGTAAATACTTTATATTCTATGACCATATTACCCTCGTCACATTCTGCAAATGTCCTTTTCCATGTGCTATTTCCATTATATAATAAAAAGTAGAAAAGTAAAAAGCATCATTTTTAAGCCTTTTGTAATTGTAATATAGACCACAAGAGTGCGCTAGAGGATTCAAATTCCTTTCTGTATTGTTGTCTAGATTAAATGGTGTATGCCTTAAAGTGGCCATAGACATAACAATTACGATCTTTCTTGGAAAAGATATTTCCAAGAAAGATAGTTCATTTCAATACACACGCGTAGAGCTGAATTGTCAGATATACAGGTAGAAACAATAGAATTCTACCTGTATCTGACGATTCGGCACTAACAATGGCCGATCAAAATTTTCCATCCAGCACGATTGTTGAGCCGACTGATATCCAAGTCTTCTGCCGATATTGGTTGGCTCGTTTCCTACCATACACACACCGAATATCGTCCGAAAATTTTTTCATACTGTATTATCTGTGCGTCTATGGCCACCTTTAGTGAGACCAGGGTACAATCGATATAAAGGAGTAGCATTATAACGCCAGCTTTCCATCGCTCTTATTGTCTCCTCCTCATTATAATAAGTCTGAAAAATGAGCTTGAGGTGTTGATAGCTGACACTAATTAATCATCACACTAACTTGGAATATGAATCATCTTGATCAGATTTAGTTGTCTGTTCAAATGTGGGGCTTCTAAAATGTATACTTAGGGCAGAGACACACATGGAAATTCGGAGAGATTAGTCAACCGGCGACAAATCACCTCTTCTTTGGGCGACTAATCTCCCTGAACTGCCTTCCCGTCGGCTAGAGTCTAAATCACCGGCGGGATGGCACTTCATTATCCGAAGTTGCCTCACTAGGAAACTTCGGGCGACTTCGGAAAACAAAGCACTCCAAACCATCCCACTGGCGATATAGTCGGCGGAAAAGCAATTTGGGGAGATTAGTCGCCCGAAGAAAAGGTGTTTTGTCGCCGGGCGACTAAATCTCCCCGAATATCCACGTGTGTCTCTGCCCTAATGTATTTACCTACAGACCCCTTCTGTCAATCATGAGTTCACATTCCTGCCTGTTTCTCAGCAAGGGGCAGCAGCTTGGGAATTGGTTAAATTCTAATAAACGGTGCATTTATTAACACTGGAGACAAACATGATTTTGCCCATAGCAACCTATCAGTGATTAGATTTGAACAAGTTAGAAAATAAAAGCAAAGATCAGATTACTTGCTATGGGGTTGAACTTGATGGACTTTTGTCTTTTTTAACACAAAGGGCAGATTTATCAAGGTTGTAGTAAAAATTCGATCTTTTCCAGCCTATCACCCTGAAAACTGAAAAATCGCCAGCGTTTTTGGGACTTAGAAATTTTTTTTTTTGAGGAAGCCCTATCTACTCTTTTGCACTTCACCTGGTCTGAGGTGGCCAAGGCAAGTCTGGCGCAAAAGGTAACGTTCAGTAAAATCTGCATCTTAGTGAATCTGACACATTTACATAGGCCTACACAAAGATTGTTCATCATATTGTCCTTGCCCCAGTGCTTACAGTTTAACATTCGTATGATATTCATACACTCCATGGGTAATTTTGTCAGAAGCTAGTTTGCTTGCCTTTATGTTTCTGGAGTGGGAGGAAATGCAGGCAGACATTGGGAGATAAATACAAGAGTCCTCTGCACTCAACCCATTATCGATATATTTAAGACAGAGACATTCTGTGCATACTGCTACTGAAAAATGCCTTACCCTTTAAACAAAACAGGGATTGTTTGTCCATATATTGCAATATATTTAAATTGGCCAACCATGTCAAAATCATCCCTGGTGTGGCCAGGCAAGAAGTTTCACGTTTTTTTGCCTGGTTTATTTTTGCTCAGGTAAGCGATCATTACTCCGCAAATTCATTAAAGTGCGAATTTTCCATTACGTTACCCATTTTGCCAGAGTTTCCTTCTCTAGCTTAGACCTGGCAGACTGATAAGATGAAGCTACCTCCTCCTCAGTCTTATGTCAGTGACATCATATCCTGTGTGCCGGAAACACATAAAATTTATAAAAAATGCTGGCGTTTTTTTCATATTTTAAAACGGGGTTGTCTTTAAAAGTTGTTTTTAACATTTTGAGGGGCATGCCACATTTGTTTTAGGGTGGGCTCATGTCTAGGGCAATAGAAGATTTCTTTTGTCTTTATTCAGGTTCCTTGGCCATTTGTAATAAGTGGCCACTTCAAGTGTTTGCACCAACATCTCTAATAAAGCCGTCTATTCAACCTATATGTACCAGTCCTATTCAAATTGACCTAAGAGTAAGAGTACTAATGAACTTTCACTAGGTAGAAATGAACGCTGGAGAAAGTTTGCTATGAAATGGTCGCACTGACAAATTTACGCTAATGAAACTTCACCAGCATTCAGCTGCTGAGACGCAACTTTGCATTTAAGTGAAGTTGCGCCTGATGAAGCCTTCATAGGCGAAAAAACGTCCATTAGTGAATTTGCCCCAAAGTTTTACCTGCAAATTACTTGCTTTTAAGTTAAAATTCCCAAATGGGGAGAACATACAAACTCGTTGCAGTTAGGTCTGGAAACCCATCTTCCAGAAAGCTGAAAATATATTCAGAGGAAGAATTTATGTGCAGATAATAGAATATATGATATTCTATATTGGAGGGAAAATTAAATAAACACAAGTCCCATTTTAACCTCTTAATTGCCAGGCTCCTTTTATCCTGCTGTATCACATGTTGCCAATAATCAAAAAAATCAAAAGGCATCAGAGAAACCTAGACTGGACCCTGCTGAAAGGATGATACTTTTGTTTTGGTGCCATAGATTACATGGCTGGTGGCTTTTTTTTATATATTTTGACGCAAATAATAGCCATAAGCAAGGAAAATAAGAAGAGAAGAAAACCCATAAAAGAAATAACAGGATACAGCAAGGTAACACAAGATATAACAACACATCACAGCGTGGAATGGGACATAAGGTGGCAGAACAACATATCCATTGTCAATTATAATATAGTCTGGTGGCATTTTAAGCCATATATAAAGCATATTTTCCCATTACAAAGTATTTGCATGCTTATCCATGTGGATGTCTCTGTATGTGTTGCAAATAAAGGAGGTTGGAAGCAATAATACAGCCTTGTTGGCTTTCTCTGTCTTCCCGGCAGCTAAGACATTATCTCCTGTTCTTCATTTCATAGAGCTGAATAGAGCCTAAGAAAACTAGAACAAGACAACTGTAAAGCAATCTGAGAGTAGGCAGATAGACTGGAGTACAGCTGGAAAAAGGAGAAGGCAAGGAACGTCCATGGGATTGGGGAGGTAAACACGGCTAGATGTTTAACCATTCTGCTGCACATTAATAGATATTATATTCAAGAACAGAATCAGTAGTCTCATGCCATGGACTGGGAAAACATTATACAGTCCTTGGAATCACCCAGAAAATAGAAATCATTCTAGCGGGAAGCAGAATATTGTCCTAAAAGGAAGTCTAGGAACATCAGCTGTACCTAAAATCGTCTTCCACTGGTACTGCATGTTTAAAGGGGCATTCTGCTGACCATTTCTGGAATCATAATTTTATATTTGTATGGCAGCTGTTAACATCATAATAAACATAAATGTGTGCAGAACTATCTTTTACTGAATATTTAATATTTAAAGTGAAAAATCTTTTTTAAAGTGAAAATGAAAGATGATATTTTCCCTACAAATAAGAGTTCTGGTTGTCAACTTGGAGATTACTATTATACCTGTTCTGCACTGCCCTAACGAAAGAAGCTGACATTAAAGGGGGTTGTTCACCTGACAAAAACAATTTTGTCCATTTAGTTATTTTCATATTGAACCAGAAATAAATACTATTTTCTCATTTCCAGCTGTGACAGTTTTTCTAATATTGAAGTTTAAAGCTTGATTTTTCACTTTTTTATGTCTTTCTATAGCAGCTCTGAGAGGGGGGTCATCGACTCTGTTCTAAATTGATACATTAGTTGATACATTTCTTATCTTTGTCCCTGCTGAGCAGAATCTTTGGGTTTCATTAAAGGCAGCTGTTAGAATTGATACAATAGTTGTTCACACAGATGCTGCTGAGAAATGTATCAACTAATGTAGCAAATTGTAACAGTTCAGAATCTGCACCTGAATTACTGAGCTGCCAGACTCAAACACCAGAGACATTAACTTTAAAGTGGTGGTTCACCTTTAAGGTAACTTTTAGTATGTTATCGAATGGGCGATTCTAAGCAACATTTCAATTGGCTTTCATTGTGTATTTTTCATATTTTTATAGTTATTTGCTTTTTTCTTCTGACTCTTTGCAGCTTTCAAATGGGCGTCGCTGACCCCTTAAAGAGAAAATGCTTTGTAAGGTTACATATTGTTATTACAAAAAAGAAGGGTTGTGGGTGCACACCTGAGGCCAATTTCAAAAAGTCTAATTCCCTGTCTCAGTAATTAGAGTTAAAATGCTAGTGCATGTAGTTTTTTTAGTTACAAAGTTATGATCATAAAATTGATAAGCCACCATACCACGTCAAGGTAAACCCCATACGGTGGTCCCTAACTTGTTTACCTTTAATCATAGTAAAATAGGTATCTTACCTCTCTTCTTAATAGCATTACTTTATGTGAAAAACTCATGTGCCTTGGTTTCAAACCACCCCTTTAGATTTTTGGTGGTCCTATTGTCCCTTTAACATTGTGCTTTGGTTTGTGCAATCACTCTCCCTTAAAAGCCGAAAATGCTAGCGGCATGGGAGGATCTAGCCTGAAGGCAGTCTCTCCCACTTAAAAGCCACATAGCAGTTGGCGGGGGAGGATTTAGCTCACAGTTTGAAACCAAGGCACATGAGTTTTCACATAAAGTAATGCTATTAAGAAGAGAGGTAAGATTCCTATTTTACTATGATTAAAGGTAAACAAGTTAGGGACCACCGTATGGGGTTTACCTTGACGTGGTATGGTGGCTTATCAATTTTGTGATCATAACTTTGTAACTAAAAAACCCTGTTTCAAAACTACATGCACTAGCATTTTTACTTGAATTACTGAGACAGGGAATTAGACTTTTTGAAATTGGCCTCAGGTGTGCACCCACAACCCTTCTTTTTTACATATTGTTATTGCTAATTGTTATTACTTTTATTTTTGATCAGGCCTCTCCTATTCATATTCTAGTCTCTTATTCAAATGAATGCATGGTTGCTAGGGTAATTTGGACTCTAGCTACCTAATTGCTTAAAATGCAAATTGAAAAGCTGCTGAATAAAAACCTAAATAACTCAAAAACCTTCAATAATAAAAAAATGAAAACCAATTGCAAATTGTCTCAGAATATCACTCTCTGCATCATACTAAAAGTTATCTCAAAGGTGAACAACCCCTTTAAACTTCAATTTTGTAAAAACTGTCAAAAATAAAGAAATAAAAAGCAACTGAAAAAAAATAATTCCTTAATTTATATTGCCAAATTGGAAAATAATATATGTAGACATTTATGTTTCTTTTATAGGAAAGGTTCCTATTTAGTTGCACACAGGATTTTTGGGAATTCTAAAGATGTCCAGATAACTGACATTCTTGGATGTTCAACATATCCTACTAGTTTTTTTATCAAATGAAAAAGTCTATACCTGTATTAAGCTCAGACTGTATAAAGGGACAAGTCATAGTAGTCTATGTCATAGAGTCAACTGTACCTATTAAGTGTCGTTCCAGCACTGTGCAAATAATAAACCTTAATTCTACCATGGGAAATGCTCATATTTAAACACACGACATTAAGATACTATTTCCAGAAGACCCCAGTTAATGCTTAAAAATAAGAACAGAAGAACACAGAAATGTGAATTTTCATGTTGGTTAATGCAATATGGCAAGATGTTATTACCTGTAGATCTGTATTGTTTACTTGCCATGTAAAATTGCACTAGTTCTATCTTTATTCTTGTCAAGTAATAACCTGATGAGATAACTCTACTGCCCATACCATAATAGATCGGTCAGCGTGCTGGAGGCAGGCAATGTGGGTTGAAGGCACCATGTAGTTTTCTAATAACATAAAGCCATTCAAATATATTAACAGGTAAAAATGACTCCTAACTCTCCTAAGGCTTATGAAGGAGTGATGCAGGGCAGAGTGGACACAATTATTATTTGCAGTTGTGTACACATTGTCCCCGTTTAGTTCTTATGCTATTTAACACTTTAAAAACCTGCTCACAATAATTGAAAAAGTATTAAGATGTGTGTTCTACCACTGAGGAAGGGGTTCAGGAACCCCAGAAACATTTGGTTGTTACACACTCCGCAATAAATCACCCAGAGGTATTTTTACACCAATTTATTTGTAAGTGTGTGTCCTTCCTATTCCTGCTGTTTTGGATATCCCTGCACATTAAACCATGTGAGTTTGGAGGGGGCTGCACTGACCGGATGAATGCTGGATAATAATGTGTACTTGCTGTAACCATTAGTGTTGACTGTTATTTATAAGTATTAAGATGGGCTGACCAGATGGGACCAGTGGCTTTTTCTTACATAGATGTTTGTAAGATTCTAGTTTGCATTTTTTAGGCTTCATACATATCTGGATTCAGATGTAACTCAGATCTGGTAAACTCAGATTAGAACTGCACCTAATATTGTTTGGACCAAAGCTTTAGCTGGCCCCACAGTCTGTGCATGTGCTATATAACATTATCTGATGGCATTCTAATGCACCTGGCTGTCTTAGATCAGATTCGTATAAAATTAGTGTAAATGTATATAAACCAATGTGTGCCCTTCACTACAGAATTAACAAGGGATGCAAAGTATATTAACATAATCATAAACTCCTGCTTAAAATGATAACAAATTAAAGTAGCTCATATAAAATGCATAATATAACTGTCCAATATGGAAGATCTAAAGTACATTATGAAAGACAATTAGATAAGTAAAAGAAATATATTGTGTCCAGTATTGATCTTTACTATTTCAAAATACTTCTTTTTTAGTCTGTACTTATTAAAAAAATCTTCTTATATCTGAGACGCTAAAAAAAACAAGGATAATCATTTTAAGGATGGCATAAAAATGTCACTTTTGGCTTAGATACAAAAAGGGACCAAATGCAAAATGAATAAACATTTTACAGCTACTGATATTAGCAATGATCATGGGCCTTGTACCACTGCCATAGCAACATGAGGCCTCTGATTGATCTGCTCAGACTGCACTTGACAACAAGCAATGGAAATGCGTTTGCAATTGCTTAACCTTTTCCAGATTTTAAGTAAAAGCTGGGCTGTAAGTTATTTTCAGAGCAGGAAAATGTAAAAGATGTCTGTTTCACAATATAAATATTGCATTGTACCTATTTATATAGTACCACAAATGCACACACTGCTTAACAAGACATAGACACAAACAGGGGTATCATTATTATAGATTATAAAGTGAGAATAAATACTTAAGTGCTAGGAGTTTCAGTACACGGTTGGGACGAGGTCCCTTCTCCAAAGATTTTGCAATCTACTAGAAAATGTATGTGAAATGTATGTCTAAATGTATGTGAAATATCAGTATTGAAGAGCACAAATTAATTATATCTGAATGTTTCAGTGTTTGTTTCTCAAATCAGATGTAAATGAAAAAAACTTGTCATGTTGTACAGTAATTGTATTGTATTCTATATTTAATGTTTTATTTTCCTTGGTTATATTTATGTGAATGGTGTGTTTGCCTAGTGGTCTTAATAAAGTAAATTAACATACTTACATAGTTAAATCGGGTTGAAAAAAGTCCATCAAGTTCAACCTCTCTAGATGAAACCCAGTGCCCATACACACTGACGCCTCTATACATTCACATAAACTATATATACAAATATCTATGCTAACTATAGAGTTTAGTATCACAATAGCCTTTGATATTATGTCTGTCCTATAAATCATCCAAGCCATTCTTAAAGGCATTAACTGAATCAGCCATCACAACATCACCCGGCAGTGCATTCCACAACTTCACTGTCCTGACTGTGAAGAACCCCCTACGTTGCTTCAAATGAAAGTTCTTTTCTTCTAGTCTAAAGAGGTGGCCTCTGGTACGGTGATCCACTTTATGGGTAAAAAGGTCCCCTGCCATTTGTCTATAATGGCCTCTAATATACTTGTAAAGTGTAATCATGTCCCCTCGCAAGCGCCTTTTTTCCAGAGAAAACAACCCCAACCTTGACAGTCTACACTCATAATTTAAGTCTTCCATCCCTCTAACCAATTTAGTTGCTCATCTCTGCACTCTCCAGCTCATTTATATCCCTCTTAAGGACTGGAGTCCAAAACTGCACTACATACTCCAGATGAGGCCTTACCAGGGACCTATAAAGAGGCATAATTATGTTTTCATCTCTTGAGTTAATGCCCTTTTTTATGCAAGACAGAACTTTATTTGCTTTAGTAGCCACAGAATGACACTGCCCAGAATTAGACAACGTGTTATCTACAAAGACCCCTAGATCCTTCTCATTTAAGGAAACTCCCAACACACTGCCATTTAGTGTATAACTTGCATTTCTATTATTTTTGCCAAAGTGCATAACCTTGCATTTATCAACATTGAACCTCATTTTCCAGTTTGCTGCCCAGTTTTCCAGTTTAGTCAAACTCACATGGAGTTTTGAATGGCTATTTAGAATGGTTCCTGTGGGCACAGTCTCTTTTTTATCCTTTTATTGATTTCATGTAGAGGTTGGACTGTTTTTGGATTGTTTCCCTCGCATTCACTGGGGCAAATTTACTAAAGGGTGAAGTGACTAAAGCTGGCGAAAATTTGCCAGTGTGACGTCATTTCGCTCAATCGCCAATTTACTAACGGGCGCAGGTGTAACTTCGCTAGCGAAAAAGACTGACGCTGGTGCTCATTCACACTCAATCGGCAGGCGAAGTTGCGCTCTGACAAAGGGATGTGTCTGTGCAAATTCACTAAGATGTGGATTTTACTGAACGTTACCTCTTACGCCAGACTTGCCTTCGCGACCAGGCGAAGTGCAATAGAGTAGATAGGAGTTCCTAAAAAAATTGTTAAAATTTTTTTTCCAAAAAACACTAGCGTCTTTTCTTTTTTTCAGGGTGATAGGCTGCAAAAGAGCGTAAATTTTTTTTGTGTTAACCGGCTTCCCCCCTACATTTCCTTACATATGGCACCTAAACTATACACTGGGCTCATGTGTAGGGCAATATAACAACTCTATTTTCTTTTATTAAGGTTTCCCGGGCTTGTGTAGTGTAATGTATTTGCTGCAACATATACATCCATTGAACTTTAACTTCCCTCCGTATACAAATTAGACCCTCTGTTTGCCGAATTAACGCTAGCACAAGTTTGCCAGTGTTCGGCGCCCTGGAAGCAACTTCGAATGTTAGTGAATTAGTGTTGTCTGAGCAAATTTTCACCTGGCAAAGTGTTGTGCTGCCTGTGAAGCCGTCGCTGGCGAATTTCGCCGCTTAGTAAATTTGCCCCACTGATTCATGTTTTTCCATTACAGTTTTTTCTTAAATCAGAAAACATCCGGATTGTGAGTACATTTGAGGTATAAAAAACCTCACAAACCTCTAAAACTCGACCTTTGATAAATAACCCCCTTAGTGTAATGACCTATATTTATATAAAATTATGTTTGTTTACATTTTGCTATTGCTTGCCATTTTAAGTGAGCGTTTCAATGTACTCTAGATTTTCTTTTGTTCTTTGTTGCATCTTCTCTATTGTGAACATTACATCTCGTCAAGGCTAGCATTCATACTTAAATGCAGTGAAATACATGGGCTGACAACTCATCTCAAAAGAAAAAAATCACTAGACTTTTGTATTTTCTACTATTGGACACATTAGGAAGCCTTTCTAACAGTCAGAATTAATCAGTTCTTGAGGTGAAGAATAATAGTTAATGATACCTTAGACAGCCCTACTTCTGTTAAGAACACAAGGAAAAAATGGAATCCATCAAAAGAGAGAATAATTGTCAAAGATAGAATTTTTGCTGATAACAACATTCTTTAAAAATGTTTAAATATACAAAATAATAAATGGTCCATAATTAATGCCTTGCACAAACACACAAAAAATCCACTTAAAGAAATGATGCTTGGTGTAAGAATATAAGCATAATGCTGTTGGTACTAAGGCCATATACGACTGCCTTGTCAATAAAGAGAAAATCAGCTTTCTTGACAAGGTAAAAGTAAAATATTTGTATTATTTAGCAGAAAACAACATACTGTTATTTCAATAAATAGTTAATGACATTTGGTGTGGAACCCTATACACAATTGTGCACAGGATTGTCCTGCCTCCGCCCCAAATATATTTGGTCGGAGGCAGTGAGGGAGGATGGGGATTGGAGTGCGCCGGATCCCTCTGAAGATTTTTTTGCAGGGAGGCCCAGCACACTCTAGTTATGCCATTGTCAACAAGATTCCATTTTTGGCTTCTATGAAGAACTCACTCACAGTGAGCAGGTCAGATGTCACCACCATTATCCTTTTATAAGCCATCATTTAATGCACTCTAATAATTATGTTTTGTGTAGCAGTTTTGCCTGAAAGTAAGATAATTAAATTGGGATTGGTATATTATTCTACCGTTTCACCGGGTGAATAAATTAGCATCACTAACAGAAACATAACGGTCTTTAAATGAGCAAAAAAAAATAAAAATGTGTAACCTGTAAATCAATGAAAGGTTGTGCCAGAATTGTGACTTGTAGTTCTGTACCCTGAACTCTACTGGGGGTTATTTACTAAACTCCGAATACCCGAAAATACCCGAAATCTGAAGAATTTGTGATTTTTTTGTGTTATAATAGTCTTTTAAAAAAATCACGAATTTTTGGGAATTTATTAAACACCGAGGGCTAAAAAGCCCGAATATAAAAACACGGCATCTCAAACTCGACGAGGTTGCATAAAAGTCAATGGGAACAGTTTCACAATGTTTTCGGAGCTTTCGAGGGAAAATTCATGAAAAAAATGTGAAAATCTGAGCTTTTCCCGCAAAGGTAATTATCGGGAAAATGCTTAAATAAATAAGCATTAAAAACCCGAGCGGCTTA
Source organism: Xenopus laevis (assembly GCF_017654675.1). NCBI lineage: Eukaryota > Metazoa > Chordata > Amphibia > Anura > Pipidae > Xenopus > Xenopus laevis. The sequence goes on from NC_054379.1 coordinate 83,616,894, forward strand.
GATCGGAGTTTGTAGCAGCCAATATTGAGATAAATTCGGACCTTGATAAATAACCCCCTTGATGTCCATAATCTCAATCACTAATCAACCTTGTTTTCAGCATATCTTCAAGTGCAAAAAAAAAAACACAGAGTCTATTATAAAGGAACATTGATTAATAAATAAGGGCTATTGTGTAGTATTGGTAGTGCTTCACAATGTCTATGGAAGTAGTCTGGAAATTCAGAGCAATTTTACACTGTCTATGAAAGAAAATGGGTTAAGTTGGAGAGATGTGGCTGTTACCATAGCAACACAAACAGGCCCCCTCTTGCCTTGTGATGAACTGAACTGTCGATGCTTATAGATTGGCTACTGCATGAAATAATGTAGCTTAGGAAAGGAGATGGCATAAAACACAGAAATATGAATGACACTGTTACTTCAGCCATGGATATCAGGGATTTTCTTGTAAATCTATAATAACTGAAAGCACAGAAGTTCTGAATTAATATGGAGCCAGGCAATCATTTTGTAACATTGTCATTTTGCATATACTCTGGCAAGCTCACCGTTATTGATGTTATGGTATATTTATTGTATGGCTTTGTTCACGGAGCAATTAATGTGCAATGATAAAATGATAGTAACTAAACAAATTGAAATCTGTACTAAATTAATACTAGTTTAATCTAATTTAATAAGGCATGCAATATCTGAACAAGCATTATAGCACAATAAAGCCATTCTATCTCCTTTAGCCTCTTTGTCCTTCAGTCACTGATTGTTTCAACTACTATTGTTCCATATTAGCGCTTGCTCACTGATCCTGCCTCTCGAGGGGAGCCTTTGCCTACACAGCACAACATTACAATGGAGACACTCACTAAACATGAGGCTTTTGTGTCTTTTACTTTTAAGATAGGAAAGCAATGGGCATGGAAATAATAAAGCTGCACCTTGTCAGCAATTCTGATTGGCACTGGCCCATTTATGAATATGATCTTCCATATGAATTTATATTGTAAGATTTATTCTGCTGTTATAAATGCTAAAATGTGGCAAGCTTTTCCTGCACTATATAAATGACTCCTAAAGTGGGAAAATGGATTACAAACACTGTTTATGAGGAATTATCATCTGTTTTATTTGTGTAAAAGGTCATTTGTCCCTGCACTTATATATTTCACATTTCAAATAATGATTCCCATAGGTCTCTATGATCATGTTGATATTGCTTTTAACCCTTCTATTGTGTTTAATGTTGTGTTATATTTTTGTGTCCAAAGGTGACTGGAATTGGACTTAATGACAAGAGACTGTAATTGTCACAATAATCAAGTCCTTATATAAAATAGCTTAAAGGCCTTGTTTTTTTTTTTTAATAAAACACAAATCAATATATTGTAGGGATTTTAATATGGGGCCTGTAGTTTCTGGAGGATTATATTCCATAAATTTGCAGCATAAATTTGTCTTCGCAGTAACATAACTAAGCAGGGTCAGGCCCGGGTGCAGGCCGCGCAGCCGTGTCCCCCACCCCCTTCCAGACACAGTTTTCCATGCACCTTCACATAGGGCTCCAAGGGGGTGCAGGCCCAGGTGCACCCTTGGTAGTTACACCCCTGTGTCTTTGGCCCTCTTCTATTGAAAATCTAAAGAAAAAACTGCAGTTGCCAGATCTGGTAAAAAAGGGTTACTGCTAACTAGTAAGAGTACAAAGACCTCAGACAGAAGTTAAAAAAAAAAGTACTCAGTAATTTCAGGGACCACTTCTGTTCAGGCTCTGGCTGCATTCTCCACTTCGTGCCTGAAAAAAATATATAATAATAATAATAATAATAAAGGTGCAGTATTTGTGTGCACACCACTAACTGACTTGCCCAACTGAATGACCTATATGTTACGGAGGCAGGACATGTAGATGGCAGGAGAGGGGATGCCTATCGTAAATAGAGTATGGTTTAACAGCCTCTAGAAACCTCCTATAGCCTTTGATGACTGGATTCTGGATGGTGGTATTTTTGACCATTCGTCCCTACAAAATCTCTCCAGTTCAGTTAAATTTGATGGCTGCTGAGCATGGACAGTCTGCTCCAATCATCCCATAGATGGCCATTTCAGAATATTGTTCAGAATAATTATCAAAACCCCTGTGGAACTTCAACTTTGTGACTTTGTGACTGATGCTTGAAATTTATCCTGAAGAATTTGTTGATATTGGGTTGAATTCATCAGACCCTCGACTTTAACAAGGGCCCCAGTCCCTGAACTAACCACACAGCCCCACAGCATGATGGAACCTCCACCAAATTTGACAGTAGATAGCAGGTGTTTTTCTTGGAATGCGGTGTTCTTCTTTTCTTTTCTGACCAAATAACTACATTTTTATCTCATCAGTCCAAAGTACTTTGTTCCAAAATGTTGCTTGTCTAAATGAGCTTTTGCATACAACAAGTGACTACTGTTTGTGCCGTGAGTGCAGAAAGGGCTTCTTTCTCATCACCCTGCCATACAGATGTTCTTTGTGCAAATGGAGCTGAATTGTAGAACGATGTACAGATACAGACCTGGGTTTTGCAGCAACAGTGCCTGTGGCCTTCCATTTCCTGACTACATTCCTTACAGTTGAAACTGACAGTTTAAACCTCTGAGATAGCTTTTTGTAGCCTTCCCCTAAACCAGGGATGTCCAAAGTGTGGCCTGGGGGCCAATTGCGGCCCGTTTTCAAATTTACACCGGCCCTCAGCCTCAATCATGAAATTAATAATAATGAGGCCCCCTAGCACAGTGCGATCAGGAATCCCTTAGCAGTAATATTAAGGTACATTAGTAAAATGATCTGCCAATTACTGGTATGTACAGACGCGCTGCTCTCACATACTTCTTTAGGGCTGAAGGTGTCAATAGACATACTGATGTGCCAGTACAGTAAACTAAAGAAGTATGGCGTCACTACGTGCCAGTATGTGTCTATTGCTATCACCTTCAGCACACAGGCAGCAGTATAGACCAAATGGCAGATCATTTCACTAATGTGCCCAAATATTACTGCTACGATTACTCGATTCCTGTAATTTAATGTTAATGGTTCAAAGAATGTTGGGCTGAATGGTCGGCCGCCACATATTTTCACCTCACCAAATCTGGCCCTCGTTGCAAAAAGTTTGGGCATCCCTGCCCTAAACCATGATACTGAGCAATCATTGTTTTCAGAACTTTTGAGCATTGCTGTGAGGATCCCATGCTGTCACTCTTCAGAGGAGAGTCCAACAGAAGCACAACCTGCAATTGGCCACCTGAAATACCTTTTCTCATGATTGGACACACCTGCCTATGAAGTTCAAGGCTTAACAAGCTAATCCAACCAATTTGGTGTTGCCAGTAATCAGTATTGAGCAGTTACATGCATTCAAATTAGCAAAATTACAAGGGTACCCAAATTTTTGCACAGCTGGTTTTTCACATTTGATTTAATTTCATACAACTAAGGGCGAAGTGGCTAACGCTACAACGCTTACAGAGGACCTGGAAGATGGATGCGTAGAACTCTGCTGGAAGAATCTGCGGCAAGGGGTAAGTATGGAGTATGGGGCATTTCCCTGGGGGGGGGGTAGGGGGGTCTACGTGGGGTGGGGTATGTGTTATTTTGCCAAAGGGTTTCCTTCTCCTTTAAATAAGAAACCATTCCTGTTGTGAGTTCATTCGAGGTTTGATAAAGGAGTGAACCACCCCTTTAAATAAAGAGGGGAAAATTTCAAAAGCTAAAGAAGAATTGAATATGTATGGTAAAACAGCTTCATATTTATATAAAATATCAATATGCTGATTTTGATATGTAAATAAATAATGTGTAGGCTATTTCTTTACCTTTAAAGAAACCTAGTTAGATACAGCAATCCCCGCAGCACCACATCAGAACTATATACCCAGCCCCTAAACTTCATATACTCGGATCCATACAGAACGATCTACACCCTCCTTGTTTCTTTCAGTGGGTATTAATTTGACATTGCTCCAGTAAACCTTTCAAAGATATTTATCTTTTGCTACATACTCATGCACTCTGGCAAGCTTCCAGCTAAGTTATAAAGAAAATAATTGTAAAGGTGAACCTTTAGGGGCATATTTATAAACTTGTGAAAATAGAGTAGGTCCCAGTTGTGGAATTCCCCAGCTTTTTGTTCACTTCTATATTTGATAAATATGGCTCTAAAATACTACAAAAGTACACAGAAGCTGTGGAATTTGAGTGGTCAGTGCTTAGTGATGTACAACGTAACTTGTGTTATGTGACTCAACTAAACTTGTGGATCATAAAAATAATTATGTACCCCCCTTTGTTATAAAATATAAGGATATTAGAAATTACCTTGGAGTACTATGTATACCTGTATAAAAGCACTGAGGCTTCTGCCTCGTGCCTTTATAGGGTCATAGAACTCCTCTGTGACATATAATATGCTTATAATACACAAAAGCCATGAATATCCTGTAAATTATATCCTTATAAACGGTGAGTTCTGATGTCATCAGTTATAAACGGTGAGTTCTGATGTCATTTCTGTCACATGACTCATTGAAATTTGTGTATTATAATAAATAAAGTACCCCCAGTTGTAAAATATGAGGATATTAGAACTTACCTCGGAGTTCCATGACCTGTATAAAAACACTCGGCCTTCGGCCTCGTGTTTTTATATGGTCATGAAACTCCCCGGTAACTTATAATATCCCTATATTTTACAAAAGGGGGTACTTTATTCACTATATATTTTCCAATAGAGGCACATTAGTCTCTATATAAATAATATTTACATATGACATATAAAATAATGTTAAAGGGGATCTTGAGCAGGCACCAGCTTTTGTATTTTCTACACCAGAGAGAAAAAACAATTTTTACTAGTAAAAATGCAGTCCTGGAATTTCCTGTTTTATTATGTTAAGAAGGAATAATGCTCAACTAAGTTCATATTTGGATGGGTGTAAATAACAGTAAGATCAATGGAAGTGGTTAGTTACATAAATGTTTTCTCTTATTCTTAGAGGATTTCACGTCAAGTAAAAATAAGTGAATATAGATAATATTGGGAATCTTTTGTTTCTATGCAGACATATCCAGTATTTCGGCACATTAGTGAAATGATCTGCCTGTGTGCTGAAGGTGTTAGCAATAGACATGTACTGGAACGTACTGGCACATATTGCTGAAGGTGCAATAGACGTACTGACGTGCCAGTACAGTTAAATAAGGAAGTATGTGAGAGCAGCGCGTCACTACGTTCCAGTACGTGTTTATTGCTAACACCTTCAGCACACAGGCAGCAGTATAGACCAAGTGGCAGATCATTTCACTAATGTACCAAAATATTATTGCTACGGCTATACAATGCTTTGTTTAAATGAGTTAAATTATGTTAATGGTTCAAAGAATGTCGGGCTGAATGGTCGGCCCCCACACATTTTCACCTCGCTAAATCTGGCCCTCGTTACAAAAAGTTTGGACACCCCTGCCTTAGGGTTTGCAACACACAACACATTATAATTGTATTTTATTTGCTGGTGCCAGCATTAAGTATGAAAATGTAACATTTGTATTTTAGTTTCTATAGATGCCACATGTACTGTATGTATATTATACTATATGTAGATATTGCTACTTGAGAGTGAAGCACTGTACAGCATAACTATAAATTAATAGAACAAACAGGGTGTCATTACAATAAGTACAAATAAGTACAAAATACAATAAAATAAATACAAAGTACGGTTACAATAAAGATGAAGTGCTTAGTGACAAGGAGACAAGAGGATGGAGTTCACTGCCCCGTAGAGTTTACAATCTGAATGGAAGGGTAATTTACAGACACAAATAGGGGATATTATGTGCTGTAGATTACAGTGGGTAGCACTGCCATATAATGTGCCAGTTCCCAGTTCATGACTTATTGATCCTCAATCCCCCATTCCCTTCATTCCCAATAATTAACACTGACACCAAAACTGGGTGGAAAGGCCACAGCTTAATTTATTATACATGTTACCGTAAATACCTTCAACATCCAAATAATTAACCACCCATACATATACTTAAACAATCTTACAGTTACCAAACCTGAGGCTAGTTCCCAACACGCCCACTTACTTTGGTAAAATGTCTACCTCTTCTCCACGACCAGCCTACTTATACCCTCAGTTACTCCTCCCATCACTCTACCAACTACAATCCCCACAATTCTACACCCCCCGTGAAGGCCCTGATTCGTCCCTGTCCCTTAACCCTTCGGCTATGCTCCCAGGGGCCCTGGAGTTATGCACATGCTCCAAGAGGTAGTCTTTGAGTTTAGTTCTGAAGAGACTGAGGGGGGGATTCTTTCCTGAAGAATTCAGGAATGGCATTCCAAATATATAGAGCAGCAAGACAGAAGGGTTTGGGATAGGAAACAGCATTAGTAGTGGGGGGCACAACCAAGTGGTGGCTCTGAGAAGAGAGATGGATCTGGCCAGGAACATATAATGACACAAGAGATGAATGTAGTTAGGTGCAGAGGAATGAAGGGCATTGAAGGTTATGAGGAGGAGTTTGTAAGTTATTCTTTGTTTTATGTGAAGCCATCATAATCACTTAAGCAGGGAGGAGTCTGTACCTTCTTAGATGAGAGGAGGAGAATTCTGGCAGCAGTTTTTAATACAGACTGTATTGAGGAGATGGGAGTTGGGGAGGCCAGTTGCAATAGTCTAGTCAACCTCTCCTCCTCTGTCATTCCCTGCACTGGCTTCTCTTGATACTTGCTCCTCAACTCTTCTCTTATTACTTCCTCAGATACTCGCATTTAAAACTTTGCAAGGGCTGCACCCCTCCTCTGGAATTCTCTCCCACAGTCTGTCCAACTTTCTCCCAAACTTTCTACTTTCAAAAGATCTTTTAAAACACACTTATTTATAGAAGCCTACCCTCACTTTATTTAGCTACCAAATGCAATTCCATATGCTACATCTCTCACCTGTATATTTCTGATCTTGCCCACTCCCACACCTTGTGTGTCACTCCCTTCCCTTTAGACTGTTAGCTCTTTTGCACCGGGCCTTCCTCACCTTTTGTACCCGTACTGGTTTTTATTTATGGAACTCTGTATGTTCTATGCATGTAATTCATGTGATTTCTTTGTATAAACACGTTTATTTTACAGCGCTGTACAATATTTTGGCGCTCTTAAAATACATGTTGATAATAATAATAAACTTGAACTAAGCATGTGTTGATTTGTGACAGGGACCCCATATTATAAAGTCCAGTAAAGCAGGAACTGATGTGAATGATAAACAATTTCTGTAAATTTGTCTGGGCTTTTTAAATGTTTAATAATACAGAAATAGAAATCGCTTTGGCTTGTTGATCACCCTAGCTGGTCTCCCATACTGCTCCACTTGGTCCTGACTCCTTCCTTTGTTCAGTAGTGATCAACAGCTGCAACAACAAAAGAAAAACTGGTCAGTATGGTTTCTTTGTTCAGGTAGCATCTCCACAACCTTTAAGCCCACCCAGTTTCTCCAGCTCAATCTTTTTTCCAGCTCCTTTCCTTGTTCTTGTCCTGCAAGGTGAGTCTATTTTTTAGAGCTTCTTTTGCTCTTGCCTACTCTAGTTCTGTTCAGGGTTTTTGAACCCTCTGCCCATTACCAGCATTTGTTCACAGACTGCTGCTTTTCTCAGTACAGCCATTCTATTCCCTGGAGTGTGGCTGTCCTTCTCCTTCAGCTGTTGTTGTTTTTCCGTAGGATGCTCTCAATGGTTCACAGCTCCCTCCCCCTCCACTTGTGGGGTAGAAGCCATGCTCTTTATTAAGAAAACCAATAGAGAGCTCTGTGTTTGTCCTGTCCATTCTGTGAGGGTGTAGGGGGCGCTGCCACCCGGGATCATCCCCACCCCTGTGTCCGCATGCGCACAGTGCAGGTGCACCCCTGTCCTCTCACTGTGAGATGGTAGAGCTCAGATCATTTGTCCCCTGGGCAGTAAGTAATTCATTTGTGCTTGTCCGGACGTAGCTTCTGTTTGTTGCTTCTTTTGCTTGCTTCCTGTTGCACGACATGCCCTTTCTAGTTCTACGGCTTCCATTGATGATGCGGGTGTGTTGTCTTCATAGATATATATATATATATGTGCTTGCTACTTTCTTCTTCCATCAGTCAGTGGTTATCTTAGATATCTGAAGCCTGAAGGAACGCTCATAATACACTGCCTCGCTTTTCAATTGAATGGAGCCTCTGTTCGTTACGAATCCAGATCAATACATTCATGCTGTGTGCAGTGGGGGCAGGGCTCTTACAAATAATTCACGGAAGGACCCATGTGCACAGCTAGAATGTAAGCACTGCTAATATTCCATAGGGGTTGCATTTCTTTGGATGGGAGCTACACAGCGAGTTCTACCATTGCCGCTCATAGAACTAGTGGTGTCCAGCCATGCAGTCCTCCAGCTGCTCTTCAGCCTACTGTCTCCCTGTGCTGATAGTGGGAGTATTTTTACAGCTAATACACATAGGCTGCTGTAAGTTGGACACTTTTTTTTCTAGTTCAGCAATTTTGTTGGAAAGGAGTTTTGTAGGTGGATTTCTTTTTTAATTTGGAGGCTATATAAAGCAAGGAGGTATACAGTATCATGTATGTATAGTTTATTTGCAGAAGGTTTAAATAAAATGAGTTTGTTTGGGTTTTCTACTATGTTATATTGTAACATTTGCAATGAAGGCCTTTATTGATGTGCAACTGCTAAAGCAGATTGATATGCAAGATCATCAAATTAGAAGGTCAGAGGTGGCTAACTAGGTTGGAGGTCATACAGCTCATTTTCAAGCAGTCGGTTTATTTTTTTCCAGTGCTGAACATAAAGTTTGAAATATTTAGTGACGAGGCCTAGATGTTTGTTTTCCATGTAAACACAGAAAATATACTTTTTTTCAAATTGTGATGCAGTTTAGAGTATAGACTCCACCTGCCTCTTCCTATTTGAATCAACATATTAATTTTCATTCTGTATAGTTGCATATTATTGTGACTTTTGCTGTAATTGTTTTTGGAAATACACAGTAGGGACATTGTCTTTTATGTTATGTTATGCTGTCCAGCTTTCTACAAATTGATGTTTAATTTGACACTTTTTACTGTTTAACTTATTTCAAATAAAATAAGTCACTACTAAATAAGCAGTGATGCAGTGACATGTACATGGAATATTTTCTGGTGAGATTTTATATTGCAGTTAATGCTGTCTATGATTGTTTGGAAATAGTACGAGAGTGATGAGTAGTTTTCTATAAAATAATTTCAGGCAGTGATATGGTGTGTCACTAATCTGATTTTCTATTTAAAAAACTGCTTTTATTTTTAAGATACTATATCCTTTTAATCACAATTTTTGATTTATATTATTTCTGTTTTGTATGTTTACTACAGCAGCAGGGGTTTTACTATCATTATATATTCTGAAACCACAAATTGTCCGTTACTATCTCATAATCCCCAAATAGTAACTATATATATATATATATATATATATATATATATATATATATATATATATATATCTATATATATATATATATATATATATATATATATATATATATATATATATATATATATATATATATATATATATATATATATATAGTTACTATTTGGGGATTATGAGATAGTAACTTGAAAAGACTTTTGCTGCATCTCTTTTTACACATATACAGGTGTGGGATCTGTTATCCAGAAACCTGTTATCCAGAAAGCCCATCTCCCCTAGACTTCTTAATTTTAATCAAATAATTAAAAATTTAAATAAATTCTTTCCCTTTTCTCTGTAATAATAAAACAGTACCCAACTAAGTTAAAAGTAATTAGAGGGAAAACAATTCCATTGGTTTTAATTAATGTTTAATAACTTTACGTTATGGAGATCCAGGTCCCAAGCCCCAGGTCCTGAGCATTCTGTATAACAGGTCCCATACTGTATGTATATGTGTATATATATCTATATATATATATATATCTATATATATATATATATCTATATATATATATATATATATATATATATATATATATATATATATATATATATATATATAGATAGATAGATAGATAGATATTGGTGGAGTTTTTTTGCCTTCTACTCCAGTATAAGAAAATCTTTATGGGTTTTTTTTTTCTAACCTCAATATCTATGCTCTATGTGCTAGTATCTTATATCATTCTTCATACCTCACAGCTAAGGACACTATGTCCTTTGCTAGCAAACCTCGCAGGGTGGTTAACTGTTGAATAGTACACTGGCACATAGCTCTTAACGTTAAAAACAAAAGTCCACAAAGATCTTATGTCAGAGCCGTCCGCTGCAAGACAAACAAAGACTCCACTGGTAATATCCTATTTTGTCTGAAGGGGGCGGGATGAGATTCCTAAATTAAATCTGGTTTAGGATCTAATAATTTTAGCAAAATTTGGATGTTTTTTATTTACTCTTCATCTTAGTTTCTGTACAATTGCATCAGAACTGGATATATATATATATATATATATATATATATATATATATATATATATATATATATATATCTATCAGTAAGCTAATATAATTAAATTATTGGACAGAAATGTATTAAAAGATAGTTTCTCAAAATATAAAAGTGCAGTATTATAATAAATATTTGTATTTGCATCTATTTGTATTTAACATCAGAGTTAAAATGCTTTTAATTGCACAAAATTCTAGAATAATAATATAAATGCTTGCTTACTAGGAATGAAGGTTTGATTCAGGCAAAAAACATGTTAATCACTTAATTTAAAAAACTATGTCATCTAGACTATATCAAATAATTTGCATATTAAGGCCCACTCATTGTGTGCCTGAAATAAAAGAGAAACATTCTTTGCAGTTCTATCATGTTTATGAAAAGAGCTTATTGTTGTTTCTTTAGCCTCATACTTAACAAGTAATGGAGATCACCTGCTCCAAAAGTAAAAGTTAGTTATAAATTAAACGACTCTTGTTTTCTTTATATAAGACAAAGGGACAGATTTATTATAATTCAAACTGGGGAATCTTAAATTACCTTCCAGTTTCATTACATTTGTTGACAGCAGGAAAGTCTAATAAACTGGCACATTTATCAAAGCATTCACTGATTTGATCAGTGTCAGTTCATCAGAAAGCATTAGAGTGCTTTTGACTACTTTGAACAGCGGAAATACATTCTTTTATAGGGATGTTAAAGCTCAACAGCACTACTAAGCACTAACACCCCACCAATTCCTTGAGCTCCAGGTTAATAATTAAGCAATTTGAAAAAATCTTACACAATTAAGAGCTTATAAAATCTTAAGCGATTAAGGTATTTTTTTTTCTTTTGTTCTATCCATTCAATTTCTAAATCAGATTACAGAGATGATTTGTATATGATATATAATATTTGCTTGAATAAATTATTTTAAATATTGTGTGCTTATATTTAATAATAGTAGACCTTCATATTATTCTATTGACTGCTGAAATAAGCTTTATAGAAACTTTCTGTGATTTTTTTGTTAAATGTGATTGCGCTTAGTATACACACACATTACATATATACATACCTACATGCTATGATGGTTTGTAAGTGCATAATAATGTTTGTCTAGAAATAATTTTGATGTGTTTGTCATTATCATCAGTATGCTGATAACAAGGAATTGCTTTCAATAAAAAATGTTGCATAACGGAACAGTATATTAGTTAATGTGGTTTGTCATTTGCAGAGCAGGAAGGAAAGGAAATACATTTTAATTTGATAAAAACATGATTTTTTTCTGTAAACAAATCAGTATCTCTTAACTGTAGGCAACCTAGATTAATCTCGATTAAATACCAAAATGTAAGTTATTCTTTCAAGTTTCACAAGTGTCTTTTAGAATACTTTGTTTGCTACAATACGAGAAATCCTTTCTAACCTCTGCTCTTTTAAAATGCAAATGTAAGACATTTTATAACAACAAACGTGTATTTGTTTGGAAAAGTTGTGACACAGAGCATAGTTTTAATTTGGTTTAAATTGATAAGATTTTAGGAAATCGCCTAACTTTGTTAGTAATTTCAGCATGAATTGCATTGCCTACAGCACTATGCCAACACATCACTTAAATTGTAAGTAAAAACTGTACATGAACTGAATTTTATTATTCAAAAAGTGTACAATTATTTTCAGCAGGGGAAATTTTGGTAAGAAATTATATATCTTTCTCTTTTACAGACATTGAGGTGAATTTTGCAATTTTTTTATTTAATTTAAAACATAAAGAAATTCTCTGGAGGACGAAATAGTTAATAAAATGAAGAAATACGTTATCCTTTGTTTTGGTATTTATCATTAGATTTTTCTTAATAAAATGTACCATTTCTTTATTCATCTTTATATAGCTACATAGTAATAAAGGCTTCCGTCTTTATCAAATAATACTTAACAGCAACTTGTTAAATTAACTTACATGCACACCCAATGCAGTTTTCTGTAAAATTGAATTGCCTGCATAATTTTAGTTTCACAGCAGTTTAATATTTAGAAAGTACAGATAGTTAATACTGAAATGTATTAGAAAACACAGACTCTTACAACTATTTTTTCTGTAATGCCCTCTAAAAGATCGTTTCAGTAAATTGAAATAAAATACACTATCCTTTTTTCTTATTGGACATTTAGATATTAAATAATGACATCAAATTTTAGTTCTGATATGCTCAATAAGTGAGAGAATTTTTATAAAAAAATAATTAAATGTCACTCGAAGTGTGACTTTTCTTATCAGTGTGACTAATATAGCTTTAATATCTACACTTTGAAAAAAAATAGGAATGCAGTGCATTGGCACACGGTTTAATTACTTAATTAAAATTCAGGTAGTACAGATGTATTCGTTAGCCCTTACATTATTATTTTTGCCATTGTTCTTCTTAAATAGAAGAACTTATTTTCACTGGTTTCCTCATTATCAAAATGATCAACATTTAAGCTCGCCCTTACAACCAAAGACTTTATCCAACTTCAAAACACTGTACAATGGTGATAAAAACTAAAATAAAACTTGCTAAACGTGTTTATAAGGACCCCAGATAAAATTACATTTTTTATGATCAATAGATATTTAGAATAGTTTGTAACAAGGTATTGGATGCTTGCAGATCTTAAATCGAATTAGCCAACTGAATTCAGTTTTAACTGACTTAAACGTTAAACTCTGTGTAATTTCACATTATTCTTATAAGGAATTTCAAATTACATGCAGCACTGTATTCCCCACAAACATCTCAAACTTGGCAAATTCCAGTCTCACCTATAATCTAAGAACAGATTAAAGGTTTATTTGACAAAACTGAGATTACAAGCAGTAAAAAGGAATATGTTATGTTCCAGTTTAACGTCATGGCCTAGAAATCAGCTCCTACATTTGCCAAAAAAAAAACCCATCAACAACTTGAAACATTTTTCTAATACAATGTCAACACTTGCTAGGCATTCAAAATGTTTTTCTTGTACCAATATGCTTGAAAGTTGCTACATTTACTTATTATCAGGAGAGAAGTAAAATAACTATAACTTTATTTATATCATTATTATATAGTTCACACTATTATCTAGATGTAGCTACCAAACCTCCTTTCATTTATGGCTATATATAATATCTACATACAATATATTTTCCTAATTTTGTCTCAACAGTGAATATTTCTTCCCCAATTTTATTGCCAAAACAATTAGAGAAGTACTGAACAACAGACAACAGAGCATAATCCTATTGGGTTACTTAAGAGCATAATTGTTACATATTTTGGTTGTATTTTGTATAAAACATTAATAAGTTTGTAGTAACAAAAAAATAAATAAATAAAAAAACACTAAAATAACAATTCCATTATGGGAAACAAACAATAACAATAATGTAAGCTTAATATTGCAGTTGTATTCATGAACATTAGGTTTCTGGCAATCCAGCTAAGAATTTGAAGCTTAAAGCTAACATTTATAAAGTTTGGCATTGGAAATAACTGACCTTGCATATTGTATGCTCCAGAAGGATATTTTCACTGATAACATTTTCTAATAAAATTCACTAATGGAATTAAAAATTTACTTTTGGGTTCAAGTAATCTTCTCCGGTTACTCTTACTATATTTGAGTTTAAGGGATACAGTCATCAAAAGTGTTCAATTATGGTCAAAAATGAGACATTTTGGGTAATAATATTTTATTTTACTAATGACAACTTTTTGAGCTTGCATGGAAAAAATAGCATGCACAGGAAAAATAGCAGGATCAATAAACCTTTGAAGGCTGATTTACTTTATTACACTGTTGCCTGGAGATGCCTGTGACAGCCAGTTGAAGAGATAAGAAAGCCTGGCTGAGGCAGAGCTGATCCTTTAAAAATAAAAATAACAGCACATGACACACAGCCCTTTTACTATATCTGTATATATTAGGTTCAACAAGAAAGTAGCATGATAAAATTATTACAATCTTTAGCCTAGATTTTAAAATCCTACATAGTTCATGGGACATTGATCTTAGCCACCAAAAAGCAGACTGAGGTAGACACTATATTATTACATGTTCCCTATCTTCCACCCCTCTCTTGTTTTAAAATTTGGTCTGTTATTCAGACTACTACCAAGAAAGTTCAATTTTAAGCGAGAGGGCCACAAAAAAACACAAAATTGCAAACCATTGTCTACAAAATACTAAAAGTTGACTTAATATTTTCCCATTTAGCCATCTCAGGATTAAAAAAATACCTGTGGAATAAAATTCTGGATGTAGTCAGCAGTAGTTGTTTATTGTGTTTGTGTGTGATAAATAGAAAGTTTTATTTAAAAAAAATGCTGTTTACATCATAGTTATTTGCGTTGCTTTAGAATAATCTACAAACAAATCAAGAAATTTCTACTTTCGGTTAGCCCAACAATGTCTACTGAACCTGCTTATTTATACTAGTCATAAGGTACTCATATATATATATATATATATACTGTAGGTATGTTGTATTATCTGGAAAGCTTGGGACCTGGGGATATTTCTGTAATTTGGATCTCCATGCCTTAAGTCTGCTAAAAATCATTTAAATATTAAATAAATCCAATAGGATTGTTTTGCAGCTTAGTTGCAGGTACAAGGTACTGATTTATTATTACAGATAAATAGGAAATACAATGCTTAAAATGGGGTCTATGGGAGATGGCCTTCCTATTATTAAGGGATCCCATACATGTATATTATAAGGCACACACTGGGGGTCATTTATAAAGTTTGAGCTGAGCATATTTTTTTGCAAATGGTTGTATTGCCCATGTTTTTTCCTGATAGCTAAAATATTGCACTCCTATGCCGTCTTTACGTATATTTTGCGAATTCGCATTACAAAAAAATTTGCATATGTGATGGGTGTTTGCAGCCAGTGCAGGCACTGTGTGAGATCATTGTTCATTGACAGTAATAAAATTCGCAACTTGCAAAAAGTGTTTTGCGAGAATTTTCTCCGATGCCACAGTCCTGCTGTAACTCAAATGCAGCGTGTTCACATATGTATTCTCAATTTGCGATTTTTGCCATATTTAAAAAGCTCTTATGGACATTCGCAGTGCGAAAAAAAATTCACAAATCTGTTTGCACACCATTCTCCAGCTTTATTAATATAACCATGTGCAGGGCAAATATATTCACTGTGCAAACCCATCTTCCCTGCACAATGTTTATAAATGAGCCCCACTGTCTACGTTGAATTACAGCATCATTTTATTTTCAATCAGTTCTGATCTACAGCACATGTATCAATAGATCTGCTACAAAAACTGATGTTTGTGCTAGTCAAGATGCAAAAATGACACTGGTTTATCAGCACCTGCAAATAGATCATTATTCAATTCCTATGAAAGGCGCACAATGGTTGATTTGCTTGATGCTGGAAATAATGTTAGGTAGATGAAGCACAGTAACAGGTAACAGGTTTACAGTGGATTTTAAATTAGACGTTTTATGTCTAAACACTAGTAAATGCAAAGTGGTTATAAATGTAAATTGTCTTTCATAAAAGTTATGTAATCTGCCATAGCAGTATTCTTATCCAACCTACATCTTAAACATTTATGTTAAGGGTTATCTAGAACACAATTTTTAGTACTTCAAATTAAAAGGGACAATAACCCTTAAAATAAATCCTCTCAGTCAGATTTATCATAGGTCAAATTGTTTTTGATGGGTAAATATAGAATTGTTCCTCTTTGTTTTGCATTTATGAAAGCTTTTCCTAACATTTTGAAACTTTCATGACTTTTCTACAGAACTAAAATTACTTTACCAAATCATTTCTTCACTTCACCCATTTTTTTCCTCCAGAAACCATTCTCCAGCATTGACAAGTCAAACATTCTCTTCTATGTTCTAACAACTTCAAAGACTACTACATATTCAAATCAGTTGAAGAAAGCAAAAAGTTTGGAAAATGTTTTCCATGCTGCAGGAAACTTATCACAATACAAGTGCATGGGAAGTTCCTGTAACTCAGTAAAACAGTTATGGTAGGGTATAAATACACGAAAATCCTTATCATCATCAATTGTTTATATAGTGACAACATGTTGGGGCAAAGTAATGAAGTGTCGAAAAGAAAATTCAAAGTAAAAAAAAAATCGAATTTCGAGCTATTTCTGTGTACTTCGACTAGGGAATAGTCCAAATTAGATTCGAATTTGAAAAAAATTCAAAAATTCCAATATCGAAATTTATCATATTTTGTCTCTTTACAACTTCGACCATTCGCCACCTAAAACCTGCCTTATTGCTGTTTTATCCTATGGGGGACCTACTAGAACCAAATTGGAGTCAATTGGTGGACTTTTTTTGAAAATACTTCAAATCTAATTCAATTGAATACAATTTTACTTTGATCCGAACAATTGAATACAGCCTATTCACAAGCAGAATTCTAATTTCGAAGTTATTTTATTTATTTTCAAAAAACTCCCATTACTTCAAAATTTGACCCTTGATAAATCTGCCCTGTTGTGCAATGCTTTACAGTCAGTAATGTATAACAAACAGGGTTTTACTAATAATTTAACAAACAAGAGTTGCAGATTAAAAGAGGATTGGAGGATCATGCTCACAATAGCTGGCAGTTTTTTTCACTAATTATAAAATATGAAAAATACTATTTCCTGGCAATATTTGTTTAAGTGCCCTTTAACGTGATATAGATTAGGGATGCACCGGATCCACTGTTCGTCCAAATCACAAATCTTTAATTAAGGATTCGGATGAATTAAATCCAAACTCTAAGTTACATATGTGAATTATGGTAAGGAAGGGGTAAAAATAACTGCAAACAAACCACAATTTCCTTGTTTGCGTGACATAAAGGTCACATAACTTTAAGGATTTGGATTCATTTGGCCAGAATTTTTTAAATATATAACATTTTTTTCAGTAGCAGCAAAGGCATAGTTTCACGGTTGCTAGGACTACTGATCTCAGCAACCAGATAGCAGCCTAATTTACAGGATGGAAGGAGCAAGAAGAAGAAAGGAAATACAATTTCCATAGCTGGAGTCTTGCATACAACAGTGTGAGCAAACTTTATGTCAAGGTTACGTTAAGAAAAAATTCCTCAGTTGGCCACTGCAAATGCAGGAAAAAAATGTAAGGACACTATGGGGCCGATTCACTAAGGGTCGAATATCGAGGGTTAATTAACCCTCGATATTCGACTAGGGATTAAAATCCTTCGACTTCGAATATCGAAGTCGAAGGATTTAGCGCAGATAGTTCGATCGAACGATCGAAGGATAATTCCTTCGATCGAACGATAAAATCCTTCGAATCGAGCGATTCGAAGGATTTTAATCCAACGTTCGAAGGAATATCGATCAAAAAAAGTTAGCCAAGCCTATGGGAACCTTCCCCATAGGCTAACATTGACATCGGTAGCTTTTAGATGGCGAACTAGGGGGTCGAAGTTTTTTTTAAAGAGACAGTACTTCGACTATCGAATGGTCGAATAGTCGAACGATTTTTACTTCGAATCCTTCGATTCAAAGTCGTAGTCGAAGGTCGAAGTAGCCCATTCGATGGTCGAAGTAGCCCAAAAAAAACTTCGAAATTCGAAGTTTTTTACCTTTGAATCCTTCACTCGAAGTTAGTGAATGGGCCCCTTAGCTTTGTAGCTCTCTTGATTTCCACTGATTGATTACCAGTAATCAGGGTTGGACTGGGCTGGTATGACACCGGGAAAAAACCTAGTGGGCCCCAGCTCTTGTGGGCCCTGCAGGGCCAGACCCACTCCCTGCATTTCTTCTTCCTGTCACGACCTTCCTTCTTCGAGAAAAAACACAGTGCACGCGCATGTGCACTCACACGGCACAGGGGGTCGGAGGGGGTCCTGAGACAGCAGCCCCGATGGGCCTTGGGCCCCCCAGTCCGACCCTGGCAGTAACCAATCAATGACTTGGGGGGGTCAGATGGGTCATATCTGTTGCTTTTGAATCTGAGCTGAATGCTGAGGATCAATTACAATCTCACTGAACAGTTATGTCCCATGTGACCCCCTTCAAGTATGCTGGAAAGCAGGAAGTTGTGTTCTGCTCTGTTATGTTAGATATTTGCTCACTCCAGCCTTTATATATTCAATTTTTGGCTAACTGACTATATTTGAAACATTTTTTATCTTGCACAACTGGGTTATTTTGCAAAACCCAGTTTTTCTTTTTACACTTAACTGTTATTTCTTGTTATAATGTGTAATTTGTTACTCCCCATTTACTTTACATTTATGAAAAACTGCAAAGAAAGAGGAATGGACCAATAATAAACATATACAAAAAGGTCAGGTTTCAGCCCTGTGTAGTGTAGTATCCCTGTGCTTCAGACCCCAAAAACATGTAAAGTGGGAAACGCAGTCAGGTTTGAGGAATTCTGTTTTAAAATGGAAAGCTGAATATGTACTGTTCTATGAATAAGCTTGAAGTTAAGCATTTCCATGCACTTATAATTCCCTGAATTTGACAAAAATATTTTTCTGAGGTAAAAGATAAAATAAAGTTTCAAATCAGAGTATAAATTCAAACACTGAATCCTGTCCACAAATGGGTTGACTTTCTGGATAACCTCTAGATTGGATCACAGGCCAGACATTTGTACGAATTTACACCAGATGTTGATGGAGATATTCATTGCCAAATTGCATTGATGAGTGCTATACAGTAGTGGCGGTCCTTGCAATTTTATCTCAACAGATTCCGAGCACGCTAAAAATGAGGAAATCAGCTGCCCAATCAGCAGTGGTCATGCAATGCAATAGAAAATGAACTGAACATATAGGGTTACTAGGGTTGCCACCTGGCCGATGGTTCATCCCAATGTTATTAATAGGGAAATAAGATAAATATATAGGAAGGCAGGTATTTTTTTCCAGAAAAGGTGGCAACCCTAAGGGTTACTGAAGATCACATTAGGAGCATCAAACATTATGGGGGGAATTCACAAAAGTGGTGATATTGAGATAAAATAAAGTGGAGATAAAAATGTCAGATTTCCAATCAAATTCAAAAACCTCTATCTCCACTTTTGCTAATTTGTCTTTTAAACAGTCAGTTTTCAGATTTTGTCTTTTGCACAACATTTTAAATACATTTTTTCGGAGTTTGTCTTTAACTCTTACTACACCTGTCGGTCAGACATCAAATTAGAATTTTTGGGGGAGGGGGTTTATTTTACCTAGGAATAGTATACATCATTAAAATTCGAAACTCAAAGTAATTTTTTTGGATACTTCGACCATCGAATAGGATACTACGACTTCGAATCGAAGTAAAATAGTTTGAATATTCGACCATTCGATAATCAAAGTACTGTCTCTTTAAAAAAAACTTTGATTTCAATACTTCGCCAAATTAAACCTGCCAAAGTGCTATGTTAGCCTATGGGGACCTTCTAGAGCAGTTTTCTACGTTTTTTGAAGTTGAAGAAAAATCGTTCGATCGATCCTGAAATCCTTTGATTGAACGATTTTACTTCCACTGCAAATGGCCAAATTCGATGAAAAAAACTTCGACTTTGATTATGAAGTATTTTCAACTACGAAATTCGACCCTTGATAAATCTGCTCCTACATGTTTGTGTAATTCCACTTCTGTAAAAGGATACAAGGTTCTAAATACAAGAAATGCTATTTTGCATAATATTGAGATTTGTATCATAAATATGTTCTATCTTAGGTCTAGTGTCTAATTGCTGCTAAAACTAAAAAAAATGTCTGGGAGGCTTTACTTTTACTTTAGATAATATATTCACTCAAATTGCTAATCATTCATTAATCTTAAACTAGTAAAATAACGCAAGTGAGAGTTAAAAACGTTTTACATATTAAATTGTATAAAATACACTATTTTGTGTAATCAGTGTTTTACTAAGGATTATAATAAGGATTTTATACCTATAGGGTTAGACTGAAACTTGTGCCCTGACTATAAAATGCTTATCCCTATTAATATGCTAATAATTAGCCAATGGGGCACCTACAAGAGGTGTGAAGTGAAGTTTGGGAGAACCAAAGCAGAGCAGATTATATTAGAATTGATCTGACACATGGGGAAGAGTTACACTGAGCTTTACTCCATTTTTAAAATGTCGGGAGAAAATGTTGTTTAAAATGTCGTTTTTGTGCCATTTTTATGTTGTTTGAAAGACAAATTCATAAAAGTGTCTGTAAAGTGTCTGTCTTTCACTAAAATATCAAAAGTGGCAGTTGAGTCGGAATTTAGGCAGATTTCTGTTTGTGAATATGGAGAAAGTATTTTACTCTAGTTTACTACCACTTTTAGACAAAAATGGGCTATCTCCACTTTTGTGAATTACCGCCTATGAGTCCACTCAGAACAACACTGATGCCACTCGGTTAAGTCCCCTGACAGACAGCAGAAGTGGAAGACAAAGACGGAACTAGGTGGGGGCGGTCCCTGGTGCGGGCCGTGCGGCTGGGCCCCCGCCCCCACCCTCTTCCGTGCGGCGCTGCAGTGGGCGCGTGGGGCGTGTGACTGCCGGGGGGGCCCTGCGGGGGTGCGGGCCCTGGCCCAATTGCACCCCCTGCTCCCCCGGTAGTTACGCCACTGGTGGAAGATGAAAAGTAAATTTTCTCATGCAGCATTAAAATCCATCATATCTTGTTCCTGTATACTTATCAAATATTTCAGTTGAAATGTATTTGTGTGATTGCAGCCATATGAGCAGTTCACATAATTACAGGGTCCATCATGTACAGCAAAATTGCAAACAGGTGTCAACACACACCATGTTCTTTTATCAGTCCTCCTTTTTAACCTGGCCATATAAGAGATAAACGCCCATGGCCTAAACAACTGAATAGCATGATCATGTAGTGGCCTTATAAATGAAGCCATAAAACCTAGTTTGTTGGGCTTTTGATAGCTCTAAATCGTTATAATGGGGAACACAGTTATTTGGAATTTGGTTGAAAAGCAAACAAATTAGCTAATTATATTAGCATATAATGGCAAGTGAATAATTAAGTGTGTTTGTTTGCAGTCAGAAGGCAGATATGAACATATCTGCATGAAAGTAGGAGTGCAGTGTGGCCTCTCTCTCCTTCTAGTCTGCCTATACCACATCCCCAACCCAATTGGAAGCATCATAGAAGCAGATCAGGCTGCCCCCTCCCACATCATCTATTGTTTAGACACCGTGAGGGGGAGGGAAGCTTTAAAAGTTGGCAGTCTGGAGACTCTGAACTATTTACCCAACCCCCATATGCAAGATTTGCTAAATGTTTCTTTAATAAAATCTGCTCTTTTTTTTAGGTACTTGGTCCAGTATCAAGAATTACGGTCCTCAGCATAAAAATGAATTCTTGGTTGATTTGCAACGCATCCCTGCACACATAGGCCAGAAAACAATACAGTATTTACTCTGTATTGCCATTGCAAAGACTCACTGTAATGCGCACATTACACTGCAGAGACTGCCTTCATTCGAACACTGTGACACAGATATAGTGAAACAGTGAACAATGCTTTCCATGCATTTACAGATGTGTATTCACTCTAGTTTTGCACTCAGTAATATTCAGGCCCCTCTTCTTCTATTCATATGGGCAACACAGGATCAATGCAGACATAGTACTGTTAAGAGGCTACAAAACCCTTTACTGCTGGGTGCCACATGAGCAGGAAAAACCTGAAATGCAAGTGTATTAGGAAGGGAAGTCACAGTGTATGGCATTCCTTACACCATGTCCCCTGCTGGCTTTCTGTAAGCAATACAGTTTTGGTAGGATATAAGGAATAGTGTAGGCAACCAATAATACCTATAGAAGTTTGGGAAATTAAGGAGGAAATTTTGAAGGCCCTAAATGAGGGGAGCATAAAGATTTCAGGCTTCATTGCAGTTACAGATACAGTTGGGACAATGGGCTGTTGATCGTTATAGTGAAGAGGTCTAAATGTTTTCTATTTATGTCTTGCCTGTCCTTTAACTTTTATGCTTGAATATATTGAAATGAAAATAAAAGGAACTCTTTATAACATTAAGGTAGCCTTTTTTGTTACTTTTTATTAGTTCCATAACAGTTAAGGTTGATAAGAAAAACAATTCCACCTTTCCTTTTATTTAAAGGAAAGCCTTCTAGCCATTGGCAAGGAAAATTATACAAAAGATTTTTGCGCAGTTGACAGTGTATTGCCAATGCATAACACAAACAACACCGACATCAGATATTGTACAGTGCAAAAAGTTTTTTTTCCTCTGTAAATACAACTGTAATGTTACATTCACTGCATACCACACATTATCAGAATGATCAAGCACATATTGTACTGTTTTGAGAACATGCTTGGGGCAGTGTATTTCCATTTGTGTACGTAAATATGATAAGAGATTGATCAATGCTGAAAGGATTTTTGTCCTAGACACCTAAACAGACAAAGTCATAACGGCATTCAGATTAAAAGGGAATGCAGACTAAAGGGGAATGCAGGCAGGATATTTGTTACTGGACTGGTATATATTATGGACTGGCTTTTTAGTGTTGCCTGGAAGCGAACACTGCCTGAGGGGATTTCCATTCCCACCTATCTTTTATACACACACAACTGTTTCTGGTTCCAATTTCAATTTGCACCAGGTTTCCTTCAAGTCTCTCCTTGTTGTTGGGAATCTACTAGGTATTGTATAGTCATATCATATGCACGAGAGGCAGGGTCACTTTTAAACTGTTGCTCTGCATACACAGTAGTGTAAGGTTATACTATTTATAAAAAATCTACTTATAAAAATTAACACAGTCACCTTCATTCTGGGGTTTTAATTCGTTTTTTTTACTTACAAAATGGTATTTATGTTTGAAAATTTGACTCTGGTGTACTAAATTTTCATTGTTTCCATAAGTAAAATGGGCTACTGCCAAAATTGGATAATACTGTACTGTATTTCAGGAGAGTCCTGCGTAATATAAAGGAGCTGGATGTGACCCCTATTTTTTTAACCGTTAGTACCTTTCCAAGTGCTTTTTTTGGGGGTGGAGGAAACTAAAATATGTAATCTGCCTACTAAATGTAAGGACTCAAACATCACTAATGCCTACAAATTTTATTAAAGGCTTTTTTTCTTATTTTATTTTTAAGCATCTTCTGAAAACATTACCATTTGCAGTGGTAAAAAATGTATAGAGAATGATCATTTGTGTGCAGATATCAGGGTATAAAAATAATGAAAGAAGAGATCCGATATCAGGATTGTCTGCCCAACCCATGTATGGAAAATCGTATCAATGTAATGCAGTCTACACTAACCAACTACACAATTCTTTTCAAAATCTGGTGCACATGACCCATGGTCCACTCACCAACTGGATTATAGAACTCTAATATTCAATACAACACTGCTGAAGTATGAAGTTTTAAAAGCCTTTATTTATGAAATATGGCTTTTGATCTGTTGCAAAGTTTCTGGCCTGCTCCGATAAAGGACCAGGAGCAGGCCAGAAACATTGCAATTGTCATAGATTGAAAGCCTAATGTAAATAAAGGCTTTTTAAACTTCATCTTTGGGTGGTGCTGTGTCGTATACTAGAGTTGGAAAATTATATGAAATTTGTTTTGTACATCTTATTATTTTCTGTTTTATCAGTTTGTAATTGGTCAACTAACTTGTAGCTCTCCTGGCCCCCTCTCCAGTGATGCTACAAATATATTTGGAATAGCACAGGCTTACTTGGAAGGCAGACAACAAGTGAATTCTTAATTAAACAATAGAGCTCAAAGGCGTTTGTTGCCATTTAAGAGAAAATTATATAGACCATTCAGCAAGTTCAGAGCTGGGGTAGTTCTGCGGTGTAGTTAAAACTAGAAATTAATGTCATTTTTTAGTAATTATTGGCAAGTAGCTGCTGATTTTTGTTTTGTTGTACAACGGTGGATTTTTTTTATTCATGTTCCACAAAGCTATAAGGAATTATACAAACTGCTGCTTAAGAGCACTGCTAATTTTGAACCGGCCACTTTCTGCAAGGCGAATGTAGGTTTTTTTCAGTATCTGTGGGAGGATATCCTCAGAGGAAATTGGTTCTAGTGATATTAACCCTAGTATAGACTGATGTCATAAGGATCTTAGACTCTGTGCACCACTGGGACACTGGGGATACATCATCTCTGAAAAGCCCTATGTAAATGTGTCAGTGCTATATACAGTAAGTAAAGAATGATAATATTTTGCCCACAGCTGTGTTAAATCCACAGTTACAAGTCAAGAAATTTGTAAGAAAATGGTTAATATACAGTCAGGCCAAAGATTTTCCCACTCCCCCGGCATAAGGGCAAGCATATCAATATACTGATCACGCTTCTGATACTTTATCAATGATGGATTGGAGGAAAGGGGATTAATCAAGAGCCATCATTAATTCAACAGATCTGCATCCTTTCTGTCACTAAACTTGCCGGGAGCGATTGATTTGAAATTTGAGCAGTACACAGTCAATGATATGAAGTACATGTCATTGATGCAGAGTAGTCTAATTAACCTGATCATCAAGGGCCCCATAGTTACTCAGTCATTTCTATTGACCTCTTTGTGCAGTATAAGCATGGCTGAGGTATAATAACTTGTCCTCTGGTTTCTTTTTTGCCATGAAATATTAATAGGTGGAAAGAACACCTTCTATTGTACAGGGGATGTGAGGTTTTCTGATGTGATACCATCTATTGTATGACAGACTGTCAGTGTTTACCTTGTCCTGTCAAAATACGGCAATGGCCTTGATAAAATTGGATCACTGCTGGGTTTATGCATATACAATGTTTTAAAATTGGTAAGATTTCCTTACGTTAAGACACAGGTTGACGGCTTACCATAATTCTTATTCTGCGGTCTTGTGCTAATTGGGGATTTGAAGCAATGTTTCATAATTATAAGGTCGAACAGACTCAAATGGCCATGGTACTGACCTGAGATCTGACTTCTAGGTGCTGCAGAAGATGATTAGACCTTTCAAGAAAATGTCCATGGCTCCAGGTCAGTTAATTCTGCATGTATGTGTTGGCTTCATTTCTCATTAACCCATTTATTGGCAAATGCTCTTAATAGAGCACTGATTCCACATCTCATTAGAGAGAAGCTGACATTTTAGTGGGAGGCAATCTATGCTTTTAGGTACTTTTTAAAAATAGTCAAATCATATTTATTTTAAAAGCAAGGGTAATTATAAGCAGGGCAATTATATGTAATGCTACAAATGTAGGATATGCAGATGATTATTTTGTAATTTATAGGAAAAGGAATATTATACAGAGTTCTGTTTGATAAATCCACTAAAATATGGCACATTTTGCTTTAGCCAATTATTATTTTTTTTAATGGCACCCAGATAAAATCTGGCAGGCAGCCTTGGGGCCCAAGATTCAATATATAAATATGACCCAGTAAATAGCCCATGTTTCAGAGCTTCTGTAAGACAGAATAGCCCAGTGATACAGAAATCCAATCTTGGTGGTCTCTCTATGCATTGATTGCAAATCTGGTTGTATGTGTAATGTGTGTGCTCCTTAGTACTTTATGAACAAAGTCTCTTAACATGGCTCTGCATGCATGGTCATTGAATAGAATGAATTGGATCAGGCATGTTGCAGCATCAAAGTGGTTAGTTTAACTATCAACAGGGCTGCTATACCTCAAAATATGTACAGCAGTCGCTATGGTATAAATTAACACAACATTATTGCTTTCAAATAGCTTTAAAAATATACCAAGGAATATTACCAAGATGTTAGTGACATATAAAGAAGGCTATTATAATAATAGGCCACTCACATACCTTATAGCAGTAAAGCACATTTACAAACACAGCCACTGTACTCGTGCAAATCGTTGTGTATTTAGACAGCACTCATTAAGGTACTGTACTTGCTTTTAAACATTCTCCTATTGTTGCAGGGGAACCTGGAGCTGTTACCACCCTGAAGGTGACAGTGATTCCAGAGTTCCCACAGAAGGCTGTGTCAATAGGCACAGCAGGCTTACACAATAAAAATTACACACAGATTTCAATTTTAATGCTAAGTGCCAGAAACGATGCCGTCTCACTCCTATTTGTGAAAAACATGGAAGCGCAGTTAATGCATGGACACAACACTGCTGGGATTATTGGTAAATATACTGCATTCTGGGTAGAAAACATGGCACATGGAACGTCACATAAATCTTACAAACTCTAATTTATGATAAAATATCCTTCAAACTCTTATTTAATTTAATAAGCTTTCCTAGTTCAAATCAACTGCTGTAGTGATAAAATACACTTATTACTATGTGTTCCAGCATGAGGACTTGTCAATTCCAACATGGAAATTATGTTTGCGGAATGTTATTTATGCTGACCTGTTGAATTTACTGCCTAGCCATGATGAAAAGGTAATAAGCAACATGGTTTATCATTGGAGCACTGGTGGAAGGACAATTTAATCAGAAGCTCTCCTACCTTCCACTATTTTTGTATGGCAGTTAGAAACAAGAACACCTACATAAAGCTCCCTAAACACAAACAAAAAAAATACTGTCTGTGTTCAAATGCAGCTCCTAAGTCACTACCAAACCCAAAAACTCAGGGTTACAAGGTACAATGCTGGATCAAAACACACTGGGAAATCTAACGTTTAATACAGGCAAATGTTTATGTTAAAGGCTCAGCCTTTTGCAATGCATGATAGATGTCTACAGGGCAGCCATCGGGGGGGACAGGGGGGAGAGTTGTAGGGTGCCCCGAGGTAAGGGGCCCCCCATCTTTCTGAGAGCTGCTGACTTCGGGAAGGCATGGACGTTTAAGGGGCCCTGGCCACCAATTTTTTTTCTCATGTGGGGTCCTAGCCACCAATATTTGTTAATGGGGGGCCCTGGCTATAAAATGTTTTTTTATGGGGGGCCCTGACCACCAATATCTTTTTATTTTTTATTAACATGTGGGAACCCTAGCCACCAATATTTTTTTTGTTTTTTTAACTGTGTGGTGGGGGGCGGACCTGTGGGGTGGGGAGGGCGGACCTGTGGGTGGTGCTTGCGGTGGGTGCAGCCCAGGGGGCCCAGGAAATTTTGTCGTATGGGGCCCTGCGATTTCTGATGGCGGTCCTGGATGTCTACATGTGATCAGTCTGAAATGAGTGATTCCATTTTTATCATGTGTTATGTATGTGTTCATTCCTTAAATATGTTATGCTAATGCAGATGAAGCATTATTGTTAATACCACAATCAAGATTTCAATAGCATATTTTTTGAAAGACTAAATTTCTCCTATATATGTCTACCCCCTACAAAACTTGATCAGCTAGGATAAAAAGTATGACGGACATCTTGCAGAATTCAAGGCAGCACTGCAGGGGGGTCATAGTAGAAAACATGATTCTGGCCTTTTAAGAATCCCAAGCAGGATTATCATGGAGATCCACAGACCCCATGCAGAGTTTTTCAGTTTAACCCTACTGCTGTCAAAGGCACAGAAAGACAAGTTACTTTCGATATATTTTAATCCCTCTTCAAGAATGATGTTGCCTTATACACTGCATTGTTGTTGATTATAACCAGTGTGATTCATTAGAAATAGAATAAAACAAAATAGAGTGAAAAACATGAACTTCTTTCTTCAGAATAAAAAGTAGAATGGTGTGATTTAAGTCACAACTGTTTGGATATAGTCCTTACAATTCAGGGGATCGATTGCACTCCAGCTGAGCATTAATGGTCACTGTAGTAAATAGCAGTGACAGCTGGACTAGAACATAAAATACGTAATTTGCCTCTAAGGTAATATAACTATGACTGAAAAACACTATCACACTCAGATCTTACACAGTAACACTCAATGTGAAGAAGTAGGATAGTTATTTTCAGTGTGTATGAATGACTGCATATTTCACATTTACTGAACTATATATTGCATTATTATCTAATTTCATGATGTGCCGACTATAATACTAAAGGTACTTAGTGATTAAGGATATTTACTGTATACCCACTGGCTGCTGGGGTGCCCAGGAACATAGAGGCACCATTGGGGACCTTGAAGTGAAGTTTCAGTGTAAAGCTTTTGAATCCTTGTTGTCTGGGCCTCTGAGCCTAGTAAGGTCTAGTAACCCCACTAATAACTACTGCAATGACATTTAGTAGTTCTTTAAAGTATTATGATGTAATACAGCAAAAAGTAAACTTGATTGATCATCTCTGTTATGTTATAGCAGAGTTCTGCAATTTAATCAAAACACTTCAGAATATCATATTTGTATGTTTTTTTTAAATTGTACAGGAGAGAATCTCTTTAGTTGTAAGATTTTGCGAGTAATACCATTTTGTTCCTTTGGTTCATTATGTAATTATGTGTTAATTTATTGAAAGTCCCCTATTATTGAATAGGGCTGCATAATTTGCTATCTATGCATATGATCATGAAGATCCATAACAACATATATCATTGTATGTGTGTTTTGCCTTTTTCACTATCATCAATGATCAAAGGATCATGTTCTGAAAGGTGGAAAACAGCAGGTACTTCTGAATGTTGTGTGTAGTGAGGGGTTGTTTTTTTACTTTATGTTTTACAGATTACTTCATTTTCTTTTTTTTTTTTTTTACAAACTTGAACCATGTATGGGCAAATAGTTTTCCCAAACATAGACATCATCAAGTTTAATGTGGAGGTATTGCCTTAAAGGGGTTCTGTCATGATTTCTATGGTGTAGTTTTTATTTCTAAATTACACTGTTTAAACTGCAAATAATTCACTCTACCATGGAAAATTTCATTTCTAACCCAACAAGTGTATTTTTTTAGTTGTGATATTGGTGTGTAGGCAGCCATCTCAGGTCATTTTGCCTGGTCATGTGCTTTCAGAAAGAGCCAGTTCTGCATATGGAACTGCCAGGCTATTGTTTCTCCTACTCAATGTAACTGAAGCAGTCAGTGGGACATGAATATTTACTATTGAGTGTTTTTCTTATATCTACCAGGGAGTTATCTGGTTACCTTTCCATTGTTCTGCTGATGGGCTGCTGGGGGGTAAGGGAGGGGATGATATCACCAGGGGCATTTTAGGGGCTGCTGCCACACCAATGTTAACGGTCTTAAATATATTGATAATGGGTTGAGTGCAAAGGTTCTCACCATGCCTCATGGCAGGAGTGGCCCTGGATATCACTCCAACTTGCAATGCAGCATTAAAGAGTGACTGAAGTTTATCAGTCAAGTGCAAGTCACATGACTGGGGGCACCTGGAAAACTGACAATATGTCTAGCCCCATGCTAGATCTCATGTTTTCCCATGATAGTATCCCTTTAAACCATCACTAGCCAGGATATTCTCCAGTCTAGTGACTGGCCAATTTGTACTAAATGGAATGCTTCACAGTTGAAAAAAAAACATCTTTATGCTGATGCAGCTGCAAAAATGTCTGTCTTTCTAATATTAATGTTCAACCCACGAGTGAAATGACCAGTGCAAACAACTAGAAATGCAAGAGAGGGTTTATTCCTGTTAAAGAGTAGGTTAATCTGCAGTTAAGTCTCACCACTACAGTAGAGCTAGAAAAAATAAGCATTTTTGACAATGCATTGATTTAAAAAAAATCATAATAATAATTTAGCATCCCACAATTTATTTTATGTCTTCTGATGTTAGTTTGATTAAGACGCATACAATGAAAAATGCTAAACATTTTAATGCACATTGCTAGTTAATGCACATAAAATGCTTATTTTGATAAGTTATTCATGACATTACTGGTGTGACTTAATTTGTACGTGAGCTTTACCTACAAGACAAAATAATAAAAACAGAATTTTCAATTTTCTATAGAGGACTGGCTTCACATAGGTTGGGACATCCCCAAATCAACATATAATTGTATTCCTAAACTTTTGTATAGTAAGTGATTTTCTCTGCCTCCCTTATTAGGCAGATGTTTATGCTTGCAATCTTTCTCTGTCTACACATCACATGTCTATGCATTACTTTTAATCTGTAACGAATTTATGCTTTTGATACAATAAGGGCCCCACTAAGGAAGAATGTATCTGCAAGCCTCCTTATATACATTCCACAACATTCCCTCATTTAAAAAAATCCAAAATTGTTGATTGACTTTGGATCCAGAACTGTTATTTTAATAGGATAAATAAAACCATGCCTTCAGGCCACATTACCAACTTAGCAAGCGGACAATTTAGATCTTGTCACAGGTGAAGGACTCTTACAACTAACTCTTGTATAACAAATGTGAAGTAACCAAAAAGAAAGAACCAGTACTGTCATGCTGAGGTGGGTTAATTTTTGGTGCAGTCGCTTTGAGGTGTATTTCTTTCCAATTAGGGCATTCTGTTTACTTACAAAATTGTGCCATTCAGAAGCCATTTAAGGTTTCTTTCTCTCATGAGATCCATTAAAAAAAAATACTTCCTTTTTATGACATAACAACATAAAGTGTTGCCTTATGATCCGGGAGATTCAAACACAGACAGAGATTCAGCATCAGGGAAAGAGAAATTGTAGACGTTAGAAAGGCTTGAGCACTTCTGCACATGCGTGGTCATTCATTTGAATACCGTTAATCATACAGACAACCTATCGGCAAATTATCTATAACAGTGAGGGCATGCGCATAAGTACCTATTATCAATCTCTCCACTGTGGCTCCTTCTCTCGTTCTGTCTAAGCACTATACCTAGGAATTGTAACTTATCACATAAAGGAAACATTTAAAAAAAAAATACATTGGGAAAAGCTGTATGAAAAATGCTTGATAAATCTGCCACACTGACTTCAGTGATTAAAACTGAATAAGGTATATCTGATGCAATGTATTCTAGCTGATAGAGGGGACATACTAACATAGTAAGTTTTGTTGGAAAAAGACACACATCCATCAAGGGACGAATGGGAATGTTGATATCAATCATGATCGCATTTTACCAAGGGTTATTAGAAAATCTTCCAGTATGTTGCCTTTTCTATGTAATATTGGAATGATTGTTCTATGTACACTTTAAAAAACAAAATTCACAATTTGAAAGTTGGCGAGTCCATGTACAAATCAATGGGAGTTCAAATGTCAAGCTACTCCTCAATTTTAGTTTTCGAGAACTAAATGAAATTTGTTGTAAATTTCAATGTGATCCAGTTGTTTTTTCATGTTT
The DNA here is from genome assembly GCF_017654675.1 of Xenopus laevis. Lineage (NCBI taxonomy): Eukaryota > Metazoa > Chordata > Amphibia > Anura > Pipidae > Xenopus > Xenopus laevis. The sequence goes on from NC_054379.1 coordinate 83,648,630, forward strand.
ATAAGTGATTTTTCGATTAAAAATAGGCTTTTTTTTGCTGATAGTCTTCATTGAATTCGTTGCAGCTTACAGAATTTAGCATTATCTATACATTAAAATATAATTTTTTTTAATAGTTCAAAGAAATTTTTTTAAAAAAGTAATATAATTTTTTACTTTTTACTGGTCAACCAATTTCATCCAATAAGACAACTATTTTGGTATTAAACATTGATACTTTAGAATATTTTTAAGGAATATATTCGCTGGTGCTTATTTTAAATGGAAGCCAAAAATGTAAAGGCTGCTACAGTCAACACCATATAAAGATCTGCAGAAAAACATGTGGAAATTGCATTTAGGAAATACAAGCATTTCATTACAAAGTAATTCAGGTTTCTAATATCTTTCAATACATTTGAACTGAGTAAACATCTCATGTAAAGGAAATCATACTTTTTTAAGATGAAATCTGCTTTTTATCCATATATAAGTGTGTTGGGGAAAATGTGGTCAATTTGTTGAGAAAAGATGCCAAGGGATTTGAACAAAGCCAGGAGTAACGGCTATGCCAAAATCTATTTTTCTGTTTATATATGTCTCATTAAACTTCAGCACTGGTCTTCTTTTTGGCACAGCTAGACATTTTTGGCATAGCTGTATATTATGGTCAGTATTTTAATCATGTCATTGTAACACCCTGGTTGAAGGTTTTTGTCTTCTTTATAGCAGTTTATAACTGTATTTGGGGATGAATTATGAGGGAGACTATTATTTGGCTACACTCAACTGAAGGCACAATAGCAGCATCAGGAAATCACTTGTCAAAAATTGCATAATGGGAAGCATGCCAATGTGTAACAAAATTGTACAATAGCAGCCTTAGGACATCACATGTCAAAAATTGCATAATGGGAACCATATAAATGTGTAACAAAACTGTGCTACCAACTCTAAATTACCACTCAGAATTGAATTGCAATAATATGTCTTATAACTAATAAAGGTGAAATAACCTTTTCTAATTAACACATTAAGGGGCACATTTACTTAGGGTTGAATATCGAGGGTTAATTAACCCGTGATATTCGACCCTCGAAGTTAAATCCTTCGACTTCGATATTCGAAGTCGAAGGATTTAGCGCTATTCCTTCGATCAAACGAATAATCGTTCGATCGAACGATTAAATCCTTCGAATCGAACGATTCAAAGGATTTTAATCCATCAAACGAACGATTTTCCTTCGGTCAGAAATTGGCTAGAAAGCCTATGGGGACCTTCCCCATAGGCTAACATTGATGCTCGGTAGGTTTTAGGTTGCGAAGTAGGTGGTCAAAGTTTTTTTTTAAAGAGACAGTACTTTGACTATCGAATGGTCGAATAGTCAAACGATTTTTAGTTCGAATCGTTCGATTCGAAGTCGTAGTCGAAGTAGCCAATTCGATGGTCAAAGTAGCCAAAAAAATACTTCGAAATTCGAAGTATTTTTTATTCTATTCCTTCACTCGAGCTAAGTAAATGAGCCCCTAAGTATTCGGAAAAGTGTATATTTTCTTTTTTCAACTATAGTAACTATATACATTGGCAAAGGCTGTGTGAGGATAAAATCTATGAAATATTTTATAATCAATGTGTTTCAATTTGGTCAAAAACTTTTCATTTTTAAAATGATTTGCTCTTTGTTTAAGTGGTCATGATGCCTGCAAATATCTGTAGACTGCACCACTTTGCTCTTTGGAAAGGCAGACATCACTAGTTGACATCCATTTGTTGCATGGTTGATTAACAAATACTTTACATACATGCAACAGACTACTTAACTTTCTAAGCAGTCATGCAGTATCTTCATATAATCTTGCCATCACATTATATTTTAATAACAAATGCATTTAAAACATAGCTATCACTTGTTACTATACAGAGGATTTGTTCATTAAAGAATTGTTTTATTGAAATGTATTTTTAAAAAATGAATGGATTTGTTCTTTTTGGGTAATTCATTAACATTAACTCAAGTTGTTGAGGCATTAAGTTATTAAGTTAAAAAAGGATACAATTATTACTGTACAGATAAAAGTGGATTTCTTTTCTTTTTTTATCATAATCCTCAATCAAAACTTCATGGTAGGATGTCACAGATGAGTTAAAAAGATCACTGATGTGCATTAGTAACGTACATTAATGTCTGTGGTATCCTATAATGATTCTACCAAATGAGTTAAATTATGAATGTTATTTGAATCATTTGAATATTTAATATAATCCATGTTCGTGATAGCATAAAAGCACAAGATCTTAAAGATACATTTAAACTGTGAAGAAACTGCAAATGAGGCAAAGAAATGTGCAGAAACCATGAAAAATTGTCTAATTTGTAAAATATCGAACAATATCTGTGTAATATGTGCAAAGCTTAATATATTAGGTATCACGGTTTTCAAAATCACCCCCTAACTCACACACACAAATTTACGCTTTCAAGAGTATGTACATACAGTTTTCTTGATTGCCTCTCTAATCTGCTGCATGTGGACAAGATGGAGAACACACGTATTTAAATTTTTTTTGATACTTTCTGAACATATACTTAAGTTGTCTTCTTCATAGGTCACATTTTGCACTGTAAAATACACAAATTCAAATTAATTACACGATAAAAGAATTTATTATTGAAGTTCTACTTCGGCATGGTGTAAGATGCATATATGTATATCAACTTCTGAAGGCATTAAAGATATATGTAAGCATGCAATACACATATTTCTAGTCTAATATGGGGTGCCATTTGTAAAAGAATAACATTTATATTTATATGTGGCTATTGAAACAATGTAGCAGAAGATACTTGATAACAGAACTGTGAAAAAGAATGCATGACTGTGAGAAAAGGAGTCTTGGCTGGAAAAGTACTGACTTCTGCTCCTCTATTGTACAGCGCTATGGAACACGTTGGTGCTTTACAAATACATGTGCACTAACACATTCATTAGCAATTATATTTAAATACTAGAATGTATTTAACGTACATACTTATATTTTCTTTCATTGGGTAAAACTGTATTTTTGGGTTTCCATCCTCTATAATATCTTCCAACAGTGCCTGCTCAGGGGGTGAAAGCATAGCATGAAATGTAGAGTGATGTTAATAGCAAGCAATCATTTCATTGTATTTATATAATCCCAGTACATATTATAGTAGTTATTTTATCAAACATCAACAATAAATGAACTAACAAGGGTGCGAGAGTTAAACTGGAGGATGAGGACAAAGCTACGTTTACAATATAAAACATTTACGGTAAATAATATAGGGATATAAAATAGAAATCGATTGTATTATTGTGTATATCTGTAAAATGGCCGGTCAGTGTTGAAATGAAGGCTAGCAATACAGTATCATCTAGTAGCTTTATTTCTAAATATAAACCAAAATAGCAGTCAACTGGTAAGGTGGTGCCAGTGTGCAGATGAGACAGCCTGGTCCATCTAGGCACCCGTTCTCATAAACATTCCACTGATATTTAGCTGTTTTCTCAAGGAAAGGGTTGCACAGAGATTAGATATAAGGCTGGTTTAAACCAACAGTGGCATAAGGGAGAATGAAGTAGAGCGATATCGAGACGAATTTAATTCTCTTATATGTGATGTGTTTGCTTTTCAGAGCGGCAAGGGGAGTTAACCCCACCAGTGCCGCCTTTTGTTTCACACAGCCATCTCGCATTCATTTGCTTAACAAATGCAATAGGTGCAAGGTCCAGATTGACCGCGTGGGATTCTGGGTAATGGCAGTGCGACCTCCCGCGCGCGCTACAGACACAGAGGGCTGCCTACTGATGAGCAATGTACAGATTAACACGAATTCGAATCCCGTCAATTTACGGAGACATGATTTATAGCATGTGTGTGTGTCCTAGTGTCAGGCTCTGTTTATGACTATCTAGCTAAATTGTTACAATAAACCGAAAGGGGTGGGTTAGGTCGAGTAGATCGGCGTCATATCCCTTCACGGTGTGGTAACTAGTAGTGCTGATAATAAAACGGGAGATACTACCTTGGCGGTTGTAGAGGGTGGTGGTCCTATGATTAACAGGGTGGCTAGAAATGCCGCAATTTAGGCAATTAGTATTATTTTAGGAAAGTACCCAGTCACTAACAGATGAGGTATTGCTTTCCGGCGCTAATTATTCGCGCTGACAATGACTAACCATTCAAGAAGGCTGTATAAACGCTTATCAAGTATCTTTTTGCCTCTGTTGCGCTTTTGCTTCATACGCACAGCAGAAAGAGCGGGAATTACCCACGGCGGGTCACGTGCTCCGCGGTGTTGCACCGGGTCACATAAACCAGCACAAATTCCGAGCACAGAAAATTACGTCACGGACCGTCTTGTGAAAGCCCTCTGGCCGGTGTTAATCACCAATATGCCCAGGGCCAGGCGAGGACATGTTGAGCGGCGGAATGTTTGTGTCGCAGCCGGGTTCTGTTTGGTTTTATGCCGTCTTTCTAGGAAACGCCACTTACTGTCGCCAGAATGGCGGGGTCCGCATGTTAATTGTGACCAATGTAAACAACACATACTGGTACAGCTTTTGCCTGATACCCATTTAAATATGACACATATGGAGCGTGCTGGTTAACCTTATAGTAATGGGAAGGCAGAATGTCTGCTGACCAATGAAGAGAATGAAAAAAAACGATATCATCTGACCCCAGTCACCGAATTAATGACCCCGACCTTTATTTCCTCAAGTACAGCCGGCTCACTTCCTATACATAGTAAATCTCACCCCAACTGGCAAAAATACTCATTTAGATGCCTTGCGGCCAGTCATGTTGGACCACGGCAGCTCCCGTCCAGCATGGGATTCATGGGAGTTGTAGTTCCAAACAATCAGCTGTAGCTATCCATGTGTTACAACATGGCAGCAATGGAACCTGTAACAGATCAGGAGAAGACTACAAAAATGTCCACCCTTAAAACTGAACAATGCTAAAGAGATTAATAATATTATTAATAATAATATAAAAAATAATTATTTAAGAGATGCAGGAAATTGAGTGTGAGCTTTAGCTTCTATTTGCATAGAGGAAACTATATCCATTTAATGTTAGAACTACTAAAGTGAATTTACTGATGATACAAGCAGATAGGAAAGACTCCCAATAACTGAGAACAAAAAAAAACAATTACAACAATCACACACCATTATTTATCTATACTCACATTAAAAACCCATCTGTTATTCCTTTTTTGAGTCAAGAATGAACTAAACATCAAGAAAATACCGTTTTACTTGATACAAGTACAGGAAAAAGCAATCACATTCTACTACTCTCTAATCTCTATCATTCCTAAACCCCAAACCGTTTTGAAAGAAAACTTTAATGCTATCTGTACATGTATTCTCAATTGAAAACATGTAAACACATTCTCTAAACGTCTGGTTCTGACTCTTGAACCAATGTAGCCGCATTGCATTTACATATAACGTTTAATAAAAAAATGAAATGTGTGATTTATATAGGAAAGTTGCTTAGAATGACATGTTTCAGTAGTCAAACTATTAACAAAATCGTGTTGGCTTATTCCCTTGTTTCTGCAGTATGTGTAATAATGTGAGTGTGCTCCACATTTTATTCCCTCTGTATGTTTATAGACCTAAAATACAATGTAACAATATAGGAAGCTTTTAAACATTCTACTCCAAGCTATTTTTGCTTAATAAAAGAAATTGTAACGCTTAGTTTCCAATATATATTAAATATTTTCAGAGTATGTAAAAATAGCACTGCTACTGAAAAGGCAATCAGGCTGTTTACATTCTTTGCACTTATGGGTCTGAATCCTGTAACAATGTTGCAAGACATCTGATTAAAAAAGACCTGGAGGAGATCTGACTCCTATTACATTGTTTTTAAAGATTCAGACAGAAAGCAATAAACAGACATTGGTTTCATTGCATTAATAAATAACTTTAAAACCATTGAACATTTTCAGTGAATGCACATTGTATGTAAAGTTGCATATTTTCTTTCATTAAGCAATGATGGAGCACCCCTAAAATTCCAGATTGAGTTAAACATTTTAACAAGCTTTAGTGGCTGCACAGAGAAGTGGTGTATATTATTGTGTGTTTTTACTACGAATATACGATGGAATGTTAGTCTTTATTATTCATAATGGGGCGTTCACACCCCCCCCCCCCGACAAATTCAAGCTGGCAAGAATGTAAAAGCAACTCCTCCCTATGTGAAGGGCAATTACTATTAGTTGTTGTTTTTGTAGAAAAGAGCTGGGTGTGCTTGGGAGAATGGAAGAAGCAGACTCGTTTGGTCATCACAGTGTAAATTGCAAGTGTTACAAATATAATATGTTCATATAAAAGATAGAAACTATCCTAGCGATTAAAAGATTTTAGACAGTAAATTCCAGCCAAGGTGTTTAGGTATTTTGTGCTATTGCACTAACGCAATAGTTTGATTCATTGTATCAGTTACCTAAACGAACATCCGTGTAATGTCCTGACAGTGAATATAATATTAATATATATCTACAGACGATACGATCAAGTCCCATCGATGGCGTTGTTTTCCAAAAATGCCCTCCAAAGAATATTTTCCGAGCTGATCTCCTAATTAGACTTACACTGCTTGACTCGAGGAATGTTTGAGATATGCCAATAAATCTGAATGAACAGGAGTAAGTTGAAGGGGGCTGCCTTTAATTCCGCTCCGTGTTATTCCCAGCGCCTGTTTGATAGTAAATGTGCATTCCACGTGGGAACAGCGCTCAGTGATTAGGCCCCGCCTCTATATGGGAAGGGCAGGTCATTATAGGACAGATATTGCCAACACAACCTATTGAGAATTTACGGTTCAAGACTGCAAAGGAATTTCGGGATTAGGCTTCTGCTCCATTTATCCGATTGCTTTTAACTTTGTTTTTTTGTTGGATGGGAGGGGGAGAATGTTGCTTTGCACCCCCAGTTGCACCCCTTATTGTAGCTGGCTACCGGTGTGACTGCTTTCTTTATATAGAAGTGGGTAACTCCAAGAAGCAGTGCCTGTCCTAGATAAATAACGGCATATTTACTAATCTGAACCCAAGTGTGTGCCTATCGTGGGTTATTTAATTAGGATGCGGTATATAAGTAACTTGCAGTGAGTCAAATACAACAATGTGTAACTAAGGCGCTAATATGGTGAACGTATAGATTTAATTTGCTAGATGCCACCTATACACGTTGCAGCCATACCTACCCCACTGAATAGGATGTTTCTCAAGCAACGCCATCTATGCCAAGAGCTGCTTTATCGCTCTATTCTGATGGACGGGCATTGTTAGTTTCGGCTGCAGAATCGCAAGTAGCAGGAGGCAGTTCTCTCAGTGAAGTGCTACTTGTATTCGGATAGAGAATGCCTGGCGTTCTGAAAGGTATTAGCGACCCTCCCCCCACAGCTGGGACTCGCACATCAATTGAGGCAAATACCTCCTGGCATTTGGGAAGCAAGCTGTAGTGTTTGACCTCACACTGGTAGGTCAGCAGCACACTTACATGTCCTCAACGTGGCCAAACGGTGTGCTTTTTGGGCTAGTTAACTGCACCCAGAATGTGGGGGGCCCTTTGGCCAGGGACTTCTTATTCATCATGTCATAGAGCTCTGAATTTGATGACAAATTGATCTAGATATAGGTTTTTGTATTAAATGATTGGCATCTCAAGGATTAAACCCATACATAAGATTCTTATATCATAGTAAGTTGAAAAAAGAAGACATGTCCATCAAGTTTAACCTTTTTAGCTCTATTTAAACCTGCCAAACTGCTAGTTGACGCAGAAGAAAGCAAAAAAAAAAAACCATCTGAAGCCTCCAAATTGGGGGAAAGAAATCCTTCCTGACTCCAAAATGGCAATGGGACTAGTCATCAACTTGTCCTATCTTCCATAACCTTGTATTCCCTCACTTGCTACAAAGCCATCCAACCCTTTCTTAAAGCTATCTAATGGCTGATGCCTGTACAAGTGACTCAGGGGGACTGAGTGGAAATAGACCTATACTTGTATCTAGACTAGCTGTGGATAAGGTGACCAGGCTAAATTAGCTTCATGGCATATGGAAGTGACTTGTGCCAACATGTTAGCCATGTCGGCTCAGTGTGCGTATGAGAGATGACAGTGGCTGAAAGCAGCCAAGAACAGTTGCAAGTTCCTAATTGCAGACACAAATAAAAAGCCTGCAGTGGCTGTATGAAATACATTCCTGTTGTATGAATAGGGTGATACAGGCACATCTCCAATGGAATGGTGCTTACTCAGTCTCTCAATTTTTCTCCTTGTCTATTTCTAGCCCCCTCCAGTGACTCCCAAAGAACAATCCACGTTGATGAAGCCTTTTTTATTTTTCTCCCCCTTCCAATGCTTGGCTCTTATTTAGGAAGTCATTAATCACATCCCCTCCCCCGGAAAGAGATGGCTGAGAAACCTGTGAAGTCTGATCCAGCACCCGCCTCTTCCCCACCCCCTCCTTTAAAAACACAGGGAAACCTCCACGCTTAACCCCACTGCTGCCACGCCATGTGGCCTTGCCACGACGTGCTTAATGAAGCGCATTTTGCCACCAGAAAGTCAGTGTTTGCCAGGAAACCCCCTCATGCTATTAAATAAAATGGGCAATATGTTGCACTGGCCATGGACTAAAGCGCAGTAAGAATCAATAACCAGTAGTTGTTGTTGAGTGAATAGAGCACATCTGTCCGTGCATTGTCAGCTGAGTCAGAGCAAACGTACTCTAGTCACACAGCTGTCAAGCAAGCCATTGTATAGGCGGCACTCTATTGTAGCAGGAATCTATCAGAAAGCACCGGCGATAAAGACGGCCAGAGTTAGGCCACGCTATTTCCATAGCGATCTGCACACTGCAGGACCAAACATGCACATCCTCCTCGTAGTAAAATGACTCGGCGTGTGCGTGTGTAAGAGCTCGGCGTGTTTATAAGGTTTTTTTTTTTTTTCCCTCGTTCATTCATAAATGTTTTCCGTGGCAGCCTCGGTCGACGTAGCGATTGGCTGCGCCCAGCTCTTGCCAGCCCCTTCAGGATGAGCCCTGAAATTAGCAGCGAGAAGGCATGTAATTGACAGAGTCACGTGTGCTCGAGGGGCCAGCGAGCTGAGAGCCGAGAGAAGGGAGCAACACAAGAGGGAGAGCACGCTAGACCATGCGAGCTAAATTTGGGATCGCTTCAAATCAGGATGTCACATTGATGCTACAGATCACCCCCAGCAAAAAGGAAACTTTCCATCTGTCGTTTCTAGAGCAAGAGGCATCATGGCCGAAGGTGCATTAGCCGTATTCATTGCTGCTGTTTTCTGGGCATTTTCCTTTCTCACCGCGATGTTCGGTAGAGGGGCACCAGATTAGGAGGAGGGGCACCTTCCAGCTGCTTACATATCACACTTGTATCGCGGTCGGGGAGGCAAGCACTGCTATTCTTTTTCTGCAGGCGTTTCTTTTTCTGCGTCTGTGAGCGCTTTTGCGTGTAGAAGTCATCCCCGGGTTTCTGCCTGCCCCACCTGCACGCTGCGCGTTTTTATTTAATTACACTTGACACTTGCAAGGGATGCACACTGTGAAAACAATATGAGATCCCGTGCATAGGCAATAACAAGTTGTGCAATAACCCTCGTACCTCGCTTCACCTCCCTCCCCGCGCCGCCCTTCACCAGGGCCATTCGCTTTTTGGAAGTGCTTTATTCTCTTAACAATAATATAGAATGGCTGGAGCACCGAACTGGCCGGCTGCATTGCAAGCACATGGCTTTATAAATAAACACGCTGCGATCTGAGTTCTAAGGTAGCTTTCTTATTCCTATGGTTCATTGTGCTCAAGAACTAAATGATAGATGCAAGTGTTAGTGTGCACTCTTTATGGTTTGCCCTATTCTTTCTGTTTGCTATGCTTTGGGACTGATTTTTATTGTTTTCTTCTATTCTCTCCCAGGAGGGGCTGCCAGAGGTACAAGAGAAGAACAGGGGAAGCTGCCAGAGCAAGAAGAAGAGGAGGAGGAGGACCCCCAGGTCTTGCGTGGCTCAGGCCATTGCAAGTGGTTCAATGTGCGGATGGGCTTCGGTTTCATATCTATGACTAGCCGGGAGGGAAGTCCCTTGGAAAACCCTGTTGATGTTTTTGTCCACCAAGTAAGTCTCTCCATTGCCCCCTCCCTTCTCTCACCACCCACAAGGAGAGGGGAAAGCCACCCGCTTTGGCGTTTCTCCCCATTTCCTGGTGCAGCAGGAATGTGTGTGCTTAATAGACACTTGCTCTCTCCGTGAACTCCTCACTTTCCTTGTGTGCAGCCACTGCCTCTACTTTTTTTTATGGGCAGTCGTTAACTCTGCTCTCTTGTCATTCTTTGTATCTGCAGGGCTCTTTGCTCTGCCTACAAAGGGTTAATCAGTGCACTCCTTTTTGTTTAAAGAAACCTCTTTTGAGTGCAAGTGAAACATAACCAATGAAGAGCATGGTGTGCGACTCCACTCTTCTGCTCTAAGCATTTGTAAGTTATCCAATTAAGACCATTAGATGTGAAATATGTACCTATCTGCAAGCTACAATTCTGACTGCAGAACTGGGTTCAGTACTCAAGGTTATACCACTGTTGCATTCTAAATAGTCTGGTAGGTAAGGTCCAATTGTAGTTCTTACTGTTTGCCCTAAGGAGTAAGAAAGTAAATAACCACATTTGTTTAGCGCTGTGCATTTTCCTCCCCATTGTGAGTAGCAGGAAATCTCGTGTGAGCTGCTCTGCCTCTTTAAGGACACTGAAGTCAAGAAAGCATGTGGCCAGAGGCAGTTCATGTTTACGCTTTAACTAAGGAGTTGGCTGTGCTCCTCCTGCACTTTCTCCTGTGTGAAATCACAACAGCGCTCCACAAAAAATATAGGTTGCCATTTTCATGGATTAGATCTGTGTATAGATATTGTTGTTTGTGTAACCATGACCATGGAGTGTTATTACCAAAAAAGCAAATACAGTTTGAGAATGGATTATCACCTGTGCATGCATTTCTTTGAGTGCTAGGAAGGAATACCTTTAAATGTAATACCATGCATTACAGTAGTGACCTACAACTGTGCCTCTTCAACTGTTGCTGAAATATGAGTCCAAAATCCCCAAATTGTGTACTGTGATTTATTAACAGCCGTAGTGATGCAGCTTCTATATTTCTGGTTTATGCTGTGATCTTGGTGTTGTTGACTGGCTTTAACAAAGACTATTGCTGAAGAGTATTTGGTATTAATTGCAAGATTTAGCATTTTTTCAGTCACTGATTACCTTAAATACAGAACAACAAAATTTACATGTATACATTCTAACTGTAAAAATTCTAAACTATAATCCCATTTACTTGTATAACAATGAAAACAAACACATTTTTTTGTAGTAAGATACGTTATTATTGGAACCTTGGTATTATATGACCCTCTGAATCAGTTTCTACTGCAATCTTTTAAATTTGCATTCACAAAACTGATGATGTGATTCTAGGGAAAGCAACCCTAATGTTTGCTGATCTATATTTCTACACCTTGATGAGCACTTATTGTTGGTTCTGATTTTCAAAATAGCAAAAGAAGCCATCTTCATTGTACACTTTACTTCCTGTTGTGCTATAGACAATAGAATAATTTACCACTGTTGCAAACAAAGAACAAAGAGTAGAAGTGACAGTGCAACATCGCTGATATGACCTTTTTTTTTTTTTCTTTAATATCAATAACCTCTACGTTGTTATATGCCTACATTTTATTATAACTACTCTTTTTCCATTAAGGAAAAGCTTTATGACACTGCTTTGTCAGGCATATTTAGATATTCCGTGGTATGTGTTGTGTGTCCTTTTGTGCTCAAGTTTGTCAACAAGCCCGTTATAAAAAAATATATATATATATATATATATATATATATATATCAGAATATTATAATCATAATATGTTTTTTATATCTCATTTAATTGCAGCTGGTTTATCTTTACCCTTCTGGTTTGTTCTTTTTACCTTTTTGTGTTGCTTTGAGTTGGGCCACAGTTTAAACCCAAAGAAACAAAGCTTTGGTGACATGACTCCTGATGGGTCACATGGGGACATCTCTGTCTTATTTGCTGTGTAGCATTTCCTTAGGCCCACTCTCAGTGCTTTGTCTGGTACAGAAAATAAAATGTGTAACGTGTGAAACCAAATGCATGCTTGGATTAATTTTATGGAAAGAGCATGCTGCATTTGTTTTTCCATTCTTGCTTTTTGTGATTTGAATCATATGGTCATGTTTTTAATCTGTTCTCAATATTTAGTTACCTTTTTTTTCGTCAGATCTGATTGCTATAAGTCTCATGGCTCCTTTATTCATGTGAACCTCTCTTAGGTCGTTAAATTGTTTTTTACGATCTCATAAATTTAGTTTTATAGATGAATAAACTAAAAATGAAAGGAACTTCCTCTCTATGTAATTGTATCTATTTGTTTTATATCTTTTCAAATATATATATATATATTTAACGAAGGATGAAGCTGGCCTTCAGAATTTTATATCTATAAATATTTTTCATAAGACTGCTGTATACCTCAAATAACAATCAAATAATATTTTAATTACTTGTAGTAAGAAAAAAACCCTTGATTTTCCTGTTTCACATTGGCAAGTTATTTTGTAATTTTATTCCCCTTGATTTTGATGGTACTTTAAGACCTTCATATGCTTTCACATACTGTTTTAAATATTGGTGTCTACATGAGGTCTCAGATAGGAAAATATACCGTTATAACTTTGTTGGTTTTAGCTAAATTTCAGACTAGTATTTGTAATCACTAACTAACCAAACAATATACAGGCAACTCCTGCCTATGATAAGACCCTGGTAGGAGATTGCTAGGAATACCATTTGCTAAATGCTGAAATGACTTAGCCTTGTACAAGCATATATACTCTTTCCTCTCCCTCTGTATGGATGGATGTAGGTTTGTATATAAAATATATATATTTTTAATATCAAACTTTATTTAAGGGGATAATTCAACTTTGTCAGCATTGCATTTTTCTTTTATATGGCTATTTTATAGAGATATTTAGAGATGTCTTATGCCAGGTTTTCTGTTTTGTACCAGTAACTTAAATCCATTCAATAAGATACCATTTCATACCTATATTACCTAACGTAAGTGCTGTAGTAGAACGGTGTAATACATTATGGATACCCTTTAATTCACATGTCTTGAATTGATAATATTTCTTAATGAGCTATTTTTGATTTTGTTTATTCGAGAATTTGATTATTAGAAGGCTGTAACATTGAACTAAACAGGTTTACATTCATTGATACAGTCACTATCCAAGTAAATGTACGGGTCCCTCCTAGTATTTTATAAGAATTAGAAGAGCATACATCTTGAACACTGTCGTAGATTCAGATACTTTTTTAAGCAAATAGAATAAATCTGTAAACAGTAATTACCTTATTAAAACATGTATAATAAACAAGCTTCTTACTGATCCTGTTCTTAGAAAACAAGACTTTAACATTCTTATTCTGAGGAAAGAATAGTAACATTTTGCATGTGATTGGACAAGATAATATCTTATACGTTATAATAATAGAAATGTACCAGGTTCTGATTACTTTGTTACTGAATTCACCAGCATAACAATAAACCATTTGTCATCCTTTACAGTGAATATAATTTTCTATAAACACTCCGTATATTTAATAGAAGGCTACTAGATATTTTATTATGTTGTGAACAAACTACGTGTTGCACTGATCAATGCACAATTTTACTTAAGGTAAATGGTAAACATTTGTTTTAATCCTTCAGAAAAAGGTTATCGTATGTTAAACATGGACAAACCTGTTGGATGTTGGGCATTTTAATAGAACAGTAGATGGAAGACTCTAGGTTTGGCATACTTCTACATAGAAATTATACACTTTGGGGCTAATTTAAGAATACTTGAGCCCTTGGGTACTAAAATCACAAAAGCGTTCCTAAACTCTTGCATGGTTTCTTCCTTCAAATACCTTGGCTTCCTGCTGAGGGGATTTTTTTGCACCCCCCAAAAAAAACAAACTTGTTGCCTAAATCCTGCAGGTTAAGAAAGACACCACCCAAGAGTTTATGAACTTGCAAGGTTTTTGTACCCCAAGTAGGGCTGCACTGAATCCAGGATTCAGTTTGGTATTTGGCTGAGTCAAAGTGCCTGGCTGAAACAAATCCTTAAAATCACATGTCTTTTCATCACATAAACAAGGAAGTAAAACATTTTTCAACTGCACGCTTAGATCTCTTTCACCATTCCTAGCCCTAATTTGCATAGGTAAATTATGTTTCGAATTCTGTTCTGTATTCGACTGAACCTTTCAGGAAGGATTCAATGCATCCCTTATCCAAAGGCTCAAACATTCTTACATTGCCCCCCCCCCCCATTTAGGAGTGTAAAACAATAATTTGTTTTAAAATCCCTATTTCAAAATCTGTTATTTATGCTTGCTGTGTACAATTGTGAATATCATCTGTCCTAGTGGAACACAGTAGGTCTGAAACCCTTTGTAGTCCCTTTGTGGTATATAAACGTATACCCAGTGCTCCTCACGGTCTCTTCTGTCTTGAAAAAGGGACAGTGATACTGTTACTGATTGTGCCTAAAGTGCTTATTACAGGTGCAGTTTTCAGTGGCTATACACATATACCATACATTTGTAATGTGGACCTTTACTACCCAAAATCAAATTTGGATATTTATAAGTGCTATCCAGTCTTTTTTGACTGGTCATTCTCAGCCTAATGACACTTTTGCCTTAGAACCAATTTGAACCTGTCTCCAAGCAAACATTATAAATAAGAAATATTGACCTGTAAATGCTGCTCAACTCTGCAACAGTTTCCATCAGATAATGTGTCCATAGCTACTCTGCATCTTTGTTTTGATCCCAAAGATTAGTTAATGCAAATACATATTTTGACAATCGAACACCTTCCAGAAGAGTTTAAAATTTCTTTGCTCAGGCCTCCCTGTGATTCATAGGGCTGGAATTAACCACGCAACTGTGATATTGAAATAAAAAGTGACTAAATTGAAAGTTTCTGAAAAAAACAAAAAAAAAATTAACAAATGAAATTCACATTTTTGCCATTTTCAATAAAGTTACATAATTGAGACTGGCAGAAAATAACCTGAACATCAACTTGTTTGAATACTGAAGAGATTCATAAATGGCATTTTTTGGTGGCACGAAATTTCCTTTAGTTTTAGATCATAAATCTACTACTAGAGTAAGAACTCAAATGTGAAAATAATAGTTTTTGAATATTAATAAACCTTCACCTA
The DNA here is from genome assembly GCF_017654675.1 of Xenopus laevis. Classification (NCBI taxonomy): domain Eukaryota; kingdom Metazoa; phylum Chordata; class Amphibia; order Anura; family Pipidae; genus Xenopus; species Xenopus laevis. The sequence goes on from NC_054379.1 coordinate 83,663,990, forward strand.
ACATTAATTCTTAATAAATGTCTCAATGTTGGAATGACAAAAGATTAAAAGAACCAGTAAGTTTTCTCCATATTCAATCCTGTAATTACCCGTGCTTCATTCCATCAAGCCCAATGCTAAGTGATTGGCATATCTACCTATATGGGTGGGCACACGGTGATTGGTGTAGGTGAACCTACTATTTAGTAACCAATCCTCTTAATACAGGTATGAGATGTGAACCGTATAATCTGAAAGCTCTAAATTATCGGAAAGCCATTTCACAAGGCCTTCATTCTAAGCAAATAATTTTCCATTTTTAAGATGTTTACTTTGCGGTAGTAATAAAACAGTACCTGTACAGTGACGACTAAACTGCATACTCCTGATTGGTTGCAAACAATCTTATTGAGTTAGTTAATGTTTTAAAAAATGTTTTGGTAGACTTAAGGTATGGTGATTCCAGTCGGTGCCAAGTACTCTGGATAAAATATGCCATACCAGTACTTAGCTTGAGGGAATGCAGGAGCACGAATTATAGATGAAGGCATGGGGAAACCTTTCTAACTCTTAGTGGTAATTACATGAGCAGGACTGGCAGTTTGATTACTGTACTCTTGCACATGGGAATAATCATCATTTAAGTGGTACACACAGCAAGGTGTTTATCTAAAATAAAAATATTTAATATTAGACCATTTTTTGAAGTTACTGTCCACTTTATATATAAACTTTTAGTATGTTATTAATCTGTTCTAAGCACCTTTTACATCCGTCTTCATTGTTTGTTTACTTTAATGTCTTTTCTACCTCTTTGCAGCCTGCATCTGAAAATGCTGTATGACTTTTGGGGTAACTGATCTCCATAATTCTAAAAAGAAAAAATAAACTGTTTTATTGTGTTTTCTTTTTTTTAATTTCTAAATCTTTCTTTGCAGGCCTTCTTCTATTGGTGTTTCTGACGTCTAAAATGCTTGCTAGGGTAATTAAGATGTGCAAAATAAAAAAAAAATGTAGATATTTTAAAACATGACATTCTTTCAATGAATTACAAATTTGAATACTGCTACCCATAACATATTAAAAGTAGGTTTTAAGGCAAACTTTACCTGTTATATTATTCATAACAATATCCTGTCTGTCTATACCTTCTGTTCTTACCTAGTGGGAAAATGGCTTGGTAAGAATCCAATGAAACCTTGTTACAGAGAGCAGAAGCAGGAAAAGTAAACTGTTCCCCCAAAAATTTGCTCAAAACATGCAATGTGAAAGTACATGTAACTGCATCTGTACATGTGCTGTATAAGAAGTACTTTGACATTTCTTTTTTTTTTTTTTAAATGTACCTCTAAGTTGCCTTGTGTGAAGACTATTTAGTCATATTGTTTTTGCTAACAAGTATAAAATACTCAAAGATTTGCATACAGATTGCAATTTGTATTTTAATTATTTTGTTATAAGTAAATTTTTTTCTTTTAATCTGTGTAAGTTTAAACATTTTTATGAAACCATTAAGCAAAATATAATTAAAGGACTTGCAAAATATTTAAATGTATTAAGAGAGATATATGTGCTCCTTCTGTTTGGCATATGGATAACAATATATGACTGCCATGATTTTCTTAATGGCTCCTAAATATTTTAAATGAGCACAATACGTCACTACAGGTATATGGCTTTCTATAAGCATAATAAATAGGACATTTGTCCATTACCTTTGCTTTTATATAAAGAACTAATGAAAATGGTTTTGTTTTCACCTTCACTCCTTCCACCCTTATGTATGAGGTAACTATTTATCCCTGGACTGGGGATTTATTTTACCATTTAGTAGTCACTCAACAGGACCAGTAAGTTATGAGGTAAAAGTGGTAACATGTCTTGTTTATTGTAATAAATAATGAAAACAATTCTTAATGCAAGCAACAGACAAAAAGATTTTTTTTTTTTATTGACTGAAATCTACCGTAGAACATAGGTTCTGGAATTTGTCTGGTGCTGAAGAATGAAGATATTATTCATTTGTTTGTTTATAATACTACATACTATACATATTGTATAGTAACAGCGGTTGTATGCTGTGTATAAAGTTACATTACAAATAACCAGCTTTTTGTTTTTAAGGTAAAATGTCTTATGATTGGGCCTGTTCTTTATTGTAAGGCAGTATTGCACCAGCCATTCTAAACGAAGTACAGTTGGCTTTGATCAGTGTTGCACAGTTGAAATAACAGATTTTAAACTCCAGTGTGACAAGGGCTGGTGTGAATAGGTGAACATTTTGTAGTTTATGGCTTAATGTGTTGATGCTGTATGAATAGGTTCTGCTTTCTAATAAAGAAAGTAAAATCCAATTTATGTGGGTTACTGCACTTGCGAACTTGCACCTGCACTTGTAGATAAACCTTAGGGGTAGATTTATCAAAATGTGAGATTAGAGCTCACCACAGAAAAAAATATCAACCACTCTCCATTCATTTTAGAAGCATATTTATCATTAGGTGAAAGTTAGAGTTCACTGTTTGATAAATCTGATTCTAAAAATCCCATAGGAATGAATAGAAAGTGGGTGAGTTTTTTTTTTTTTGTGGTGAGCTCTGCCCTTTTGTGTTGTAAAGAAAAGGTGTAAGAACACCTTTTTCATCAACTCCAACTATAAACCTTAAAAACAAGTATAGGGCGTCCGTGTGTATGTATGAGATGTATGTGTAACAAATATTCAGTATTCCACAGAAGTAGGAACGCACACTGGGATTTTAAAATTCTTAATCTTTATTTGTTCATACCTTTTAAAAGAAAACAGGTCAACGTTTCGGTCCCCTACTTAGACCTTTATCAAGATAAGGAAATAATGCCTTTGTTTAAAAAGGATTTCCTTTTCTCTGTAATAATAAAACAGTACCTTGTATTTGATCCCAATTAAGATATAGTAATCATAATAATCATCCTTGTTCAAGGCAAAACAATACTATAGTTTATTTAATGTATATATTATTTTTTTATTCGACTTCATATTTGGAAAGCCCCAGGTTTAGTGCATGCTGGATAACAGATCCTATCCATGTACAGTTTTACAAAGGTAACATAAATATATGTACATGGCTGCTATTAATGCATATACTTGTACAGGTATGGGATCTGTTATCCAGGAATCCATTATCCTGAAAGTCAAGGAAAGGCCTTCTCCCATAGACTCCATTTTATCCCAATAATCCAAATTGTTAATACTGATTTGCTTTTTCTTTGTAATAATAAAACAATACCTTATACTTTATCCCAACTAAGACATAATTAACATAACAGCCCACGGGCTTATTTAATGCTTTTGTGATTTTCTAGTAGACTTGAGGTATGAAGATCCAAACTACGGAAACATCTGTTATCCGTAAAGCTCCAGGTCCCAAGCATTCTGGATAACAGGTCCCATACCTGTATTAACAATAAAATAATTGGAATTATCAGCAATTATTTTAATGTAATGCTTAGCTACTAATGTGGCTATATGACTTAAAATAGTATAAAAGCAGTACTCTCAAAGCATTCATTCCTCTTCCTGATAATAAAATTGTTATCTTTTTCTTGTACCAAGATATATTTGTTATCTGCAGCATGTGAATTTTAAGGGTCAGGGCACACAGGCAGATTTGGGGAGATTAGTCGCCCGGCATCAAATCTCTTCTGCTGGGCGACTAATTTCCCTGAACTGCCTTTCCGCCGGCCAAAATGTAAATCACTGGCAGGATGGCACTCAGAGCGATTCGTTTTCCGAAGTCGCCAGAAATTGCCTCACGAGGAAGGGAAGGCAGTTTGGGGAGGAGAAGAGGAGATTTGTCGCCAGGTGTCCTGACCCAAAGTTTTTTTTATCTCTTATATTTTTTTTACATTCACACAGAAATATCTTAATTTATTGCAGTTTTATAATGTTTACCTTGGTTACCAGACAAAATAAACGATAAGAAATTAACCCCTAACTATTAATTATTATTATTATTATTAATTCAGTGCAAATTGACTATAGATAGATTTCTTTTGACACTGAATTGAAAATAAAACATGCATTATAGGCTTGATGAACTACATTCCACCAAAATCATATTGCTTGGTTTGGGCAAGTGGGCAGAGCAAGCAGTCTAGCTACAGTAGAGAAAGAGTTAATGGTCCCCCCCCCCTCCATTGAAGAATTTTGAATGAGAGGAATTTGCACCCTTTGGCTCAGGTTGCAGAAACTCTTGATCAAACCAGGGCAGTGGGGGCCATGCTTATTCCCAGAATACGGTTTCCTTGGGTGTTTTTTTTTTTTTTTTGTTTTGTTTTAAACCCCCATGATTCCACATAGTGTTTATAAAAAATACTAGACTAGGGCTTTAAAGCTTTAACCACACATACTGCATATTTCTAAACTGAAGAAAATATTGCTTTTAAAACAGCACTTTATCCTTTTTACACATTTTATAATTAGAAGGCATGTTCAGATGACCGTAGGAGATGCTGGGAATTGTAGTGCATAGGTTTGACTGCCAGTTGTTCTACAAGAGATGAGCATTGTTATTCATTAGTTTTATAACTGCTATAAGGCTATGTATGTAATTGGTTGCATGGAAATGTTCAGTCGGTTTTTTTTTTTTTTTTTAAATGATCCTTTAAAATTTCCCAGCTCAGTTTTCTGTATTTTTCATTTAACTGTTTTTTATCCTTTTTTTTTTTTTTTCTCTAAATCATATGGTTTAGTATCCTTTTTAAGTATAGGTTATTGTAGCGTGTTTGTACGTTTATTGATGGACAATTGTCAGTATTTATGTTGCTAGTTGGCGTAATGGGTTGCATCAAAAGTGATCTATATTTACAGAGAAATATAAACATTTTAGTGTACTTCTTAGACGAGGCCTACTATTAACACTTGGTTATTTCTTTATCCCCAATAATGTGCACAGCGGTACCCAGCAAGCAATTCAGAACCATGGAACCACCAAAGTCATTGAATTCTCCTTTTAATTTATTCATTTGGCTTCTGAAAGAAGAATGCAGCATTTACATTTGATACTTGTCTAGTGACAAAAATTCCCCTCTTATTAATTGGAGGGGGATATGTTCTATGTGTCACAGATGAGTGACCTTGTGCAGACAGTACCAAGTTTTGAACTACAAAATGTTTTCCCTTTCAGAAAGGAAGGAAAATGGTTCTTTCTGTTTCACTGGTCTGATCACGTGACTTCTTTTTAGTGAGTAACTAAAGGTGAATCATAGAATGATTCAGGCAACAAAAAATGTCTTTTGCTGTTAAAATACCTCTTCTGGAACATAATACCATTCATCTTTTAAAAAATGTATAGGTATTCTTTACAGCCCTACTTCAGTTTTCAAGACCTGCTGTTTTGTGTTTTTTTTTTTCTTTCTTTTCTTCTCCAGTGCCTTTCTGTAATTGTATTTTTAGTATTCATCTGTATCCGTTTATAACAGTAGTCATGTGTATTGATTTGTCGCCTGTATGTATGACAATGCCTCATGTATATTTTAATTTGAAAACAGATGCACTTCTGTCTGTATATTAAGAAAAGATATATACATATGTTTAATAATGTGCATATGTGTTACATATAGACAAACAAATTGAAGCAAGACCAAATTTGTTTGCCTACCCTTTTCACTCTTTATACTAAAAGCAGACATTTAGTAGTTATGGATAATAGGACACTGGTGTAAATGAGCTATCATTGCTGTCATCTAAAATGGTTTTTTCCTGTTTAATTCCATGTCATTCTAGCTCTCTGTTTTTTGAGGGTAGTGAACGTTACCATATTTTCTCAGAACTCACATGGCAACTACAGTGGGGGAGGGGTCCCACCCACCAAGCTCCTGATGGGGGCTGGGATTCTTCCTAGAGAACTGTGTGATAAACACTTTTACAATTTTTTAAAGAGCAATAACATAGCAAACCATTTCAAAGGTGTAATGCCTATTCATACAAGATGTCATATCTTGGCAAAGATTATGTAACCTAGTAAATTTGAACTAAAATTAAAAATGATTAATGCATATATTCAGGATTTCTTTTTGACATGCATCTGAGCTAAGATTGTGCTATGTCAGTTTACCAGAAAACCTGTTAGTATGTTCTTGTTTATTTATGAAAGAAGCATTTATGTTTTTTATTATGTTATTTTTTTTGTGTGTGTAACAGGTTAAAATTTTTTGCACTTTTCCGTACATCCAATACTGTTACTGTCTTTACTTTGAAATGAACGATCAATCACTATAAGTAAATTCTGCTTTACGCTTTGTAATAAGCAACATTTGTTGGAATACTCCTAAACTAAAAAGTAACATTATTCTAGTAATTTTGTGCATGCGGCAACCTAACTTTCTATACTTTTCAAACTGGTTTTAGCTTTTTCTCTGTCCAATTTCACATTATGTAAATAAAATCATAGAAATATATTTTTTAAGTTAATTCACATATTAATTCATCGTATTTATTTTACTGTCACTTTCGAGATCAAATGCTGCTGTCTAATTGTAACTATAAGGTCTATTCCTAAATGTTAAACTGTTCTTGTGCCAAGAGGTCTAAAAGATTTTTTTTTTCTTCTGTTAACGAATAAACAAAATCTTTCATTCAAAATTCATGGAGTATTCTTTTGTTCCTCTTGTAGCTGTTGCAACCTTTAATTGACTGCAATTTGAATGGTGTATATACCTGCTAGAAAATAAGGATGTTAAAAAAATTTTAAAATTGCAAATTATGCAATCCTATGAGTTTACAGGTTAGTTTTGTGCAGGCATAATATTTTTGATTCCCTGACGGCCTTTGTTTAGCCTGTTTAGCCTTGAATGCAAATTAGTATCTGTGTTCACCAGTGTTCTGTAACATCAGCATTGATCAAGCAGATTTTGTCAGTGTCCAGTGTCCTATTTTAGTGGGGGCATGTTCTTATGGGGAAATCTTGCCTATAATATTAACTGATAGCAAGCAATTAATGGTGTCTATATTTTTGGTTACCCTTTTAAAAAGGTTTATTTGCAAGTTAACCTAGGGAAACATTTCCTCAGACTGTTTTGTTCAAAATACTTTTTCACTGGAGGGAAACATAGTTATGCATTTTCACATTTGTTTTTATTTTAAAATTTAAAACAATAATATATTATAATTACTGTGTAGAATTTTAATTATGATGGACAGTTATCTGCAGCTTTCATTTTGTTATGGAAACTATTCTATAAAAAATTTGCAGAACTTAATAAAACCTGATATATATCATTTTTAGCACTTGTCAATGCCAATGTAATGGTATTTCAAATTATGGACTTTGAAACCTAATGATGAAATAAAAGAAAGCTGATGCAACATAAAATAAAAAAGTTAGAAAATACATTAATGAAAAAACAAATCTGTCAAATATTCTACTATAACATCTAACATTGTTGAAGTTTTCACTTTTTGTTTGAAGTTCGTAATTATATGGACATAATGCTTTTGTTTTATTATTATACAGACAATATATTGAGTAATGTAATGCAGAGATTATTATCATCATCATCATCACCATCCTCTTCACCAGCACTGTTTACAACCCTACCAGTTTACAAACTCATTGGGAGTTTGGAGTGGGAGAAGTTGGAATACTTGGAGGAAAGCAGTGCCAAAGAACACAGACTTTATTGTCAAACTAAGGACCCCAGCTTTTCCATTTTTGTGTGTTCACAAGTTCACAAGTAGTGCTGGGCAGATCGGTGGTTAAAACACACAGAATTGCAGTCACTATCTCAGGGATGGCATACACTCTGTACAGGTCTTTTAGGCTCGTAATATACTGCTTATGTACTCAGGTTGAATGGATAAAAGGCATACCTGGGATTGGGGAGAGAATGGCAAAGGAAATCTGCATTTGTAAAAGAGGCACACCAGCCCAGGAGTTATTGTCATTGATTGTTATTTAACCTCAAACTACAGTATATGCCACTACACAAATATTAAACCCTATGACATATACTGGGTATAAACTGTAATCTGCAGGAAAATGTAAAGATATAGTGGTCTTATGACACAAGGCGTGTGCCCTATGCTTGGCCGGCTTTCAGAGATGGGAGTTTTCATTGCCAAGTTAATTTTGCCACTCTAAGGGTGGTGTTTGTTTATTTTACATTGAAGGGTTGGAATGTAAAGTGTTTGTGTTGATAAAATACAGCAGGCCCCTTAAAGGCCCCAAGGAAGTTAAATATTGCTAGGTCTGCATAAAATATAAAGGTATGGGACCTGTTACCCAGAATGCTCAGTACCTGGGGTTTTCCGGATGATGGATCTTTCCATAGTTTGGATCTTCATACCTTTAGCTACGTTAAAATCATGTAAACATTAAATAAACTCAATAGGCTGGTTTTGCTTCAAAAAAGGATTAATCATATCTTAGTTTTGATCAAGTACAAAGTACTCTTTAATTATTATAGAGAAAAAGGAAATCATTCCATTTGGATAAAATGGAGTTTGGACGATGAACGTTACGTAATTCAGAGCTTTCTGGATAACAGGTTTCTGGATAATGGATAAGTTGACTTTTGGCTATCTTTTGTGTAAAAGTGGGTTAAAAGCATTTTTTGAGAATATCGAAATAAATAAATACCATAAGGGAATTTACATATAAATAAAGGGACCACCACTGAAAAAACCTATGGCCACATGGTTTACTGAACATGGATACATATACATTTATGGACTTGAACAATATTGTGTAGTTATGCATTCTGTGTAATGAAAATTGTAAGATATACAGTCATATGAAAAAGTTTGGGAACCCCTCTTAAATCTTTGGAGTTTAGTTAACCATTGGCTGAGCTTTCAAAATAGCAACTTCCTTTTAATATATAACATGCCTTATGGAAACCATAGTATTTCAGCAGTGACATAAAGTTTATTAGATTAACAGAAAATATGCATCATTACAAAATTAGACGCATAGGTGCATAAATTTGGGCACCCCAACAGAGATATTACATCAATACTTAGTTGAGTCTCCTTTTGCAAACAGCCTCTAGACACCTCCTATATAGCCTTTAATGATTCTGGATGGTGATATTTTTGACCATTCGTCCATTTATGGCTGCTGAGCATGCACAGCCTGCTTCAAATCATCTCCTAGATTTTCCATGATATTCAAGTTGGGGACTGTGACGGCCATTTCAGAATATTGTACATTAATTTGTAGATTTTGAAGTGTGTTTTGGGTCATTGTCTTGTTGGAATATCCAAGCACTGTGTAACTTCAACTTTGTGACTGATGCTTGAACATTCACTGAGGCAACTTTGGGCGACTATTGAAAACGCATTGCCGCGTGTGCATTAGCGCAGGCGACTTTTCATTGTAGCCTATGGGGAAAAACGATGAGGCAGTTCGGGGAGCTAGTCGCTCAAAAGACAAGGCGATTAGTCACCAGGCGACAAAATCTCCCCGAATCTCCTCGTGTGGCCTTACCCTTACAAGATTCAGTCTGCTTCCTTGCTACAATCAGAGACCACACTGTCAACACCAGAGTTGGAGCACAGTAGGTGTGCGAGCTTGCAGTAGACAAGTCCCTGCACTGTGCTGTAGAGACATACCGGCTTATTGTCTTTCCACTCTGATCTGTAGACAGTAGGCCACTAGCAAGGGAATTTGATCTTGTTCTTGTTGGTCCATCCTCTATTCAATAACAATTGGACCCAAAACAATGGAAAACAGGTGTCTTCATGCATACAAATGTAAAGCAATTAAAAAAATAAAACCATTTTTGAGTTTAAATCAGGGTTTTGAGCAACCGGCAGCTTTTCCTATGTATTTAAATGGGGATTCATTTGTGACATGTGGTGTGTTAAGGTGGCCATACACGGGCCAATAAAAGCTGCTGACAGACAGTCGGCAGCTTATTGGCCCATGTATAGGACCCTCCAACAGGGTTCCCCGATCAATATCTGGCCGAAAATCAGCCAGATGTTGATCAGGCAGGGTTAAAAATATGGTCGGATCACGGACCACATCTGTTCGTTGATCGCTAAATGAGCGAATCTCTGTGTAAGGCCGCCTTAAGTCCCTAAGCTCAAGTAACTGACAGCAGTGTGAATAAGCAGAAAAGAAGATGGGGAGCTACTGGCAACATCTATGTTGGCACAGATTTTTACTGCTAAGGGGCTGTGGTTGCCATTTTCTGGTACAGACCCCAAACATAATGTACATGATTTCTACACTACTGCTTTAGTTAAAAGAAAATAGAAATTAAGGGGCATATTAAAGAATCTTACCAAACTGGAATACATATGTAAATATTGCCCTTTTACATCTTTTCCATTGAGCCCCCCTTTTGTGATGGTCTGTTTGCTGCCTCAGTGATAACCTGATCAGAGCAACTCTAACTGTAGCAGGAAGACATATGGAAGCAAAAGACAGAACTTTGTCCGTTAATTGGCTCATGTGACCTGACATGTATGGTTTGTTTGTGTGCACTGTGAATCCAAGGATCCCAGGGGCGGCCCTTAATTCTTAAAATGGCAATTTTCTATTTAGAATTACCCGATGGCACATACAGGTATGGGACCTGTTATCCAGAGTGCTCGGAACTTGCGGTATTCCAGATAACGGATCTTTCTGTAATTTGGATCTTCATACCTTAAGTCTACTATAAAATCAAGAAAACATTAAATACACCTGATAGGCTGGTTTTGCTTCCAACAAATATTAATTATATCTTAGTTTGGGTCAAGTACAAGGTACTTTTTTATTATAGAAAAAAATTAAATCAGTTTTAAACATTTGGATTATTTGGATAAAATGGAGTCTATGGGAGACGGCCTTTCCAATAATTCCCAGTTTTCTGGATAACAGGTTTCCGGAGAACAGATCCCATACCTGTACTATTTAAAAAAAGTATATTATTATGAATTTTTTTTTTTTTTTTTTTTTCATAAAGCAGGATTTTACATATTAGCTGTTTTATGTAATATGCTTTAAGTTTTAGCTCTCCTTTAAAAAAAAAGGCACATTTGGAGGATAACTGCCACCTGAATGATAACTGAATGAATTAATTGGTTTTAGTTGGTCATAGCACATAAGAAGGAAACCTCAATTTGAGTCATAGCCATATGCTAGGGCGAATTAAAAGGAGTGCATACTATGGGACCAAATGTCCCATTGCAGCCCTTCCCCAGCAGCGCAACAGGGATGAAGCATTTTTTAAAGATGGCTTATGTCACCTCTAGTTACGAGCTGCTCTCAGTCAGACCAAGCTCTTGCGCAATTCGTTCATTTAAAATTCTGTGCATCCTGTGCATGCGCTCCTATGATCCAGTGCTTCTGAATATACAGTAACAAGGATATCACGCGATAGAGGTGAATGGATTCAACAAGTGGATTGCTGCAAAATTGGTTGTGTTTTACTTAAATCACAACCAATTTTGCAGCAATCCATTGCGTCTGACTGAAGTTCATCACACCTCTCGTTTGTGAGGATATCACACGGTACCAGTTTCCTAGGTTACCCGCAGTTCGAAGCAGAAAGTTTAAGCCACAAAGCTCTTCTCTTTGCTGCCTTGAAAGACAAGTAGCTTGTGATCTTTAATATTACACGCATAAGAACTGATTTCTTAGGCAGGATCAGCGGGTATGGATATTCTCAGCTTAAACAAATTGTCCCAGAGGATGACATTGGTTGAGGCAATATGGCGGTTGCAATCCTCCCAAACTAGGTGAATATGCCCAAAATCACTGCAGCCAAAGTATGGGATTTAGAGCAGAATCAATATAGCACTTGGCAAAGGGCTGTGGTGGTATTTGTATTGGGTGTTGCCTTGTACTTTAAAGGGTAGTAGTTACAAACCACTTATTGGAATTGCAGCAAAATGAGCCAGGCCAACATACAGCTGGAACAGTTGGAGTTTTGCTTCATCTGCCAATGCACCATGCACTGTCCGACATATGATGATATCCATAGCACTATAGCAATATTGATAGGTATTATCTGCCCAGCATTAATATGCACAGAACTGTATGAAACATTGTTTTATGCAATTTTATTGGTACCTGGATAGCCAGTTTTGGAACCACAGTTTGTGATGTCCCCTGCATTAAGCTGTTTATTGTGGGCTAATAATGGCTGATTGTAACATCCAATTGGCCCATGTAAGAAGACATAACAATAGCCACATTGACAGATAACCTATTCAAAGCTAAGTAAAGTATCAAGCATGATGGTTAAGTTGTACCTGGAGCAAAGATTGCATTTGGCCATGGATGACCACTTTCTGGATGTGAGCATTGGATTAGATTTTGTTATGATTGTAGGACAACATATTATTTATCTAATAAAACTAATATCCAGAATGGGATATTTATTTTGAGTACAATGCACAAATAAAACAAATCATTGAGAGATCCAGAGAAACATTTGTATTTTGCACACTGTACCTTCCTCTAATCAACATAGAATAGTTTTATAGTGGGAATGTTACAGTATCTGTAATTTACAGACTTAAAAGGTGCTAAATCCATAGTGTTTCATGTGTAGAAATCTGTATGTATGAAACAATATTTAAAACATGGCAACACGTCGCAGCATTCATGAAGACGAGTTTAGATGTGATTTCCACCAGTGGGTCCCATTCAGTTTGGCGGTGATCAGCTTGCAAGTGTCTCAGGGTGCCAGTGGCCCACTAGTATCTCAGTGGCCCACTGGTATCTCAGGGTGCCAGTGGCCCACTAGAAAACATTAGACCAGAGACCCAAACGCCAAACTATTTTTTTTTTGTTTGTTTGTTTTTTGCTATGGTTGAAGCATTTTCCGTAACAAAAATAAATTTTAACATAAATGGTGCTGTTATAAAATGATGAATTTCTAGCTGTTTTATTACAGAAGATCCCACTTATTTGTACAGACATGCCAAGTTGGGAAAAAAGTGAAGTCTAATAAAGGAAAAATGTTGTGCTTCAGAAAAACAGGGAGGGAAGGCATGCCTTATTCATGAGTGTGTCTTATGTGACTAACATATGCATTTTTTCCCCTATTGCGTAGATGTACGGTGCATGTAAATGTTTTACAATCCTTATAGCAGGCTGTGCTACTTTCGGTGGCTCTTCAAAAGCAGCTAATGTGCCAAAAATGAAATAACTGCGGATTCTTCATGTTGGTTGGAAATACATTGTAGTAAATTAACAATAGACTTGCCAGTAATACAGTTTGCTCATTGTATTATCCCAGATATGCCAGTAATACCACTATAGTCGGTGAACTCTTTACACCACAACAGAGGATGACTCTGCATTTCATTAAACCCAGATATGCCAATAGCACTATTATAAGGAAATCTAAGTTTGTGCATTGCATTAACCATCATCAAACCAGCTACACCCCTGTCTGTAGTAAATGGACTCTGTACATTGCATTAACCACTAAACACAACTTTCTTTCCTATTCCTGCCTTCTTTTGCAAACCTCACTCTTCTGGCACACACACACTCTTTTGCCATTTTCACCGCACACATGCTTCCTCCCCCATTTTGCTGTCCCCTGCATACAGCCTGCATCCACATCCTCCCCCTCCTACACACAGCCTCCTTCCCCATCCTCTCTTCCCTGCACACAGCATTCTTCTCGTCCTTCCTTTCCTGCACATAGCCCATCCATACTCTCCTGTATTCTGACTCCTCCATTTTTCCCTGCCTCAGGACCATCTCTTTCTCCTTCCTTTTGCACACAGTCACCTTTTCCATCCTACCACTCCTACACAGGCTTCGGAATAGGTGGACAATTGCTACAATTGAATATTTCCACAACAGTGTTTAACTGCAGGTTTTATATACTGTTTCTTTAATCTTTTTTTATGTGGGTGTCTTCTCACATAAAGCTCTTCAACTGCAATTGTAAACTTCAAAAATAGTAAACAAAGACTTTCAGTTTTCACCAGTGAAACTCCTGTATTTGTCCTATTCTAAACATTTCCATTTGTTTTGTTAGTGAAGAAGTGGTGTTGAAACTGCTACTCTCCCATGAAGGCTGTCTTTATTGCATTCAGCTGAACTATATTAACTGTAGTGGCAATAATACTTAGGCACATAGGTGTTTTAAATACATTCCAGGAGGTTGGTTTGTTGTGCATGGGGACACATGTTAATAGAACCCATTCACTTCTAGTAACTTGTACTCACGGGCCACACTGAACGCAGGTAAAGCACAACATACATTGCCTCACCTGCCTTTGGTGGTTCAGTACATAAAGCAAAAAAGCCAACGAGCTGCAATGCATTTTAATACACCTGTGTGTAAGAGCCTTAGGGCTCTTACTCATGAGCGTTTTTACCTGCGCTCCCCTGCGTTCCGTTTTTCGGCGTTCAGCCGCAGGGGAGCGCAGGAATAGACACATTTCATTATTTCAAATGGGGCTGTACTCACACAGGCGCATGTAGGCGCCGAACGCAGGTTGAGACGCAACATGCTGCATTTTTCCTGCGTTCGGCGCCTACACGCGCCTGTGTGAGTACAGCCCCATTTGAAATAATGAAATGCGTCTATTCCTGCACTCCCCTGTGGCTGAACACCGAAAAAAGGGAACGCAGGGGAGCGCAGGTAAAAACGCTCATGGGTAAGAGCCCTTAATGCTAATCTGTAATAGTTGTTAACATCCAACACACACATAATGATATGTGAATAAAGTGACTATAAAATTATTATGAATAAATCAATAAATACTCTTGAACAGATCTTTGCAAAGTGATTTATATTAATTACAATTAAAAAACAACCCTTTTAATATAAAATATCAATTGATTAAAAGTATTTCTTTTTTAAATAAAAATTCTTCTTGTTGGATTTTTAGACCGTACTGCATATGTTACTTGTAATGTGCATTAGAGAATATTTTCATTTATCAGTGCTGCATTTTTAACTTTTAATCTTGTTTAATCTTTTTTTTTTTGTTGTTTTTTTAAATTCTAGAGCAAACTGTACATGGAAGGATTTAGAAGCCTGAAAGAAGGAGAGCCAGTAGAATTTACATTTAAGAAATCCTCCAAAGGTTTTGAGTCATTACGGGTAACTGGCCCCGGAGGAAACCCATGCTTAGGAAGTGAAAGACGACCCAAGGGGAAGACCGTTCAAAAAAGAAAACCAAAGGGGGATAGGTATGTCTGTTTGTCATCTGCCCTTAAAGGGACACTGTCATGGCAAAAAATGATTTTTTGAAAACGCATCGGTTAATAGTGCTGCTCCAGCAGAATTCTGCACTGAAATCCATTTCTCAAAAGAGCAAACAGATTTTTTTTTTTATATTTAATTTTGAAAACTGACATGGGGCTAGACATATTGTCAGTTTCCCAGGTGCCCCCAGTCATGTGACTTGTGCTCTCATAAACTTCTTATCAATATTTAGTCGGGAATCCATATCTGATTTCTGTGTATCCTCCATCAAGCCTGAGGGACTTGCCCCAGTTCCACGGGCAATCAACGTGCAATAAATTATATCAAAGGATATATGTCCCAATGCTTTTCATTAGTAAAAACAAAATATTTATTTATAATTGCATTAAAAAATTCGATACATACTGGCCCCACATGGCCCACCTTATGCGTTTCGTATCCTCCGGGACTTAGTCATAGGTGTCTCTGTTGACAGCATGTTCCAACCCCTCCCATTTTACTTTAAAACCAATCTGCATTCAGTGGGTATTAACCCTGTTTTCTTAGTATACCAATCTGCATTCAGTGGGGATTAACCCTGTTTTCTTAGTATAAACACAAAACCTCCACTGTGGGGCATTCGTATCTTATCCTATGTAACATTAGTTACAGGTTAAAGTTACATATTAATTTTAACAACGTTGATTAAATTCTTGTATAGCATGTCATAAAAAATGATCAAACATCAATTGCACATATGTGCTCTGATAAACTTTTGTCACTCTACTGCTGTACTGCAAGTTGGAGTGATATCTCCCCCTCCCTTTCCCCCTAGCAGCCTAACAACAGAACAATGGGAAGGTAACCAGATGGCAGCTCCCTAACACAAGATAACAGCTGCCTGGTAGATCTAAGAACAGCACTCAATAGTAAAATCCAGGTCCCACTGTGACACATTCCGTTACACTGAGTAGGAGAAACAACAGCCTGTCAGAAAGCAGTTCCATCCTAAAGTGCTGGCTCTTTCTGAAAGCACATGACCAGGCAAAATGACATGAGATGGCTGCCTACACAACAATATTACAACTAAAAAAAATACAGTAGAAAAAAAAGAAAATTAGGCTACTTCAAACTCACCCCCTGTGTGTTCCTCTTAATGTAGCTCCATTCTTGTACTCCGGGTGCTCTGCCATTAGCGTTCGCACTGAAATAATGTTTGTTCAAAGAAATTGGAAAAATCGGCACTCCGGTTAAAAGAAAAGGTGGTTTATTCTATGATTAAGGCAGTTGCTCCCTAATCGTGTCAGGTGATGTTGGTCATGTGACCTGTTGGAATAAACCACCTTTTCTTTTAACTGGAGTGCCACTTTTTCCAATTTCTTTAAAAAAAATACACTTGCTGGTTCAGGAATTAAATATTATATTGTAGAGTGAATTATTTGCAGTGTGTAATTTAGAAATAAAAACATCATAAAAATCATGACAGAATCCCTTTAACTTTGCTATGTTGTCATAATTGTTGTTTTCTGTAAAAGGTTATCATGTTTCTTTAGCAATGAAATATTTTCTGTGTTAGGATGTTTTATTCTTGCTACTCCTTGGAAATAATCATTGTATTGCCTGTTAAGCACTATTCAGACAGAAGAAAGAATATTGGGTTTTTAGCCTAGGACCCCAAAGGCAACTTGGCTGGTCAGATGTATTTAACCCCAGGAGGAAATAGCCAAATCAGTCAAATCAGTTAGTGTGAGCCTTTCATCATTTAGGTGCGCCTTGAATTTATTGTAGTACATGCAGCATTTAACCGAATGATATATAGCACTGGCTATGAGCATGCATAATGCATCAAGAATTGGAATTCTTCAGACTGCAGTTGTACAGAGACTCTACTGGCTATTTTAGACTTTGACTTGGTTCTTAAATGCCAGGTAAAAGTTTGTCTGTCTTACAGTGTGCATAATATTTTTGTTTTAAGCAAACACACACACAATTTTTTTACAAGTGCAGGGTAAGAGCATATTTAATGTTACTGGTCTCTGTTAGTGTACAAAAATGGAAGTTTCAGTTATGACTCCTGCCAAGGTAGCAGATAGGCACTAGACTTTAAGAAGGGTGAGCTCCGTTTATATCATTCACAACCCGTGTTTCTCAGGCACTAGACTTTACATGTATTTCCACTGAGCATTTAAGAGGTTGTTCACCTTCCAACACTTTTTTCAGTTCAGTTGGTTTCAGATAGATCACCAGAAATAAAGACTTTTTTCCAATTACTTACTATTTTCTATGTGTGACTGTTTTTCTAATATTGAAGTGTAAAATTTAATTTTCACCTTCTAAAGCAGCTCTGGGAGTGGGAGGGTCGTTGACCCTGTACACTGTTCTAAATTGATACATTTAGTTGATACATTTCTTATCTTTGTCCCTGCTGAGCAGAATCCCTGAGTATCATTACAGGCAGCTGTTTAAATTGATACAGTAGTTGCCAGTACTCCAGAAATTCTGCTAAAAATGCATCAACTAAATGTTGCAAAATTGTAGCAGTTTAGAGTCTGCACCTGAATTACTTGGCTGCCTGACTGAAACCCCAGTCAGGGACATTAAACTTAAAGGGGATGTATGGTCAGAAATATTAATCCCCCTTTGCCTTTGTCAAACGAATATAAGCATATTTCAAATAGGAATGCATTTTCTTTTTATGAGCCTGTTTCAAGTTGTCATCTGGTTACCTGGCAGCACATTAAATTTCCCACATATCCGCTCACTTCATCAGCGCTCCAAATCTTCTCCTGATTGGCTTGTCTGCCTCTTCTGCAAGTCTCACCCGCCAACCAATCAAAAACTAGTAGGCAGTCTTGTTTACAGATGCCTGAAGGATGTGCGTGTGCCTCGCTTTCAAAGGTGGTAGCGACTTGCGAGCCGAGCAAGCGCAGGGGAAAAAAGCGCTCTGGTATCCACATTTTTAAATAAATATATTCGGTCACACAGAGCGAGCCCAGCGAGCGCATGGGAAAAATCGTTCTTCTCTTTCTGCATCATTTGAAATTCTGGCAGGGAAGGAGGAATAAACACTGATATTACAAATTGTAACAACTTCTCCACAGCTTACAGACAGCATGCAGGAACTACATAACCCACAATGCATTGCACTGTGATGTTTGGAGGATGCAGGCTGAGGACAGCTGGCTGTGGATACAAAGTAACAGTAGTCAGCCAGCTCAGCAAAGTAGTCAGACAGATCAGCAGGAGAGCAGATGGCTAGCTAGGCTTAGGGAATTGCTCCAAACCATTAAAAAATCATGAAAAATCTGCATATTTTTTAATTGATGTATATTGATAGTTGTTTGAAATTATGTTTACTTTTCAAAAAGCTTGTTATTTTTTGTGGAGTTCCCCTTTAAATTTTGTAAACGGTAAAAGATAAAAAATTGAGTTATTGAAAAAAGTCTTTATTTCTGGTGAACAATCTGAAAACAGTTTAACTGAAAAAGTGTTTGGAAGGTGAACAACCCCTTTAAAATGTATGGGCATCTATTGTATGTTGACTTGGATGTACAGTGCCTTGCAAAAGTCTTCACCACCCCACCTTTGCATTTTTCATGTTTTGTTGCCTCACAACCTGGAATTAAAATAGATGGTTTGAGAGTTTGCACCATTTCATTTACAGAACATGCCTACAACTCTGAAGATGTTTTTTTTAATTTATTTATTTTTATTGTGAAGCAAACAACAAATTGGACAAAATAACAGAAATCTTCAGCGTGCATAACAGTTAACCCCAACCCTCCCCCCCCCCAAAGTCAGTACTTTGCAGAGCCACCTTTTGCGGCAATTACAGCTGCAAGTCGCTTTGGATAAATCACTATGAGCTTGCCACATCTTGCCACTGGGATTTTTGCCCATTCCTCAAGGTAAAACTGCTCCAGCTCCTTCATGTTGGATGGTTTTTGCTTGTGAACAGCAATCTTCAAGTCTGACCACAGATTCTCAATTGGATTGAGGTCTGGACTTTGAGTAGGCCATTCCAACACATTTAAATGTTTCCCCTTAAAGGAGAAGGAAAGCTATGGAGGCATTTTATTGCCAATAGATTAGCTGCAATAGTGCAAGCTAGAATGCTATATTTATTCTGTATAATGTTTTACCATACCTGAGTAAAAAGCTCTAGAAACTCTCTGTTTGTTTAGGATAGGAGCTGCAGTATTAACGTGGTGTGACATCACTTCCTGCCTGAGTCTCTCCCTGCTCTGGGCTCAGATTACAGTAGAGAAGGGAGGGGGAGGGGGAAGAGGAGCAAACTGAGCATGCTCTTGCCCAGGGCAATGAGGTTTAAGCTGAAGGCAGGAAGTCTGATACAGAAGCCCATGTGTACACAATAGAAGGAAAGAAATGCTGTGTTTCTTTTGACAGGGGACTCAGAGCAGCACCACTTTGGGGGTTTACTGTTATATTTAGATGGGCCTTTCTGATAAGGCTTACTTAGTTTTAACCTTTCCTTCTCCTTTAAACCACTCGCGTGTTGCTTTAACAGTATGCTTTGGGTCATTGTCCTGCTGGAAGGTGAATCTCTGTCCCAGTCTCAAATCACAGGCAGACTTTCACACGTTTTGCTCAAGAATATCCCTGTATTTAGCACCATCCATATTTCCCTTGGACCAGTTTCCCAGTCCCTGCTGCTGAAAAACATCCCCACAGCATGATGCTGCCACCACCATGTTTCACTGTGACGATGGTGTTCTTGGGGTGATGGCATGTGTTGGGTTTGTGCCAGACATAGCATTTTCCTTGGTGGCCGAAAAGTTCCATTTTAGTCTTATCTGACCAGATCACCTTCCTCCATACATTTTGGGAGTCGTCCACATGCCTTTTGGCAAACTCAAAACGTTCCTGCTTATTTTTAACTTTAAGTAATGGCTTTTTTCTGGCCACTGTTCTATGGAGTGTACAGCTTATTGTGGTTCTATGGACAGATAGTCCAGTCTCTGCTCTGGAACTCTGCAACTCCTTCAGGGTTACCTTTGGTCTCTGTGCTGCCTCTCTGATTAATGCCTTCCTTGCCCTGTCTGTGAGTTTTGGTGGGCAGCCTTCTCTTGGCAGGTTTTTCTTGTGGTACCATGTCAGAAAAGGTGTGTTTATACTGACAGATCATGTGACACTTAGATTGCACACAGGTGGACTTCATTTCACTAATTATGTGACTTTTGAAGGTAATTGGTTGCACCAGGATTTTTTAGGGGCTTCATGGCAAAGGGGGTGAATACATATGCACATGCCAATTTTCATTTTTCTTTTTTTTTTTTTTATATATATATTTTTCTCATTTCACTTCACCAACTTAAAGTATTTTGTGCAGATCCATCACATAAAATAAGAATAGGAAGGCAAGGCAGTGTAGGTATTCTATTTATATTGTGCTGTGCATGTAGCACTATTAGTATGTTTAGTATGTAATATATTTGCAATATCAATGTTTTCATCAATTTAAATGTATTTTAAATAAAATAAGTTACATTTAGCATTTATGTTTAGTTATTTGATGCATTTATATTACATATGGTTCTTCGACAGGAATATTATAATATGTCTGATTACTCGGCACTTAGAAACATTAGAGTACCTAGAAGATTGCAGTAGGTAATATATATATATATATATATATATATATATATATATATATATATATATATATATATATATATATATATATATATATATATATATATATATATATATATATATATATATATGTAGTTGGTGCCTATTTCCAATGTTTTGCAGACATGCAAAAACTGTATGGTGGGGTATGGTTGTGATGCTGGTGTGCAGGCAATACAAATGCACATGGGGTGTATATTCCAGTTTCTCAGACTGTACATTGTTTTATTAAGACTGGAATGAGGGTCTCCACAAAGTATAATTATTACTCCCCACATTTGGGAAAAATACTATGGAGCAGGCACTCAAATGAAGGCAATCTTCCACCAGGTAGTTGAAGCACAGTAAAAAAGTGTATTTTGTCCAAAGCCTAAACATTTGAGTGCCTGCTCCATAATATTTTTGTGCATTCTTTTAAAACTGGCGATGTCTATGTGCATGATTTTTTGCTACTCATACATGTAGGTGAAACTGCATCCTACAGAGGCTATTTAAAATACAGGCAGTCCCCGGGTTACATACGAGAAAGGGTCTGTAGGTTTGTTCTTAAGTTGAATTTTTATATAAGTTGAAACATACATTTACACATTAAATGCAACAATACAGATGTTTATCTTAACATAGTATTTATTTTTACCTTTCTGAGCTCTGCAGTAGACAACACATGCCAGAGGGGATTGGGGCAGGTTATTTATTAAAGCTAATTGCTTATAAAGGCCAAGCAAACCACAGTACATTACTGTAATAGCCTCTGTCTGTAAGTGTGAGTTGTATGTAAGTCAAGTTTATGTAACTCGAGGACTCCCTGTACTAATTTGCACAAATGTGTCTTAAAAGTTTTTTTATACTCCTAAATATAACATTCAAGCTGACCTAGCAACAGATCTTTCTGTTTTTCTGAAGAGGCAATTAAACCGTTTTTAACAATGCCTACATCAATCACAAAACACGCAATGCCTACATCAATCACAAAACATGTAATCTTTTCATTTTCTTGTGTGTTTGTTTTTTGTGTGAAAGTTTTAAGTACACCAACTGTACTGCATCCCTTCTAAAATGTATTGCTGTAAATGAAGCTGTTAATATATACCTGCTTTAAGGCTCTTGCACATGGGTGCTTTTTTTTTTTTTTTTTTTTAAATGTCTTTACAAACCCAGGCTGCGTGTGAAAAAAGAATAAATGTGTTTGTCAGTTACAAATGCAACCCTCTGCTATTGGTTTGTGAACACTCATCAAGAGCAAGAAAATGCAGCATGCTGTGTCTAAAAACGTGATGAAATTCCAGTGGAGTAAAATGTACCTAAACACTCGGAATATAATGGAATCAGCTAAGTGTTATAAATAATGTAATTTTCCAAACCCTTCCTTCTTATGGTTGCTGTCAGTATTGTTGCAATCTGTTACCACTGTAATACTTATGTAGTGGCACAGAGTCCCCTGTGCAGGTGAAGGGGCACAATTTGGTATCCAAATGCTGCTAGTGGCAGTGCGTGGTCCAATAGCAATTTTATTTTCGTAGATACAGGTATGGGATCAGTTATCTGGTAACCCGTTATCCAGAAAGCTCTGAATTACATAAAAAATACATTATAATAAAATAATCCAAATTTATCTGTAATAATAAAACTGAACCTTGTACTTGATTCAAACTAAGATACAATTAATACTTATTGAAAGTAAAACCAGCCTACTGGATTTATTTAATGATTAAATGATTTTCTAGTGGCTTAAGGTATGAAGATCCAAATTACGGATATAAACCCCCAGGTCCCGAGCATTCTGGATAACTGGTCCCATACCTGTTCTACCTGGGGCGTAACTACAGAGGAAACAGACGATGTGGCTGCAGGGGGGCCCAGGAGGTATAGGGGGCCCCATGAGGCTCTAATCAATGAGCATTTTAAATATATACTGGTAATACAGGACAACCTCTGAATATGTTGGGGGCGCTAAAATTTATTTGCTGTGGGGCCCAATAACATCCAGTTACACCACTGTGTACTACGTTCATCCAAACTGCAAAAAAGGTTGTATTGACCTGTCCGTGGTTTATGTACCCTATCTGCAAAAAAAGTTCTCTTTTTTTTTCCTTTTTTATTTTTTTTTTACAATGTTGATGTTGGGTACAATTAACTTTTGTTTTGCATGTGCTGGAAACCATGAAAATACACCACACACCAGCAATTAAAACATCTGTGGGGACGTACCCTTCACTATACATCACCCTATACAATTAAACCTCTGCTGTTTACCACCAGAGGAATAAAGTTGAAATGTGTAGCAATTCTGTTCAGTATCATATTTCATTGTTGTCGCCCCATGGGCCCCATTTTATCATTATTTTTGATATTGTCTCCACAGCGGTGATACAACATGCATTTTTTTACCCTGTCTGTAAGCTGGCCGTATAGCTGTATTTCTATTTTTTGGTTCTGGCACAAGAAACAAATGATCTCTGGCTGTTTTCTCTATACATGCTGATCTGCTTTTGTTGTGAATGTGGAATTTTGCAAACAGAGAAGCAGCTGCAGAGTGTAATAATATGCTTAGATCCAGCTGCAGTGCTTGATGTATTTAGTTCTGTTCTTTTCAGTTCCCTTGGCCTCAACCCAGTCATTGGTATTTGTGGTAATTCAGATTGGTGACAGTAGGTAGAAATATTGACCTGAATTAAGCACACCTCAGCCTTTTGATGCTTCTAAGGCATAGATTAGTATTTTTTTTTTTTTGAATATTATTTTTTTCTTTTCTCTAATATTTTTGTTTATTAAACAAAGGGTGTTTGTTATTTTAGATTTGTGTATTCTCTTTAGATGTATCATTGTACTTCAAGAATCGAAACTGTAGCATATGGTAAAGGAAATCCTTTTTTCTTTTCTTCTCTGACAGTTTGCATGTGCAAATATTAGTAGAACATCACCCTACACTTGTATAATATAGAAGTTGCTTAGCAACCTGGAAATGCTGTTCTTGCATGATCTGCAGTGTCAGGTGGAGCTTCTGAGACCTCTCAGTGTTTTTGTTGCTAGGTAACCAGAGGTAATCTTGAGACCCCAAAGGAAAATGGATACGATTAAAATTGAAAGAGAATATTGCACTGCAGAGGCCATTATATCAAGCAACCTGTTGCCATGAACTGATATGAGAAGTTGCAGTTTTGTGCTTCCTTCATGTTTTTCTCTCATAAAAACGTATTGTATTTGCAGTGTATTTGTTCTACGTGGCATTTATCATTTTGGATGCAAGCCATTTGAGAATGTGCATTGTATGTTCCATTGTCATACAAAACCAAACTCACAGCAACACCGTCGTACTCTAAAATGCAAATAATTTTTTAATCAGAAATTGTTTATATTAATGATTTCCTTTCGTCCCATTGTAAATTTTTTTTTGGTAAATATTGCAGGTCTTAGAATGCAGAACCCTTTGTATAGCCAATATCTTCGATTTCTAGCCTTGTAGAAAAAGCCATATGACTTGCATACTCTTATAAAATGTTCAGATGTTCTTCCTCCCCCACGCTACTGCATGTGGCCTTTTATGCCATCTTTCAAGTAGAAATCCTGTGATGCCTGCTGGGGGAGGGGAAAGATAACACTATTCATCCAATGCATAATGAGACTCAACTTAACCCTTTAAATGAATGACAAACTAAACATTAAATGAAAACATAATTATCAGATTATTAGTAATTGTAGGAAAAAGTACACGACTTCTTCATATCGACAGGCAGTAGCATTTGTAGCCGATTGATTTTTTTTTTTTTTTTTTTTTTCAATTTAACATTTAAAGCTGGTATGATCAATAAGGGCTAAATAATCCTAGTTCTTAAAAAATAAAAAAACACTCTGAATACTTACACAAGATATTAATGTGTAGTAAGCAGCATTGTATAAATTCTGAATGGGCATTCTATTATTTTAAAATAGACGAGCGATGCAGTCCATACATAATACGAACAGATGAAAAAGGTGGGACGGCCTTACAAATGGGATATTATCCTTCTTTGTTTATGAAGTGCTGACATTATCTGCCATACTCTGCAAAGGGCAATGAAATAAATGTATGTATGCAGTGTTATAACCCAGTTTGGTGCTTTATAAACATGTATTAATTATAATGTAGAGAGGATCAGCTTTGTTGTGAAAGCTGAATGGCATAAGATACTGGTAACTCTTTAGACTGAAAAATTAAGATTTGTTATTTATGTTTAAGCGACAAAATCATTAAAATTTAAAATAAAACTGAAAAATTAAAATGTTAACATACAATATATAAAGTTACTACTAAAACATATTTTTTTTTTTTTAGATCATATAATATATTATATGACATTTAGATTTTGATATACTTACCATGGTTTTAGGACCCCTGATTGTTTTAGATATTTAAAATATTTTCTAAAAAAAAATTAAATGCTGAGAAATGTTTACATGCGCTTTTGTTGGGTTCTCTTTGATGGGGTACCCAAAGACTTTTCAATGGAGGATTCCACCTTTGCCATTAATATGAAGTTCCTATCCTCTGCATGTGCATAAGTTACAGATATGACATTTATATTTCAAACAAACTTTTCTTGCCTTGTCTACACAATCACACATTGCTTTGAAAAGAGGAGCTTGTGCAAATGCTACTGTAGTGCTAGAAATGGTCATGCAGTCATATATTTAATATATCATACACAACATTCCATATTTCTGGCCACTTGTGCTCTGATTATGCACATGCTTAGATTTTAATGAAAAAATGGTCTTGTACAGTTTTTAAAATACAGGCTGTCCATTAAACCGATTTTGATGGGCAGACTTTATTCACGTGTCATTTCTTCACCTGCAATAATACATTTCTAGCAAATATTTTTATCTATTATTTCTATAGTGTACTTCTGCAGTGATTATACGTCATTTAAATCAGTCCCTGCTCAATTGAAGCTTACAGTGGAAGGTTCAATCACATTCACACATAGCAGCGCAAATTAATGTTTTTTGCTGCCATATTAGTCACCTGTATGAAAATGAATATATACATGTTATTTATTGTATTTGCCATTAGTCATGAGCAAATCTGTCCCGTTTCACAATATTTCGCAAAACTGCATATAAAAGCTAAATATTCTCAAAACACATTGAAGTCAATGGGCATAGATTTTTTATTTGCAGCAATTTTTCTCACTCTAAATGCATTAAAGTCAATGGATGTTTTTTCTTATGACAACTTTTTTTTGTCCAAATGCATTTTTATTAGTCCACAGGCGTTTTGGTTTTTTTGTTTCTTTTAACATTCCAAAATTTGCAGTTGGTATGTGTTAACTATTTTGGTACTCATATCATATTAAAAACTAGCGAAAATATGGAATTAAAATTGCTTAGTGAACATATATATATATTGAGGTCTGTGTAAGAGACCTGGGCCACTTGCTGGGGTACATGTGATTGCCAGCAAATCTCACTAAATAAAACGTATTTTATACATTGGCAAGAAAGACCGTTGTTGATCCAATTATTTTTACCCAACAAATTTAAGAAAAACTTGAAAAGTAGACTACAATATAAAATGTTTCTACTGATGGTAAATTGGTGACAGATTTCTACATTAGCTTTGCAGAGGACATGCTACTATGTAAGCATATATAATACACAAAAGCCATGAATATCCTGTAAATTATATCCTTATAAACGGTGAGTAGTGATGTCATCAGTTATAAACGGTGAGTAGTGATGTCATTTCTGTCACATGACTCACTAAAATTTGTGTATTATAATTAATAAAGTACCCCCAGTTGTAAAATATGAGGATATTAGAAGTCATCTCGGAGTTCCATCACCTGTATAAAAACACTCGGCCTTCGGCCTCGTGTTTTTATATGGTCATGAAACTCCTCGGTAACTAATAATCCTTAAATTTTACAAGAGGGGGTACTTTATTCACTATATAATATATAAAAGCCATGAATATCTTGTAAATTATATCCTTATAAACGGTGACTAGTGATGTCAGTGTTATAAATGGTGAATAGTGATGTAATTTTTGTCACATGACTCACTAAAATTTGTGTATTATAATAAAGTACCCTTGTTGCAAAATATGAGGATATTCGAAGTCACCTCG
Organism: Xenopus laevis; assembly: GCF_017654675.1. Lineage (NCBI taxonomy): Eukaryota > Metazoa > Chordata > Amphibia > Anura > Pipidae > Xenopus > Xenopus laevis. Next base: position 83,690,859 of record NC_054379.1, read on the forward strand.
GGGGTTTAATGACCTGTATAGAAACACTCGCCTTCGGCCTCATGCTTTTACACGGTCATGGAACTCCTCGGTGACTGATAATATCCTTATAATTTACAAAAGGGGGAGTACTTTATTCACTATATTATTTTCTTGTAAGTGGTATGGAAATCTATAGTGAATAAAGTACCCCCTATTGGAGAAATATACAGATATTATAAGTCACAGAGGAGATCCATGACCAAGGCCTTGTGCTTTTTTAAGTCATGGAACTCTAAGATGACTTCTAATATCCTCATGTTATTGAACAGGGGTTACTTTAGTAGAATACACATGTTCTAGTGAGTCATGTGATCTAAGTGAATTCACTAAGCTCTGATTATAACTGATGACATCACTAAGCACCATTTATAAGGATATAAGCTTCAGGGTATTCATGCTTTTGTGTATTATATAGTTATTCTCTTTTCTGAGCCTTATTTACTTCTGTATAGTAATATTAATGGGCATAACTATTGTAGATACTTTGCTGTAAAATTGCGGTTTCACATTGGAGTGTAAATAAATAATACAAAAAGTATTGTAGAAGTGATACCTATATTGGCTAACAATAAAAATACATTGCAAGCTTTCGGAGCTCCAAGGCCCAATCATCAGGCAAAACTTGGGCCTTGATGCTCTGAAAGCTTGAAACACCACAGTTTTCGTTTTATGCTTAACTTTGGAGTGTAGAAACAAGATTAGCCGTTGGATAGAACATGGTGGAATGCTGTTTGGTTTTTCAAAGCAGATCATGGTAAGACAAATTAGAAAGAAATTACTAGCTGTTTCTTGTGGAAATAGGTGTCATTCCTTCAAGTAATAACTAACGTTCCTTGCTTTCTAATCTTGTGAGCCCTTTACTCCACTAACCCTGTTTGCTTTGTGGACATGACAGACTACTCTCCCAACAGTAAACCGTTCTATATTTAGCTACAAGTAGCCAAGTTTTTCTCTTTGACATAAACCTTAGGCATTCCTCTGGTGATGAAACACCAGTGAATTTGTTTAGCTTGCATCTGTCTGTCACTGTACACATGGGCCAGATGTCCGTCTGTAAATTAACACTTTGATGTTTTCAGACCAAATCTACTTTTGTGAACACGGTGTAAAAACACTTTTTGGATATGTCTGCAACATGAAATACTCTTGATTTGCCTTTTATAATCTAAACAGACAATACATTTAATGCTTGGACTAGCTAAGACATTATTTTGAGGTGTGGCTTTATGTACAGGGAGAGAAGAACGGTCACCATCCGTCTTTCATTTTTTTGTTTTTAACTTCCAAAGACAAATGGCACAGAAGGCGTGTCAGTGGCTATAGTGCATTCAGGGAGCATTGCAAATGTCACAACATCTTTTCCTGGCTGCAGCTGCCTCCTGATCATATAAATGAGAAATGCATTGCCTATAGAAGATATTAATGGTGACAGGCAGGAATCACTCAAGAATGCTCACTTCTGCCAGTGTGCTTCTAGAAGACTTACTGCCTGTTTAGAACAAAAGGGCACAGAGATCTGATCGAATGCTAAGTAAATAGCATGGGGGAAAAAGTGACATCTACAATGTTAAACTCAAAAATAGCAGAATCCCACATGATTAGAATGAAAATTTAAAAATCCTTTATTTTTTTTCCAGACAACTGCTTTTTGAATTTTTAGAGATCAGAAAAGTTACTCGACACTAGAACTTAATTATTAAACTATTATTAAAACTTGTGCCATGATAGGTATTGTTTTGCTAAGTATGGTTTATAAGGTTTTTTTCGTTGTTTTTTTTTTTGTACATTTGTTGCTTCACACACATCTATGTGCCTGTCTTCACTTCCAATTGAGTGGCAGTGCAATCAGGTGTATGTAATCAGTAATACAGGGCTATTAAATGGTGACATTGTTTTTTCTTCTTGTATACTGGGTCATACCACAAAATTCCACATGCAGTTGATATAGGAGTCATCACCAGAAAAGCAGGCATCCCTGTGCCATAGTGCAGATATTTCATGACTGAGGCAGTCATTTCCTCCATTATTTTTAGTAGCTATATTTATTTGCTATCTTCAGAATATGAAGGAAATGGGTGCATGTGCCCATTGCTGCTTTTGACTTTCCAATGGTTTCTTATGATCATTTACCCTGAAGTCACACCTCCTTGCTGACATAGTGTTAGATATTCATCTTATAATTATCTAGTTAATAAAGGATCTTTCAAAAGAGAGAATGATAATCCACAAACCACAGAAGATGATGGGGCTTACCGGAAAGATAAGGGTCTATGGGCTCATGTAGCAATGTGTGATCAAAAAAACCCACTGATGTTCTTTTAATTGATAAAGAAAATATGGGGAATCTAATAATAATTTGTAATATGTAAATATATTTAAGAGTAGATGATAAAATAATTTGTGAAATATTTTTATACATCATGGTTCTATACAAACTGACAAAATAAAGAACTGAATGTTCTTACGCATTCCATGCAAAATGTGCTATTCTTTCACCAAGCCGCCCTAGTGTTGCCTTTACTTCAACTTGCACACAGAAAATGAAAGCCATGGTATTTGAGGAATGTTCAGACATTTCAAAAGCGAATGGAACATCTTGTTGTTTTCAACTACTACACAAGGGATATATGTGTATACTTGTTCTATTCCAATGGTTCGTTCTGATGATTCTATCTGATGTTTTGAAAATTTGGGAGTGGGCTAAGTCCACCAAACATACAGGTTTTTATCGACAAGAAAGTAAATACTGTAAGGTAAATGGCAAACAAGACTTTTTTTTGGGAATTTACTGGGCTTTTAATAACCCCAAGCAGCTACCCCATATATTCTATTATAAATCAAGTGCCTGTATCAGGTTTTGTCAGTTGATAGTAGCCTGGAAAAGTGTAATGATGCATATCCATGCTACTATTGGCTAATCTGTGCTGTTGTTGTGCACTTGTTGTGTATTTATGTTCAAGGCTGTGGGGGTGTTTTTGTGACACATTCTGAGCTACTAAAAACAGTGGTGCTTTATGGTCCTATGTGGAATTGCTCAAACAATGCTATGCAGTGATTTAACTTATATTATTTAGAGGTCACTGCAGTTTTGTCTGACAGTTAGCCTGCAATTTGTGAAATTGTCCTTGTGTTTTTACATAGCTTTTGCTGCTTCCATAGCAACATGTTGTTAAATGTGTTTTTCTACATAATTGCATTCCGCCCAGTTGTTCCGGTTTCTGGGCTTGGTATTTAATCAAGGACCACCCACAAAAAGGTGTGGTTAACAGAGCATGGACTGGGTTTTGATTGTAGTACAAGTGGGTGGGGCAGTGCCATTTTTATTATTTTAATTAGTTGGGAGAAATTATTGTAAGATCTTTATTTAAAGAATAAACGTCTTAGCTACTTCTAGTTAAAATCCTTCAAAATAATGGTACCGTGACTCCATAGTCATATAATGACTGAAAATAATCACTATGGGGCAGATTTATCAAAATGTGAGTTTAGATTTTGATAAATAAAAACATATCTATCTATCTCCTTATAGTATGTAGCAATGCAAGCAAAGAAAAAGCAGCATCATTCAGATCCGTTCCTTCCAAGACAGTTCTCTATCACATTCACACAACGCACTGTGAGCCAATTAACCTACATAAATGTGTGACCTTAAATTATTAGCTCCACTTCAGATAGGATTTATGTGAAAGCTGTATGCAATATGTTGGCACATAATACATAATAATAATCTTCTAAGTGTCATCTTAGAATGACTAAATCTGAAAAGGCACGAATGTTAAGTGGCAGCAGTTTCTTTTGCTTTTCTTTGAAGGTCTGCTATGCTTTTGTCATCTGTAATCCGCCATGTTTGGTTATCGCAGAGACCACTCCAAACAGAAATACCAAGTCCAAATATCTGAGTAGTTTTGCTTAAATGGTTTAGTTTGTGTCACCATATAAGTTTTCAAATGTTTAACCAGCTGTCTGCCACTGACGACAACCTCTATGAAGCTGGTTGTACTTGACTTTTAGCACCATAGATACTATGTTTCTGGTTTTCTCATTGATTTATGCAGTATCATGTATTGTCTGCTAATAGGAGGCACAATAAGACCAGAGGCTTATGCAGAAAGGGTTAATTTATGTTTTTCATTTCATTTAGAGATACCTTACCCTGTAAAATGTAGAAAGTCTTGTTTAGTTTAAGACAGAAACAGTGGGTATTTTATTGTTTCCATAGTAAACCAGATAAAAATATATATTATGCTGTTACTAATGGTCCAGCCACACATGCAGATTCGGGAGATTAGTCGCCCCAGTGACAAATCTCCTCTTCATCAGGGTGACAATCTTCCTGAACTGCCTTCCCCCATGTCCTCCGCCGGCTAAAATGAAAATCGGTTGCGGGAAGGCACACGCGGAGCTTCGTTTTCCAAAGTCGCCTGAGTTCTCTCACGAGGAAACCAGAGGAGGGCAGAGGGAAGGCAGTTCGGGGAGATTGTCGCCCCGAAAAAGAGATTTGTCGCTGGGGCGACTAATCTCCCCGAATCTGCTCATGTGGCCTGACCCTAAAGGGGATCTATTGGGAAAGCTTCATCTCACTGAAATAAAAAACGTTCTAATACATTTCTAATAAATTTTGAAATAATCAAGTTATTCTTCACTGTCCCACACCCTGCAACCGCGTGGAGTCGGTTTTTGACGGACAGGCCTTATACATCCTTTGGGGGGGGTTGCAGACTTTGCCTGAGTCTGCCAGAGTCTGAGCTGAAGCTGATTATTTGAGTTGGCTCTAAAACATCTGCTAGGAACATGAGCCCCCCTAAAAGATGTATTAGTCCTACCTTTCAATCAAAATCTGACTGAGACCTCTGCATGAAGAGAGCACTGATCGTGAAAGGTTGCTGAGAGTGAGTTACTGAAATGTAACTTTATCATTTCATAAACTGTACTGCATGTTTGATTGTATTTAGAAAGTGCCTTGTTTCATTTTTAAAGCTTATACATTTTCATTTTTGCAATAGATCCCATTTAATATTGCTTTCTGCATTTGAACCTTATGTGCAGCAGTTAATCCATTTGATCCCATGAAATCTGTTTGTCTGGGCAGAACAATCTAGGTTGCAATTGCCTCGGCCTCTAATCGACAGGTAGAGAAGTTATTGACTGAGTAGTAAGTGGTAGAAAGTGTCATTCTTCTGAGCTGCTTTGGTATTAGCTGGATGACTGGATCAGTTTAGTTTTTATCTGTATGGGGAAAATTGCACAAGATCTGTACCTTAGGCCCAAGTTGCTGATCACAAGGGAGTTTAGTTCCATGTGTTGTATACAGAATTTATCTATGTATATGCTGCTTTGCTGCACTTATGTCACGCATATTAAAGCTTCAATTATATTGGGTTTTGAACTATGCTTTTAAAATGCATTATTTAGAAAGATATTGTTTAGGGCTCTTCAATGCAAGTGATTCAGGCTGCATTACCTTTGAGCAGATCTCAGGAAGAACTGCAGCCCCTTTTTTGAAATTGCGCAGGCAAGTGCCGAATACAGGTAGTTGTGTTCATCTGCGTTTGTTGCTTGCCTTTTGGAAAAAGGTGTTTAATTTCTTTCTTCGTTCTCCTGCAGTGCAATGCAGAAGAGATTCACTGCAGGAAAATGGGGCCAGAAAAGCCCTTGTGTAAGAGCCCTTATAGTTCAGCACTTATGAAAATGTTAGTAGTGTTTTGCAACAGGGTTTCTTCTTACAGCCCCCCAAAATTGAAGTTGCACGTTTTACTCTGAAAGGAAAAGGGCGATTAAATTGAAGCAGACAAGCCCTGGGATGAAGCAGAAGGGGGGGTACTAGTGTAGTAAAGTGAATGTTTCAGAAAATGAGTGGGAAGATTATAAGATGACCGTATAAACAGATGAAAGCATGCATAACAAAATACCTTTGTAAACAACCAATGCTTCCATTTGATCGGTGGCCTCACTTTTCTATGGCTATTATTAATGTATAATTAATATGTAGTATTTTTTATAGCAAAATATTGGAAATTGATCTGACTTCAGGCTCACTCTTTATTTATGTTTACTCTCCCCACAGAAGTTCAACTGACTTGTGTAATGTATTTAAAGTACTAAAATAATGTTTCTTCAAGAGCACATAGATTTCTTTTCCAGACTTTTTAAAAGTACTTACTAAACTATGTTCCACAGTGGGAGAACACATTGAAGAAATTAACTTGCTAATTAAAACCAGCCAAGTTGTATGGTGGTGTATTGATTGCGTAAATACATGCAGAACAATATGGCAACACCAATCTGGCTAGTAATTGGATTAATGTGGTTAATGTGCTTGGATAACCTATAAAACTGAGAAACCGTTTTACCATGTATAATTTGTGTGTAGTTTCTTGTGCTAATGTATTAAATACAATTTAATAGTATTATGTTTGAAAAATGTTTCCTGGTGTATCATGTTTTTTTTTATGTATGTGTTTGAATAGATTGTATTTATAATGCATAAGACATTCCATTCAGTTGATCATTTAAAGCTTTTTAAGTTATTTCTCCTATAAACTCTCTATAGTAAATTGTTCGTAATAAAGTAAAAATCTGAAGGCAGGAGATTAGACTGTTTGGATATGTTCAATACTAAAAAAATTTTTGCCTATGGGACAATTTTTTTATGAAGAGATACTGATTACCTATTGAAATTTAACAATAGATCATCACCTGACTATCTTGAGCAAATCTGCCTAGAAAAACAGGCACATTTCTTGCAAAGCTGGTGTATGCTTCGCCCAAATGGCTTAATTCTGTTATTATGAAAAATATGTTTAAAAATTAACTGTAGGCAGAGAACTTGTACAAAGAGCATAATAATATAGGATCTATTATGATGTTTCAGTCCTTTTGGGACACAAAATGGGACATAATAAAGTCTGTTATGAAGTCCTGGGCTTATATATGGCTTTATCTTGCTCAAGATAGCACCCGGGCATGTGCTATATATAGATAGATAGATAGATAGAAATATATAGATATAGATAAATATAGATATAGTCAGTGAAAAAAGACCGCACTCACAGGACTTTGTATGAAAAAAAAGCCACAAGGGCTGTGATTTTATTCCTCAACGTTTCGCCTATCAAACCTTTGATAGCCGAAACGTTGAGGAATAAAATCACAGCCCTTGTGGCTTTTTTTTCATACAAAGTCCTGTGAGTGCGGTCTTTTTTCACTGAATATATGTAAATTTTACCATCACCAAGGCATTTAACCATTTTATTGTGGCGTGCACCAGGTCGGATTCTTGATATATAGATATATATAGCTTTATATGTAAAATCCCACAGTACCAGCACTCAAACAGATGTGGCCAGCGGTGCACGATCAATAAAGCATGTATGTAGCACGATGGATCAGCACACAATGTTTTGAAATTGAAGTAATAGTGTTTATTTCAAGCAAAACACATTTTTATCCGACGATTTTCAAAGATAATGTCGTGCAACAAACAATGGCTTAAATACCCACCCCCTGAGTGAATTATGGCGCCAACATGACGTCATATAAAAATTTAATCTATTCAAAACTGGGAAGGTTACTTAAAAAAAAGAAATTAAATAAGAATTGTTTTTAACCCTTTGTATTGATTAGTGTATTTATGTGGTAGCTTATATTTATCATCTACTATTCGTTATATTTCTGTGGAGAATTTTTTTTTAATTATTTGTACGATAATATAAATAAATAAATAAATATATATATATATATATATATATATATATATATATATATATATATATATATATATATATATATATATATATATATATATATATATATATAAACCTTTTGCACTTGATAGTCAGATTTGTTCTATAGGAAATACAGATTATAGCCAGAAAACTAGATTACTGCAGTGCGTTTAGTAATATGAATGTGATATTTTAATTGATGACGATTTGAACTAAAAATTAACATTAACATTATTTTCTTTAGTATGATTCTAAACTGCTAAAAATGTTTCATTGCATGTATATTTCACCTGTCACCTTAAGAAATAGTTGCAAATCATTTTCTATGGTGTTGGTTAAACCAAGTAAACTTTACTTACATTATATAAATTATTTAAAGGGGTTGTTCACCTTTGAGATAACTTTTAATATGATGTAGAGAGCGATATTCTGAGATAATTTGCAATTTGTTTTATTTTTTTATTATTGAAGGTTTTTGAGCTATTTAGCTTTTTATTCAGCAGCTTTTCAATTTGCATTTTAAGCAATCTGGCAACTAGGACCCAAATTACCCTAGCAACCATGCATTGATTTAAATAAGAGACTGGAATATGAATAGGAGAGGCCTGAACAGAAGGATCAGTAATAAAAAGTAGCAATAACAATACATTTGTAGCCTTACAGAGCAATTGTTTTTTTAGAAGGGGACAGCGACGCCCATTTGAAAGCTGCAAAGAATCAGAAGAAAAAGACTAACTATAAAACTATAAAAAATAAATTATGTAAACCAATTGAAAAGTTGCTATACAATTGGTCATTCTATAACATAATAAAAGTTACTTTAAAGATGAACCACCCCTTTAAATCATTTTTCCTTCAGTTTGGAAATTAACAAGCAGGCAACCACCATTTTGTGGACACTGTTATTAAGGCAAGCTTTGCATCATCCCAAAATCTTGTTTATGTGACAATATATGGGTCCTCATGCACAAGCACACAATTAGACAGTGAGGAGGGATGGGGATTGTGAGGCGAGCAGTATGATCTAGGAAGTGCTAAATGGAAAGTGAAAGTAATTGATTGACAGCTGAGATTTCAAAATACCTTTTTATAACAGGTATGGGCACTTTATTAAAAAAATTAATTTGGGTTTCATGTTTAATTTAAAAAAGATTTAATTATACAGATTTTTATGTCTGTGTGACATGTCCCCTTTAAGTAATGGAGAAAAGTCCATCTACCATTTAAACGATATGTATGAAGGACAAAGAAAACTGATGATTTGTAAATTGTGTTGTCTGTGGGAATACACAGAGGCAGATAAAAAAAAAAAACCCTTCATTTTTCAATGAGTCTACTAATGAATGCCAAACTCAAGTTGAAAACTTTCATAATTATTAAGATAAGGCTATTAAAATATCTAATTCCAGTGGAAAAGAACTGTTTCTTTGGCTCGGTTAGCCAGCTTTTGCTCTGAAAAATGTTCCTATAATTACAGACCAACATACACAGTTAACAGGACACCTTGACAAGAAAATAAATGTGCACCGATGCATTGAGAACGCAGGAGCACTACCCTGCCAACATGAGAATACAATGGTGATTATGTATGTATAGCTGAATATATCCTCGTAATGTGGACATTTGTGCAAAAGGTTAGATCTACATTCACCAAAAAAATGTTCTATAGCCTTTTGGCTGTTTAGCACCCTTTCATGCAATCACAAGCAATCTGTTACCAAACAAAAAACATATCTTGAGCAGAAAACACAGTATAGGAGTTTACTCTTATTTCTGACATCACATGTAGTACTGACTGCTAGATAACATCTAACCGTTTGGTGGTACTACACAAGATTTTGTAGGATGGTGCGCCTGTCGGAAGGGAACGCTGTATGCTTATTCTTCATCCAATTAAATAAAATCTGATGGAGACATTTCATTGAAATGCATTGACTATCGGATATAAGTGTATGAACAAGACTTTATTTAATTTGACTTGAATTGCAGCTGTGGGAATCATATTATGTATAATCCTACAAAATCGAATGCTGTACTTTTGAATCACAAGATTTTTTGGGTCAGATAAACTCTCTTGTGTAGTTTAGCAGAATTATGTTACGTTGTCAATTTTGGAATAATAATCTGTAATAATAGAAACACCCACTCTCAAAGAATATACTTTTCTGTCTGTGCCACAAATTCTTTCAGACCATGCTTATGAGTAGATTAAGATGAACAGCAAGACTCCCTTCAGTCAGTCACAGTACTCCCCATTTGCAACAGTACAACATAATAGGATGGGTAAAGGGAGAATGATTCAAACATTTCTATTTCAGGGAATGTGGCAAAAAGCAGTCCTACGGTACATCAGGTAACCATGGGAGACTCGCAATGCAGGGTCAGTGTGCACCAGCTCAGGGGATTGGGTAAGTGATCATTATCACTTGGGATTGTGAACATTTATCATTCCCCCCCCTCCAGTGATTGAACCCTTTCTTCTCCTTTAATGCAAAAGCTATAAAAATAAATAGTGGAAAAGACTGGAGAAAAGTCTGATCCTGCCAGCAGCCGCCCATGTGAATAACTAGAGTGAATGAGATTTGTCTGACCCTGTACCCATGGAGTTTTTTGTTTTTTTTGGGGCAGAAAATACAAGCATTTTCAGGACAAATTCAGCTGCCTGTGAGATTTATTCCTGTTACTACAGGCATTGGGCTGCTACTGTGAGGATTGGTCTTTCCTCTTCCTGGCTCATGGTACAGCAGTGTTTTGGACCACATTGTCTTTTTTGGGAGAGCCACAGAAATTGAATGCCATTCGTGAATAATATAATAATATATTATAATAAACAGCTGCTCTTTATTAAAGGGAAACTGTCATGGGGGAAAAAAAATTAAAATGTTAATAGTGCTGCTCCAGCAGAATTCGGCACTGAAATTTCTCAAAAGAGCAAACAGATTTTTTTATATTCAATTTTGAAATCTGACATGGGGCTAGACGTATTGTCAATATCCCCAGCTGCCCCAAGTCATGTGACTTGTGCTCTGATAAACTTCAATCACTCTGCTGTACTGCAAGTCGGAGTGAAATCACCCCCTCCCTTCCCCCCCCCCCCCCCCCGCAGCCAAACAAAAGAACAATGGGAAGGTAACCAGATAACAGCTCCCTAACACAAGATAACAGCTGCCTGGTAGATCTAAGAACAACACTCAATAGTAAAAACCCATGTCTCACTGAGACTCCTTCAGTTACATTGAGAAGGAAAAACAGCAGCCTGCCAGAAAGCATTTCTCTCCTAAAGTGCAGGCACAAGTCGCATTACCAGGGGCAGCTGGGAAATTGACAAAATGTCTAGCCCCATGTCCAATTTCAAAATTGAATATAAAAATAATCTGTTTTCTCTTTTGAGAAATGGATTTCAGTGCAGAATTCTGCTGGAGTAGCACTATTAACTGATGCGTGTTTTCCGATGACAAAAGCCCATATACACCTTATTCAATATTAATTAATAGCAGCAAAAGTACTTAAATATCTAGCAATCTTGATTTCTCATATAGCAGCCATAATTAAACCACCTTAATAATGAACTATATATCCCTATACAAAAACACCTATTACAGGTGGGGGATAGTATGTTTAAAAACAAAATAACTTTCAACTTTAATGCAAGTATTTTAACATGAATTTATATAGCACCAACATATTCAACAGTACTGTCCAGTATATGGGTGTAAACATTAACTATACAGATTACATATAAAAGGCAGAGACCAGTTCAATTGGAATTGAATATTTAATAAAAGTAATAGACAATACATTTCAAACATAAGCTATTAGTTTTGCTCATTATTTACTGGTTAATATAGTCTCTTAAAGATATTATCACTCAGGAATCAGGAATGTAGTCTTACCACCAGTTTAATATGTTGAATCTCCGTCAGAAGCTGAAAATTTGCTTGTGGGACACTTAGGGGCCCATTTACTTAGCTCGAATGAAGGAATAGAAGAAAAAATACTTCGGATTTCGAATGGTCAAATATGGCTACTTCGACCTTCGACTATGACTTCAAATCGAACGATTCGAACTAAAAATCGTTCGACTATTCGACCATTCGATAGTCAAAGTACTGTCTCTTTAAAAAAAAAACTTCGACCCCCTAATTTGCCACCTAAAACCTACCGAGGCCAATGTTAGCCTATGGGGAAGGTCCCCATAGGCTTCCTAACAATTTTCTGATGGAAGGAAAATCCTTCAATCGATGGATTAAAATCGTTTGAACCGTTCGATTCGAAGGATTTAATCGTTCGATTATTCCTTCAATCATAGGAATAGCGGTAAATCGAATATCGAAGTCGAAGGATTAACATTCGGCAGTCGAATATCGATGGTTAATTAACCCTCGATAGTCGACCCTATGTAAATCTGCCCCATAGTTGAAAGGATGCAGCTTCTTCTCATTAACTGTCCATACAGTACTAAAAAGCCAAGTCAGAGAAGAACATTACTTTTATCTGAAAATACCCTGTGTGCGTGTGTGTATGTATATGTGTATGTGTATGTGTGTATATATATATATATATATATATATATATATATATATATATATATATATATATATATATATATGTGTATATATATATATATATATATATATATATATATATAATCAAACAGAATGGAATGCACAACCATTAGTATGCAGAAACCTGGGTGCTAGTCTGAGAAGTATGTAGACAAAATGCAGAGATTGACAGCACTCCAAGGAAATACATCAAGTCAAGAAAATTTTTCTTTCCCTGACGAAGGCTTCTGTGCGGAGCCAAAACGTTGGATCACCAATAAATCTCCACTTTCATTTGAATTATTGACTTGATGTATTTCCTTGGAGTGCTGTCAATCCCTGCATTTTATGAATGTATGAATGTATGTATGTGTGTGTGTGTGTATATGTATATGTATGTGTGTATATATATATATAATCATGCTTAAATGCTCGTAGTCAGCTGGTTATTTAGCATTTAAATAGAAAAGCTTTCTCTACACAGATTTACAATGCACCGACGCACACTTCCATACAGGCTATGGGCTCTGTTACAGCAACAAGGACATATATGTAATATTACAAAAATACATACATAAAATATATAGCTGCAAACCATAAATAAAATTAACAGAATAAAAACAATGTACGTCACAGGGTAGTAATTTCCTTGGTGTCCACTGAGGCAAAGTGGTATAATGGCCACACAATACAATATTTATATTTAATATTTATTTCTATATTTTAATATAGCTTTAGAACTTGCTAGTACCAAATATTACTATAGAAATATGAACATACTGTGGTCCGTAGGGGACCAGTCAAAATGAGGGATATCTGATGTCATAACCAGTGGGTACAGGTTGGTTCTGTTGGTATCCTTAGAAAGAATGTCATACTGTATACTCATGACCAATATGTGTTTTAAAAGGCTTTGAGCCCTAAGTCAGAGGTTATATATATCTATTTAAGCAATGCATTTATTGTTTCATTACTGACTCCCAATGCCTCCATCTCTTTATTCACCAGCCCTTTCCTTTCATCATCAGCTCAAAGGGAACAAGCTGTTATTGGCTTCTTGCCCAAATGATGTGGCTCCAGATAGTCCAGATAGTTATTTTATCATCATCATCATTTATTTATATAGCGCTGTCAAGATACACAGTGCTTTAATTATTTGCTTTGTGCCATATTATTAACCCCTTTAGTACAAGTGTTGTCAATGGCCGTAGCAACCTACATTTTGGGACAGCATCAGAGTCAAATGGTTGTCTATCTAATATAAATAATTCTAAAACAAGTGGACTTGCTGAGTAATCATTGAAGACGTTTCACTACTCATCCGAGTGGCTTCTTCAGTTCAACTGACTGGTGTGGGAAATCATCGGCATATAAACTCTTCCACTAATCCAATCACAATGGCAATTGTAAAGGTTGGCCACACACAGGCCGATAAAAGCTGCCGACAGACCGTGTCGGCAGCTTTTTGGCCCGTGTATGGGGCTTCACCGATCGAGATCTGGCCGAAAGTCGGATGGGACGAAAAATCCCGTCGGATCGCGGTCGCATCTATTCGTTGATGTGGTCCCGCGATCCGACCACCCATTAATATTCGTTAGGATCCGATCGTTGAGCCCTAGGGCCCACGGTCGGATCAGCCCGATATTGCCCGCCTCAATCTTCATAGTCAAATTGGTTGTCTAATTTGTTGGAGCTTCTAGTAACCATGGCTTTAAAAATATTAAAGGGAAAAATCTTTATACTGGAAATCAGGCTCCGTACTCACTCTTATTTTGTGCAACAGGTGAAATCTTTACCTTTAATGTAGCAACCCATAATTACCACTTTTTTGTAGTGATTAATTGGTCAGAGGTGCTTGCTCGTTGGCATCTATGTTTACTACTGCAGGAATTTGTGAATTACTTTCCAGTGTTATCGATTCTCCTATCAGAAAACCTCACTTGCATTTTTGGAACCGTCATAAGAGCATTGTAATTGCTATTGACAGCAGTATCTGTGTGTTCCTTGCTATTCTCTTTACTTCTGGGTTTCATGGGAACATGAATTAACAGACCTGTGAAGCAAAACTTGTTTAGTAAACCGTTAAACTAGAAACACTCATGTGGTGCATGTTTGTATCAATGACTATTCCTCCTTGGGAGCAATAGGGATATTGTATGTGTGTAAGTGTGCCACATTAATATTAGCGTGGGATAAGGGAGTGCATGTAACTAATAAGGAGAGGGATAAGTGGAGCCCTTTAAGAACTGTTATTGTGAATTTAAAAGGGAAATTGTGTGGGTATTAGCTCTTTATAACTGGTAGAATAAGGATAAGAGCCAATGTATCGGTGTAACCAATCGGTATATAATGGGGGGGGGGGGGAGTGAAATATTATATGGATGCGGGCCCTTTAGCAACAGTGATAATTTAGTTATAGCTATTTTTATAGATAATGCTGATGCTATGATTTGTAGTCAAAGAGTTTTATACATGCCAGAGTATCTTTTGATTCAGCAATAAATGTAAAGAGGGATTCCAAAGAGGCTAATGAGCAGAAACACCAATCATCATACCTTATGCACCTGGAGTCACTAGATGTCTAACAGAACAGAACACTACTTCCTGCTGTTCAGCTGTCTAACTCTAAATTAGTCAGCGACTTGAAGGGGGCCACATGGGACATAACTGTCCAGTGAGTTTGTAATTGATCCTCAGCATGCGGCTCCGATTCAAAAGCAAAAGGTTATGGACCATGTGGCCCCCCTCAAGTCACTGATTGGTTACTGCCTGGTAACCAATCAGTGGAAACCAAGAGAGCTGAAGAGCAGGAAGTTGTGTTCTGTTCGACATCTAGTGACTCCAGCCTTTTTGCATTACATTTTTGGCTTACTAACTATGTTAGAAACATCTTTTATTTTGCAATGCCCATTTATTTACCTAGTTTTTATACCAACAATTTCTTTAAGAACAGAACTTTCTATTTCTTTCCCAAACATAAAAAAACATTCTATGCACGTTACGTGGGGTTGCACCTTTTATCAATGAGCAGGGTATGTTATGAGATGTGTTTTAGCCATGGGATGTATATTGGCCATAAATTGTACTTTGACAAGAGTCTTCAGGGAACACAGTTTGACCACCTCTAGATTAAATTTAGTATTGAGGAATAGAGATTTAACCCTTTGCCTGCCAAGCACGTACTGGCAGGCAGGGGCGTTAACTGCCAAAGACATACAATGTACGTCCCTGCAGAAACCCACTATTCTCTCTGCATCAGGGGCTTTAGCTGCCTCTGCAGAGAGTGGGCAGCACTGACAGCCCCCTGGGAAACAAGGCTGGGGGGCTATCTTGCTCCTGCGACAGGATTGACACAGTACCAACTTAGAAGCAGCAGATGGAGATGATCGCACTGATGACATATCTTGCTGCACTGGCCAACTTCCTGCTTCATATGAGCCTGCCCAAACACTTCCTACTTACCGAGGCTTGCAGAAACAATGCTCCAGGACCCCTCCAGTCATCAGATCGTCCCTTGTGCTCCAGGAACAGTAGTGGCCTTTATTTACACACTTATACACTCTTACTTACTCATTTTAGTAAAGATACTTTTTTTTATGCATTTTTTATTTTTCACAATTATATACACACACACACTGTTGCACAACTTTTAGAAGTGTATACACAAAAAAAAATTTTTTTCTTTTTCATTTTACCATTTTGTGTTTTTTTACCCTAAAAACTGTTTATTTTGGCAGCGTGAATATTTTATTTCATTGCAATAAAACCACAAAAATTGTGTAAATCAATTTTATACCTGCATTTTTGTTCCTTATGTATCTTTAGTATAGTTTGTCTTTGTACTGTTAGGAGGGTCTAGTGGCACATAATATGCAGTGGGGTCTTTGTTCACAGAAGGCGAATTGACAGCTGAGAAAATTCATATGCACGATTTTTATTTGGGGTCCGCACATGCCACCTGCTTTGGTATATCTATGCATATTGGGCATCAAGCTGTTCAGTAGACCAATGGCGTCAATATTTAGGGAGTTTTACAATTGTATTTTTAATGTCACAAAAACCGCTGCCTTTAGCGTAGCTTTGCAGTTGAGTAGTTTGGAGTATAAAGACACAATTAACCATTTTGGTTTCGTCAAAATGTGTATTTTCCAATGGTTTTCAGGGGTCACCATAATTTTTTGTACCTTTTTATCACACATAAATCTGGCATTGTTTATAATTAGTGTAAATGTAAGCCATTATAAAAGTATGCACAAGGTAGATTCTTGGGGTCTTTACATGCCTTGCATGCTTTACATGCCTGTACATCAGGCATCAAACTGTTCAGTGGACCCCAAGCTTTCATATTTGGGGTGATTTATCTTGATACCTAATAGTATGTGGGAAATAAGATGCTGCAGGGTGGTTGTTTTGAGGTGATTTTTGGAAATGTTACCAAAATCGCCAAATTTAGGAAAGGTTTAGTGCTTTGGAATAGAAAGAGATACATACCCAATTTGGATTTGGGGGGAATGTGCACATTCTGAAAATACATGGTTTTCTGGGATCAACTTACTTTTTTCTACCTTGCCCTCCCCCCAAAACTACGTAAATGTGTTGATTTTGCAGTATCTGAAATGACAGAACTAATATCTCAAATTAAGTCTCTACATACCCCTATATGCCACGTGCTTAAGTAAACCAATTCATATTGGGCATCAAAATGTTCACTGGACTACTGGCAATCATATTTAGGGTGTTTTGCATTGGTACCTAATGATGTGTGGGAGATATGATCCTGTAGTTTGGAAGCTTTGAGGTAATTTTTTAAAAAATTCACCAATTTCTATAAAAAATTATAGATTTAGGAAAGAATTGAAACTTGGTAGTTTGGCGTACATAGATATATTTACCCATTTTTGCTCTTTCTAATAATGCATAGTGGAGTGTTTGGCCTTGAAATCAAAAGTATGCCGTTTTGTGGAGCGGTGCTTTGGAAATTTGGTAGTGTACTGCTTGAAGATTTTGATCTATACAAGTGAGAAATCTCCATAAAACTGTATATATTTGGTATTGGCACATTCAGAAGACCTAGAACTTTCCAAATCTGCTGTGTTCTCGTACATAAAATAAATTATGTTTCTGATATTTGTGATTGTACTATGTGAAACATGATTTTTTTTAAATTTTATTAGACACTTCGAAGCCTATATCTTTTTACAGAAGTGGGATTACACCAAAATTCTAGCATATTTTGAAATATACAGGTTGTCCTGAAATAAAACAATATATTGTTTTCCTGGGTAAACTAAAAGACCCCCAGGAAAGGCCCTTAAAGTGAAAAGATACAAAATGTTTAAAAACTGCTTGACAGTAGATGTTCGCATTTAGGACAAATCGGGCGGCAGGGGAAGGGTTAATGGAAATTAATATGCTTTTTCAAGATATGAGTTTGCCCTGTGATAAAACAACATACAAAAATTGAAGTAGTGTTAATGTAAATGAGATCATGCTTTGAAAACTTATAACACTTTGTTTTTATTAAATATGTTGTGCCACTGTCGGTGGATAATTTAGTTTGATTTAGTTTTAGTAAAGATAAATGGTTCAAATTATTTGTGTATCTAGGAGTCACTTAATACAGACCTATTTGTATTTTCTTTATACTTGCAAGTAGCACTATATTGATAAAAATATACATAATTATATTATTGACCATACATTGTAGATTTAATAATGTAGGAACAGGTGATCTCAACAGATGATGAATATCCTCTATTCCATATGATTTCGGCACATAGGGCTTCTAATAAACATGCCTTTTGTATTCATTCTGAAAAATCTATGGTTTATTTTTCTTGAGCTAAACCGGACAAACCGAGAAATTGTATGTTCATTATGTTTGGTCCTTGCAAGGTAAATCATAAGATTACTGGTTTACAGATAAACAGGAATCATTATGCAGGTACTGGTAATCCTAATTATCTACCTTCCATGACCAAACATTTGGCATCTTCTGTTTTCCTGTTTAACTTAAAGGAAGAACAATTCTGTGTAAAAATAGAAACTGAATAAATAGCTAGGCTGTGCAAAATACAACTTGTCATCTATAAAGGCTGGAGTGACTGGATGTTTAATGTAATAGCCTTAACACACCTTTCTGCTTTACATCTCTCTAACTTTTAGTCAGTGATTTGAAGAGGGGGCACATGGGAAATAACTGTTCAGATTGCTGGCTTTTGATTCATGCAAGTCAGATGCAAAAGCAAACGGTTATGACTCAGGTGGCCCCCACTCAAGTCCGTGTGATTGGTAACTGACTGGTAACCAACCGGAGAGCTGCAAAGCAGGAAGTTGGGTTATAGCTATTATGTTAGACATCCCTTCACTCCAGTCTTTATAGATTACATTTTACAACCAACTATATTGAAAACATTATATATTTTACCCAGTTTTTATTTTTACAATGAACAGAAACCACAGATTTGTCATGATTCAAAACATAGGTAAAAGCACAAAGTATATTCGTTGACCTGCCTCTTTATACAATACTTGTGATGGAGTGTAGCATTTTTCCCATGAGTGCATGAATTATTCTATGCATAGACCAATCTTTTGCAATACAATTGTGTTTTTAGATGTGAAATGTTCTGCCAAGTTGTTTGTCTCTGGAAAAGTATTCTGCCATTTTAATTTGTTCTGTACCACCATCGATTAGTAGATCTGCGCATTAATGCATGCAGAGTGAGGCACAACTCTTTGCGCTTCATTCTATGACAGAAAACAGCACCTTATCTAAAGCTGTGACAGGGCAATAATTCCTCTTTATAACGTATGTAATAATAATTTGAAAACTATTGCTTTATTAAAGGTGTTAATACATTTTTTTTTGTTACTAGCTGTTTCAGATTATGTAAGATCCTCATTATTTCCAGTGACCGATTAAAATAACATTTAGGAATTTTAGTTAGGCAGGTTTCAGACAAAATGTTTAGTTCATATAATAATGCAAAGTGAAATGTAGTATTCCTAAATAATTGGTTAAAAGTATATAGGACTAACCAGACCAGCCGTGAGTGATTTAAGTGGCTGACAAATATATTGCAGTTATGATTATTTTGATTTTATTATTGTTGGTAGTAGTATTTGCATCCTTGATTTATATAGTTTGAACTTGTTTACACAATGCACATTAAACAAAACAGGAATTGCTCATTCATGTGTAAAGGGGGAGTGCATTTTCATAATACCTTTTTGAACAAAACTTCCTTTTCATATACAGTATTTGATACGGTTAAATGCAGAGGATCTTGTTTTCTGTTTGAATGCATTATGTTGTCACCCTCATTTATAATTTAATGTTTAGTAGTGACTACATTTTTTTCTCGTTTGCTGTTCAAATATAATTTAGAATAACTTAAAGCAACAGAGTTTGAACATAGATTGGGTAACTGAGAAAGAGGCAAGCATGTAACCAATGAAGTTTCTTAGTTTTCTATATTTTTGAACACCTGGCATGTGGGTTGGTGCTTTCCCATGATAACATATAGTAGTTTACCACAAACAGCCATTCATTGATGCTGTTGGTGATAGCTCATTATGTGGCTTTGCCATTATTCTAAATATTTTCACGACCGCTAACTAATATTATCTGAAATGGACTTTTCCCAGTAAAATAGTTTATATTTATAACAGAAAATTCTTAGTGAACTATGTTGATTTGAATTACCGGTATTTAGCATTCTTTTTTTTATACAATTAGCACTTTTTTTCTAATTTAGCAGATTTTAAAAAAAAATGTACATGTGGTTTGTCTAAAAATATAAAACGTATTCTCACGAATGGTTAAGTTATTAAAATATAATTTCAGACCTTTATTTTTCTATATCATTTAAAGTTAAACATGTGGAAACTAAATGTAGCTTACTTCTATTCCAGTTGTGAACACTTTTTTTCTGATTTTTTTTTTTAAATTAGATTCATAATGTAAATTTATATTCTAAGAATCTAAAACAACCAGGTTCACCAAGGGTTTGTAAGATTTAATTGAAATAAATTAGATTTATTTAGAACTAATCATTTTGAATGATTTACATAGATGTTCTAGGAAACTAGGATTACTAGAATTGAATATGGATATGAATGAATTTCTAACAGATAAAGACATTTAAAAAAAAAAACAAAAAAAAAAAACCCCTGTCCACAGACTACTGATGTGATTGAGCTGCTGAATCACATAGATGGCTATGGAAAATGTTCAGATTTTTTTTTTTTTAAACAAATCCTATATCCAATGATGAATATAATAATTTCAAATACTGACCAGCTGGATTTATTTAATCTAAGTTCTAATATTTTCATTTAGGACTCCCAGATCAAACTTTGATAAATATGTCGAAAGTTCTCATTAATATTAGTACTTCAGAGTTGTTTTTTTAATGATGTTTAAGTCAGCAGCAGCATTTTATTGGTAGAAAGTTAAACGTGATTATACATATATATTTTTGCACTAATTTACTACAGTGATTTCACTGCTTATTTGGCTTTTTAGAACTATATAGTGAAATTAAAAAAAGGCTTTTTCCCAAATAATTTTAACACAACTTTTATTTCGAGAAAACTCAATTTATTTTGTACCAAATAAAAACACGGTTCAGGCTGTCCGCATTAATGCTGCTTTGCCATTTTGGTCTTGAGATGAAATGTTGCCCTCTTGTGGTATCAGTATTGGCAAGGATGAAGCAACAATATTGGTTACAGTAGTAAGCGTCAATCTGTCATGCTGTTACATTGGTTTTAGGGTTGTACTTTTGTACACTAATTGTGTTTAAAAAAAAATCTGTATTTCTGATAATTAAAACTATCTATTATATATATTATACTATATAATAAACTATTGCAAAAAAATAAAATGTAATATAAGCGTCACGATAATGAAATTAGAAACTTTCTAAATATAAGTAATCTTCACTATCCTTTTATTAGCAGCTGTATTAGAGTTGATTCAAATAACTGATTCCAGGACAAATAAAATCTAGCAAAATAATTGACTTTGGCACAAATGCTGCATGCGCAGGATTTCTGGTGATTTTAATAGAATGAGCTCTAATACATCTTCTAGGCAAGAGGAGCCCCCCCCTCCAAAAAAATAAGATGTATTGGATTTAATGGTCACTCAAAATCGGACTCCTGCATGAAGAGAGATTGTAGATAGACAGGTGCTGAGAGGGGAAACGTGAAGCGTAACTTGCTTATTACCATTCAGAATTTTTAATTTTATTTATCTAGGACATTTCTTATTTGAGTATGATGAAGCTTCTCTTACATTTCATTATCATGATAGCTCTTTAATGCTCCTCCAACAGCAAAACATATGTGAAAGTCCAAATAGGTAGGGATGCAAATTCTAATTACAATTTCAGTGGGGTTTCTTGGCAGCATAGCTCATAAAACATTGATGCAGGTGTTGGAGTAAAGTGGAAAATACACTTTTCAATGTGCGTCTTAAAGATGGTTAACACAAACAGTTGTTTTTATAGCAGTTGGGATGGTTAACCTGTGAAAGTCCGAGTTCTGTGCTGGTGATACCCCGGAGCATTTATAAAGAGCGTGAAATAACACAGTTGTCAGAACAGATATGGAGGCATCTTTGTTTTCGAGGTTTTGGAAAGAAACCCCCAAAAAAGCAACAAATTTTGTGCAGTCTTTTCTTCTCAAACGCCAACTTTTTTAAGAAAAAAAAATGCAACAAGATTCCTCAGTACGTGCAAAGAAGTTGCACTCCAGCAAGAATCATTTTGGGCCATTCATTTTCAATGAAGCTAAAACACTCAACTGTTTAAATGAATTGGGAAAATAAATATGTCATTAAAGTTGTTAGAGACAATACCCATTGGCTCCTATTGGACCTATCCAGCTGACTTTTTTTTTTTTTTCTGGCAGCTGCGCAATTTTGTTCTTTATAAATCCTGACTATTCAAGGTTCCAAAGAATATTCTCAAGTGTATTTGCATTTGCAATTTCTTTGCCACATTTTTTTCTCGAATCGTAAAAAAAAAAACGACTTTTGAGAGAGAGAGAGCGCACCCTTGGGACATATGTTTGTGTATATATACCGGTAATCGTATTCATTCTGTTTAAGCCTGTTCTTTAAAACTGCTTACCTTGTGTCCTTTTGTTGCAACATTTGCTAGAAAAGTAACATTTATGCTTTTTATTTTGCATAGCATCTACCAACTTAATTTCCTGATAATTAAATTAGATACAGTTATAAATTTGGAATTGAAGAACATTTTTCCTTTTTAAAATAAAGCATTCTGGAGTTCCTGTTGGGGGGAAGTTATTTACATAATAGTCCTAGCCGCACATTAAGTTTAATATCCTATGTATTTTTCATTGTGTATAAACCCTGATGAAAGTTGTTTCAGTGCAGTCTTATGCAAAAGAGAACTTGCAGAAAATGTTTAAAGGGCACATATCACAGCCAAAATCAAACACATGTTAACAATCTGACCAGTACAACCTAAACACGTTTAATCAAACTACATATATAGTTTTTTGGAAAAAAATGCAGGTTTTCCAAAATCCCTCACTTTGTCAAATGGGTTCTTTCACTGAGGGAGGCCATACTGAGCCTATAACAGAGACTATAACATGCAAATTTCAGGAGCATGCTCAGATTGTATCACTGCCTTGAGTATACTACCCAGAATGCCTTGTTTTAGTAAACTCCTCCACTAGAAGTATCACAAGATTTTCCTATCTGTCCCCTGCTGGTGATGTTATTATGCAAATGAAGGGCACACACTAACTTTCAGAAGGTGGTAGCACTACTTTACAGCAGCTAACACACAGGTTTGACTGATTGAAAAATAGCTGAGACGAGTTGCTAAGCAACCAAGGAATCTCAAATAAGCATGTGCGAGATTTCAGAGCTACAGTTGGCTGGGAATATATAGGTAGGAGGAGCCAGTGAAATCCAAGATGCCTGCCTCAGCTAGAACTGCAGTGGAGATAGGGGAGATCTTGCAGAAGGTATAGTGAGCTGATGATTTACATTATACAAAAATTCTAACTGTTTTAAAAATCTTTCTTGAACTTTCACATAGTGTATTTACTTAGTAAATGATTTTAGTTATGATTGGTGCCCTTTAAGAAAGCGGAGAATCTCTGTTATAGGGAGATTCTTTGCTAAAACTGTTGCAGTAATAAAACAACATTTTGATGGATTTTTAAAGCTACTGCCACACTGGCCTGTTGCAAAGAATCAGCCCCTACCTCAAGCTCCAATCATGCTAATACAATCAACACTTCATGAGATCCTTGTTGATTACGATAAACAGAGTATGCTGATTGGAGCAACATTCTAGGGTATTTATTCCAGAAATATATTTTTATATTTTCATTCGGAATTGAGAAGGCCATTTGGATGACTGGTGAAATGTCTTCAAGAATACACACAGCAACTCCAGTTTTGACTTATTTCTATAGATATACCATGACCTGAATAAATGAGAAACTTCACAAACAAATCAGCCCCTACTTTTGAATCAGTGTTTTTTTTTGTGTCTGCACATGGAGGGGCACATTTACTAAGGGTTGAATATCGAGGGTTAATTAACCCTCGATATTCAACCCTCGAAGTAAAATCCTTCGACTCCGAATATCAAAGTCGAAGGATTTACCGCAAATACTTCGATCAAAGGAAAAATCGTTCGATCGAAAGATTAAATCCTTCGATCAAAAAAAGCTTAGGAAACTCATGGGGAAGGTCCCCATAGGCTAACATTGTAGCTCGGTAGGTTTTAAGTGGCAAAGTATGTAGTCAAAGTTTTGTTTTTTGTTTTTTTAAGAGAATTGAAGTCGTAGTAGCCTATTCGATGGTCGAAGTACCCAAAAAAAGTTTTTTTTTACTTCGAATCCTTCACTCGAGCTTAGTAAATGTACCCCGGAGTGTGAAATGCATACCGTATCGAAATCCACTCCATGTGGCTCCAAGGGGCAGAAACAGAAAAATGCTGATTCAATTATAGAGGCTGATTCTCAGCCTGCAGTTCAGCCTGTTGTAGTTGTAAGTTTTGTTTGTCTAGAAGGCAAATCATTTTCTAAGGGCATTGGTACACAACACATTTTTTTAAGCTACATTTCACCAGATCCTCAGCTGTGCTGCCTCCTACCTGGCCAAGCCCCCTCAGCTGTTTATGCCGGGTATGATTTAGCCTGTTGTATTAATGACATTCCAATTAAACAGAAATAGAATAGACTTATGCAAAAGCTATTGATGCCTAGACTTTCTGTGTATTACATCACTCAGTAGTGGGCAAGGACCATATATATATATATATATATATATATATATATATATATATATATATATATATATATATATATATATATATATATATATATATATACAATATCAAAACAGGGGGGTTGTGGGAGCACTCTAAAGGCTTTAAAGTATATATATATATAAGTATAATAAATGCTATTGCATATGTACCCAAATAGGGGTTATTTTGTTACAAAGTTATGATCATAAAATTGATAAGCCACCATACCACGTCAAGGTAAACCCCGAATGGCGGTCCCTAACTTGTTTTATATTTTATGTGCATTTTAGCATTACCTGTAATCAATGTCCGTTGAACGCTGTTTTTTCAGTGAGGGCTAAATCCTCCCCAGCCAGCAATCAGGCTTTTAAAGGAGAGATATTCCCAAAACAAACGCCCAATTTTAAAAGCATAGGAACACCACTAGTTTAAAGGGGGGGTATGGGGTGCTACAACCACTGAAGCTATGCCACAGCTCCTGGCTAAATATACAATATCAAAACAGGGGGGTTGTGGGAGCACTCTAAAGGCTTTAAAGTATATATATATATAAGTATAATAAATGCTATTGCATATGTACCCAAATAGGGGTTATTTTGTTACAAAGTTATGATCATAAAATTGATAAGCCACCATACCACGTCAAGGTAAACCCCGAATGGCGGTCCCTAACTTGTTTTATATTTTATGTGCATTTTAGCATTACCTGTAATCAATGTCCGTTGAACGCTGTTTTTTCAGTGAGGGCTAAATCCTCCCCAGCCAGCAATCAGGCTTTTAAAGGAGAGATATTCCCAAAACAAACGCCCAATTTTAAAAGCATAGGAACACCACTAGTTTAAAGGGGGGGTATGGGGTGCTACAACCACTGAAGCTATGCCACAGCTCCTGGCTAAATATACAATATCAAAACAGGGGGGTTGTGGGAGCACTCTAAAGGCTTTAAAGTATATATATATATAAGTATAATAAATGCTATTGCATATGTACCCAAATAGGGGTTATTTTGTTACAAAGTTATGATCATAAAATTGATAAGCCACCATACCACGTCAAGGTAAACCCCGAATGGCGGTCCCTAACTTGTTTTATATTTTATGTGCATTTTAGCATTACCTGTAATCAATGTCCGTTGAACGCTGTTTTTTCAGTGAGGGCTAAATCCTCCCCAGCCAGCAATCAGGCTTTTAAAGGAGAGATATTCCCAAAACAAACGCCCAATTTTAAAAGCATAGGAACACCACTAGTTTAAAGGGGGGGTATGGGGTGCTACAACCACTGAAGCTATGCCACAGCTCCTGGCTAAATATACAATATCAAAACAGGGGGGTTGTGGGAGCACTCTAAAGGCTTTAAAGTATATATATATATATAAGTATAATAAATGCTATTGCATATGTACCCAAATAGGGGTTATTTTGTTACAAAGTTATGATCATAAAATTGATAAGCCACCATACCACGTCAAGGTAAACCCCGAATGGCGGTCCCTAACTTGTTTTATATTTTATGTGCATTTTAGCATTACCTGTAATCAATGTCCGTTGAACGCTGTTTTTTCAGTGAGGGCTAAATCCTCCCCAGCCAGCAATCAGGCTTTTAAAGGAGAGATATTCCCAAAACAAACGCCCAATTTTAAAAGCATAGGAACACCACTAGTTTAAAGGGGGGGTATGGGGTGCTACAACCACTGAAGCTATGCCACAGCTCCTGGCTAAATATACAATATCAAAACAGGGGGTTGTGGGAGCACTCTAAAGGCTTTAAAGTATATATATATATAAGTATAATAAATGCTATTGCATATGTACCCAAATAGGGGTTATTTTGTTACAAAGTTATGATCATAAAATTGATAAGCCACCATACCACGTCAAGGTAAACCCCGAATGGCGGTCCCTAACTTGTTTTATATTTTATGTGCATTTTAGCATTACCTGTAATCAATGTCCGTTGAACGCTGTTTTTTCAGTGAGGGCTAAATCCTCCCCAGCCAGCAATCAGGCTTTTAAAGGAGAGATATTCCCAAAACAAACGCCCAATTTTAAAAGCATAGGAACACCACTAGTTTAAAGGGGGGGTATGGGGTGCTACAACCACTTATATATATATATACTGTCAGAGGGTCGGTCAGCAGTTGGTGGTGTTAACTTTGAAATGGTAAATATCTTTAAAGGGGAGCTTTTCTGATTAAGATCAGGGCCACCATCAGGGGGTACTGCATGAATGGGCGCAAAAGAGAGAGGGCAGGGTATAGGTATTAAGGGCAGATTTTTGCCATAGGCCTTTGTACGGGGCCCCATGGTCAAGGGGTCCAATAATTTAGTAGCATTGGGTCTCATGAATCTCATGAATGGTGGCTCTGCCTAAGATATTGGACAGTTTGACTTTTTTTTTTTTTTGCTTCAGGTTTTTTTATTTTGGGGTCCTGATAAAAATGAAAAAGAAAATACTGCTTAAACCAGCAACATTATTGTGTCATGCATCATATTTTCTTTTTTTTTTAATTCTCTATCAATTATTAATCAACAGAAAATAACATTTCTGAATGAGCCCATACTTTAAAAACACTGTATTTAATATTTTGTTTCCAGGCAAAGTGCAGTTGCAGTGGTTGTTCTGCCTTCATCTTTCCCACAAAGTATTTTTAAAAGTTTATTACACATGTGTTTTACCAGAGATTTTAACTTTATAGCAAAGCATAAAATTGACCCAGAACAATGTGGTAAAATAACATGGTGTTGTGGCAAAAGAGTAAATATAATTATTTTTAAATGAGTAATAATGCAAAAACAAATGCTCTTTTGAAATACTGTATAGTACTGTATAGCTCTGTTTAGTCCTGTGTTAAAATGAAAATCTTCAAAAATAGGGAAAGTGATTGCTGAATCTTTTTAAATGGATTATTATGTCTTAATCTGGCGCAATTATAACCATTGTTTGTTCTTTCACTCTTCCTTTTAGATGCTATAACTGTGGTGGCCTTGATCATCATGCTAAAGAATGCAATCTACCTCCTCAACCAAAAAAGTGCCATTACTGTCAAAGCATAACGCACATGGTAGCTAACTGCCCACACAAAATAGTTCCACAGCATCCAACAACTTCTCAGGGAAGATATGAAGCAGAACCACAGTCGTCAACTTCATCTTTTCAGAGAGAAGGGGGAGGGGCAATTGGCTATTCATCTCCGTCTTATTCTCAGGAGGGAAGATCAGAGCTCTCAGAACGTTCAAGCAGGTCGCCACAAGAAGCATCCTTAAGTAAGATATCTACATCGCCTGAGGAACAAAGCAGAAAGGGGCCTTCTGTTCAAAAAAGAAAAAAAACTTAAGGCTTTGTCCTGGTGTTTCCCTTTAACTTCACCCATTCTGGGAAGTTCTACCTCATACAAGTACAGGGGAAGTCATTTCATTTATTGCAACTGACCAGGAATTCTAACTACTGTTATGGAACTGTGAATTTAAGAAAAATCATGAAACGGACAAATCACTCCAAGCAAGTTTGAAATGCAGGGTGTTTTTTTTTTTTTTTTAAGTCTTTTGTGTCTTCATATTTGTGTAACGTTTTTGCCTTTAATGCATATCACAGTATAATTTGAAGGAAAAGGCATCTTAGATATAATTGTGTGTGTCTGTATATGCATACATATAAAATAAAGGTGCACACACCAGGCTCCCTTAATGGCAATTCTTAGTAATACAATAGAAAAAATCAGAACATTGAATAAAGCAAAATAGAGAGTCCGTTATAAAGGCTTGTTTAACATTTCCACTGGGATAGGTAGACTTAAGAAGCAAGAATATCACTGACTGTCCACCATAACAAGGCCCCATATACACACAAACAAGTTTCAACTACAGCTTAGATATCCAGGTTTTTGTAAGAGTGGAAACTAGATATCTAGGAGCAGTTCGTGTTTTTGTTACTAATATATATATATATATATATATATATATATATATATATATATATATACACACACACATACACGCACACACTTACACAGTTATCCTCATCCTCAATATCAAAGAGTATGAAGCAATATATTCGTTGTTCTTAATTTTTTACTTTTTTGTTAAACACCCCTGCTGTTTTTTTTTTTTTTTTTTTCATTTTTACTGTCAATGTTCTTGTGTAGACAAAGTTTGTAAGATTGGTGGACTTTTCACCTTCTCCATCCATCCTTCCTAAACAGGAGGGAATTTTTCCTGACCTTTTTGATCCATTGGAGTTGTAACTGACTCCCCACCAAAGCAATATTTTGAGCCAGATATGCTTTAGGTGTCCTTAAACATTATCTTCACATGTAAAAAGATCAACAAGAGACAATGAATGATTATTTTCTGTGATGTTGTATGATGTCCTGTATTAATTATGTGTACTAGATGAAGACAATGCAAAAAGCATCGCAGTTGTATCTTAATCACACATTGGCATAGTTTTGTTGTTTACGGTAAACAATGAATCTTGGCAGTGGCAGCAGCACAATTTTCATATATGTTACTTCACTTAATATAAACAGGGTCTTTGGGGGCCATTTAGGTCTAATTACATCCATGAAATTGCTATGGAGAAGCAAATTAATTATACACAGAATACCATATATGCGTTGCACATCTAGAGTTTTAACATTTACAGGCTTGCCATGCAATGGATCTAGTGTAACAGTTTTGTTTTTCTGAACAAACAAGGAAGCATAACTAAGATAAACCACTGATTGTAAATAACTTTAGTCAGCTGGTGCCCACATTTTGTCCTGGGTATGTAAATTGCTAAATTGACTACTAGGACACAACTCTTTTCAACGTTTCTTAGAGGCATGTTTTTATTTTTTGTTTTTAACTCTTCCAGAAAAAAGTAGTTTTAAAATTATCTGCCCTACTAGACAGTGGAGTCAACTATCCGATGTATAGAACTACTGAACTAAATGCAGGGCCCATATACATATTGCAGAACAATCCATCTCTTAACTGGTGGAAGAAGGGGTTGTCCTTTTTTAATATACATTCATGGGCTTTTATTATAAGCAAGCCAATCCCTGGCCCTGCCTGCATTCAAATGCTGCATCTTTGATGAGCAATAGGCAAGCAACAATCCTTGTTTGTGTTTGTATTTGCAGAAAGGACAGATGTTTCTTGCTGATCATCATAGAACTGCAGAGCAAAGGCAGTGAAATGTAGGTGCCAAAGGGACAGTCCCATTTTCCTTAAGTGATAGATTGTCATTTAGGTAGTGGAATAACACTTGTGCAATATTTAGAAAGGATCCATGCAGAGCCAGTTCAGCAAGTATTTGTGAGTTTACCAACCCCAACTGTCAGACATAGGCTGTTTTCTATTGAACACCTTAGTCTGTGTCTAATTTACTCAAAAATTAGTCCCAGAAGAGTGGTCACCATACAGTGACTGCAGCTCGTTTCTGGTAAAGTCACTCCAACAAATGGAAACCAGAATAACTTAAGGGTCTGGTTTACGAACATCAGTGCAGTAACCAAGAAGAGCCACTAATTAGTATTTTGCAACTTTAAAATGAAAGCAACTGGGCCGTTTCACTTGTGCAAGCCAGCATATATAAAATGATGTCACTAGCAATAATAGCCACAGTGCAGTTTTGCCAAGGCCAGTAGACAATGTGTGGCCACAGAATGGCTTGCTGGAAAATAATGTCTTTACAGACTGAGCATTGTAGATGTAATAATAATCAAGTGGCAGCTTCGGCCACTAAACGGTAAAGGAACACTACTGGGTCTATTTATCATGCTGTGTAAAAATTGGAAACGTTACCGGTGATGTTACTCATAGCAACCAATCAGATCTTTGCTTTTGTTTTCTGTTGAAATCTAATTGCGGATTGGTTGTTTTGGGCAATATCACCAGTAATGCTTCACTCTACTTTTTACATAGCATGATAAATAGGCCCCTACATGTCAGTGCTCCTAGACCACTGTTAGAAAATCCCTATTCTGCAAAATGTATAACATACTGGAGTTTGGTATAGGTTACGTTTTTGGCTATACAGGTATTGGGTCTATTATCTGGAATACTAGGGACCTGGAGTTAAGGTAGTAAAATGTTTTTCTGTACTTTGAATCATCAACCTTAAGTCTGCTAAAAACATTAAATATATCCAATGGGATTGTTTTGCCACTGATATAGATTTTTGTTGCTTAGATGCCACCAAGTGCAAGGCACTTTTCATTTCAAGAACAAGGCAGCTTATTTAAAAAATTTAAATGGACTCTGTTGGATGGCCTTTCTGTAATTCAGAGCTATCTGGAAATTGGGTTTCTGGTAAGAGATCCCATACCTGTATTACTAAAAGGAAATACATGGTTTTAAAGTTGTATCTGAGGGAGAGCAATATTTATGTCTTCCTGATGTAATTTAGAACAGTATGATAAACTTTTGCAACTTCTGGTTACTAAATCCAATGTATCTGTGTATCTACTATCCTTTATCAAAAGATCTGAAAGAAAGTGCAGACCTAGTCTTGAATTACTGAAATATCTTTAGCAAAGAATCAAAATCTCATAATATTTGATGTAGATTATTAAACTGTGATCTCCATTTTACTTTACTGGAACCAATAACACGGAACCCCCAAAATCACAGTTTCAACAGCTGTCTTTGTACAGTATATCTAAGCACATATTTTGCCTATTGTAAAAGGGCAGTAACATTGTTGATGCCAGCTGAATGTTCACTGTTCTCTTCCTACATAATAATACAGTATTTTTCTTTTAATCTAAGATATCAACATTTTAATCAAAGGATATCAACATATGGTCCTGAATAGTACTGTGGTGTTTCACATTGATGTATCTAGGATAATGGTTAGTTGAGTAGAAAATGCATCTCCTCACCAATAGTCTTGTGATTTTTCAGATGTATAGTAGACCTGAAAAATTACCCAGGAGACTTGTGTTTAATGTGTCATGGAGAATTGTTTTTTTCATTCTCTGTTTAAGATTGCTGCCATTTAAAAAATGATTTAACAAAGATGGACCAGTAATTGCAGTATTAGAAATCGTGATCAGTTTAGTATCGCTGCTGTTGCTTACAAAGGTTATCTGTTTCTACCAGGCACAAATCAAGTCTCTACACTTGAATTTCATTACTGTATGATGCAATGTTTGACTTTTGACGATATTGAATGTGATGTAACAATTTTGAATACTTCCTTGCCTTAAGTAAGGAAAAGCTATCATATTTAAGTTACGTAGACGAATCAAAGTGACATTGTATAACCTGGCAAATTGATGTAAGTGACTGTGACTATGTAGTATGGTCCTATTGCTCTGGTGCTAGAGGTTATGCACTACACAAAGGAACAAAATAGTTGTGAAAGATCACTTTGAATTTTTAAACCAAAGTTTCCTCATTTTCTACAAATAGAGTTTTTAGGGTCTTTTTTTTTTCTAAATGGACATTCCCTGTTTACATAGATATGGTTCAGAGCCCCAGACCATCTAAAATTTCTAGGCTCTTCCACACCCCTTTTTAGGGATGCTGTACATATATTCACCATAAGCATTTCTCCAGATATGGCCAGAACTACAAGGAGCACATATCAAACCTATGTTAAATCTAGGTTTTATTTTTGTATACGAAAATATTATCACAGTTTCAGAACATACTCAGGACAAAGAACTTTGCTCAGGGAATATACCATGTAATAATGTTTTTTCCATTACTGAATCGTCTACAGGCCTATTCTATCAGAACAAACCAAATAGATGTAGACTTTTATATCTTGTGTATTAAGTGTTATGTACTGGCATTAGTAACTACCTCTCAAATTCAACATAAACCCATAATTCTGATAATCAGATTCATATTTTTTGTGTATGTGTGTGTATTTCATGTTATTTGTAAAACTGTGTTCATATTTGGATTACTTATGTGAATACTTGTGAGCTCTGTTTTCGTTTTCACAATGTTTACGTAGGTATTTTTTGTTATTTTATTCTGTTTACAGCAAAAGGCTACCTCATTTTACCATATTACATTTTATGCTGCTTCAACCTTTTAGGTTAATTTCATGTCAATGGTACATCTTTTATTTTTCTCTTCCTTACATTATGAATATCTTTTTGAAATAAAATGTATTTGCCAAAAATGCTTAAAATCAATGCATGTGGAATTGGCCATAGGAAACTACTGCCAACATGTTACATCTAAAAGTATTCAAGGTTTCAGTTCAAAAACAAAAAGCTGAAAGCCACAGTTATGTATAATTGGCTTTTATAATTTACTCCGTTCTCCCACTGAACTGATTTGCAAAGTTCTCTGATGTTGATGACATCTAAAGTTTCTGAGCTTTGATACAAAGTGGGAATGAACATTTGGCTGGTATGCAGTTGTAAGTATACCTGAATATTTTCTGCATACCAAAATGATGACAAATCAGTTGTAAATGGTTATATTATGTCTAAGAAAAAGTTGAGAGTTCAAAGTTTTGTTATTAAAAAGAGCCTTGGTGGCAGAATCATTGCAAGGGTAGCTTCATTTATATTTTGAATATTAACATGCAATATGGCATGTTTATCATGTGTTCTTACCCTTGGCTTTCTAGGAGAATTTCAATGCATTGCTTCTGAGTACTGTGCATTTGTAAGCCTTATGGTGTATTTGAATATGGCTTCTACTGCATGTATCTCTGTAGAGATGGCATTAGCAGCTAAGGACAATGTGTGCTCAAAATTTAATTGAAAGCACATCCATAAAATGTTTCTAAACATATTATTAGTTTGGAGTGTTTAATAGATTTTTTTTTTTTCAATATTCATTTTGAGATTTAAATCTCATCAAATTTTGATTATTGTTTTAATTATCCAGTCCTAGAAACTAATATTCCCTTGATTTATTTTTCCTTTTAAGGTAGCATCCTAATAAGTTTTTTGTTATTATGCAGCAAATAACATTCTTTATTAAAAAAAAAAAATAAGACCTGAGGGATCTCAAGAAGTCTTAAGTAATTTAAGTTAATTTATCTCCTGTAAGAAATGTTTATCATAAAAAGTTATATATGTGGAAATTACCCTTTTATAAAATCGGGGTTGGGGCATAAATTATGTGCATGTGCACTGGGTTGATGTGTTGATGTCTATATGAACAAGACATAGATTAGAAAAAGCAGACCTTTAGATATATTGCATCTTTCCTCTTTTGCTGAATAGCAATAGGTTGGTCTATGAAGTTGAACAATATTATTGTGTTGTCACTATTACATAGTGACAAAAATGTTTTTTCATCAAGTGTCCGCATACAGTGCTAGATTGTTTCCCTGCCCAATAAAGTACACTAGCAATTACTTAAAAATAATAACTAATGTGTACTAGGGGAATTTTTTCCTCCAGCATCTATTTCAAAAGCAGGAGAATTTTTTTTGGTGTTCAGTAAGAACAATTAAGTAGAAGATGTTTATAGATTCAGCAATACCCAATTAAATATAAATATATTGATTAAACAATCTTCCCTTTTTAAAAACCTCGGCTTGAAACCTTCAATGTTCTTTAACTTTATTCTTCCTACTCTCTAGATCAGAAAACTTTGGTTAATGGTACTCTGTAGCTCATATTCAGTAATAGCTCTATGGGTATCTGAATTCTGTTTTGTAATAGTGTGCTATGTTACTGATAATTTACTCTTGATTATTCCTTCTATTGGCAAGATCAACAAAGTGTTACAACCTAAACATAAATATAAAGCGCTGTGTACAAGTTTAGCGCTTTTGTAACAAATGATGACCACCTATTGAATAAACTTAAGTAAAATTTGACTAGAGAACCTCATTGTGCTTTAATTAGCCTGATTTGAAGTTAAAATAACCACAATCGAGACCAAAGTAAACACTGATTTTCCCTATATATATTATATAGTATGCCTTATATAGTTTCAAAGTTAACTTTTGTAGAATATCCTCCCCATTTTTATTATAACACGTTTACATGATTATAAAACATTGCTTGAATTGTATGTACTCTTTGTGTAAAAAAAAAAAGTGGAAAACAGTCAATTGAAGTTATATGGGTCACATTGCCTGTTTACTGTCTTCTTGATGGACTAAAGCACTGATTGCCTTTCTTTATATCATGTATTTTATAATTTCATTTCATGCCTTATGTCTTTTTATATCTGTCAATCATGAATATTGTGAGGTTTTAAAGGAATTACTTGATTAAAAACAAATAAAACATTTAACTTTGGCATTTAAATGGTTTAAATGGTATTCTTTTTAATACTATAATGAACGAATTATTCTTCCAAACAGCACGGCAAGTGTGTCAGTTTACAAATATATGCTCTTGTTTCTTTGCTGGGTTGGGTCACCTAAATGTCCATCTCAGTTGACATAGCTGCATGCTCAGCAAATTGCCACCATGGAACACATGGAGGTAGGAGGTAGGATGAGAACCATCTTATTTAGCTTAGACAGCAAATAGTCTGGATCAACATTGTCTAGCTCAATATAGTGCCAATCTTTCCACTTCCATTGCACTTTTTTTTCCATCCGTTTCACTAGGTTTCATTAAACCAAACTTAAAGTTCAAGATCCAAATAACTGTTCCTGAAGTATCCGCTAAAGACCCAAGAACATATAGACGTAAAGGAATTATATAATGATTTTCATTGTATAGTTTATATTACTACATTACACTGTACATTTCAAGTAATTCATTCTACCATTTCAAATTTTATTCTTGAACCAAGAAACCTATTTTTTCTTTGCTGCAATATTGGTGTGTAGGCAGCCATCTCAGGTCATTGTGCCTGGACATGTGCTTTCAGAAAGAGCCAGCACATTACAATAGAACTGCTTTCAGATAAGCTATTGTTTCTCCTACTCCGTGTAACTGAAGGAGTCATAACTTGGGTTAGTCTGACATGGATTTTTACTATTAAGTATTGTTCTCATATCTACTACTAGGTGGGGCATGGAAGCAATGCAGTTGTCGGGGAGCTGTTATCAGATTATCTACCAATTGTTCTGTTGATAGGCTGCTGTGGGGGGGAAGGAAGGGTGGTGATATCACTTCAACTTGCAGTAAAGTGACTGAAGTTTATCAGAACACAAGTCACATTGCTGAGAGAACCTGGGAAAATAACATGTTTGGACCCCAAGTCAGATTTCAAAAGTTTGCTCTAATGAAAAAAAAAATGAAATGTTGGATTCTGCTGGTGGAGAGCTATTAACTGATGATTTTTTTAAAAAACAAAACATTTACCCATGACAGAAAACCTTTAAAAAAAAATGTAAATGTTAACAATGCAGTCTTTCTTACATATGTGTTCCACTGTATTTACTTGACCCCATCCCTAGAAGTGTAGCGTGGCCTAGTTAATAAACCAGTTCAGATATTTAAGTTGCAATATCAATATCTTGATTTCTGACTGGAAGAGAGAGAAAGAGGGAGAAAATCTGAATCAGATCCTTAAAGGGATCCTGTCATCAGAAAACATGTTTTTTTCAAAACACATCAGTTAATAGTGCTACTCCAGCAGACTTCTGCACTGAAATCCGTTTCTCAAAAGAGCAAACAGATTTTTTTATATTCAATTTTGAAATCTGACATGGGGCTAGACATTTTGTCAATTTCCCAGCTGCCCCATGTCATGTGACTTGTGCCTGCAGTTTAGGAGAGAAATGCTTTCTGGCAGGCTGCTGTTTTTCCTTCTCAATGTAACTGAATGTGTCTCAGTGGGACATGGGTTTTTAATATTGAGTGTTGTTCTTAGATCTACCAGGCAGTGGTTATCTTGTGTTAGGGAGCTGTTATCTGGTTACCTTCCCATTGTTCTTTTGTTTGGCTGCTGAGGGGGAAAGAGAGGGGGTGATATCACTCCAACTTGCAGTATAGCAGTAAAGAGTGATTAAAGTTTATCAGAGCACAAGTCACATGACTTGGGGCAGCTGGGAAATTGACAATATGTCTAGCCCCATGTCAGATTTCAAAATTGAATATAAAAAACCTGTTTGCTCTTTTGAGAAATGGATTTCAGTGTAGAATTTTGCTGGAGCAGCACTATTAACTGATTCATTTTGAAAAAAAAAAATTTCCCCATGACAGTATCCCTTTAACAAATATACAGTATATAGTAGCATTAAGCCTGAATCAACTGACATTTCAACCTTTAAAGGGAACCATTATGAAAACAAGTAGGTTTCAATGGTTTTTATTAGCAGTTTTCAAGCAATCAATTATAAAGAGGAATTCAATACTTCAATTACTTTAGACATGCCACTACTGGACACTACTATACATATAATGAAGAGCATATGAAGAGTCACTACTGGCTACTCTATAACATAAAACGGCACTGTCCTACATTATGGGATCAACCACAGCAATGGTACATAAGGGTTATTTTAGCAATTTCTCATATTTTAACTGGTGATTAATGCTTTAGAATAACTTTTGTTAAACCTGTTTAAGTAAAACTGTGGACCTTGTTCAACACTTAGATATACTGGATATACTATTTCCATTGTAAGGGATAAAACTGAATTGTAGGCTTGTACAGTGTATATATTAACATGTAGGTGTTGAATTGTAGTGGTAAACAACACTTGTTCAGAAAGACATATATCAAATGCAGTGTGTTGTAAGTCTGTGCCGAGGGCCTGTCCTGTATTTTTATTTTCAGCACATAAGAGAGAAACTGAAATGTATTTTGTTGATGACTGTAAGGAGGTGTACGTTACAAGTGTATTAGAGGGCATAATAGACAGCAGGGGATCTTTTTTCCCCATGAAAAGGATCAACTCATCAGAGGCCACCCCTTCAGACTAGAGGAAAAGAGCTTTCATTTGAAGCAACGTAGGTGGTTCTTCACAGTCAGGACAGTGAGGTTGTGGAATACACTGCCGGGTGATGTTGTGATGACTGATTCTGTTAATGCCTTTAAGAGTGGCTTGGATGATTTCTTGGACACGCATTATATAACTTCTTCACAGCTTACAGACAGCATGCAGGAACTACATAACCCACAATGCATTCCACTGTGATATTTTGTTCCTCATTGAAATCACATGTGCAGGGAATTGTGGGGTTTGAAGGATGCAGTCTAAGGACAGCTGGCTGTTGATACATAGTAATGGTAGTCAGCCAGCTCAGCAAAGTAGTCAGCCAGCTCAGCATGAGAGCAGGGCGCTAGGCTCCTGGAACTGTCAGAAACCATTAAATATAATGAAAAGTCTGCATATTTTTAAATTGATGTATATTGCAAAGTTGCTTGAAATTGTTTACTTTTCAAAAAGCTTAAGTTACCGGTATGTTTTTGTGGCGTTCCCCTTTAAGAATACAGGTTGGACACTCCTGCAAACTCCTGTTTGATGAAGGGTTTTACCCAGTGTCTACAGATCCATGGGGAAGAATTAGATCTGTAGATACACCAAACCTTACTGCATGTGGGGTACATTTCCTAAAAACACATGTATCAAGCACAAATGTATCTAACTCTTTAATATAGTCAAAGCACTACTATTTTCTTCATAGTGAAAATGACAGCAGGTATTTTTCTTTCTATTAAGTGTATTAAAAAAACATTTGAACTGGAAGAGAAATCTTTATACTGTACTTTAATAAACAAGTTTAAAACATCCCTTCTTATTTAACCCTAAAGAAAACTGGAAATTGGCTTCATGTTACAGTGCTAGGAGGAGACTTGTGGAACCAGATACACTAATTGCAGGCATCTGTTTCAATTTCTCTAGATCTCATTGGTGTCATTTTGTATTCTAGTTATTTAATTTTTTTAAAAGTCCAAGGCCAATAAAGTTATCTCTACCATATAAGCAGTTCTCTTATGAAAACTGCTAATAAAAACCATTGAAACCTACTTGAAATAGTAAATGGAACATTTCAGGTTCCAGGAGTCTGAAGAAAAAAAAGACAGAATAAATCAAACCACAAAGAAAAGCCATATCATGGTAGTTTGTTAAAAGCAATTTCACCTAATTCCACCATTTCCTTCATCTCATGAAAGTCTTAATGATTTAGTTGAACGTTCCCCATTTCTGTTGAATAGAATCTCTGGAGCAGGGGAAATCAAAGAATGGGCACTTCACTTCTGATTAGTAATAACTCATATTTGTGGATACTGTGAACTACTTAAAGTGCTAACTAGTTTTTATTGCACTCGTATTAGGATGTAACTGAAGTATTGTTCTCATTAGTGGTTGTGTAAAGTGCTTCTCTTCCTAATTAAAATCCTTACAGAAGTTCATGTCAAGGTCAATGTGAACAAAACCAAATGTGCGTTCTTACTTTGGTCTATTGTAAACATATCCCCTTCTTTCAGAACTTCTGCAAATCTACAAAACAATATACATCACCTACCAAATCTGGCTAAATAGGCCTTCTAAAATGGTTTAAAACCAAACCTAGAGTTCGACCCTTGATAAATCTGCCCCTAAGTGTATAAACCATGAAAAACACCAATACAAAAGGTTGCCGTCTAAAAGTTAGTGAGGTCACATAGAAGTCAGCTGGGGCTGTTCTTTATCAATTGTAAAATCTTTCTCTGCTTTGAGCTTTTAGAGGGATTTCAGTGTTTTTTCAATCTACAATCACATGATAATTCTTAAAAATATAAGTATTTCAACATTATTGTTTGGACTGGTTCTGTGTTTTTATTCGTTTTATTCGTTTTTTTAAGTGACTAACGCTGTTACGTTTTTTGCCAACGTGAGGTCATTTCGGTACTTTGCCGATTTACTAATGGGTGCAGGCGTAACATCGCTAGCGAAAGAGACTGATGCTGGCGCTCATTCGCACTCAATCGCCAGACGAAGTTGCGCTCTGGCGAAGGGACGTAACTGCGCAAATTCACTAAGATGTGGATTTTAATGAACATTACCTCTTGCACCAGACTTGCCTTCGCCCCCTCAGAACAGGCGAAGTGCAATAGAGTAGATAGGAGTTCCTCAAATTTTAGTTGAAAAAGCCCCAAAAAACGCTAGTGTCTTTTCCTTTTTTCAGGGTGATAGGCTGCAAAAGAGCATACAAATTTGGGGTAACCGGCTTCCCCCTACATTTCCTAACATATGGCACATAAACTATACACTGGGTTCATGTGTAGGGCATTATAACAACTCTATTTTATTGTATTAAGCTTCCCTTGTGTAATGTAATGAAATGTATTTGCTGCCATATATACGTCCATTCAATTTTAACTTCCCGCTATATGCAAATTAGCCAACGCTAGCGCAACTTCGGTCTGCTTGCCGAATTAATGCTAGCGTAACTTTGCCAGCATTCGGCACCCTGGACTTCGCATGTTAGTGAATTAGCGTTGTCTGAGCGAATTTTCGCCTGGCGAAGTGTTGCACTGCCTGTTAAGCCGTCGCTGGCGAATTTTTGCCGCTTAGTAAATTTGCCCCATAGTCTATTGAGGCGTTATGAGGGGCTGCTTGAGGAAGACAGGCAGTAGGCTGTATTACAAGTTGCAAAAAAGTCACTGTCATAACAGGTTGATAAATGAAGAGTGCTTTAAAGGAAAACTATACCCCCAAAATGAATACTTAAGCAACAGATAGTTTATATCAAATTGAATGACATATTAAAGAATCTTACCAAACTGGAATATATATTTACATAAATATTGCCCTTTTACATCTCTTGCCTTGAACCACCATTTCGTGACTCTATCTGTGCTGCCTCAGAGATCACCTGACCAGAAATACTACAACACTAACTGTAACAGGAAGAAGTGAGGAAGCAAAAGACAGAACTCTGTCTGTTAGTTGGCTCATGTGACCTTACATGTGGTTTGTATGTGTGCACAGTGAATCTTACGATCTCAGGGGGCGGCCCTTATTTTTTAAAATGGCAATTTTCTATTTATGATTACCCAATGGCACATACTACTAAAAAAGTATATTATTATGATAATGGTTCATTTACATGAAGCAGGGTTTTACACATGAGCTGTTTTACTCAGTATCTTTTAATAGAGACCTACATTGTTTGGGAGGTATAGTTTTCCTTTAAATCAGGAATTCTGCCAAGCCCACAGACCATTAGCTGACACAGTGCTGTCTACAATTCACAAGCAAAATGTGATTACCTATATGTGACTACCTCTAATCCACAGACTGGGTTCATTTCATTTGACTTCACTGTACTCTTAGGGGCAGACTAAGCACTGCCATGTAAAAATGGCACAATTATTTATGTGCTTTTTCTTTGAGCAACGTCCGCAGGAATGTACTTACAGAGGTCTGAAGCAGTGCCATTTTTTCGGCAAATTTCATTTTACACAGCATAATAAATAGGCCTCCTAATGCCACCTTGGAGAAAAATTATTATTGCTCATTTCTGTAGTTTCTACAATAGTTACTACTCAGTAAAAAATACAGCACATTCCTGATTACATTTTTTTCCTGCTGTGGAACAATTGAACTTAAAATATCGGATTATATTTCAATGGAGTGCCCTTGAGCCCTAACACCCCATAGAGCACAATGATGTTTCATTGCTCAGAGCAGCTGAACACATTCTGCCAATCTGACACATTCATCAGTTTTTATAAAAGGTTCAATTCAATGAATTTGACCTGAACAGTCAGGAAAGTTTATAAAATCATTGAAAACTCCTCATTTTTCGTTTCTGGGCCAAAGCTATCTTCTATAATATATAATAATTAATAACTCCATAAGTGTTTTATTCTTAGCACTAATAGTACGTTGAGTACCAAGTGCATACTGCTTACAAAATGGCTCATAGTGTTACACCGCTAACTGCAGCTCTTGACTTATGATCCTTTACTTAACTCATGCAGGATGTTTCTGTGTTATTACCCTGAGTTCAACAGTCATGAGCAATTACCGGAGCCACTTCCTCATCCCATGCCTCACACAGACACTCAAGCATTCATTAAAATAGAACTTGATTTCCTGAAATATAACATCTCCATCAACAACAAAAAAAGTCTAAAAAAAGTAAATTAAAATAGCATGTCAGGGAAGTGTTTGGGAACATTGAAAATAAATTTTTTTTTTTTGCTTTTTGAGATCTCTCTGTGCTAAAATAGTTACAGAAAGAAAACAAACATTCATCTTCATTGTCATCTTCATCAAACAAGGACCATTTTATTACTCGATCTATAGACAACTCACTTTTCTGTCCTACTAAAGAAAAAATCTAATGTATAAAAATTGTTTGTTTTCATAAGTCATAAACATAGATCAGACAAGAATTAAAGCAAATAAGCACAATGTGTGGGAGTCATATATTGTTGCCATATCAAATCAGTTACTGAAACTGATGATACTGTAGGCTATACTTCAAGCCACACAGCTGTATACTAAACAAGTATAGCATACTCAAATGGTATGACACACAACACATTATAACAAGTTTCACTCCATAATATAAAGAATAAAGAAAACAATAAAAAAAAAGTTTCTTCTAATGAACACAAGTGAAAAATCAAGTATTTAGAAAAAAAATGTCCAAGGTAAGACAAACATATGTCGTTTTTGCAAGAAGCAGGGCTTTATATAGGTACAAGATTTCTTATCCTGAATTACAGAAAGGCCATCTCCCACAGACTGAAAATAATTAAACATTTTAAAAATTACCTCTTCTCTGTAATTATAATAATAAAACAGTAGGTTGTACCTCCCAACTAAATCCCAGCTAAGATATTATTAATTAGTATTAATTAGTATTTTTTACTGTTACCCTAACTTTTACAGGAAACCCCAGCTTTTATGTACTCTCATTTTTTATTTTCCCGGATTTTACAAGGTTTTGTTCTGGTTTCCTGAAAAAGTGGAATTGGGGTTTGACTGTATATGTTTATAGGCAAACAGATTTTTTTTTATTTTAGACGAGAGGAGAAGAGATACATAAGGTAGAATAATTACTTGTTTTTAGGCATTTTTTTAATATAAAATATTGATATATTTATATCTAAAAATCCTTTAGAAGGGAAGTCTGGGTATGAGTTGCTGTGCCCCACCTCAAAAAAAATCTTTGGTCACTATTTATAATTCACCGGTAGCATGCAGAAATAGGTGCATTAATACTCAAAGCAGAGTACTGTATCAGAAAGCTTATATAAAGAAATTAAAGGTTCTAGAGAGGCTAAGGGATGGTAAAGGGTCTTGTGCGTAGCAAAACTCCAATCAGAAACTTTTGGGCCCTGCACTGAAAGGCAACTCCCAACTGTCCAGTTTTTTGCAGGATAGTCCTGATTTTGACAGCTCAGCCTGCAGTCCAAGATTTTTATAAAAATGTCCAGAGTTTCTCTTTGATCATCTGCAACGCCAGAAAAAGATTCAAAGTTTCTGGAACTTAATTCGATACAAAGCTTTTGCCAGAGAGCCCCAGAATACTCAGCACCTGCACCTAGATACAATTGCAACTAAAAAGATAAGCAGGTCTCTTGGGGGAACTGTGACTCTCAGCTTAAAGGAAAATTTCACCTTTATTAGCAAAACTGTTATACCACAAAAAACATGGCCCTTAAAACCCCATATATGTGTTCAAACTTTCCATAACCTGCCAAGTTTTGTAAAATGGACATGGTATTTAGGGGATGTGGACAAAAAATTGGCACGCTAATTGCAGCAGATCTTTCTGTCCCTCCTCGGTAACTGAAAAGTTCATGCAGGAGATGCTCATATAATTCCATAAATAGATGCCAATATAAATAAATATTATTTTACAATAATAAGTAGTTAATAGAAGTAGTTAAAGTGATTAATGTGCTAATAAATCAGTTGGTTCTTTGGTGGAGAGTGTAATTTCCCCCTGTCACACGGAAGTTCCTTAAGCTTCTACATAAGTTCTGTAAGTTTTTAGGGAAGTCAGGGCAGTTTTTTTACATAAATTGTGTAGTCCCCTTTTGCTTTTTCTGGGCCCAGGACAACAGTCTACCCTCTCCCCCACCCCATGGCAGCCTTA
Source organism: Xenopus laevis (assembly GCF_017654675.1). NCBI lineage: Eukaryota > Metazoa > Chordata > Amphibia > Anura > Pipidae > Xenopus > Xenopus laevis. The sequence continues at coordinate 83,734,378 of NC_054379.1, forward strand.
GTGTCCCCTGGTGGAATTTATTGGTAAGAGATGCTGAGCAGACAGGTGGAGGGGACTCTAAGGCTGAGGGCACACACAGCATTGGCTCCTTTGCTTTCAGCCTTGTTTTCTTCTTTTTTTTTTTGCAGCCTGAGAGAAATGGATCTGAAAAACAGGCATTTTCAGGCCGAGCTCTACTCTGTACGCCTGCATGCAACAACAACAAAAAAAAAGCTGCACTTTTCAGTGCAAATCAATGGACCTGTGATCCACTTCTCACAGCCTGCAAAAAAAAACAAGACAATACAAGGCTTAAAAACAGTGGAGCCAATCTATGTGCCCTGGCTCTACCACAGGTCAGAGGTGAGTTAATACAAAGTCAAGGGCCATGATGGTAGTTGTATATTATAGGGACCTTTAGTCCCATATGTAAGAAAAGGGACTTATAGCAACCAATATAGCATTTAATGAACACCTGTTAAAAACAATCTGCTATTCGGTTTGTAAGAGAAGAAACAGGTTGTATGTTTCCCCTGGATTTCTGTCATATGTGTGGTAATTTCAGCAAATGCAGTGGAAAAAAAGAAAGTGTTTTATAGTCAAAGCTGGTTTACAGAGTCCCTGGAGTCAATGGGCAAAAGTGGGTGAGTCCTCCATTCCATTAGGTCGCTCCACGTGAATTGTGTTCCCAGGCAGGTAACTGCAACAACTGTGCAGGGGTTGTTTCCCTAAAAATGGAGCTGGGTTTTTCCAGTGTGCAGTCGGAATAGGGATCAAGAGAAAGCAAGGCTTGACAGTAAGGTCCAAGCAAGCTTGCTCACTATACAGTTTTTGCTGTGATTTACACAGGGCAACAGCGAGGTAGATAACTGTACAATCTACTGACTTGACCAGCCACAATTTATACCAATTATATATCAATTACCCTCATCCTGTTTGGTGACTCCACTGCATCTTTTGATATGTATGTTTATCCGAATCCATTTACCATTACCATGTATGTCTATTTGGCATGTGTTTGTCTCTTTGATATGTGTGCCCCTTTGATACGTGTGTTTATCTTGTTTACCCTGTTCCCCCTAATATGTGTGGTGCCTCAGTGACGTGCTTTTCTGTGTGTGCCTCTGTGAATTGGATTCTATCTACCTTTTGATTTTCTGTATTGCACCCTAAGGGGGAAATTTACTAAAGGGCGAATTTTTGCCTTGGAAGGCTTTGCCACACACAGACGTTAATTTGCATCGCATATGATTCCTCAAAATGCGAAGTTACAGCTTGGCAGACGAACGCTGAAGTGTCGCCAGCGAAAATTTGTTAGTGTGAGAATTTCAAGGCGAACTTTCGCTAGTGTTAATTTCTGCCTAGAAAACTTTGTTAACACACTTATGATTAGGTCAATGAATAGAGTGGGTACATACAAGTCATATATATGTCTTTATTAGTGATGTTGGTAAAATTGCTTGAAGTGGCCACTTATTAAAAATGTCCAAAGAAGCAAAATAAAGACAAAAGAGATCATCTATTGTCCTAGACATGAGCCCTCCCTAAAACATATGTAGAACTTTAAAATATGAAACAACGCCATTGTTTTGTCTTTTTTTTTTTAATGACTATTCAACGTACAGGATATGATGTCATGACATAAAATTGAGGAGGATGTAGGAAAAGGGGTAACGTACTGGAAAATTTGCAATCTAGTGAATTTGCGGAGTAACTATCATTTGCCTGAGCAAAAATTCACTAGTGATGAGCTCTTTTACTAGCGAATTGTCTTCTACGCCTGTTCGGAAATTGGCGTTGCCCCTTCAGATTGTCTTTTTTCACTAGAGACGGCTTGCTTTTTAGTAAATTTGCTCCTAGGAGTTTAGTCACACCTGATAAATCTCCTCTCTTTTACTGAAATGCTTTCCAATGGGACATTGCAGCAATTATACGAAGTAGCCAAAAGTTACCTCTCCAGGAAACTTCGGACGAACTAACACTAGGTTATTTATAGGTAGGTAAGTGACAATACTAAAAGCAGACATACATATATTTGATAGTGGGCACTGGAAAAAGATTTTATATAGATTGGTCTATTTATAGCTTTTTAGAACATTCTTAATGGCAGAACCTCTATTGAACAGCAGTGCACTGATGATAGGAAACAGAAAAAAGCAAAAAATAAGGACATACTTGAGAACCATGGAAAACTGAGAAGGGGGGGGTCTGGGATGGGTTAAATAGTTCAGGAACTGAGAGAGAGAAGGCAGTAAGTCGTTCCTTAAAAAATAAACATGGCAGGCAGGGAAAGGAGCAAGGTGTGTGTAGGGTGAATAACAGAAGGAACTCGCTCACAGGCTCCTTTACCTTATTATCTAGCAACCAGCATAAGAAAACAAATAAATAAGGAAGGCAGTAAGGAGTAATACTTCCCCCCTCCCACCTGTAAATGTCAAAGCAAAGCAGAGAGCAAATTAAGGGAGGGTGGTGGGCGCTGGACAGCAGGCAGGAAGAAGCAAAGTGAAAGCAGTGGCTGCTCTGCGAACCATGTGACTTCTCTCCTCCTGACGTCACACACATGAGCCGATAGGGGAGGGGGAGGACACATCAAGATCCTCATGTCGCAGTGTGACTTGGCTTTGTAACGCAGAGTGGCTGCCCCCAAGCACTAATATGTAATACATCTGTGACTCTTTCCGGATGTTCAAATGCGCTTGTCTAGCAAATGACTACATTTCCCAGTAGCATCTAACTGTGTATGTCGGAAGTCACATGGCCCCAAACATCTGACAACAAGGTTGTGATGGATGAGTACCAAGATTGAGGTTCCCTAATGATCACGGACGCAGCTCAGTTCCAGCGAGAAGGAACGAGAAAGAGGCTCCGGCTCGGGGATGCAGCGTTGCTGCTTGGGACACTGACCTGCCCTAGTAACGATACACTTCCTTTCTCTACCTGTCAATCACGGACAGCCGGCACCTTCCCTGTTTTAGCGATCGCTTGTATGAAAGGAGCACCTTCACATCCGGGTGTCCCACTTACTGCTTAGGAACTGCTGAGCCTCTTCATCGCATTCTGAGGTGGAATATTGTTTCTTTGGGGGCTGAGCTCCCCTTAGGATGGAGAGAGCAATGGAGCAACTCAATCGCCTCACACGCTCCCTGCGCAGAGCCCGCACCGTGGAACTGCCTGAAGGTGATGATGTTTGTAATGCTGTTCCATCCGTTCCTGTCAGAATATTAAATGTTCATTTTAAATATACATTAGCAGCTTAGCACTGGGTGGAGTAACAAGAGAGCTTGTGGACACAGGAAGGGGAAGTGAATTGGTAGGAACATATAGTGTGGAGAGCACAGCCAGGAATAACGCTGACTTCTACCCTGCAGTCTGGCGTTCCTGTGTGCATTCTTCAAGTTCAACAACACCCTGCACTGGGTTATCACAATGTTAAAACTATTGGGCGAGGGGAAAGCTAGGAAAAGAGCAATAGACAAACAAATCTCTGAAGACACTCCGAATAGCTTTTGCTTTACTGGGTGTGGTAGAGAAGGTTGAAATCACATTATATGGTGGTGTTTATAGTGCAAAACTCTTCTGTGGAAGGAACACCAATGAGTCAGTGTGTTCTTGGCACAAAGCCTATTTACTATATAAGAAAAAAAAGTCATTCTAAGCAACTTCCTATTGTACATTCGTTAGAAATTATCCTTGGTCCTACTTTAATTGTTGCAATTTTTCTAGCAGTCCACTGTATTTGTACAACCCGTTTGGTTCTATTATTCTGAAACAATGTAGCAGATGTTCGTCCTACATTGCGTCTGTTAATCTGCAGTCAGAAACCAGTAGATCATAGAAGACAAAGTGAAAGATACTTCTTTCTATAGCAGGTACATTCACAAATCATTTTAATATTAACGAGATGTTTTATAAGCAATTAGGAGTGTCTTCAGAGATTTGTTTGTCTATTACACATTGCCTAGCTCTCCCCTTGCCCAATAGTTTTCACATTGTGTAAAGTGCAGGGTGTTGCGTTTATTGCCAATATGCTTAGAAATGCATTTTCTTCCGTTCCTTTTAAAAGAAGAAATCTACAGATATAAATTACTGAACCAGCACTAAGTTCAGGAATAAAACAATAAATCCAGCAGCACTCCGATATGTGATTCAATTGTTTATGCGTGCCATTAGCAAAGCAACGTTTCCTTAAAGGGCTGGAATAGCCCGAAACATTGCTTTGTTAATGGCACGAATAAACAATTGAATCACATATCGGAGTGCTGCTGGATTTATTGTTTTACTGTGGATGTATTCCTTGGCAGAGAGGAACACAGCTGTGTACCCAACGCTTCAAAAGGCAACTCCGTGTAAGTGTGGCACCATTACTGATTTGACTATAAGTTCAGGAATAAAGTGACAGACAATTGAACAAAACAGATAACATGTTTGTAGACATCTGGAATAAAGTCTGCTAAATCAATATATGGAATTAAAAAAGCCTGAGACATGCATTATAATGTTTTTAAAATGTATATTATTTAGGGCTATGGCACACTAGCCCCCAAGTGTAATACAAGGCACTAAGTTTGCCCAGGAGCAGTAACCAGTAGCCAGTAGCAACCAATAAGAGGTTTGTTGTTAAACATGTGACCAGGAAATTCTACCTGCTGATATAGGATACTGCCCCATGGCAAACTTTGTGCCTTTAATTACACAACCCCATATGAGTTTAGTCCTCTTTGATAAATCACCTCTTCCACTGAAATTAATCTCCTGCAAATGCTTTCCCAACGGGACGTTGCAGCAATTTTCTGAAGTAGCCAAAAGTTACTTAACAAGGAAACTTCAGGCGATTTTGCCACGTATGTTTCCCCATCAGCAATTTGTATGTTAGCCGACGGGACAGATACTTGTTGCAAACAGTGGCCAAGATGAAAGGGGTTGTTCACCTTTAAATTAGCTTTTAGTATGATGTAGGGAGTGATGTTCTAAGACAATTTGGTTTTCATTTCTCATTATTTATGGTTGTTGAGTTATTTAGCTTTTTATTCAGCAGCTCTCCAATTAAATTTCAACAATCTGGTTGCTAGGGTCCAAATTCCCATAGCAACCAGACATTTATTTGAATAAGATACTCGAATATGAGTAGGTGAGGTCTGAATAGAAAAATGAGTAATAAAAAGTAGCAATAACAATAGTGTTTGTATTTTCGATGGGGTCAGTGACCCCCATTTGAAAGCTGAAAAGTGTCAGGAGAAAAAGGAAAATAATTAAAAAACAATAAAAAGCAGATAATGAAGACTAATTTAAAAGTTTATTGGTACAAACTTGTACCTCAGGGTTTTTAAATGTACTGGGCTTCAAATCTGCCATCTATGTTTACCAAAATCGCATACCTTTCCATTGTGTGAAAAAAACAAACATGCCACTAGGTATGTGTAAAAGTGCAGATTAATTTGCTCCAAAAACCACACTCTTGACTACCAATGAGGCTGAGACGTTCCATAGAATTGGAGATGTACCCAGCAGTGCATTGTTGCATAGGAAAAATCATATACATAGGGGTTTCTAGGGTGTTGGGCTTTATGCTGTCTTTTCTTTGAAGGAATATTTGAATCAAATGACGGTTTGAGAACATTATTTTCTGCTGGTTACATATATTCAAACCGAGCAAATATTAACTGCGACATTTTTCTAATTTTCTTAGATAATGAAACTGCTGTTTACACCTTAATGCCGATGGTAATGGCTGATCAACATAGGTATGTATTTTTATGGATTATAAAGGTAGTTATGCCGGTGTACTAATATAGATTCCTACTTCAGCTGGGTGTGCAGAAACAAGGCTTTATTTTGTTATGCATTCTGCAAAATCAGCAGGTATGCATTAAAACCATTGTGAACAATATATATACCAATTTATAACCTGGATTCTAACAGTTCATTTAAGAAAAAAAAATATACTCGGTGACTATGAAGCCTTCCTTGGCTTTTTGTGCATTCTAAACATAAGGAAAAGTTCCCTTGAGGGACAAGAACATTGGTTAAATAAAGCTTTTTTTGTTCACAATCTCCCATGAGCTCTCCGTTTATTTTTGTTATATAGTAAATACATTTTCACCACACCATTAACTAGATAGAAATGACCCCCGTGTGCTGTATTCAAACAAATCCAAAATTAGGTGCACACCAGGAACCTTTGAAAATGAAAAAAAAAAACGAAATACAGGTATCGGACACGTTATCCAGAATGTTTGGGACCTGGCATTTTCCAGATAACGGGTCTTTCGTTAATTTGGATCTTCATACCTTAAGACTACTAGCAAATCATGTAAACATTAAATAACCCTAATAGACAAGTACAAGGTATTGTTTTATTATTACTGAGGAAAATGGAAATCATTTTAAGAAATTTGGATTATTTGATTATAATAGAGTCTAAGGGAGACGGTCTTTTAGTAATTTGGAGCTTTCTGGATAACGAGTTTCCAGATAACGGATCCCATACCTGTACTTCATTTTAGTAATTTAAAATAACAGGCCAACATTTTGGTCTCCATTCAGCCCTTGGTCTGAAAGGTTACTAGTATGCATCTATTTTCTATCTATCTATCTCCTATGATCTGTGTGTGTATATTTTCGTAGTGCAATTTTGTGCATTAAAAATCTTATTTTTGCAGAATGAAATCAATTTAATTTTTAAGCATCAGGAAAATTTATGCATTTCTTTTTCCAAGGTCTGTTTTGGAATTACTTTCAAATTCAAAATTTGATGTCAACTATGCCTTTGGAAGAGTTAAACGAAGTTTACTTCATATTGCTGCCAAGTAAGTTTTTCATTTAGTTTTATTTCAATGGTATTTAAAAATACTTTAGAGAACGCTTTATGATGCCATGTTTATGATGCCATGTTTATGATGCCATGTTTGCATGTTTGCATGTGTCCCACGCTTTAACTGTTGGTGCTTTCCCCAGTTATCTATGCAGTAGGCTGGTTAATCAGCATACTGCATAGATAACTTAACCACTATACTACTGGTTTGCAGCAAGATTTCATTAAAATACATTAAAAATCTCTGGCCTGCATTCAGTATAGTCCGTTTTATTGTAAAATTATTGAAATAGGGCATAATATTTTAATGATGCCTTTTAGGAAAAATAATGCAGTAGCCCAGGAAAGAAACATAGCAATTGAATTCACAGGGGGTGGTGATTAAAGCGGTGGTTCATCTTCAAGTTAACTTGTTATATAATGGCCATTTCTGAAATACTTTTCAATTGCCTTTCATTATTCTTTTTTTTTTTATTATAATTTTTAAATAAATTGCCTTCTTTTTCTGACTCTTGCCAACTTTCAAATGGGGGTCACTGACCCAATCTGAAAAAAAAAGGTTTTGTAAAGCTACACATTTATTGTTATTGATGTTTTCTTTCTATTCAGGCCCTCTCCCTATTCTCCTATTCATATTCCAATCTCTCAATTAAATCAGTGCATGCTTGCTAGGGTAATTTGAACCCTAGCAACCAGGTTGCTGAAAGTGCAAATTAGAGAGCTGCTGAATAAAAAGCTAAATAACTCAAAAAAACACAAATAACAAATAATGAAAACCAATTGCAAACAGTCTGTATTATACAGAAAGTTAATTTAAAGGTGAACAACCCCTTTAAGGCTTTCCTTGTCCTTCAGTGATATATTGAGGCACTTAGTTTTTTTTGTTTTAACCTTTTCTTTGTATAGCTGGCATTGATTAGGCTGCAGCACCTCTTCACTTCCCACTGTCTGGATCTTTTGGGCTGATGGTCTGAATGATGTATGTCCCCTCATACAATATCTGTCTGTTAAGCTTGTAGACTTATTGATTAGACACTTTAAGAGGGCTGGCCATATATACTCACTTTCTATTTTTTTGTTCAAAATGTGCAATGCAAATAAAAGAATTTGTCAGAATTTTCACAATGCAATGCATTTTGTGTTATGTAGTTCCTGCATGCTGTCTGTAAGCTGTGGAGACGTTATGTTGTGAAGCCACAGTCAACTAACATGCAAGCAGGCAATTGTTGTGAGAACACTCATCTGCACTTATAGCTGGACAATCAAAAGGGAGTCACTCTACAGGAATTTGCATGAAAGTCACAAAGCAGGTTTTCACCTGCAACCGCTGCCACCCAGGGCTGAGCCTTGTGGCTTTGAATAGCTGCTGACATCACTGCAGCTCAGAAGCTAGCTGTAACAATAAGGAGAGCTACCCATCTGCATTGATTGAAGCAAAGTCAAGGTCATAAGCAATGGTCAATACAGGCAGTGCAGGATCAGTATCAGGGACACAAACAAGGTGCAACACCATCTAAACCTTCAGCGTCAGGGAAAAGAGCCAAGATTATATATGAAACTGCATTTGTGGAAAAAAAGGAATCCCCAAGCTTTAAATAGCAAGCCACATCACATGATTTGTCTCATTATTTTCAGTTTCTAATACTATTCAGAGACAATATAGTATTTTACATAATTTTGTTTCTTGAAAAGGTGAGCAAGATTACTTAATGTTAGTGTAACAAACTGATGTTAACTCTAAAAAAATCAAACACCATTTAAAAAAGGCAAAAACAATTTAATGATTAGTGCACACAGTGGGTGATAGAAATGCCAGAAATGTTGCTTTTCATTGACTGCCATCAGGGACGGGGCAAGTAGCCCAGGCCTGTAATTATCACCCTATAAGGGCAATAAATGGGGCATGGGAAGCGTAGTTTTCACTGAAGGCATTAAAAGACCCAAAAATATCTGTTCATTGCTATGAATGGATTATCGCCCGTGCTACTGTTCTGTTATACAGCTGAGGAAAATTGCACGTGAAGACATTTTTGCACATCATTACCTTTACCAATGGAAATTCTTGTTTGTGTTAATGAAAAGTTACTTTCAGGCTAATTTAAATGAAACCATATTTACATCTATCATAGTATTGGCTTTGTTTGCTACTTATAATTTTGCCATAAAGTATTTGCACAATGCTTTTACATTCTGGTGCCCCATGTTCCTGTATGAGGGGGCTGCCATATTTGTGCAGCAGGAGTCCGTTAGCATTAGAAACTCTAACTGACAGGCTGAGATGGGACAGTCCAGTTGACAAAACAGTCATATTTAGGAACTTCAACTAAAAATTATTTACAAAAACAGACTATCAACATGACCTATAGGTAACTTTTAATGTGCATTCATATATTAAAAGTAGTTTTTTTAGCGTCAGTATCACTTTAATGTCATCTGATTTATGCACATCATCAAAAAAATCTCTGTCTTCATGTCTCAAGCAATGAAAATAAAGACTCAGATTTAGTTTGCCCAGTCCTAAAGATTAGGCTAAGTGAGAATATTGCAATAGGTCCTGGCATATTAAGACTGCCTAGGCATCACCATTAACCTTGTGGAGATTAGGTACCCTGGTGGAAATAGCACAAAACTTTTAAAGTGACAGTACATCCCCTAATTCACCATGAGTTAAGTTTATAGGGCTTGTGCCTAACATACTTTTTGCATATTGTTTTAATCATGAAAACGATCATGATAATTAGATAACCAGTATACAACTTGCCCCATAATTCGACTGCTATACTGTTTTGTTAGCAGGAAATTATCTGTGTACTGATAATCTAATTATCTTTAGTCTTAGTCATTAAGGGTTTTGAGTTATTTGTATTGTTACTATGGTAACTCTGAACTCTTAAACTGCTTTGATGACTAAGGCTCCAAAAGGGTTTAAGGGTTTTGAATTTCAATTTAGTCAGTGTCTTATGTTTCATTTATATCTACCTTGACAGTTTTAAGCCACTTCCACACTGGCTGAAATTCAGCCTGCTTTTTTTTTTTTTTTTTTTAAAAGGTGGCAACCCTAATCGTATCGGTAATTTTTTTTGCCATAGTTCACTGCTCCATTTTGGAAAAAACAGCACCAGCCTAGGGGAAAAAAGCGCCACACCTCCATTTTATGAAGCTTTTTCAAGAGTCCCTAGTGCTGACTTAGATTCAAGCAGTAGCTTAATATCAGAAAATGTTATTGTCCTACTCATGCCTAAGCCCAAGGTGGGGATGCCTGGGAATACAGTAAATTGGCAGTATAGGGCTCTGTTAGTTGTTTTCCTGGCCAGTGCAGTTTTTTCCAAAGAGGATCACTGGCATAGGGGAGCAATCTTTGCATTTTGATTTGACATTTGCACCCCCTCACTGAATACATCTTTTTTTTGTAATTTAAGCAGGGGTTGCCAGCCTACTATATTTGGCCATACAGATTAGGCTGATCAATTAGCCACTGGGCCTAGATCCGTCAGGCAGGGGTGATCCTGGCCCCTCCGCCGCCTGAGGCAGCAGCAGTTGCTGCTGCCCCCCCTCCCCCGGAAATTCGCTCTTAAAGTACCAGGAGCAGCATTTTTGCTGCCCCTGGTACCTAGTGGGGCGCTGTCGCCTGAGACTACAGCCTCAACTCGCCTCATTGGCGAAGCACCCCTGCCGTCAGGCAAGAACTATTTCTGTCTTATTGATGTCTTATGGATATCTGTCTGATCCCTGGCCAGGTATTGTTCATCTAGGCTTTTGTTTTTACCCCATGCAAGGGCCAGTTAGCTGCTTCTCTGTCTAGAAGACAGTATGTGTGTATGGAATTTATTAAAACAGTAGTTGGTACCAAATATCTACATGGCTATTGAAGATATTCTCAACTACTTGTTTTGGACTTTTCATGCTCCCTGTATTTTCAGGGTCTCAATGATATTTATTTCTTCTTACCTTACCTTTAAAGGAGTTAAATATTACAACAATACAGTATTTTATGTAAAGAATTTATGAACAATAAATTATTTTGTATCTGAAAATGTAAACACAAATACAAAAAACATGACTGTATACGTCCCTGAATTATACACCCTACTGAATTTAAAAACAGATGACCTTTTTAAGGTAATTGTAGGGAATTTACTTTTGAACATACAATACAATAACTCTAAGTAGTCTCCTGTTTCTGGCTGCAGTTGTTAATTCATTTGGAGTTCCGCAAAAAAATATAAAGGTAGCAAGATGAGTAAGATCTCCAAGCCCTTACATTATGATTTGACTTCCCACCATTGGGCTCGTCCTCATTCAGGATGTACTTCAGTGATATACTACACTAAAGGGATTATCAAAGAAGGTGTCCAGTATTGACAACTGAATGTTTTAAAACATTATTGTGACATTCTAAGGTAACTTGGCCTAGCAAAGCACTAGCACAAATTCATGGGAAAAAAGAAAAATATCTGTTTACTGATATTGCATTGTTCACTTAAAAGCATTTCTGAACCAGCTTTTTAATGTTCTCCTTTTTTTTTAATGGATTTTACAGTTGTGGATCAGTGGAATGCCTGGTTTTGCTTTTAAAAAGAGGAGCAGATCCCAACTACCAGGATATTTCTGGATGTACACCTCTTCACTTAGCGGCTCGGAATGGGTAAGGAATGTGAAAGCTTATAGGCCTTTCTGAAGGATGCTTTTTAGAAAATGTACCTCTGTTCAGAAGAAATACAGGACTTAAAGTGGATCTGTCACCCAGACATAAAAAGCTGTATAATAAATGTCCTTTTCCAAGTAAGCACGAAACCCAAATTATTTTTTTTATATAACCATTCATAGCTGTTGCAAACTCTTTAAAAAAATCTCAGCTGTCAATCAAATATTGTCTGCCCCTCCTCTATGCCTTAGGCATAGAGGCGGAACAAGCAATTACTTACACTTTTCATTCAGCACTTATTAGATGTAATTGCACTCCCCACATTCCCCCTGTTCTCTTCACCATTTAATTGTGTAACCAGTGCATGGGGATGGACATCAGTTCCCCAGTTCTGGTGCACACACAAGATTTTAAGCTGATGCAAGGCTTGTCTTTAGAACAGTGTCCACAAAATGGCTTCTGCCTGCTAGCTATAATTATTAATTCCCAAATGGAAGGAAACAAGATTCAAATAATTTTTACAGTGTAATTAAAGTTCATTTTACTTGACTAACATGATAAAATAGGATTTGGAATTATTTTTTTAGGGTGACAGGTCCCCTTAAATCAACATTAAAGCAGAAGACAATATTTATTTATCATAATTTGAAAGTACAGGTCAACAAAACCAAAAAAATAAACATGTCATTGCACAGTGACATGATTATTTGAACTGGTAGATGCTAAATATTTGTTGAACAAAGTTTATTGTAATATTTTTATGAACTGATGTTTAAGTAACATTATGGGGGTTATTTATCAGAGGTTGAGTTGGTTTTTCCATGAAAAATTTGAGTAAAATAATCGGGTTAAAAAAAACTCAAATTTTCCGAGATTAATTATACCCCCGACCCTTGAATTAGCTTGAATCTGAAAATACACCTTCTAAAACCTGTCTAAGTCACGTAGTCAATGGCAGAGGTCCCTTGAATCATTTGAAGATGTTAGCCTTCATGATGTTCGAGTTTTTTCCGGTGGGTTTCCCTTTCAATTCAACATGATCAATTCAAGTGATTCGAGTTTTTTTCACCAGTGTGTGTTTTTTTCCCCATTTGTAATATGTTTGCTATCAGCGCTAGTATCTGTACACATTGCTGCTAATGTTGCAAACATATGCAACTGTTACTTTCATCCTACGCCAGGTCATTCCTCAGATCACCACTTGTGTGATATTCAGATTCAGCTTAAAAAAAAAGCTCAAACTTGCATTTTCAGACAGAAAAACTACTGGCAGTTTTAAAATTCATGTCAAGAAAAGGACATTTCTCTTTTAATATATTAAACACTCTCTTTGCTATAAGCATAAGAGATATTAAGACACATTGGGGCTCATTTATCATTGCCTATAGCAACCAATCAGTGATTAGCTTTTTAAAGCCAGCTGCAAGTAGAAGAATGAAAGCAGCAATTTGATTGGTTGCCATGGGTTACTGCCCTAGGGCAAATTTGCCCAGTGTTGATAAATGACCCCCATTGATGCTGCCCATTTGACTATGGCTTATCCATGTCCCTTCCACATTTGGAACTGTTACTATTTAATGGAATTACTATCAAGTAACAGATTTTAGGGTAAAACATTTTTTTTGTTACGGGTCATATCCTGCACAATTTTAGTTTTTGTAACATCATCATCATCACATTTGTTTCCTGTTTGACTAATGATTCTTGAGTGTTTGAAATGCTTGTATATATTCTCTACAAAATGTTTTCTTGAATCAAATTGTATGTTTGCTTCTAGGCAGAAGAAGTGCATGAGTAAACTGTTAGAATACAATGCTGATGTCAACATTTGTAATAATGAGGGACTCACTGCTGTAAGTTTGGTGTCTATTTCTTTGATTATAACATTTGTTAAGCGCTGTATATGTTGCATTTATATATTGCACAAATATATACAGTGTCTCTTCATTGTGTGAAACTAGGCTTGCAAAATCATGCTTGGCTCGTTTGCATGTTTTAAATTGCCTTTTGTTGAAATAGCATTCAGATAAGAATCTGTCACTCTCTTACTATTAATCTATATAACAGCAAATATAGCTGTCAGCACACCATCAGGTTGTACAACTAGAGGGGGTGGCGCAGTGATTGCTGGGCATAAAAAGCCACATGTTCAGCATGGCGTAAGGGGGCTTATTTGTTAAATTTGTATGGGGCCTGTAGAATTCTGATGGCAAATCTGACACTAGGTCCGATTGATGGATTCTTCTGTCATTATGTGAGGGAGAACTTGAACTGCTGTCATCATAGATATTTAGCATCGTGTTTGCAAATTGTTGCTCATGACTTCTTAGTAAATTAGTAAGTAAATTTTTGAGTAAATGTTAAAAGGAAATGTAATTTGCATGTGTGCGGAGTGTTCCGAATAGACCTGTAAGAGTATAATAAACATTTCAGCCATAGATATCCATGAAAACTATCATGTTAATAACAATTTAGGTCCGTAGTCTATTGTAATTATTTATTAAAGTAATGCTACCAAACTAACAAAAGTTAATGTTAGATGCAGAGCTTATGAATGCTAAAGGATTTCCGGCAGTTCAAATATTTTCACAGCTTCTGCCAATTTCTTCACTGTCAGTTTAAATTCCCAAGCTTTTTGCCTTTTGCATCTTTTCCACTGTAAAAAACTAACATTTATCAAAGGTTTAATTTCGAATTCATGTGAGTTTTTAAAAACTTCCCTAAACTCCCATAAATTCAAAATTCGACCAATCGAAATGTATTGATAAAATTAAACTCAGGTGAATTTAATTGACGCGAAAACTCGAATTGAATGCGAATTAAATTATATTAAATTATATTGAATTAGAATTTTAAAAACTCGAAGGAAGACTACAAACAACTCCCGTTGACTTAAACAGCAATTCGGCGGGTTTTAGGTGGCAAATCGTCAAATTCGAGTTCTTAAAGGGCCAGAGTATGATAAATCTCGAAAATCGATTTCAATTTTTTTAAAAAAAACCTCTAATTGAATTTGAATTACTCCCTAGTCAAATTTGACAGTTTTGACTATAAAAAAATTTGAGAATTCGAATTTTCAATTTTTCCCTTGATAAATCTGCCTCTTAGTGTCCAAATCTTCAACATTCTCATTTCTCACCCTCTATGACCATGTGCTGGCCTAGAACTTGTGTCACAGAAAGCAGGGCTGGGTGTTTTTGGTGACAGATCATACGTAATATTTTAGCCATTGGGTGATTTTGTTGTCTTCCTACACCAGTTTTGCTGATGTAAGACCATTCTTTCAATATGCTGTAATATATATACAATACAAGTATAACACAGTTATCTGCTTTGTCATTTCAAATTCACTATAGGAAAAAACACATATCGTGCCTTCCTTAACACTAATGCAAATAGCCATCAAATTAAAGGAACAGTTTTCTTTTTTTACATTTATTGCTTTCAAGTGCAGACATAATTAAGCTCAAAAAAATAACATAGGTTCTTAAAGAAAATGAACCATGCTCCTCTTTTGTTGTGTATCCTGCTGTTCTCTCCAAATCAACTGAAACCACTGTAATTGATTGTTACTCTTTACTGCCCTCTGGTGTTTCATGTTTACATTTCAGTTTCATGTGGATAAGCGCAACAATTGAGCATGATTAAACTTTTATTTATTGTTTTTTTCTTTTATTCAAAGAGATTGTTTATTACCAGAGACATTGTTGCCCCAGCACAGCAACACATAACAACTGATCAACAGGGTTTACTTGACTAGTGCAGATAAAAATGCACTGGGATCTATACATGATTTGCCAATTTCTTTATCCCACACACTCTGTGAACAATTTAAAGAAGTTATAAGTAAAATAAAATTATGAAACCATTTTCATACTAATACTAATCTCAGGCTTTCCATAAACAAACATTTTGAACTATATTTCATCTGCTTAGATTCACTGGCTTGCTGTGAATGGTCGAACTGAACTTCTTCATGACCTTGTACAACATGTCACTAATGTGGATGTAGAAGATGCGATGGGGCAGACTGCACTTCATGTGGCATGTCAGAATGGACACAAAACGGTAAGTTTCATCACTTTTTGTATAGACTGGTGCTCTGAATTGCTGCCTGCAATGTTACTAGTAATGTGTCTTCCTGATGACTTTTCTGCCGTGTGTTGAAAACTTGATGTACTAAAGTTTTTCAAGTGCTTGCACAGGATAATTTACATTTTTTCCATTGTTTAAAGTAACCCTTATGTTTTTTCTCATTCATCTAGACTGTCTTGTGCTTGTTGGACAGTGGAGCAGATATAAACAGACCAAATGTATCAGGAGCTACTCCATTATATTTTGCATGCAGGTAAGATTCAGGTGAAATGTGAACGCCAATAACATGATTGAAACGTGAGGCGTGTTTAAACACAAGGAAAGGCTAATACACTGTGGGATGCCAATTTACTAGGCACCAGCTAGTGTATTTGTTAACATCTTTTCCCAGGCTAATTTCGCTGTTTCAGGCTTTGTAAATACATGTATAGGATCCATTATCTGGAAACCCGTTATCCAGAAAGCTCTGAATTACAGAAAGATTGTCCCATAGATTCCATTCTATGCAAATAATGTAAAAAAAACATATTTCCTTTTTCTCTGTAATAATAAAACAGTACCTCATACTTGATCCAAACGAAGATATAATTAATCCTTATTGGAAGCAAAACCAGCCTGTTTATTTAATGTTTACATGATTTTCTAGTAGACTTATGGCATGAATATCCAAATTACGAAAATATCTGTTATCCAGAATGCCCCATGTCCTGAGCATTTTGGATAACAGGTCCCATACCTGTACTCTCATCCTACTCAGTTTTTCCAGCGACCCTATGTCTGGAGTAGACTTGTGCAAGTGCAGTACAGTACAGTAGAGACAAATATTTATGGTACTGTACATGTGCAAATATAGAAGTGTGACAGAGTGTAAAATAGCAGCACCCCAGGTCGATGCAATTTTTTTTGAAAAAGTGCACCATCCCGGGGAGAAAAATTTGTGATTTAATGCACACCAGTGTATTTTCCTTTCTACGTTAGTGTGCCTGCCGCTTGCCAGGTTACTTTGAAGGTACGTGCACCAAAGAATGGATTAATTTCATTACCTGCATATGTGCTTTATATATCCTCTTTATAGCAGTAGGTAAATGGAATTTAGCAACGTGCCAAAACATAATAGAAATTTGCATGTTTCACATAGCCACGGCCAGAGGGATACAGCACAGATTCTTTTACTGCGTGGTGCAAAGTACTTGCCAGATAAGAATGGTGTTACACCTCTGGATCTCTGTGTGCAGGTAAGGAGAAAATACAATATTACTTTAGAAAAAAAGTGTGCTTTGAAAAGCTAGATTTATGTTATTGTTTTTTTTATTTATTTATTTATTTTTAAATCTTGCATTCAACAAAATAAAACCCAGTTGCTATACTGAGAATATTTATAAATGCTTGTAATAACAGTTCACTGTGTCGAAGCATATGTATTTATAATCAGTAATGTACAAAATCACACCATGTTTTCCTTTAAGGTAGACAAAATTGAATTATTAGGGGCACATTTATCAAAGTTTTCAGATTTGTGTTTAATGAAGCTAATAGGAGCTAAACGACTTTCCCTTGATATATTATTGGTTTGACAATCAATGTTGTGTAATTATAATTTTTAGAATCCATGGTCACAGTTTTAGAAATTTATGATATAACAAACTTGAATTGACTGGACGTTTCATCTCTCCAGCTCAGAACTGCCAAGATACCATAAACATCATTAGAACTGGAAATTCTGATTATGGACCCCTTGTAAGAAAGTTTAAACATCTTGTAATGCCATCATATCAAATGGGGCCTTTCTGTATAGAAAATCTAATTTTTTTTCATCTGTCCCTTTGACAAAAGCCACGGGGTTGCCATCTTCCTCACTTGCTCCACTAATTAAATTGGTACACTATTGTCCAACCCAAATAGAGCAATATCCAGCTGTTTAGACTGTGGATTAAAATGTCAGATAACGCAAAAATCAGCATGCTTTGCCATGCCAAACCTCAAGCAGTTAGTAGAATGGAACCGGCAACTAAACACATTTTAGAAATAATTTGAAAACATTGTGATGGGAGGACCATAAATGTAATCTGGTTTTTTGTTGTCACCCCAGTAACACAATTTGAAGAAAAAGTAACAAATCAGATGCTATTTGCAGTGCAACACTTTATTCTGAAATGAAAGGGGTATAAGAACAAATGTATTTAATATAATTTCAGAGAGAGGGGATATGTTTACATTTGGCTTTTGAATAGAGATGATGATTATTTATTTATTTTTTCAAAATTGCTTTTACTGAAAGTCCAGCATATCTAAACAATGCATTTCACTTTTGTAAAGATACAGTTGTGTTATTGAAAATTGTACATAAGTGCATGACTAAAAGTGTTGTTTTACACATATGGAGGTCTTAAATGATTGTTATTTAAGCATACATATTACATGAATATGTGCAAAAGAAAAGCACATTGGGTGAAATCTAAAACTTGTTATGATGGGGTGGCGGTGTTCACACTTCTTCAGTTACCACCACACCTCATAAGATAGGTACTGAAGATTCATTTTATATTTTTGAAAAGCTTTAACAACAAAATAAACAAGATAATTGAACTAGAGTCAAACATGCCTATTATTTGTCTTGTTAGATATAGGTCATTCTTAGTTACCTATGTTGGTGGACTCTGGGAGGCAGCTGTCATTTAAATCAGATTGGAGTCGTTGTGGCTAGGATTAATGGATTCCTACCTCGCAGGCTTTCTAAGTCATACCACGAGGTGTAGTGGAAGGTAGATACTGTAAGTTGTCTAATATCAGAGGGGAGACTTAAAATATATGCGGTCCAGGTGTCAAAGAACCTATCAGCTTGAATAGTTTTATTTAGGGAGGCTTTCAACCAATCCATGTGGAACAGAAAATGCAGTTTGTTCCTAACTAAGTTCATGGATGGTGGGGTAGAGGAGAGCCAGTCCTGTAGTATGGCTTTTCTGGTTGCTGCTGCTGCTAGTCTTTCTGCTAGTGCTTTGTTAGCTTTAGATACTTGCTGTGTCCCTTAGTTAGCTGGTACAGATTTGGTAAAGCACAATTAATGCTGTAGGATTTTTTTTAGATAAAAAACTGGCTATCATCAGAAAGGCACATCTTTTTGCCATCCCTGATAAGACTTGTCACAGGGGGTCACCAACTTGGAAAGTGTCTGCGACACTCGCATGCTCAGTGGACTCTGAGCAGCTGTTGAGAAGCTAAGTTTAGGGGTTGTAGCAAATTATCAAGCAGAAAATGAGGTTAGCCTGTAATAAAAGGTGATGCTACAAGGCTAATTATTAAATTCTGATGCTAGTTGTACTGTTTCTGTGTTGCCATGTAGTAATTATCTGTATTAATTACTAATCAGCCTTATATTGTGACATTTATATTCTATGTGTACTTCTAGCCTACTTCTTAAGTTAAGCTTTAGTTCTCATTTAAAGGAGATCAAAATCCAAAACACAAATTTTGGTATAAATGCTGTATTTTATATACAGAACTTACCACCAAGCACCAGTTAAAACTGGTACAGTACAGTAATTATTCAGGCCTTCAAAGTTGTGCACAGGGGTCACCATGTTGTGATCTGGGCAACTCTTGATAAGCTAGGCTTAGGGGTCATTGCAAATCATCAAGCAGAAAAGGAGGTTCTCATGTCTTAAAAGCTGATATTACAAGGGTGATAATTTCTGCTGCAAATTGCACTAATTTCTGAGCTGTTATGTAATAAAAATCTGAATTAATTACTAGTTAGCTCTGCATTGTGGCCTTTATATTTTATATAGACAGTTTATGATGAGCTGATTCAAAAGCTCAAGTAACGGACAGCAGCATGTACTTTGAATCAGCAAAACAGAAAATGGGAAGCTCCTTGGGGTATCTTCATAGACCCAGATCTGTGCTTGCCCAAAACATAATGTACAGCATTTGTAGCCTTATTCTTTGTTAGGTTTTAGTTCTCCTTTATCTCACTTCTCTCTGTACAGTAGATATAGATATAGATATAGATATAGATATATATATATATATATATATATATATATATATATATATATATATATATATGATTTCATACAGTATTTAGCTTATTAACAAAGCGTGCTGTATTAGCTCTGTTGAAATAGCAACTGAGGATTGGCCAATTTTGGTAGCTGGTTATCTGATATCTTATTATTCAATTTTTAGTAACAAAGTAAATATACAAAAATGAAGCTTAATTAAAGTAGCAATTTATATATCCTATTTTGCCGTTTCACCTCTATTGCCTGCATAGCTATAGAATCTGGAAGTACATTTACAATTAGTTTGACCATGGGGAATAATAAACAACATCTTGTAGTTGGAGCGTTGTCAAGTTTATAATTACACATTTTTCATTTTTAATTAGCTTTGACTAAACAGATTTTTGTGAGCTCTGAAAAATTGTTGGCTTGTGCATGTATTAATATATTTTTTTTTTATTTCAATTGTATTATATGTAGTCTGATATTTCAGTATTTTTACTCAGCCAACTTACTTACAAGGTGGGCCTACCTAATGCTGTTCTCATAAGGCTAAAAAATATAGTTCATATATTTCATATATATTATGCTCATGAATATACATGTTCCCAATTATTCAGTAAATATTTATTGGGACTATATGTCTGCCATAGAATTTGCCTAAAGGTAATTGCAGTAGTTTTGTCATAACTAACAGTTATTATTTTGTATTTGTTACTGTTATTCCAATTTTATTATTAAGGGTGTCCAACAAGCGGCACAGAGACTTAATGCAACTCTACAGCCTTTTTTTAATACTTCCAAGCCATCCACACATTTTTCTTTTTGTATGACATTATTGCTTTGCATAATTGGCTTGGTAGGAGGCAAAGTTGTATTGCCATGGTCTAGATAAATGTAAAAATTAAGTCCTAACAGTATACTTCTCTTGATCATTGTTGATGGAGATAAAATTCCAGATATATGTAGTAGTAAGAAAAAGAGAAAATGTAGTGTATGTGGCACAATCCAAAGGCCAATAGCCATTGTTGCTGGCTGGCCAAAAGTCATTGTCATTGTTCAAAAGTCTGTTCATTACGCTGATAAGCTGAACAAAATATCTAAAGAAAAATGAGAGGACACTGTGTGATGCCTTATACAGTACCTTATAACAGTCAAACTGCTAGATAAAGGAGCAGATTTATCAAAAATGTTTAGAGCATAAAAAATAAAAACTCATCCACGTTCTATTCATTCCAGTGGGATTTGTATTTATCAATGGGTAAACGCTAGAACTCCCCATTTGAATGCATGTACGTGGGTGAGTTTTTACTCACATTTTGATAACTCTGCCCCAAAATGTTATGCATTGAAACTTAGAAGAAGGATTTTTTATAGTTCATATCAAATGACGATTTGTATTTTAAGAGTGAGAGAACATAATATTGGCAGTAGAGTTTAAAATAAAAGTCAATTTAAAGCTGGAAGATCACATAATGAACGATTGACAGCATGTAATATCTGTGTGTGAGAGACTTGAAACCTAGAAAAATACAAGGAAAACTTTACCCCCAAAATGAATGGTTAAGTAACAGTTTATATCATAATAATGGCATATTAAAGAATCTTACCAAACTGGAATATATATTTAAAGGGATACTGTCATGGGAAAAAACATATATTTTCAAATTGAATCCAGCAGAATTCTGCACTGAAATCCATTTCTCAAAAGAGAAAACAGATTTTTTTATATTCAGTTTTGAAATCTGACATGGGGCTTGACATATTGTCAATTTCCCAGGTGCCCCAAGTCATGTGTCTTGTGCTCTGATAAACTTCAATCACTCTTTATTGCTGTACTGCAAGTTGGAGTGATATCACCCCCTCCCTCCCCCCCCCCCCAGCAGCCAAACAAAAGAAGAATGGGAAGGTAACCAGATCCCTCCCTAACACAAGATAACAGCTGTCTGGTAGATCTAAGAACAGCACTCAATAGTAAAAACCCATGTCAGACTGAGACACATTCAGTTACATTGAGAAGGAAAAACAGCAGCCTGCCAGAAAGCATTTCTCTCCTAAAGTGCAGGCACAAGTCACATGGCCAGGGGCAGCTGGGAAATTGAAAAAATGTCTAGCCCCATGTCAGATTTCAAAATTGAATATAAGAAAATCTGTTTGCTCTTTTGAGAAATGGATTTCAGTGCAGAATTCTGCTGGAGCAGCACTATTAACTGATTCATTTTGAAAAATCTTTTTCCCATGACAGTATCCCTTTAAGTAAATATTAAGTTCCAATAAAGGCTTTTTTAAACAAATCTTCAAGACTGGTGCTGTCTATTGGGATTTTGAAGCTGGTGGAAGTGGACACCAATTGACGTGCACCTGGTCGCTACATCTAAAGAATCAGAGTGGTGAGTGCTGGCTGACTATTCGTATATAAATATTGACCTTTTACATCTTTTCCCTTGAGCCACCATTTTGTGATGGTCTTTGTGCTGCCTCAGAGATCACCTGACCAGAAATACTGCAGCTCTAACTGTACAGGAAGATGTGTGTGAGTAAAACACAGGGCCTTGCCCAGTGTCGGAATTGCCCACCCGGCTACCAGGAAAACTCCCGGTGGGCCTAGGTGTCAGTGGGACCTCTTGCTTCTAACCATTTAGCCTATTTCATGATCCTTACCTATTCCTTTATGGAGAAAAATGCTTCATAATGGAAAAATATAGTAAGTAGATATAAAAGACTAGAAGAATAAGAGGTTGAGAGAGGAGAAGAGGAATAGTAGTTTGTAAAGTGGACCCACTGTCTAAGGTTTTCCGGTGGGCTGACGGTCTAAGGTTTTCTGGTGGGCCCACTGTCTGTTTTCTGGTGGGCCTCTGGCATCCCAGTCCGACACTGGCCTTGCTTATTAATTGGCTCATGTGACCTTATGTATGGTTTGTTTCTGTGCACCGTGAATCCAAGGATCCCAGGGGATGGCCCTTATGTTTTTTTAAAATGGCAATTTTCTATTTATGATTTCCCAATGGCACATACTACTAAAAAAGTATATTATTGTGAAAATAGTTATTTTTAAATGAAGCAGGGTTTTACATATGAGCTGGTTTATGCAATATATTTTTATAGAGACCTACATTGTGCGGGGGTATAGTTTTCAGCAATGTATGAGCATGCATCCCCTGTTATGGCAAAGATTGCTGTAGGACCACAATTTGTTTAGTTCTAGAAGATGTATGTTTAGTGCAGATTTTGTTAGATTAAAGAAAGCATTATACCACCCATCTGCTGTTACAGTTTGATTGATTACATAAGGAAGAGGATGCCCAGACACCCAGGAAAAAAACCTACTGGTAGAGGTCAACATTTTGAAGGCCAGAATGACCCTCACGTTATTGCATCCCCCCCCATGCTCCTCGTTATTTTGAGACTTGCTTCTCAATCCTATTTCTGCTTGGTTGACACACTTCTTAAATCTGTGTGTTGAGTGTTGTTAGTAAGAGAAAGGGGATAAAAGTAGCTCAGAGCTGCCATCTTACTTACCATCCCCAGGTGTTCTAGCACAGAATTTTGCTCTAATTCATGGGAATATACAGTAAGAAAGAAGACAACAATGTGTTACTTTTTTCCCTGACTGGTGAGTTTTTTCCTTATGGGAGCACTGGCCCAGGGAATAACATAGCAATGTAATTCACTGGAGAATGTCCAATAAATTGGCACCACACCTAGTGAATTTGGCTTTCCTTGTTCTTTAAGTTTAGGGCCCCTGCATCCCCCGTAACCATTGCTGTATGGTATCAAATATGCTTTAAAAAGGTGATGGAACTTGAATTTTATAGATGAAGGATCATTGAAATACTGCCAGTGAGTGTTGTTGCTTGCAGCCCTAAAACATCTGGATAGCTATAGATGCCACAAGCACACTGCTGACAGTTACAGTCTCAGTAACATATATGTCTTAAGAACGGTTATATGACATGCTTACCTTCATATTAAATGTATGAGAATGTATGTAAATAAGAATGCAATATTTATTTGCTTTTTTCTAAGGGTGGATACGGTGAAACTTGTGACATTCTTATACAGCATCACCCAAGGTTGTTTCAGACCCTAATCCAAATGACTCAGAACGAGGAGCTCCGTGAAAACATGGTAATACTAATTTTTCCTTCTTTTTCCTTTTTTGGCTACAATATTACAATGTATATTTACATAATTTATCACTGTCAAAGTTTATCAGTGTATATAGAGTATACCATGCATCACTGAATATTTTTGGTGTAAGTAAGCTTTATTAGGAGATTCATATTTGTATTTTATATGCCATCAATTTGTTGTTATTCTTCTAAACAATATACCATTAATATATTTGTATATATTATTAACATAGATATACTTGCTTAGTTAAGGCAGGTTCTTGAACATTTGTCTCAGCAAAGTGAAGTCCAGTATCTGAAGATACTCACAGGCCTTGCAGAAGTAGCCACAACAAATGGTCACAAACTCCTAAGGTAAGTTTTCTTTTAAAGGAGAATTAAAGGTAAAATTCTGGAGGGGGGCAGTTTGTTAGTTACCTCCAATTGACAACATTTAACCTTAGGATGGCTCACCTTCTACTTAAAAAGTGACTATGCACACTGCAGAGCTTCAAACAGCACTTGAAAGACCTATGTGCATGCCCACTTTTTTTTTCTTTTTTTTTCTTTTTTTTTTAAAGAAGAGATGAACTGTTCCTGAGTCGGTGTCTTTAGCCACTGGGTGTGTTTTTACCTTTTGTTTGCCTTAAATATGGCAAAACACTCCAAAAGAAGCACTTAATTTATTCTGTCGCTGACCTTATATACAGTACATCTTGCATCAAAACATAGTGATTTTTTCACTAAAGCTACAGACTTTTTTGGACAGTCTGTTGCCATGCCATAGGTTTCTTATTAACATGTGCATTTGTTAAGTGTATAACATTAATTCCAAGTAAACTTTTTTTTCTCCTTTTTGTAGCTTAAAGGGGATCTAAAACCAATGTATCCAATGCAATGTATATTTACATAATGTCTATTTTATGTAAATATATATATATATATATATATATATATATATATATATATATCAGTCCACGAAAGCACTCACAGCGATTACCATCCAATGTGTATCAATAAATCATTTATTGATACACATTGGATGGTGATTGCTGTGAGTTCTTTCATGGACTGTTATGATTACTTTTGGATAGCACCCAGCAAGTGACTTTGTGAGTGGTGAGTGCCCATAATCCCCATATATATATATTATATATAACATGGAGGAGCACTCACCAAACTAAAACACAGCATGCCTGGGTCCGCACTCAACAGGCTAATTTAGAGTAACTGATTTTAATAGACAAACAAAAGAAATTCCAACATTTCGATCACATAATATATATATATATATATTCGATTTTGATATAGTAGCAATTTCCATTTGGTTTTCATTTTTTATTACTTTTGGTGTTTTAAATATTTAGTTTATTATTCAACAGCTCTCCATTTTGCAATTACAGCAGTCGTTCTATTCAGGTCCTCTCCTATTCATATTCCAGTCTCTTCTTCAAATCAGTGCTTGGTTGCTAGGGTCATTTGGACTATGAATAGGAGAGGACCTGAATAGAAAGGGAGTTATAAAAAGTAGCAATAACAATAAATGTGTAGCCTTACAGAGAATTTGTTTTTTAGAAGGGATCGGTGACCCCCATTTGAAAGCTGGAAAGAGTCAAAAAAAGACCGCAAATAATTCAAAAACGAATTGCTTTGAATTGGCCATTCTATAACATACTGAAAGTCAATTTAAATGTGAACCACCTTTTTAACGGCATAATTGAGGATTTTTTTTACAAAAAACAGTAGTTCCTAATAGTATAATGTAACACCATTACCCATCTATTTGGTCTTTCCTTTGTGCAGCAAACTTAAATAAATTATGAGTAATCAAAATTGTAGTCAACATTTCTATCCAATGGATTCTTTCTCAAGACAAAAAAAAGTATATATATTTGCAGTACAATAAAATATGCCTAGTGATTCCCTTTACCAGCTCAATTAATGATAAGCATTTTTTTTGTACAGTATCTCAAGTAGTTATGAAGCTCAAATGAAGAGTCTGCTGAGGATTGTACGGATTTTCTGCCATGTTTTTCGTATTGGCCCATCTTCCCCTAATAATGGAAATGACATGGGCTACAATGGAAACAAAACTCCTCGAAACCAGGTGTTCAAGGTCAGAAATGTGTCTGATGTCTTTAGGAAGATAAACATTAAAGAGATGAATTTGCCAAAGCATACACTCATTTATCAGGCCACTTCTGAACAGGACGTAAGTGTAGCTGATGTCATTTACATTAAGTCCTCTACTTACTCCCACTTCTGCCTATCTCCTTTTGCTATTTCTTTACTGTAAGACATTTGGTACCTACTGTGCTACATAAGAATGCTAAGCACGTATTCCAAAGCATTTCCCCGAGCCCTTGACTCTGTAATGTGGGAAGACATTTGATACTAATACTCCCAACATTTGATTCCTTGATTCAATTTTGCCAATTTTCACTTGCAGGGTTTACTGGACAGGGTCATAACACTGTTCAGTCACACAGCCATTTCTATGTTTACTCTTTTAACAAAAGCTTTTTTACGAGAGTGTTTTTTTTTTTTAGTAATGTTACCATTTATTATTACAGCAGCTGAACACATTCCTCAAGACTGTAACAGAAATCATAAGTATACCGTTCTGTTGCAAAGATTTTACCAAATAAATAAAGGAACTCCAATATCTTTAGAGATCTGTTAAAGGGTACCCGTCGCCCAAAAAAATTATTCAAAATCCTATTTTATCACATTAGTCAAGCAAAATTAACTTTAATTACACTATATAAATTATTTGAATTGTGTTTCCTTCAGACTGGGAATTCATAATTCTACCAAGCAGGCAGGAGCCATTTTGTGGACACTGTTATTAAGGCAAGCCGTGCATCATCTCAAAATCTTGTTTTGTGCACCAGAATGGGGGACCCGATGTCCATTCCCATGCACTGGCTACACAATTAAACCGTGAAGAGAACAGGGAAATGTAGGCAGAGCACATCTAGGAAGTGCTGAATGGAAAGTGAACGTAATTGTCTGCTCCTCCTCTATGCCTAAGGGATAGAGGAGGGGCAGACAATATTTAATTGACAACTGAGATTTTTAAATGAGCTTATGAGTGCTTTAATAAAAAAAAAAATGAAATTGGATTTCATGTTTAATTGAAAAGGACTTTTTACACCGCTTTTTGTGTCTGGATGACATGTCCACTTTAAACCCACAGTGTTTTTCAATGTGTTTTCAATCTTAAGCAGTCAGGTCAGTTAGTGCTCCCAAGTAACTGTTTCAAACCCACAGTGTTAACAGTCCTTTTACATTAAAATTGGTTTACTAGGATAAGGTACCAGAATTGTCCCTTAAAAATGTTAGGGTTAATTTCACTTTTTATTTAATTAATATTATCACATATTTCTTAAGTGCCAACATATTCCACAGTGCACAATAAACAGACACTCCAGATAGCTCTCTTGTAATGTCCATTTTGAGCAAATATATATTTTTTATATTCATTTTGTTTTCTTTGTACTTGTACTGTGAGCTATGCTTACATAAACCAATACAGATGGGAAAACTTGGTTCTTTTTTAAATGTTTTTTAGTAGATGTTGACACAAATTATATAAAAATCCCTTATCCAGAATACCCCAGCTACCAAGTATTCCAGATAATAGATACAACACCTGTCCTGACATTTATAGGAAGCAAAGCAAATAGGTTTTTATTGTAGCTCACTGATTAGGAATTGTGGCTCATCCCACAGGTATCCTGTGCTGATATCCCAAACGGATCATCCAAAGATTAAATATAAAGTGTAGGACAAGTCTAAGGCAGTATTTTCAGCTGCAAATACTTTTAGCATTTGTCTGCCAATGACCTTTCGTGTATAACATTGTGCATTGTGGGTAACAGACTAAAAGTGAGAGACAAGTGGAAAATACCATGCAAATGTGCCATAATTTTTAAAAATAGTAGCCTCCAAAGGATGTATAATATACAAGAGTTCATTCAAAAAAGTCCAATCCGTGTAGGTTAGGGTACCAAAACCCAATGTTAGTCTAGTAAAAAAGTCAAATTTTAAAGTCCATAGTTTCCATTGGATCTTAACGCCAGGCCTCAGCTTGTATTACAGTGTAACAGATTGTAGCGTGGTAATGGCGGAGCTCACCCTGATCGGCAAATCCCCTCCGGTCGCTGCTCCTGCGAGATCCCGGACCTTCTCAACCGGCTAGTACAATGTAACATCTACCTCGCATTAGCGAGCGCTGATCCAAGAGGGGAAGACGTTAATAATATCAATACGGCTTTTATTGAAGCACACATATACAATTTACAGCAGTGGGGTGCAAACTAACGCGTTTCGTGCCCGTATCTCGGCACTTCCTCAGAACTTCCTCACAACTCTGAGGAAGTGCCAAGATACGGGCACGAAACGCGTTAGTTTGTACCCCACTGCTGTAAATTGTATATGTGTGCTTCAGTAAAAGCCGTATTGATACAAACGTCTTCCCTTCTTGGATCAGCGCTCACTAATGCGAGGTAGATGTTACATTGTACTCTGCTTGTATTAGCCTAACCTGTGCAGAAAAGAAAATTGCAATTATGCCTATCCAAGCACTAGCTTCCTGAAACAGTGTGTTTGTTATATATTAATGTTACAATATCGGTATTGCCAAAGTGCTTTATCAACATATCAGTGTTTTGTCAGCATATCAGTATTATCAAAACAAAAGCCAGCAATTTAAAACTAGACTCCTGTAACAATTGTTACAGGAGTTGTTCATCCATTCCCTTGGGGTACATACTCTCTAAATGTCTACCCATTGTGCTTCCCTTTGTATTGGAAGCACAGCACACCTAATTATTCATAGTGCCCCACAGTGTTTACATTATAGGCTTTTAAGCCTGGTGTACACTGAACAATCCATATACAGATGAAGCCAGGTTTGCCATATACTGGTAAAGATGAAGTACTGTCAATAGCAAAATAAACACTGGACTATACAGTTATGATAAATCACAAAAAACAGCAGTTAAGGTCAGCTGACAGTGCTTCTTCTGTGTGAAGGTTGTAAGCTCTTAAGACAGGAACTCCTTCTGACCCTGCCATTAACTACACAACTCCAGTGTATATGTTTCTGCTTCTCATTTGTGAACAGTGTTATACACAATATATACATTTAGAGCTTTCTCTCTCTTTACAAAGAATAAAAATTACAGATTTCAGATAGGTCATCCAGATAATGTCAAGCAAATCGCTTCAACCAACCTGTAAGAGAGAAGTATTCAGAATATCAGCATAGCTGCAGGATGATTTAGTTCTGGTTAGATTGTAATTTCTATCCTATAAAGCCTATTCTGAATGAACAGCTTCAGAATTCAAACATAGCTGCAGAATAGCTTGGTTGGCAGTGCAAGGCACTTCTGCTTTTTATTTCTTTTTAAATGTTAGGATCCACAGCAGCAATACATACTATTATATTCATGTCTCCAATCAACATCCTGTTTCCCCACAATCTCTTAATCTTATATACCACAAGATGGTGCTGCTGTGGTAGCATATTGCAAGTGATTATAGCCTGAAATTAAATGATGGATTTTTTTCAGAAGCCATTTATTTCAATAACCTAAACATAGTTTAAAACTTCCCTAGGCCATATACCTGAATGCAAAATCAAATTCCTATTTGACACATCAGTGTATTTCCTTACGTGGAATAACAAATTCCAAAATGAGTTTGCTGGTATTTTGTCTAAAGTTTTGCCACAACTGGTAAATTCTATATCCATTGTTTGTTTGCTGTTCCTTCCCAATTCATTATAGTATCCCCTATTTTTAACATCTTCGTGATAGTAGGCCTAGGGTTACCAGTAATATTAAATTCTTCTACTTCTATGTGTGGATGTTTGAAAGCTGCTGGCTTGTCATAAATGGATTCTGTTTTATTTTGTAGCAACATTTTTAAAAAAAACGTCAGCCAAATGCAATGAATTTTATGGAAGTAATCTCTAGTGTCCAGTATGGACAATAGAAATGTACTGACCTATCTTACCGGCAATTTCTGTTGTATTGCAGTATTTACAGATAGAATTTAAAGGTCAAACCTGTTTTCTGACCCTTGCTCTGCTTCCCTGAAGTTGCCTCCAGAGAAGTGAGAATAACAAGAGATAAGGATTATAGATACAGGTATAGGATCTATATTGTGGAATGCTTGGCATTTTCCTATTTGATTTTTTTTTTCCAGAAAAATATTATTTTCCGTTTCCTTCTATGTAAATTCTCAAAGTGTCTATGTAGAAATGCCTCACCAGAGACCCCTCTGCATGCCAGATGAATACATATGTCCATGGCGTCAACTGTCTATTGAATTTAGATTTAGTTACACCCAATCACTCTTCAAGGCAGCCCTGTAGACACCCCCCATCACGATTACAAATGGTCTAGTGCCTGAAAATCGAATTGAATTACAAATACAAAGCCTTGTATACAGTTAAACAAAAATCCAGGTAACATAATAAGCAAAATATACAATAATGCGAAAAAACCTTAGTTAAAATATGGGTCTAAGTCAGACATGTTGATGTCTTCCAGAATGACCCAGTTCAAAAGGAGGATTTTTAATTAAAATTTAATTACCGTGATAGTCATAAAAATCTTATTCGTTCTCCATGGTGTTCACATTTTTTTTTTTTTTTTGAAAGATCAAATGCAGTAACGAAAGAGGGAAATACTCTAATTCCAAATGTTTGTTTCCATGATGTCCATATACACGAAAGCTATATTTGCCAAGAATAGAGTCTTTTAATTAATTATACAAAAATAATGGTTTAAAATGCACTCAGTTGGAAATGGCATTTCTGGATAATGGGTTTTCAGATAAGAGATCCCATACCTGTACATTTTTTTTAACTAATAGACGTTAATACAAGACTTAATCTTCTGTGATGTGTGCTGATTTGTTGAACTAAATTCATAGTTAATATCACATATAGGTTGGTTGTAGTAGACTGCAAAATGTGCTATATAATACTCAAGACACACTTAGGACTATAATTTCATGTGTAGCATGTCCTTATAAGCAGGCTGCCTATAATTTGTAATCTATTTCATACACGATTTCAATCACTCGGCACCATTATTATCAATGACATATAATAGCGAAGGCCTCACAGCACATGGAACAGCAATGAAAGATGTGACCTTTTAGCACAGTATTTTGTATAGTGCGTTGTCACTCTCTAAAAGTGACCGTGAGGAACATCCATATGTATATGGGGAAGGCATAAATGTGTGTTCTGAATTATAGGACTCCCTAGGAAAATAACACATAGTGCTATTTGTCGCCCATGTTTTGTCGAAACGAAAAAAAAAATGCCAGAAAATAACCAAAGACAATATTAAGAAATGTTTCTGTTAAAACAGAACGATTATGCGATTATGGTCAGTATGGTCTTCGGCATGGTATTTTCTGGTGTTTTGTAGCCACTACAAATAGCATGTATTTGATTGCCCTTATATCCTTATAACAGTAGGGGGAACATGATACGCTATGTAATACAAATATCATATTTATTTTTCACTTCGGCATGTTATTTCCCACATCATATGCTATTAAGCTGTAATGGAACTGGCCTGTACTCTCAAATATATTTGCTAGATAGAAGGGTATTCCAGTGTTTGCAGCTTGCCAAATTGCTAGAATGCATCATTCTCTATCTAGGTATTTATTTTGTTTCTGTCACGGCATAAAGTTTACCCTATAGAGGGAAATGGAGCTACAGTATAACTTCTTTTTGGGAGCGAGGCAGACCATTTGCAGCAACAGTATTGCAAACCTTATCTAGTTACACCTAACATTTCAATACATTTCAATCTGTTTCTTGCATAGTAGGATCATTGTTATTTTTCACCTAATGCAGTTACACTAGTTAATAGAATTTTCATTGTCTTTGTACTGTTTTCTATATATTCAATCTGCACCTTGCTACATATCAGAAAATGCTTATTTCTTTTATTTCATCTGCAATAAGAACATTATCTATTTTGTGCCTGATTGTCAAGTGTGTACTTACATTTTCACCCTTATTTAGACAGCAGTGTTTGTGTTTTTTGTTACTTTTGCAGCCTCTAGAATTGCTTTGGCATTCTTTAGATGAATGGTTAGTGCTCATCGCCACAGAATTAACCAAGAACAAAAGGGACTCCTCCAACATCGCTTGCATTTTACTAAAGCAAAGTCCACTGGATCAGCAAGATATTTCTTTAGCTCATCAATCAGCCATTGGTGAAAGTGGAAATCATGACCATCTATTAGCATCAACAAGAGCAGGAGACTTAGAGAGCTGCAGTGCTATTGGAATTCAGGAACCAGTTGCAGATGGTCAGGATGTTATCTCAATGACCGCAAATCGACTGAGTGCTGTTATTCAAGCCTTCTACATGTGCTGCTCTTGCCAAATGCCTCAGGGGTAAGCGGTGTTTGGTTTTTAAAAAAAGGCTTATGCTTTGCATTTTTTAATTTCCCTTTTTGCATGAAATACTATTCAGAATTTTCTAATGTTTTTCTCTAAATATACACTTAAAAATATGTATTTCCAATTTTCATTATTTAGTGCCTTTGCAAAAGTATTTTGACTCTTGACCTATTAGATTAGATTTTGTTATGAAATCAAAATAAGAAGAATCACTTTATTTTTTTTACTGCCATATTTTGCAGCATCTTTAAATTTAAAAAAAATCCTGTTTTACTCCAGCCAATTTAGTTATGTTTATGTTAAAAGTTGCATAAACACTATCTGAACTTCCAACTTACATACTTGATTCCACCTGATTAAAAGGAAACCATGGTACTGAAGTGACCAGTTCCTTATGCTCCTCAAGCCTCAGAATCCACTACCACTTACTTACTTTGCACTTTGGATGTAACTTTGATCCATTCTTCATTCAGATTTGGTTAAGGTTAGTTGAATGAGTTGACTGAGATCAGGGCTATGGTTTCAGGACGTTTACCTTTTTGCTTCTGAAACACTCCAGTGTTACTTTAGTCTAGTGTTTTTGATAAATGCCCTGCTAAAAATGAACTTTTGCCCAAGTTTCAGTTTTTTTTTACAAAATTATTTCTTTCATTTACCCTGTCCATGTTTTGTTTTAACAAAATGCCACTCTCCCTGTGCCACAGCAAGATGTTACACTACTATACTTCAGTGTAGGTATTGTGTATGTTGAATAAGCAGTGTTAGAGCTTTTTGGTTAAGTTCAATGCAATATTCATGGCCAAATCTATCTTGGACTTGTATGACTGGAATACTTTTTCCACAGTGTCCGTTTTATGGGGTAAATTTATCAAAGAGTGAAGTTCCGCCACTAGAGTGAAATTCCGCAGCTCTCCATTCATTTCTATGGGATTTTGAAAGGCGTATTTATCAATGGGTGAAAGTGAAATTACACCTTTAAAAACCCCATAGAAATGAATGGGGAGTGACGGAACTTCACTCTAGTGGCGGAACTTCACTATTAACTTTACTCTTTGATAAATATACCCCTATGTGTCTTGGTAAAATCTAGGGGGCAGATTTATCAAGGGTTGAATAGTAAATTCGAATTTTCGAGTGAAATTCACACATTCAAATTTTATTCCCCCTATTCAAATTTAAATTCAAATGTGATGTTTATCACAAACCTGCAGAGTTCATATATAAGTCAGTGGCAGAGGTCCCTTGAGCCATTTGGAGATGTTAATAGCCTTCCTGACATTCAAGTTTTTGTACAAAACAAATACGATTCGAATTTTCGGGTCGGATCAATTCGATAGAATATTAGACAAATTTTTTATTAAATAACCTCCGAGTAGAATTGTGAGTATTTTCGAATAAAAAAAAATTCACATGAATTCGAAATTCGACCTTTGATAAATGGGCCTCTAGATGAGCTTTCACATGTTTTCTTTTGAGTAATGACTTCCTTTATGCTACCCTCCCATACAAGCCAGTAGTAATATCTACAGCTTTATACTCTAGGATTGATTCTAAAAAGGGTAAAACGTCTTAAAATGGCAAATTAATGCTCTGATTGCAGTCTGTGTCATTATTTAAATATTGGAGTGCACAAGAGCTAACCCGAATGAACTGGTGAAATGAACAGTATGAAAGGCGGTGCATACTTACTTCCAAAAAGCCTAAACCAGTTATTGTTCCAAAAAATGATGTTACAAAATATTAAAGTTGGTGGAGTGATCCTTTATGCAAGCAACTTTAATTTCCTTTTTTTTATATTTCTTATGATAAACATTAGCAATGTGTGTCACATTAAAAACATAATAACGATCATAGAGACCGTACTAGTATCTAATTATATATATATTATATCTAATTATACTAGATATAATATTCAGTAAAATGAAATAGTCAAGTGTGTGATTGATTTTGTAAAGGCATGGTATGTTTGACAAACGTATTTGAAAACCAGCGCTGCAGTAGAACTACATTATCTTCTGTGCATTGATGTTTACAGCTGTTCTGACATGAACGTTGGTGTACTGAGTTTGCAGACACTTGTATTGTAGTAAAGTGTGCTTAAGCACAAGAGTTTCCACAGCAGATGTCTGCCGCTGCATCTCAGTTGAAGATTAAGTAAATTTGATTTGTTTGATACACAGGAGAGAGGTTGCACAGACACAACTACAAAATAAAAGCAAAACAGCAGGAGGATAAGCTTTAGAACAGGTGTTTGCATATATATTATAGCTAAATCACTTGTAGACTTTCACCTTTCAGATATGTAAGGCACTGCTTAGTGGTTCAGTCTCATTTTACTGTTACTTATAAACAGCAAAAGATTAAAATTGACAGAAACTTCAAATTGTCTTCGAATACCACCACAATAAAAGTGAAGTTTGCATTGAAGCAACTTGTTCAAGCTACACTGAAATAAAACATAGGGATCCCCAATTCACTATTTAATCCACACAAGTCTCCTACAAAGTAGCATGTGTAAGAAGAGGAAACGTACAGTGATACACTATTTACTAAATTTGATTAATTGCTTATTAAATATCATGTTCATGCATATGTTGGTACTGGTTTAACAACTCGAGAAACCACTATTAAGGGGCATATTTATCAAGGATCGAATTTCGAAGTTAAAAAACCATCGAATTTGAGTACTTTGATAGCCGAAGTTTTTTTTCCATCTAAAACGGCCGTATTCGATCAAAGTAAAATCGTCCGATCGTACAATTTAATCCTTCAAATCAAACAATTCGAAGGATTTTACAACTTCTTGATAAGTTTCGACTTCTCAAAACTTGCCCAAAAGCCTCAGATAGGTTCTAGGAGATCCCCCATAGGCTAAACAGCAATTCGGCAGGTTTAAGGTAGCAAAGGGTCGAAGTTTTTTAAAGAGACAACACTTAGATTTTCGAGTGGTCGAATTTTCAAAGTTTTTTCAATTCAAATTGAATTTTGGCCTATTCAATGGTCGAAGTAGTTTTTTTACATTTCTGAGAATTAAATTTCCTTTCACTATGGAAAAAGTATTTTTTGGGTGGTGCATATTTTTTTAGATGAGGACTTACGAGACATAAGTCGGGAACCTTAGAGAAATATATCACCCTTTAACAAATTTTCTTGTTTTTATGATATACATAATTTTTTCAATTCAAATTGAATTTTGGCCTATTCAATGGTCGAAGTAGTTTTTTACATTCAAAAATTCAGTTAAACCCTTGATAAATCTCCCCCTAAAAGTCAATGATTTGGTGCCATTAGGTAAAATAGCTTGCTTTTCCCCATAGTGTACTGAGGTCTTTTATTATGTTTGTTTTGTAGATTTTGTTGTGTAATGCCATCACTATTATGGAACCCAAAGACTAGCTTCTTTCAAACCACTCAAAGCACTTGAAACGTTTTATGACATGATAATTCACAACTCAAATTTGAGAGTTTTGACCATAAAAAAAATTTGAAAACTCTTATTTTAAATTCGACCCTTAATAGATCTTTTGGCATAAATTGTATTGCATATAATTGTAAACAGTAATTGAAAATTGTTCCTGATTTTAAATGTATTTGTAATAGTTTTTGCTATTAAAATAGTGTCTGTCTACCTCTTAATAGCCTCCACTACCTGTTCTGACTGCCTGTAACATTGTATTGGTAGTTAGCTCTACTTTATCGAGTCTTTATCAAAGACACCCTCATTTCCTTTGAGTTTATAGGAGATGGTTTTTCTAATAATTTGGAACTTTTGTAAACAACAGGTTAATCCACACCTGTATTTATGTGTTGTTTAAGTAATTATGTTTTGTGAAAGTATCTTTGTTATTAAACAACTCTGAGATTTAATAAAAATATTTTTCTTTTCAAAGCATGACATCCCCACGTTTTATAGAATTTGTCTGCAAGCATGACGAAGTTCTTAAATGTTTTGTGACAAGGTAAGTTTGAGAATCTGCAGTATACCAGTTATATTTTGTCCTCTTTCCTATGTTTCACTTGGTCTCTGCCTTCATCAAAATAGCTTATGAACAGGCACTCAAAGTAGACAAAGGGGTAGTTCACAATTCAAACACTTTTTTTCAGTACTAGCAATAATTACTTTTTAGCAGTTGTTCTATTTTTATGACAGCAATATTGTCTTTCCATGGATTTGCCTCAAAAATTATACATTTCATATGTTTACAGATTATTATTACTACATAACTGCATTCCGTTTTTCAGGTGACCAGAAAAAAATTGTGTAAAATCCAGGAAAATCAGGGAATTGCATTATTTATTTGTGGTAAATAAAACTTAAAATCGGAAACATACAGTGATACACTATTTACTAAATTTGATTAATTGCTTATTAAATAGCATGTTCATGCATATGTTGGTACTGGTTTAACAACTCGAGAAACCACTATTAAGGGGCATATTTATCAAGGATCGAATTTCGAAGTTAAAAAACCATCGAATTTGAGTACTTTGATAGCCGAAGTTTTTTTTCCATCTAAAACGGCCGTATTCGATCAAAGTAAAATCGTACGATCGTACAATTTAATCCTTCAAATCAAACGATTCGAAGGATTTTACAACTTCTTGATAAGTTTCGACTACTCAAAACTTGCCCAAAAGCCTCAGATAGGTTCTAGGAGATCCCCCATAGGCTAAACAGCAATTCGGCAGGTTTAAGGTAGCAGTGTCGAAGTTTTTTAAAGAGACAACACTTAGATTTTCGAGTGGTCGAATTTTCAAAGTTTTTTCAATTCAAATTGAATTTTGGCCTATTCAATGGTCGAAGTAGTTTTTTTACATTTCTGAGAATTAAATTTCCTTTCACTATGGAAAAAGTATTTTTTGGGTGGTGCATATTTTTTTAGATGAGGACTTACGAGACATAAGTCGGGAACCTTAGAGAAATATATCACCCTTTAACAAATTTTCTTGTTTTTATGATATACATTGTACGTATGCTTATGTGAAGCATTAACGGTATTAAATGTATCATGGAGAAATTAGTATGCGTGACTTTTTAGTTGGAGAGCTTTGTTGATGAGTACAAAAATGTGTTGCCATAGTCTAGTGATGGATGGGCTCTCGCACCACATGTGGAGCAGGGTACCCTCTCCAGCAAAGAAAAGAGTATGTGCCTGTAATTTTATTGAGCTTCACTGGTGTAAGATGCCATCTGAAGAGCATTTTCTTGTATGCCTTGAGGTGGTTGGTACATCTAGTGGCACTTGAGAGTGTGGATTGTATATCTTGCCTGCTCTGGAGTAAGTAACATTTTTTTCCCCATTTTATTTATATTTTATGTGGGGGTGTTTGTAGTCCAATGGCAGGGTGAGTAGAAACCTGTAACAGTCCGAAAGGATTCTTTTCACCTGTCCTCCTGTGGTACATAGGGGCTCTATTGTAGTTCTCCGGCGTAGTGTTTTATAAGTTGGAAGGGTTCTACTGAGGAAATGTGTAAGTGCACCTTCCTTGGTAATTTTCTTTTGTAGTTCCGGAAATGTCCTGTATAGATTTATAAAAAAAAGTTTTGAAATGAGTGATTCCTTTCTGTATCCAACTCTGTAAATTTAGATCCTGGAACAGATATTTAATATTGCCACTAGGAGTGATGGGAGAGGGAAATTGTCCAAAATCCACTTTTTTGTAGCATGTGTCCCAGTTGGATACAATAGTTGTGGTTGTAGGCAGTATGTTTAAGTCTCTCGGTCTACTTTTGACAGGCAACCATAGTAGCCTGGGGTATTGACATGCCTGGAATTCAGTGTCCAACCATTCCTGTGATATAATGGGCTGTAAAGTTATCCATTTTTAAATTCATTTTATTATTTTTTAATGATTTCATTTGTTTCCCTTTCTTAGGAATCCAAAAATAATATTTGACCACTTCCATTTTCTTCTGGAGTGCCCTGAATTAATGTCTCGGTTTATGCATATCATAAAAGCACAGGTATGTTATTTGCTCAGAAGAAGCTTTTCTAGAGCAGGCTCAATTACAAATAAATCGCTGATGCTTACTTAATTCACCAGTAGGTCCTTCCAGCAAACTAGATCCCTTTGATTTAAATAGTAGGCATGTTTCACTCTGGCATTTAGTATCAATTTGATCTTTTTTTTAACCCTAATCATTTATGTTACTTTTACCAATGTAATGCCATTCGGCACTATGGAGTGGTAGTGCTCTGTGCACATGGTATTTTATGCCTCTCTGGATAGCATAACATCTCTGTTTGATGTAGATAAAAATTATTAAGGAAGAAAGACAGAAATCATAGGCAACTGCCAATACAGGCCAGGGGCACTCTGTATACTGACCTGAGAGTATTCCAAGATGTGACTTCAGTGGGAGCACATCCATGTTGATATGCAGTGCCAGTACCATTGCATATCTTCTAAGGATACTCCCTCTCTGAAGCAGATCTGCTGCTTTTCTTCTTCAGATATGTAATTTGCACTGAATGTTTGAAATACCTGGATTGCAGCTTTATTTAGCCAAGCACCTAAAGCAGAGATTTAAATATTTTCCTGATTAAAGGTAAATCCAATAAAAGAGAATTTAACATATTTGTATGTATGTCAAGGAGCCCAGGAAATCCTATCTAACACTTTTTGGAGAGCAAGGGAGTAGAATATCCAAACCTGTGTCTTTGTTATCATCAAAAAACCACAACACAAATGTGTGTGTTTTTTTTTTTTTTCAATATGTAGTGTAAATCCTCAACTCCACCTCTTTCAAAACACGCAAACCCATCAATGGGTGCACATACACGATAGTTTGACAAGCTGCAGTAATTTGTCTTTGTGTATTTTTGTGTGTTTGGTTCATCAGTTTTAAAGCATAACTAAGCCTATTATTTTAAAATCCCCTAAAATTACTCTAAACACCCCCAGAATAACAAACTATCTTGCATTGTTTCCTTAAGTTTCTGTATTACATACAGCTCAATTGCAGCTTTAAGTTACTTCCTTATGTAGCGTGAAGCTTCAGCCCCTTTTCCTTTCTGAGCTCTCCATTAGTGATGGGCGAATTTATTCGCCAGGCGCAAATTCGCGGCCAAAAAAATTGTCGCCGGCGTCCAAAAAAACGGACGCAGGTGTTAAAAACGGCCGTCGGCACCTAAAAAAATGGACGCCGGTGCAGTTTCGTGAATTTTGCAGCGAAACGGCGCAAATTCGCCCATCACTACTCTCCATCTCTCTGTAACTATGAAGACCTCAAAGAGGTGTCTATTGGGCATCCTCAATGACTCTGCTCCAATCGAAATCAATCAGGTATGACCTGTAGGCACTTTTTTTGATATGAGCTATATAAAACTGAAGTCAGGGAAAAAGGTATGTTATTCTGTTGGTTGTTTAGAGTAATTGTAGAGATAGAAACAAATAAACTACTTACTTGTTTCACGCACCTTTATATTTCTTGCATAAAGTGCATAATGCTGTGCACTGTATTAAACTTTATTGCTGTTCTCTTTCAGCCTTTTAAAGAACGGTGTGAATGGTTTTATGAACACTTACTTGCTGGACAGCCTGATACAGATATGGTTCATAGACCTGTAAATGAGAATGATATACTGCTGGTTCATAGAGGTAGGGTTTTAACTTGTAACACTTGGTGAACGCTAATAGTTTTTCTAATAAGGGAGTGCAATTAATTATTGTTACATATTTAGATTCTATTTTTAGGAGTAGCTGTGAAGTGGTGTTTAAATCCAACTGTGAAAAACTAAAGCAAGGGATTGCTGTGCGTTTTCATGGAGAAGAAGGCATGGTAGGTTGTCTCTAATGTTATATCAAATAAAATGGATTCACGGTATACTGGATTCATGTTATAGATTTTGCATGGTGCTTTATCAGCAATACTCTTTTTTTTTTTTTAATTCTATTTGCAGGGCCAAGGAGTTGTAAGGGAATGGTTTGATATATTGTCTTCTGAAATGATCAATCCTGACTATGCTCTCTTCACACAGTCAGCAGACGGTAGGCAATTGTTACAGTGCAGATTTTAAGAGATTCTCACACACACAAACTCACACTCATTAAAAATGATATATGTTTGGATAGCCTACTAATAATTAAAATAACGATAAAACACAACTAATGGAGGTAGGATTGACACACTTAATGGGATTGCAGCATAATTGATTTTAGAAATCGTGGTGATAAGTGCATAGTGTATTAGTAAAATAGCATCAAGTAGTTAGGTTGTATGCCTAGGTAGTCCGAGGCATTGTCTATAAGCTATATCTTTGCAATTGAGAGAGAAGAGAGAGCACCAGGATACTATCACCATTATACCCCAAATTAAAATGATTTCACCACAATGTCCATTTGCCTCATCTAACTCTATTGCTAAAATCAATCTTGCTGCAATTCCATTAACAGCTTCAGTCCTACCTCCACCCCTACATGCTTTTTAACCAATCGTATCTATATTCATTCAACTTGCTATCTTTAGTTGGATGCTGTTTTTAATGACTCACTCTATACTCTGTGCTTTGGATGAATTGTCACATTATTAATTTGAAGGAATTAGCTTTTTTAATAATTAGTAGGCTGGACAGCAATTGTCTTATGAAGTGTTGTTGAAGAAATCCCACATATATTATATTTTGTCCTTGTTTTATCCCATTTAGGGATAAATTGGTCGCTAATCAGACCTTAGTGAGTTTGGATTTTTTAGAGCACTCTATCACCCCTTAATTGTTATCAACACACACACACACAAATTATTTTTCAATAAATGTATTTTTCACAAGTATTCCTGTTGAGTGCTATACTATATATATATATATATATATATATATATATATATATATATATATATATATATATATATATATATATATATATATTATATATATTATATATAATATATATATATATATATATATATATATATATATATATTATATATATTATATATATTATATATAATATATATATATATATATATATATATATATATATATTATATATATTATATATATTATATATATTATATATATTATATATGATATATATATATATATGATATATATATATATATGATATATATATATATATGATATATATATATATATGATATATATATATATATGATATATATATATATATGATATATATATATATATATATGATATATATATATATATATATATATATATATATATATATATATATATGATATATATATATATATATATATATATATATATATATATGATATATATATATAATATATATATATATAATATATGATATATATATATATGATATATATATATAATATATATATATATATATATATATATATATATATGATATATATATATATGATATATATATATATATATATATATATATATATTATATCAGGGTGTTGGGTGTATTTGAAGCAGGATTTTAGTAGTAGAAAATATATTATGCTGCTGCCCACTGATACTGGCTCTGATTCTGAGATCATTTCTAGAATACCTTCTTTAAAAGGGCATGACCTCTATTTGTAGACAGATGAGAAATAGAAATAGTAACATGAAGACCATGAAATACATTACAGTAAACTACTTTACAATATTGTATTCGGGCAAAAGAAAAATGTTTTTAATTCGATGACAGGATCCCTTTAAAGGGCAACTAAAGTCTAAAATAGAATAATGTTAGAAATGCTGTATTTTGTATACTAAATATAAACATGAACTTATGGCACCAGAAGCCCAATTAAACAAATGATTTATGCTTTTAAAAATGGCGCAGGGGGCTGTCATCTTGTAACTTTGTTAAACATCTTTGCAATACCAAAACCATGCTCATGCTCAGTGTGGTCCTGGCTTCAGTTGGGAGATTTAGCTTAGGGATCGTCATAAATTATCGAAACAGCACAAGTCAAATAATATCTGTCAGAAGCCGATACAGCAAGACTGATTAATAATCAGAATATACAGACTGCGCTGGGTCTGTGGATACAAATCTACACACTTGTTACAGGGAAACAAGCAAAGATGCTCGGGTTCTGGGAAGTAAGGTGGGGGTCGTTTGAAAGTATGATTGTTTCCCTGCACAGCAGTTAGGGACTGTCTGAAGTTTCCTATCTGCAGCTGTCAGAGTAAGTAAATTAAGGGGGAATTTCACTGCATACAGACAGGTTTCTTATAAAAACGGTACACATTTTTAAATTAAAGTATATTGGAGGTAAGTTTCTTTTTCATTAAAGAAAGTAAAAATGGGATTTTATTTTTTTGCCTTTACATCCCCTTTAAGATTCTTGTCTGAGAAGAGTAGGTGCTTGTGCCATTTGTCAAGCTTCAATATGTCCATGACCATTATTCTTGGGAAATTAAGGTTTTCTCTGTACATGCCAATCATATATAAATATTTATAAGTGCAAAACTAATTTACAAAGTTTTGCAAATTCACAATTAAGTTGACCAGACTATCAGCTTGGAGATCTATGGCAGCAGCCCTGGGAAGTCCCCAAACCAGGATGCTCCCTTTGGCTGTGCTGTATAATGTGTGACACTGAGACTTTACTGATACCAAAGTCCTTGGGAATGATGCATCATGATAGTTACTAAAATGTACACAGTGACACTTGAGGCTCTATGCCCAAGTTATATGGTTGCAGTTGTTTCTTGCCTTTGTATTGTAAAAATATATTTTAAATAAATCTTTAATTGCTTTTTAAAATTCTCTTCAAAGGAACAACCTTCCAGCCAAACAGCAACTCTTCTGTAAATCCAGACCATCTCAACTACTTCAGATTTGCAGGGGAAATCCTGGGCTTGGCTCTCTATCATAGACAACTGGTCAACATTTATTTCACCAGGTCATTTTACAAGCACATCCTTGGTATGATTAATACAGCAGTTATAAAACTATGTTCTTGTTAGAAAAACCACCTTATGCAAGTATTGCATAGTGTGGGTAGGTTTGATGTAGCATGCTACAGGTAGAAACTAGATACAGCTGTGTTTTGTGTTTTATCAAGAGTGGTGAGCTCCCATGAGACCACAATGCCTGTGTGATTGATCTTGTTCCTGAGCTGGTGCCATACATAAATAAATATAATTTTTTAAAGGTGATGTTCACCTTTAAATTAACTTTTAGTATGATGTATCGAGTGAGATTCTGAAAAAAATTGTAATTGGTTTTCATTTTTTATTATTTGGGGTTTTGAGTTATTTAGCATTTTATTCAGCAGCTCTCTAGTTTGCAATTTTAGTAATGTGGTTGCTTGGGTTCACATTACCCTAGCAACTATGCATGGATTTGAATAAGAGACTGAAATATGAATTTAAAAGGGCCTGAATA
The DNA here is from genome assembly GCF_017654675.1 of Xenopus laevis. Lineage (NCBI taxonomy): Eukaryota > Metazoa > Chordata > Amphibia > Anura > Pipidae > Xenopus > Xenopus laevis. The sequence continues at coordinate 83,777,789 of NC_054379.1, forward strand.
GAAAGATGAGTAATAAAAAGTAGCAATACGATACATTTGTTGCCCGTCAGAACATTTGTTTTGTAAATGGGGCCAGTGACCTTCATTTGAAAGCTGCAAAGAATCAGAAGAAAAAGACAAATAATTAAACAACTATACAAAATAAATAATGAAGTTGCTTAGAATTCTCCATTCTATAACATACTAAAATTAACTGAAATGAGAACTATCAAGAACATGAAAATTTAACATTAGCTCTAGGATACTGAAATAAGAAACTTTCTGAATACAATCAATTAAAGATTCGGTACCGTTTCTGAAATAATCAAGTTTATCTTCACTATTCTTCTCTCAGCATCTGCTATCTTCGTTTAGGAGTTGGGTGTCAGATGAATGATCCAATATATCTTATAGGGGGGGCTCCTTTTGCCTAGAAGATGTATTAGGGCTCACTCTATTAAAATCACCAGAAATCATGTCTCTCTACATGCAGGATTTATTTTGTTAGATTTTGTTTGTACTGGAATCATTTATTTTAGTGAGCTCTGTTACATCTGCTACAGTACCATGTAGTTGCTGATAACTAAGTTGCATGAATCTTTATTGTTGGTAAAACAATCCTATTGGGTTTATTTAATGTTTACATGTTTTTAAGTAGGCTTAAGGCGCAGAGATTCAAATTCAGAAAAGATCCCTTATCCAGAAAACCACAGGTTCCTATCATTCTGAATAATAGATCTTACACCTTTATATATTTTATCTATCTTAATGTATTGCATTATTGAAGTGCCACTGAAGAGGGCAATCTTCTACAAGAAATGTGTTGATGAGTATAATGAAGTAACAAAAAATTCTTCAACCAAACATCTGCGTTACAGTTTTTTTTCTCTCTACTGCAGGTATTCCTGTAAATTATCAGGACGTAGCCTCCATTGACCCAGAATACGCAAAGAACCTGCAGTGGATATTAGATAACGATATTAGTGACTTAGGACTGGAACTCACTTTCTCAGTTGAGACAGATGTGTTTGGAGCTATGGAGGAAGTCCCTTTAAAGCCTGGAGGAGCAAGCATCCTTGTTACTCAAGAGAACAAGGTGAGTGATGAGAGCAGGATGTGGCTGTAAATTGTTATTGGAATCATGCAGTTCACAGTTGTACAGTGAGGTAGAAATTACTACATTTACTCCACTGGGGTATGATTTCTTTATAGAAAATGTAACCTTGTGTCAGATCTCTACTCTTGCCGTGACATTAGTAATCCATCATAACATTAACTATTCCAAAATGCTTCCTTCGCATGAGTTTGCAGCGCTATGCATGTTTTCCATTAATCTGCTGAGATTTAGTGGTGGTGGTGGGGGGGATTCTGCGCCTGTAAAAGCAGCAGCAGTTACAAACTGATGGCTATTATTGCAGGCTATCAAAATCAATTGTGCTATTGTGTTTCTGTAAATCCATTTTAAGGGGAACATGAAATCCTGCAGCTTGGTCTTGTTCAAAGGCTGTAGCATTTCTGCTTTTTTGGCTTTGTGTAAGGTGATGCTTTCTCAGTCTGAACATATTTCATTTCTTTTAGGTTTTTCTGGTCAAACATAACTTACAATGGATTTTCTATAAGCTATTAAACAAATATTAGGTGTTTTTGTTTGATACAGATTATTATTAGACATGTAACATTTTTATCCATTCTGTGTCAGACTATCGAGGAAAATATGAGTTAAGTTTAGACTTTGCCACAGTAATAAAGAGTATTGATTTTTTTGTGTGTGACAAATACACAAATGTGGCCGTAGTAAGAGTCATCTGTGTGTTTCTGTAAATGTATCCACTTACTCATTGACTAATAAATCACGGCTATGAGCTATGATTGGATTTAACAAAGCACTGGGTAAAGCTGTCTATTCTGTTTTCCTTCCATATGTGTAGATGCTTGGAATTCACTACAATTTAATTATGGTGTATAAAATATTCACAGCTTCTCTCTGGTGATATTTATATTTTGTTATACGTTGGAAGGACTTTAAGTTACAGAACAAGCCAATGTTTTTGGTGGGATTAAAATTTAAACTGAAATTTAACAAGCAACATAATCAATAAGATTTACAACATTCATTTTACGTCATGCTGCCTAGTTTTATTAATGTAACTTAATTAATATAAACCTTTCTCTTCAAGACAACCTATATTTGCATAACTAGGGACAAACTTATACTTGAGCAACATAGTTTGCTTCAAATGTGAAGTGACATATCAAAAGGCAAGACTTTCTCACAAACAATCTAATATGATGAAACTACATTTTTGTGGGTGAAATTTTGGAAGAATTAGTTGCATTACTTAAATTTCTATGAACTCATCATGTTTAGTATACATTTTGATTTCCCTGCAATGAGCAATGCTTTGTATTTATTGCAAAACCGCACCCAGGGTCAGACTGTATGCGCTCCCTGTACTTACTGCCCCCGACCTGTCTCTCCGGGCCTGGTTACTGCAAACGAAGGTACACGCATGCACGAGGGGGGCTGTAGGGAGCTTTCCGGCAGGGGTGGAGGTGCCCAGATAGACAGTGGGCCCAGGGACCCCAGTCTGACCCTGACCACACCCCAAACATGCTACATTTTGTTTTACCATGACATGTTTACCTGTGACCAGTCCAGTATGCCCTCGAGTTATTTCACAGATTTTTTTATTTAATATTTTGACAAGTGAATCTTTCTAGATGATTTGCTTGTTTATCTTTAAGTGAACATTTTTTTTTCTATGATTCAGTCTCTTACTGTCCTAAATACAGCTCTTAGCAATTTGGTTGCTAAGGTCCAAATTACCCTAGCAATCATGCACTGGGATATGAATAGCAGAGGGGCTAAATTGAAAGATGAGTAATAAAAAGTAGCAATAACAAGAAATGCGTAGCTCAGATAAGAAGAAGAAGGCAAATAATTCAAAAACAATAAAAAAAAGTGAAAAATGAAGACCAATTGAAAAGTTTCATAGAATTGGACACTCCAACTTACATAAAACCTTGAGAAAGCAAAAATAAAGACTTACAAAAAAATTGGACACTCTATATCATTAACTTAATGGTTAACCACCCCTTTAAGTTGGAGATATTTACTCCAGTAGCCTGCACTAAGGCACTAAAAACAGCAGTCCTTCGTGACCAGATCTAGCATGTGCAGCCACCAACTCTGGCTAACTCTGGCTTCTGTGCACAGAAGAAAGTGTGATTTAAAACTAACACATTTCACATGAACATAAAATAATGTAAAAGATTTTTAAAGACTTTTTTTTATCGTTCTTTGACTGTTTTTGTTCACATGATATTTTAGATTTCATTGCTTTATTATTCTGATTTAAAGAACAGTTCAATTAACTGCGAACATTGAAAACCACTTTACATCCCCTGCTTCACTAATTTAATAGTTAATTACAGTTAGAATAATATGAGCAAAAAGATCTTAAAGTGAAGGAAAGTTAATGATATACACCTGCTAAAATACAAATTGCAAACTCCCATTCTCAGGCCTGTCTTTATCTGACAGAGGTCTGAGCTATTAACACTTATATTACAATTGGAACGACTAGGCAATCTGTTTCATCGATGTAAAATTGCACACCTCTGAAAGGCACCAATTCTCTCTATAAAGAAAATGGAGAAAAAAAGACCAATGCGGTGGAAGGAATTAAAAAATAGATTTCTGTTAACCCATTTGTCTCAAAAACTATTTTCGATTTCCCATCGCCCTCACCCATATTATATAGGAATTGGTGTATATTAACCCATAATTAAGAAAAAAAGACGTGTTGCCATATATTTTATTTTACATTTAAATCTAAGGTTTTGAAAGGAGTAGAGTGAAGAAAAACATACTGCATACTATACAGGGTACAAGAAAAGAACGAAAAGAATGCATCTATTGCTTTGTCTCTATACAAAGTTTAGAAACGGATATATATGTAGAAGAGGTGTGGGTGGGGGTGGGTGGGTGTTTGGGCTAAATTCTGAATCCTGGAGTATGGGGTGATGCAGTATCAGTATACAACAGTTCTCTGAGATTAAAAACAAATTGTAACAAACCAGCCAATTGTTTATGGGAGTAATATTTTTCTCTGAAGCATAGTGCAATGCAGCTTCTTATACTTTGTGATCTATAAGGGAGATGATTTTGGAGCCAGTGATCAGCTTTGACCTAGGTACTTTGTTAAATATTATTTTCTTTTTGTACTAAATCACCTTAATCAGCATTCCAATTTAGGGCAAATTCATAAATGTAATGTGCTCAAAAGAACTGTGTAGGACAGTTATGGAAAGCAATATCGGATGGTGGAAAATTTTAGGCTGGGGGAGAGGGTTAACCTTTGATCCTGCAATCTGGATATATGGACCTTATATCGGAGCAGCAAAGAACACTATATTAATATAGGGCCATTGTTCTTAAAGAAGAGTTGTTACCTACAAATGGTTTATAACAAGTGTTATATCACCAGACAATCCTCCTTCTGTGAAATCCATCTACAGCTAGGGTGATTGTGGATCATCATGCTCAATAATATGGAGAGTAGAATCCATACATTATTAATCTATTGCTGTATGTTGATTCAATTACCAATATACTTAAATATATAATGCAATCATTTTAATTTTCTGGCAGGGCATTTATTGAAGTTTGTCTTTTACAGGGAATAGTGGTGTTCCACTGTAGTTTAACTCCAATCATAGCACCTCTAGGTCCCTTTTGCTGTTTATGCAATGCTGGGAAGATATAACAGCTACAAACCCATAGGTTGTTAGTTCTTTGATCTAATTAAAAAAATCACCCTGCTGCATCAAACTGTCGTATGTATTAGAAGTGCCTTTCAGCAGCACATAATACAGTATGTGTTTTGCTGCTTGCTTTTCTGCAGTTTCTCTGAGCAGAAAAAAATGTTCATCCTGGGTACTGGGTTGTCATTTTAGTAGCCTCTGAGACATCGACAGCCCTGTGATGCTTTTGTATGTACATTTGCAGAAAACATTAAATTGCGTTGCAGGCCCAGTAGCAAAATATTTTAGTCTCCTTTTTTCAGTATTGCTGTTGTGTAGCAACTGTATTTTAAATGTATATTTAAAAAAAAATCCTACATGGAAGATTTAATAGTAATTCATAATTTCTTGAGAGACTTGGAATGCAGCTTTCTGGATTGCTGACTCCCTTAATGCCAAGGTGCTTGGGATTCAAAATCTTTGCTGGTCTTCTCTAATAAAAGAAAAAAAGATTTGTGTTAAGTTAGTGTGTAGGTGTTTAAAATAGGAAACATACCTTATTTTAATGTGGGTTCATCTCTTTAACCTCAATCTATATGTTTGCTTTTTGTGTAAAAGGAATAAAGTCTTGAGGCTACCACTATTTTAAAATCTTTTTATTATACCTTGTCTATATGACTTTATAGCTGGCTGTTGATATTTTGACATAGAATAGATGACTCTTTGAGGTAAGAGTATTTATCTCCCATTTAAAAATTCAAATTAAAAGGGTGTTTACCTTCAAAAAGCACGTTTTTTTTTCAAAATAGTACACCACATACAATGAGCTTTGTTCCTTTTTTAAAAACACAGATCAGTAAGCCTGTGCTCTGACTGTAAACAGTCCTAAATCAAATACAATGCTGGCATTTACATCTTGCTAAATTAAACACTGTTATAAATTGTATATATATATATATATATATATATATATATATATATATATATATATATATATATATATATATATATATATATATATATTGTAAAAAGGATCAGCACACACTGTATGTCAGGTGAAAAATCTTGTCATTTATTGTGAAAATATCAACATAATCCTTGGATTATGTTGATATTTTCACAATAAATGACAAGATTTTTTTGGTACTGTGGGAATATATATATATATATATATATATATATATATATATATATATATATATATATATATATATATGTATATTTTTTTTTCGTTTTAGGACCCTCAAATATGTGGCTTGTTTCCAATGAATGGTTTAAGAATTAGTTTATAAATGCAATTAACAATAGGATTAAGTAAAAAGCCTCAGTTTTCTTGATTTCTAGTACTCATTCATTAATGGTCATCCCTGCGTACTTGCATCGCCAGAAAAGATCTGTGCTGGCCTTTTGCTATACTAGCACATATTGTTATGCACGCAACATTGCATTGTATGACCTTGTGAGATTATAGAGCACAGTGTGTTCTGGAGATATCCTTTAGATGTCACTATACAGCTGCAGTTTTCTTGTTTAAAACGATGGATCTTTCTACTGCATTTCTTCATATGTTCAGCAATTAGTAATGTTATTTAAAAGGGATGTAAAAAAAAAACGCCGTGCACATTAATTTATCTTCTGCATGGTTGAAATAATGTGCATCTCTTAAAGAATACTATTTTTTCTTCTGGGCGCTAGTGTAAAGTCTGTATATAGGGGCTGCATATTTTTATTTGATATGTAGGATGTTTGTGTACAGTCTCTGAACTACAGTATGTATGCTCAGTCTGATATCTGGAGGATGTTTGTGTCTGGCGTGGTGTACTGCGTCATTTTAGCTTGTTGTTTGGGCTGTGTGTCTGTGTGTTTGCAGTCTGATTTCTGTTGTGTGTTTTTTTTTTTGTGCAGTCTGATATCTGAGCTATGTGCTATTTCTGCTTCATATTGTACATCACAATTTGTATTGATCAGAGTCTACATAAATGAAAGAATGTTTGTATTTGAAGTGATAATCACAGATCTTTTCTGGTATTGGTTTGTATCCATGCTGCATACTTGTGTGCAGCTTGATACTTGGAATGTGTATTTGTTTATAATCTGATGTTTAGGCTGTGTATGTGTTAAGAACAAATAACTGTAATGGAGACTTTATACAATTATACTATCTGTAAATAATGCTGTCCCTTCTATTGTAGGCAGAATACGTCCAGCTTGTTACTGAGCTTCGCATGACAAGAGCAATTCAACCTCAGATCAATGGATTTTTGCAGGGGTTTCACATGTTTATTCCACCTTCCCTTATACAACTATTTGATGAATATGAGCTGGTGAGAAGAATCCTTTCCTTGTACAATTTTCTATTTTTTGTTTAACCATAAAAGCAATCCAGCAAATTAACACACACACACTGCTTCACTTATACCAAATGGGCAAGGCATTGTACTTGAAAAAGCATATATGAAAACGTGGTCCTAAACCTCTGTCATGTTTTCAAAGAGGTATTGCTTGATTTGTTCTGGAGACTGTGACTTAAGTTTAAAGTGGAGACTGATAGAGACTTTGACACTGTGTTTAATTACAGGTATTCTCGGGACCTTGGGGGTTTTCCCAGATAACTAGTCTTTCCGTAATTTGAATCTTTATACTTTGTCTACTAGAAAATAGTAAATAAACCCAATAGGCTGGTTTTGATTAATTATATCATTGTTGGGATTGAGTACAAGGTACTGTTTTATTATAACAGAGAAAAAAAGGAAATCATTTTTACAAATTTAGATTTTTTTTGGATAAAATGGAGACTATGTGAGGCAGTCATCCCTTAATTCAGAACTTTCTGGATAACAGGTTTCCAGATAAAGTATCCCATTCCTATACTATGTAAACTACAAATTAAAGCATTTCTCTTTGTGAAAAGTGGGAGAAATGTATGTTTTTTCTGCAGTTTTACAAACTTCTTTAACTTACATTTATGGTGTGCTCCTCTGTTTTTTATCCCAAATATGACCTGGCTCAGTGTATGGTTGGTGGTATAAATTCTCAAATTTTCTTGCTGGGTTTTACATTCCCCAGTGCAAGGTTACAATGGTATACTATTCTTTTCAGCTAACTCGTTTCCATATACTTAGCGCTTCTAATAATAATAAAATGTATTACCTACAATTATTTTTTATGCATATTTTGAATCGTCTCCTAAATGAAATCTACTGAGTAAATAAATCTAATGTGCAGTGAAGCAATCCAATGCAAATAAGCTGTTCTGTAATTGCAAGATAGGAAACCAGCATTACTGCATATACCATTAGAAGAAGAGTGAGATAAATATGCACAGTCAGCCTTCCTAATTTCCTAATGCAGTTCTGGAGCACATCCGGGCTCTCAAGGGGGGACCAATAAGATACTTATTAATTGTTTACATTTATAAATTAAAACTGACTCCTGTAATTATATCCTTAAAGAATTAGTTATTTTACCATATTTCTCTGATTTTGCATTTTTCCAGATGTATTATATGGTTTCATGGTTCCCTGAGAAATGTAAAACGTGGGTTATACTGTCTTAAGATAATATCACTATGATTAATTTTTCTTTAATTGCTCAGAAACAAAACAACAATACAACCTTTTGATTTATTTTATAACTATAAAATGTGATCTACAAATTGCATTCAGTAGCTCCCAGATAGAAAGACAAGTGTGATTTGCATTTCAATGGGCTAGCAAACGATTCAAGCTAACTCTCCTACACTTTTTTTGTGGATCCCTGAAAAATAATGCATGTTTTGTGACCTAGGTTAAGATCTGTGGTGCAACTCTAAAATATGGCAAGTCAAGACAGACAAAACCTTTTTGAATATCTGTGCCAATGAAATGTGAACCAGCCATGTGAAGCTGAAACAATAGTTTTTTTTTTTTATTCCCAGTTCTCCCAGCAATTTGACACACAACATTTGGTACATGCTGGAATTCTGTGTGATCGTCACATTTAATGAAGAAGAAAATTGCTTGTAGACTCACATTATCTTTTTTAGATGGAATGCGCCTACACGGGGCTGCTGTATGCTCTGAAAATGTCTCTTTGTAAACCAACTTTAATATCCTGATTGATTGAAACTTCTTTCTTTTAGTTAGTTATATCATTCAACATTTTTCCGTATAATTTGTATTTTAACATAGTTACAACATACATTTAGCAAATATTTTTATAATGCAAATTAAATGCCTTACATTTTTAATTGGTTTTTAATTTAACTCATTTAAAAAAATCATCTTTTTTAGGAGCTGCTTCTGTCTGGCATGCCAGAAATTGATGTGAATGACTGGATGAAAAATACAGAATATACAAGTGGCTATGAAAGGGATGACCAAGTAATTCAGGTGAAAGCATCTTTAAAATTTGTTAAATGTGCTTCCTATCTTCATAGGTTTTTTTTTTTTAAATAATGTATCATTTTATGGGGAAAGGGGTCCTGAAAAGAGAAGGCTGGGAAGAGGATATCCAGTAACATCAAGTTGTAATGTTTGATACAATATAATGAACAAAATGGTGTACATCACTGTCCTTATTACATTTCATTTCTTAACTAGTAAGTATATCTATAAATCAATCAGCCTTATTTATATAAACTATAGTAATGTTTTTGACGCAAACACATTTTTATTTACCAGTGCAGGGTAACAGCACATTGTATTTAAATGCACATATACAATTTCATTTTTGATGGTACTGTTTCCTTAAAGAAATGAAATGTACAACAAGCTTCTTTCTTTTCCATCTTGCTAACTTTGTCTCAGACAGAAGGTGGTGTTATTATATTATACAGGGGTTTAACTTTGTGGTAGTTATAATTAAATTATGCTTCTTCTATAGTTGCACTGAAGGTCCAAGAAGGTGAGATCCAATGGAAGCTGAAAGTGGTCTCTAATTTTAGTGTTCTGTACTTTGGTATAAAGTGCAGAAGATTTTTTATTAAGACAAAATGTGTTTTCAACAGAAACTCTATTCATTTGTCTCATGTTGAATGCATAAAAAATAATTCATCTCTATTTTAATCAATAAGAATATTAGAGGTCATTCATATATACTATGGCTATACATTTTTATTCTGTTTATGGAGCTCTGTGTTATAACATTTGTTTTTTGATTTGCATAAAGCAAATAAACTTCTTTTTTTGTCTTTTTAGTGGTTTTGGGAAGTTGTACAGGAGCTAACTCAAGAGGAGAGAGTCTTGCTTTTACAGTTTGTAACAGGCAGGTCAGTTATGTACCTTGACAACAGTCGTATTACATATTTTATCGATTACTTTTATGAACTGCAGAGGTAATACACAGCTCGATATTTAGATCTGCATCAAACATCGATGATAGTTTCTGGGTATATCCTGTGACCCGCTGTATCGCTGCAGGTATCTTTTATTTCAAAAGACTTGTGTGCCAAAAGCACAGCTAAAATGCTTTATTTACTACCTACGGTACATTTTTGTGAATGCAAAGGTCTAGTTTTGTTGAAATAAATGGAAAGCATTACTGCCAATCACTGTAGATCAAACTCTAGAGAAAAATGAAAACACAATTCAAGTTCCCTGATCATTAGCTGTTTTTTTTTTGTTTTTAGTATTTTCTCATATAAATAGGCCTCCATTGCCTGCTTTCTGCATTTACAGTTTATTCATTACAATCTCATCTCCGCCTGAGTATACCTTTAGTACCACTTCAGTGGAAAAATCAAACATTCTTTTCTCTGGCTGCAGACCATAAAATTAATTCAATGGATCTGGTAAAGCAAATACATTTATGATTGTGGCATTTATTATTCCTGAATATCTTTACGCATAACTTAGATGTCTTTGTCTCCTGCCGTACATTTACTTGACAGTAATAATGGTCTAACTTTTGCTTTCTACACTGTTTATAAAACAAAAATATATTATTAATATTGATAATTGACAAATAATACTCATAACTGTCATTTCTTATTGATGCCCTATTTCCCCCTTTCTGTTCCACACTTTCTAGTTTTCAGTAATGTTTACATAATGGGATTATGATGTTTTAGAGCATTTTTAGGCTTCAGCAGGAAGGAAAATATTCCAGAGTAGGAACCTTATGTTAATATACACTGCTAAGAAAATCCTTTGTAAATACAAGGAATCTAATACTGATCATGCTGTTTGAATAAATTAAATTTTACTGAGATAATGGAGTTACAAGGAGATACAAGCAACTCTACATTAAATATTTAGAATTTGTGCAAGAATTTTAATTATAAGAGAAATCTATTAGAAAAAGCAGAGTGTGCTAGTGGTCTAATCACCTATACCAAATAATCGTCAAGAAGCATTTACTGTTAACATGCTTAAATTCATGGATCTAATTGGTTGCTATTAGGGATGTACCGAATCCACTATTTTGGATTTGGACGAACCCCCGATTTCTTTGTGAAAGATTCGGGCGAATACCGAACCGAATCTGAACCCTAATTTGCATATGCAAATTAGGGGGAAGGGGGAAAATATTTTGCGTCCTTGTTTTGTGACGAAAAGTCATGCGATTTTCCTCCCCACCCCTAATTTGCATGTGCAAATTCGGGTTCGGCCGGCCAGAAGGATTCGCCCGAATCTGAATCCTGCTGAAAAAGGGCGAATCCTGGATTCGGTGCATCCCTAGTTGTTATGTATTACTGTACCTAGGCAAACATAGCGCCTTTTACATATGGGGGATAGTTAGCTAGCTGCTGTTGTTTCCATATAGTTTGTGTTATACTCTTATAGCTTCAGTAAATAAGACATTGTACAATATCTTTAGACCAAGGCTAATAGATGACCAGGAGGTGAGTCTAAAATGGCCAAAATCACCTCCCATTGGCCCTTATGTTTAACTGCAGGGGATACAAACAAAATACATTAGAACTTTTATCAAAACATATTTTTCTCATACAGGTATGGGATCTGTTTCTGGAAACCTGTTATCCACAAAGTTTCAAATTACGATAAAGCCATCTCCCATACACTTAATTTTATCCAAATAATCCAAATTTTTTTTAAAAAAACAGTGCCTCGTACTTGATCCTAACTAAGAAAGTATTACTCTTTATTGGAGGCAAAACAAGCCAATTGGGGTTTTTTAATGTTAACATGATTTTCTAGTAGACTTAAGGTATGAAGATCCAAATTACGGAAAGTTCTCTTATCCGGAATAACTCTGGTCCTTAACATTCTGCATAACAGGTCCTGTACCTGTATGGTTATTTCAGCAACAGAGCTGTATTAAAATCCAAATACTGTCATCCATGTCTGCTTAATGCTGGCCATGTAAATTGATGTAAGACCCTTACAAAAACTGATTTGCAATATCAACCTTTAGTATGATCATAACAAAACAAACATAGGCAAGCCATAGATCTGATTTGCATAACGCCTTTCAGGCTCTTCTACTAAGTGTGGCAGTGCAATTTGACGATACACATGTGTAGAAAATATACACTAATAACCTTAATTATGCTCTTGTAGAGACACTTATGAAAAATAATGACCCCTTCATTTGCTCTGGCTTCTGGAATACCCTGCTATTTATAAATTAACAGTTGTAAAGTCACTGCATCAGAGGGAGGTCTAGTATAACCCATTGCTTGAGTTAAAAGTGCCTGCCCATTAAGGCATCAAAATTACTCCTGTCTGAACCATGAACAGCATGACACTTAAACAAGACACTTGAGCATTGGGTTGATTAAGTGGGCTGATTGGCATCAAAGAGTGGAGTAAAACTCCAAGAACTAAGTAAACTGGAACATGCTTGAAACATCTAAGCAAAAACCCTAATATTGTTTTTGTAAGATTTTTGTTTGTAGATGCAATAAACTTGGAGACTGTCTCATCAACTAAAATGTCTTTCTACCTACAATAGTAGGAAAAAAATGATTGGCCTTACACAAAAATATATTTAATTCAGTATATATAGAGACCAAAAGACAAATCATGGTCTGTGTCAGTTTATATCACTTTCACAAAAATAGTGACTGTTTAAGATTATCTTAAGCACTATATGTACATTTAAAAAAGAAGTTGCAAACACCAGCGGTAACATTATGGAAAAGGGAAGGAGTACCAGTATGGGATATGTTGCTCTGAATTATGGGAAGGCCATCTCCCATAGATTCCATTTTAATCAATTAAAATTTGTAAAAAAGTTATTTTTCTCTGTAATAATAAAACAGTACCTTGTACTTGATCCCAGTTAAGACATAATTAATCCTTATTGGGACAAAACAATCCTATTGGGTGCAATTAATGTTTAAATTACTTTTTAGTAGATTAAAAGTATGGAGATCCAAATTATGGAAAGATCCGTTATAGGAACCCCCCCAGGTCCCAGGCATTCCAGATAACCAGTCCCATACCTGTACAATATAGTGATTATGTAAGACTCTTTAAAACATATATGTTTATAAATATAAAATCAATGCTTATGTTAAAAAGTATCCTCTGCATTTTGTTAATCTGAATAAATATAATTCATGTCATGTTACTGTTAATGGCAGAGTTAATTAGTACCCTGTCCAGCAACATCTGGGGACCCAAGATTAAGAAACACAGTGAAGTTCATGCCTATAGTAGTAGATATTATGCAAATGAATACATGCAGCACAGAGGAAAAGAGAGGTGCTTAAGCATGCATTGGTAATGATGAGCACATGTACTGGCTGTTTATTTAAAGGTGTTGAGTTCCACTCTTACACTTTAGGCTAAGGCCACACTAGGCGATAGCGCGGCGATTTGACTCGCGGCGACTTTTCGCCGCGACTTTTAAGCCGCAATCGCTGTGGAAACTTTTACGCTGGCGTCTATGGGGAATCGCGAGCGTAAAAACACACGCGGCGATCTTTTTTCTATTGTCGCTCGAAATCGCCTCGCTAGGCGATTTCGAGCGACAATAGAAAAAAGATCGCCGCGTGTGTTTTTACACTGGCGATTTGTCGCAATTCCCCATAGACGCCAGCGCCAAAGTTTCCCCAGCGATTGCGGATTAAAAGTCGCGGCGAAAAGTCGCCGCGAGTCAAATCGCGGCGCTATCGCCTAGTGTGCCCTTAGCCTTATGATGATTTATCCACTAACCAAAGCTCTCTTTTGTCCTGGAAAAAACTTTTTCTGTGTATTTTGCACAAAGGTTGTATTTTTTCTGTTGACGCTTTTATCTATCTTCCTAGTCTTTTATGAAACCAGTGCAGATTGTCAAGCTTCATCAAAGTTGAACCTTGATCTCAGAACTTTCAGCCAGCTAGTTTTTCTTGAAGCTACTGGACAATCTGCTGACAGTTCAGCATTCTTTATTCTCATTTGTATCAACCAACCCCATGCCCTTGTTTGTTTGGAATAATGAATTTTAAACTGTTTAAAGTATTAAATTTTAAAATTGACTTAGAAAGGTTACAGTTTCCATTGCTGTGTAAAGAGTATTGGAATGACCCAAGTCATATGCGCAGTATATGACTTTTTTATAGTTAAGGTTATTTTAAAGTTTAGAGCAAGCTTATAATTCTACTTTCTGCTATGTGGTACCACTATTGTTGATACAGATATATCCGTAACATTTATAAGTAACTCTGATGAGCCAATATAAATTTTTCCCAGAGGATCCTCCTCCTCTTTCTAAAAGTAAGCAAAGGGGTCATAGCACTGTGCAACCTGTACAGTCATCTAATTAGCAAATGCAGGTGTATAAAAAGGCAAGAATAACTGCCTAGTGTTGGGCGCACAATGTTGCACAATGCATGGTGGCAGAGCTGGTGCAAGTAGAAATAAAAAGTAATATCATCACACTAATGGTGGGGTATAGAAATGTTGCGACCTGCCACTTATGTTCCTTCGTTAATGCAACATGTAACTCAAAACACAAGAAAATACATACTTAGAAGATCAATCATTTTCCAGTGTAAATAATGCTGATAAAACTAGTTCTAGCAAAAATAGTAAATGAGAGCCATCAGATATCTTAACATTGTGGTATGGGTTGGAATTGATATTTTTCCTAGACATAAAAATAGACTTTGTGGTCTCCAAGGAACTATTGAACCAGTGTCACAAACATTATTGATTCATTTAAAGGAGAAGAATGTGATAATCAATGGGGGGGGGGCAAGATATTAGGCACCCCAAGCAATTATAATCACTTTTTACACAAAAAAGCTGCTATTTTCACTCTACTATGCCTGTGCTGGCCCTAGACCACTGTAGAATAAAGAAAGAAGACGATGGTTTGCAACATAATGCTTATACAGAAGTACCCTGGGTCAGTGCAGTTTTCAGCAGACAGGAGCAGCAGCCCAGGGTATTAGGTTAGCTACTATAATCACTGGTGGTGCTTAATATTTTGGCAGCAAGATTTGTCTAAAATTTTAAGAAGGGTGTGCCGTTTTATTATATATATATATATATATATATATATATATATATATATATATATATATATATATATATATATATATATATATATACTAAATAGTATGGATAAGACTAAAGCAGTGACATTACTAATAAGTCATGTTCATTATGCCATCTTTGGTAGAACATAATGCTGTTTTGCAATTGTTTGCTATAGAATTATGAAGCACATTTTAATTTCCTGTTTATTATCTCACTGGCTAAAAGTCTATAATACAATATTTATAGAACTGTCTCTATCAACAGCAATAGCAGCGGTATTTTCAAGGAATTTCCAGTCACAGTACTGATGAACAGTAGTTAATCAGTGGGCCAGTAACACACCCCAACTATAGTTGCAGATTACACATTTAAACAGGCTTTAAATATCTAGAATCACTTGGGAAGTCACTGCTCATTTGATTGCTCTTGCATAATAGGTTTTTCAATAATCATTGTGTGTGTTTTCTTTACACAAGACATATAGCCATATTAAGTCAGCATTGTGTGATGTATTGCTGGTGTTTTCATGGTATAAAGTCTTATTTTGGAATTCATTATTTCCATTGCAGTTCCAGGGTACCCCATGGGGGTTTTGCATATATCATGGGTGGAAGTGGGCTACAAAATTTCACCATAGCAGCAGTAGCATATACAGCAAATCTACTGCCTACATCAAGCACATGGTAAGTACATATATTAACAGTCATGTGATCAGGTTTCTATGTATGTTTGGTAACAAAGTAATTTTAAATAAACAACATATGTATGGTGCCCTTTTTTCTTAATTGAACAAAAAAAAATATATATATATATTTTTTTTTTAGAAATAATAAAGCAGTTGTAAATCCAAAATGAAAATTTGCCTTAAAATAAAACTTAAGGGTTAAGTAACTTTACAATATTGATTCATTACAAATTTACACAGTTGTTATAATATAAAATTATATTTTAATGTTATTACTGTTAAAAGCAGAATGCTTTTGTCCCTCTGATTCTCCTATTCTTATGGTCTTTGGAGAATCCCTCCACTGGGGCATGACCTATGGCATCTCAAATAGATAAGTATGAATGCTGTAGAAGTAAGAATGCTTACTTCTATATAAACTCTCCAGCTTTTAATTGCAGAGATTTTTTTTTTTTAAATCTAACCACTTTTGTCCTCAAATTGAGAAGAAAAAAAAAACGCACTCAATTTGTATATAAATAAGCCCGAAAGGCTTTTTAAAAATACTAAATAACAAATCAAAAATAAATGTTATTGGATGTTAAATGTTTTTGCTTTCAGTTTTATTTTTCATTCTAGTAAAATGGAAACCTGTTATCCAAAAAGCTCAGCATTATAGTATCTCCCATAGACTTCATTTAAATTATATATTTCCGATTTTAAAACTGGATTTCCTTTTTCTCTGTAATAATAAAACAGTACCTTGTACTTGATCCCAACTAAAATATAATTAATCCGTATTGGAGCCAAAACAATCCTATTCGGTTTAAATGATTTTTAAGGTGGCCATAGACACACAGATCCTACCGTACAAATCGAGGATCCGTACGATTTTCGGATCGTGTGTGTCGTGTGCCGATCTTTCGTCCGGCGGAGATTGGTTGTTTGGTCAATCGGTCAGGTTTGATTTTGACCCAACTGATCCCGCCGGAGCCCATGGCACATCATAATCTGATCGTTTGGCCGAACAAACAGATCACCCCTCGCTGCGTCTATGGCCACCTTTAGACTTATAGTATTGAGGCAAAAAGATCCCTTATCCAGAAACCCCCGGTCCCAAGCATTCTGGATAACATGTCCCATGCCTGTATAGAAATAACAATCATTCTGTTAACATTAGTGTTGTATTTTAATGGATTTTCTATAGCAAACTTGCCATTAAAATGTATTACTCCATTTAAGTCAGGTTTCCTGTATAACACTGTTGTACTTTTAATTCTGTTTTTCCAGCATCAACATGCTAAAATTGCCTGAGTACCCAAGTAAAGAAATCCTTAAAGACAGGCTTCTGGTGGCATTGCATTGTGGAAGCTACGGCTACACAATGGCATAATGAAGAAAGTAAAACTCATCTGACTACTGATGCGCAATTCAGACTGGCAGAAGCAATTTAGAAAACTGTCAAGAGGAAAACAAGCTGGATATTGCCCACAGGCAGGGCTGACTTTCAAAAGATTTGTAAAGTACCTTTTTTCCCCTAGATTAACCATTGCTTATGGGGATGTGTGATTCTGTTTTTATTTAAATGCTGACAAAATCAATGAGTTTACTCTCTGTTATCAGTGATTTTTTTTTTTTAACTAGAGATGTACTTTACAAATTGCCTTGTTTTCAAATTGTTTTAAATTTGATTTGCATTTTCTTTTATATGCCAAAATGAACACTAGTGTATTTTATCTTTTATTGGGAAGAGGTTAGTGGTATGATTGTTGTGTGGGCAATGCAAGTGTTCTGGGGGAAAAAACAGCACATTATTTTGTCTTTCCAACTCTTATCTTTTTGCCATCTTAATGCATCTGTGCTGAAAAATGACTAAACTTTATTTTAAGCTGACCACAAAGATGACAATTTCCCCTGTATTTTAGTTTGCATAATTTGTATTATCATACATCTTTCAATGTTTTTGTTTATGCATATTTTGTTTAGAAATAGTTTTTAGTTGACCCTGATTATGATGCAGTTGTGTTAATATATCTTTTATCATAGGCAAAATGTGCTTTTTATTCTGTATATTTTTGCTTATTTTGTTATCTGACATTTCTTGTGCAAAGAAATCTGAAATGTATTTTTGTACAGAGACATTTGCAGAAATGTATAAAACACTTTATAAATTGTATTTAATACAGTGACACTAAATACAAATCTTTTTTGCCTTGCATTCTTAATACAACATTAATGATCTGCACCAGCAGTAAAGATCACAAATCATATGAAACAACCCTGTCAGCAGTCATGAAGGCTTTTTAATTGAAAAGATAAGAGCAGCAACACCAAGCTGGAGTCAGGATAAATTGAGAGGATAATTAGAGTGTGCACATTACTTTGGAGTGGTCTTTTTATGGATCTTTTAATGAATAAACAAGACCATATACAGCCCAATTTATATGGTCCCAATTCAAAGCATGTTAAGGACTGTCATAAAATAGCATTGTATTTAAAGCATATGTTACATTTTGTTTTGGTTTTTCAAATGTTTGTTTCACTCTTTCATACCCTGATAGGTTATACTTCATCTTTTAGGAAAAAAATGAAATCCAGGATCAGCCTGCCTTGCTTAAATCGTATGTTATTTTGAGTAGTGAGGAGCAAGCTACAATAAGCTTCATTGTTTTTGAGCTTAGTCCTCAACCCTCTGTGTTTTAACTTCTGCTGTTTTGGTGGGGTTCCAACTGATTGGTTACAGTGCAAGCTATCTTAAGGTGGCCATACACGGATAGATCCGCTCGTTTGGCGATGTCGCCAAACGAGCGGATCTCCCTCCGATATGCCCACCTTGAGGTGGGCAATATCGGGCTGATCCGATCGTGGGCCCTAGGGCCCAACGATCGGATCCTAGTGTTCACCAAACGGGCGGTCGGATCGCGGGACCGCATCAACGAACAGATGCGGCCGCGATCCGACGGGATTTTTAATCCCATCCGATCGAGATCTGGCCGACTTTCGGCCAGATCTCGATCGGGGAAGCCCGTCGGGGGCCCCCATACACGGGCCAATAAGCTGCCGACACGGTCTGTCGGCAGCTTTTATCGGCCCGTGTATGGCCACCTTTACATGCTGACCTTTGCTTATCAAGCCAACTTTCATTGTCATGGTCAGCTCTGTGTATTAGCTGCTCCAAGATTTCTTAAACATTTGGGAAATAAGCTCATTGCAAACAATTTAAACATTAACATTTCAAAGTGGCAAGGAAAGTTGGCACACCAAACCCAAATGTTTTACTGAAAAATACATTTGTTGACATTTTCTGTTAAAATTTGATATTTTTTGAATATTTCTAAAAGGCCATAAACAAATTTTTACATGCCTGTTTTTTTCTGATGCCATTCCTTTATTTGAGATGCCCTGTCTGCTTAGTATCTGCTTAGCTACCTGAAGTTTATGTTTGGTATGGAGCTACTAGAAAGCATTCTCTTAGGGGGTTATTTATCAAAGGTCAAGTTTGTGAGGTTTGTAAGGTTTTTACAACCTTGAATAAACTTACAACTCAAATGATTGCTTATTTATGAAAAAACTCGAATCAATGTAGTCGGGATGAAAACCTCAAATACTCTAATCGATCAAGTTATCAGCGAAAAAACATTGAATACCTCAAACTGATCGAGTTTTCTAGCGCATAATGCCAAAAAAGGAAAAATCATGAAGGCTAAAAACATCTTCAAATGGTTCAAAGGACCTCTGCCATTGACTTCTACATGACCTCAACAGGTTTTAGCTGGAGTATTTTTGGATTTGGACTTTTTGCGGCTTCTAGGCATAATAAATCTCTAAAAAAAATGAGTTTCTTTTATCCTGAAAAATTCAAGTTTTTACTGAAACTACCTTTGAAAAACTAGAATTTTTTTTAGAAAGAACACAACCAAACCTTAAATAAATAAATGACCCCTTAGTGTCAAAACATTAAGGGGTTTATTTATCAATGGTTGAGTTGTGCTTTTCCAAAAAGTAGGAGGTTTTTTTTTTTGAGGGTAGTATTTAGTCAAAAACTTGAATTTTCAAGTAAAAAAGCTGGAAATAGCTTGAATCTGAAAATACTCCAGTTAAAACCTGTCGAGGTCATGTAGAAGTCAGTGGCAGAGGTCCATTGAACCTTTTGAATGCAATAAAAGCCTCCATGATGTTCAATTTTTTTTCAGTGGGTTTCGCACGGAAACTCAATTCGAGCGATTTGAATTGTTTACCCGCAGAAAATTAGATTAAGTTTTCCGGTTGTTCACCCTAAATTCATTGTTTTTTCTTAAATCAGAAAAACCTCACAAAACTCTAAAATTCAACCTTTAATAAATAACCCCCTAAAATTAGCTCTCCTGAGTTAATTGCTGTCTGGCAAGGACATGGTATTTTCCTGCTCTGTTGCCATATCTGCAATCAAAATGACAAAATAATATTACAGGTATGGGACCCGTTATCCAGAATGCTCAGGATCTGGGGTTTTCCAGATAAAGTATGGAGACAAAAATTATGAAAAGGTTCCTTAAAGGACCAGTAACATCAAAAAAAATTTGTTCGTACACAACGAAAAAAAACACCAACACAAATTATACTTTAAAAAAGCAAAGTCTTTATTAAGAAATAACTTACAGAAACTCTGCTTCCTGTCTTCTACAGAAAAGGCGAAAGGGCGACCATCAATTAAGCGGTGCTTGATTTCTCCTCCCTGGCTCTCTGCTGCTGGATCCTTTAGCTGCCACATTCTATGCTTTCTGTAGTGCAGCGGCGCTTCCAGCATGAACTTTCTTTTCTCTTTCGGATCTGCGGTGCCATTGTTCCTATGGGGGCCATGATCTCTCTCTCACTGCTGTACAGGCTCACACACTGCTCCCCAAAGCCTTGCTCTCCTGTTCCAGCCGCGATGCAATTACCAACACCCCTGAGGCGCCTTCTGCATTTGCTCATTATCCCAGATGTATGGGTACAGGACGGGAAGGTCCGGTCATTAAAAGCCGGCTCTGGATGCTGCTGCCCTTCGCCTCTTGAGCCGGTTGATCTCTTACTGCTACCCCTGCGCACCGGCACCGTATCTTCCTGGCCCAGTCTCCCCTCTTGCTGGCTGCCCGGGAACAACTGCTGGTGAATTGCTTTGTTTGAATTCCATTTCCGACATTGATGAAACACTGTAACAACCTGGTCTTGTGTGTGAATAAGATCTGTGCACAACTCAATGCATGTTCTCAGTCCCATCTCCTTCTCCATCTCTGCAATTTCTTTATTCATGGGAACAGAAATTCGGCTATAGGATTCCGTGCTTGGGAATCTGAAATAGCGCCGGTGTGAGCACCGAGGCACGCATTGAGTTGTGCACAGATATTATTCACACAGTGGAAGGCACGGTGCCGGTGCGCAGGGGCAGCAGTAAAAGATCAATCTGCTCAAGAGGCGAAGGGCAGCAGCAGCATCCAGAGCCGGCTTTTAATGTCCGGACCTTCCAGTCCTGTACCCATAAATCTGGGATAATGGGCGAATGCAGAAGGCGCCTCGGGGATTTTGGTAATTGCACCGCAGCTGGAACCGGTGAGCAAGGCACCGCAGAACTGCAGAAAGTTCATGCTGGAAACGCTGCTGTACTACAGAAAGCACAGAATGTGGAAGCTAAAAGAGAGCCAGGGAGGAGAAATCAAGCGTCAATCAATGGATGGTCGCCCTTTCGCCGTTTCTATACAAGACAGGAAGCAGAGTTTCTGTAAGTTATTTCTTAATAAAGACTTTGCTTTTTTCAAAGTATAATTTGTGTTGGTGTTTTTTTTCATTGTGTGCTAACGATTTTTTTTTTTTTGATGTTACTGGTTTAAGTCTGTAAAAAAAATAATTTACACTTTAAATAAGCCCAATAAAATATTTTTGCCTCCAATAAGGATTCATTATATGTTACTTGGGATCAAGTACAAAGTACTGTTTTATTATAACAGCGAAAATGGAAATAATTTTATTTAATTATTTGTTTAAGATGGAGTCTATGGGAGATGGCCTTGCTGTAATTCTGAGCTTTCTGGGTAATGAGTTTCCTGATAACGGATCACATACTGCATTTTTAGAATTTGAAGGGTTTCTATGATTTTTTTCGGGCCCCTCTTTCTCTAGTTTACAACTTCTGAATGTTTTCTCTTGTCCTTTAAAGGAGAAGGAAAGGTTAAAATTAAGTAAGCCTTATAAGAAAGGTCCAACTTAATATACCAGTAAACCCTTAAAGTAATGCTGCTCTGAGTCCTCTGTCAAAAGAAACACAGCATTTCTTTACTTCTATTGTGTGTACATGGGCTTCTGTATCAGACTTCCTGTTATCAGTTTAAACTTCCTTTGCCCTGGGCGTGAGCATGCTCAGTTTGCTCCTCTTCCCCACCCCTTCCTTCTCTGCTGTAATCTGAACCCAGAGCTATGAGTTAGCAGGAAGAGACTAAGGCAGGAAGTGATGTCACACCAAACAATATGGCAGCTGCTATCCTAAACAAACAAAGCGCTTCTAGAGCTAATTACTCAGGTATGGTAAAATAAAATAAATATATTGCAGCTAATCTATTGGCAATAAAATGCCTCTGTAGCTTTCCTTCTCCTTTAAAAATTTTTTATCAATTTCTAAAATCCTCTAGGCAGGATTCCAACCTGCATTTGTTAACTGAAGAGGATAACATACCCAGGCAATAGTAGTGAGATAAAATACTGATTTTTCAGGCTCAGGAATATGATGTTGAAGTACATTTCATGGAGAACAGAATCCAATTAAATGAAATGGATCTAAAAGCAATGGATAAGAATGTGTATGCTATTTCAGTGACTTTGATATTCAAGTGCTTTAGTAGCTTTTTTTCATGACAGGCTTAATTAAAAGAAAGCTTGGAAAACTCTTTGAATTCCCTAATAATAAGCCAGTTTTGTATTTATCCTTTTTATGTCATTAAAAACAATTGTGACCCCCCCATTACAGTTAACAAACCTTTATCATATCTATTTAATGAGCACAGCAGATTTATTTTTCTATCCTTTGAAATAAGTGCAATACGTTGCTTTCAGTCAGTATGAATGTATATTAATATCTAATTGAGGTGGGCTCAAATTAATGTTTACATTAAACATGTTTGAAATGGTTCAAATTAAAATGTTTTTTTTTAATCTAATTGTATAGTCAATATTTATTGAGTTGCACTTGCAATAATTCAAGAGAAAAGAGTCCTAATACAATATCCGAAAGGTAAATATGCATGAATTAAAGAACAACAAAGAAACAGGAAATGGAGTTCTCCAAACATGTTACATGTCTTAGGTTGTCTACTTATGAAGATAGATCTACTAATATGTTGTAGTAGTAACTCAGCAGTGATAGCTCCTTATCTTCCATTGTAACTATATTGCGAGCTTTTTTAAGAGATCATAACGTTACCAATAAAATATATACCAAAGAATACATGCTCCAAATTTATATAAGATAAACTGCAGCTCACCGACAAAGGTTTTTTGCTGGTTGTCCTGCGGGGTAACTTTGTGTTGATATCCCAATTTAATTGTTCAAAGGAAGGTAGAAGTGCAGGACAAATCCACGGCAGTAGCCTTGAAGGGGGAAAATTCACTAACCTGCGGAGTTGCGCTAGCGCGGGCTTCCCCCGCACTTCGCCAGACGAAGTTTCGCCAGGGTGCCGCTAATTCACTAAAATCTGAAGTTGCAATCAGGGAGGCGAACGGTAGCGAAGTTGCGCTAGCGTTAATTCGTCAAGCAAATCGAAGTTACGCTAGCGATGCCTAATTTGCATATGGTGCCAAGATAAAGTTGGATGGACATATATGTAACATCAAATACATTACACTACACAAGCTGGGAAAGCTTCATTAAATAAAAAAGATTTCATATTTTGCCCTATACATGTGCCCACTGTATAGTTTAGGTGCCATATGTTAGGAAATGTAGGGGGGAAGGAGGGATGCTCCCAAAATGTACAATCTTTTTCAGCCTGTCACCCTTAAAAAAGGAAAAGACGCCAGTGTTTTTTTTTTACTTACAAAAGATTTCAACTTTTTTTTTTTTTTTTGAAGCAATCCCTATCTTCACTATTGCACTTCGCCAGGTCTGAGGTGGCAAAGGCAAGTCTGGCGCAAGAGGTAACGTTCAGTAAAATGTGCAAGTTATTGAATGGTAGTTTGGAAGAATGGTGGACAAGATCTTAAAGTGTCCGGTACGTTTTTAATTTCTACTTAAGAGTTAATGTGATACAGACCTCTTTTTACAGTTGCCGCTAAATCAACATCAAGACCCGATATGTGGGGAATGGCATCTTTTCAAATTCTTATATTTGCAGGGCTACAGTTAGCCAAACATTCTAATATAAAGAGGCTTAGTAAGTTGGGCTGCTGACTCCCATAGAGCAGCAAACTTATCTCTGGTATTTAGTAGTGAGATACACCTAGAAATTTACGGCCTATTATCATGAAAATAAGATGATTTTAAAAATAGCATCACTATAATATCAGGTCCTGGGGATGGCATTGCCACAGCAGTCATAAAAAGTCCATATTGCTTAAAGGACTGCACTAATGCTGATGATATGAGAAGGTTAGTGAAAGCATTGAGTCTAACAACTATAAACTGTCTAGTTTAGATATGTAGGCTGACTTGGATTATTAACACTAGTATTTGTGGAAACAGAACAAGCTCTAGATGCTTTTTACCCAGAGCAAAAAAATGGGAAAAGTAACATGCTTGCGCAGCATCCAACATTGACCTACCCCCCCATATCTGACAGCTTGCAGAAACCTAAAGAATAAAGTTACCTGCTCATATATAGATCAGAACTACATCTACAAAAACATATAATTCATACACTACTATTAATTAATTAATTAATTAATTAATCAATTCATTTAGTCAAACCAGTTAAGCGGCAGAAAAGTCAGATATATATAGTCTACCTAATCAGGAAAACCACAACACCTTATGTGAGCATTTTCCCGTAGCTGCATATAGCATAAAAAAATGGAGCTATATTTAGCCCACATCTCACCAAAGAGATTAAGGAAAATATCATCTGATTTATGAACATGCCCATGAGATTTTGCCAGCTCTGGAGTGTTTTTAGGAAAAAGGATTTGTCTTTGTATCCCTGGTGACAATACCTGTGATGAGATCCCCTTAACTAGGTTAATGTTATAAGCACCTTAAGACAAAATGTTTCTGTAAATATGCTGTTTATTGTGTTATATTGTAGGGTGCTTAAGTTAAATCTGGCAGTTCTGCTTGCTTTTCCATGATATGTGATCCTGTAATATTATCCAGATACACACATACTTTAGGAAGGTAAATAGAAAGAATCTATCATACAGTTTCTGAAGCACAGCCACCAAAATTCACTCTGGTTAAAAGCTGATTAGAGTTGTGTGAAAGTGCCTTGCTAAGCACAGGCCAGAGTTATTCTAGCTATAGAGTGTGAATATGGAAAGCTGTAGCCTACTGATCCAACAAATCTAAAGTCACATATAAAATGAGAAACCGTTTAAGAAACAAAAAGGGTTCCTCGTGTCTGAAACTGTTACTCTCATGTTTAGTTTTACATTGCCTCCACGCAAAAACCAGAACAAGTGGATTGCAATATTCTTTCTCAAAAGACAAAAGAAAATCTTTGTAGGCCAGTATGTCTTATTTAAAATAACATTTAACAATGTAACTTAAAACACCCAATTTTGAAGAACACCTGCTGGCTAATATATTTTAGCTATTCCAGGCCTGTTGAGAAGCAATAACTTTATATAGTTTGCAATTTAGATTGATTAATCTTTTCCTTTAGTGGCACTACAAACTTGGGTGGTTGTTTTATCATCTATGAATGTCTAGGGATAAAAACAGATGTGTTGTCGCATCATAGATCATGAGTACTCATTAACTTTTATTATTATATATATATAAAACCTTAGGCTTTAAAGTATTGCTTTCAGTGGATGGGAATATGTTGTGCATCTAAAGTGGCAAAACTGAAATATATACATGTGATTAGCAAGATCTGAATATTCTGCATGACAAAAACAGTACCATTATGCAAAGATTGTAATGTTGTCTCATCAAGTCATTCCAGTGCATGAATGTGTTCTTCCATGCTTTTAATACAAATCAAGCTTTGTTGCTTTTCAAGGGCAACCACTAAGGAAAACATTTTCGTACATCATATAAGTGACATTAGAACACTTTATTTGTGATGTGAGCGGTTTTAGGAAATCACAGGTGTTGTTCCATAGTGATTCATATTCAATGGATGTGCCCAAAGGAGGCCTGTGATATTTAATGTAGGTGCATTGATTAAACATGTGTCACTATACTTGAAAATTTAAGGTGAAGAATTGATTGGTTGTAATAAAGTGATGAAGGTAATTATTGATCTCTAGGAATAGGATTGAAAAATTCATTTTCTGTTTCTGTTTGCTATGTGCTATGAGTGACAGTCTTCATGCAAAAACACCAGGGCACTTTGTTATTTCATGTATGCCTTTGCAGCAATGCTATTTCCCAAGAAGGGTTGTCAAAAAAATCATTTAGGGGAAGTACCAAGTTCTGAGGCACCTCTGTTGACCAAGGATTTTTTTATGTAAATATGTTTATTTATTCTCATATACACATTGTAATGGTTGGCACCCTGAATCTAGAACCAATGCCAAGCACCCTTGTCTCGGCTCATTCTTCTGCCTGTAGCAGCCGCCTTTGGCCTCAGGAGGAGCCCTCAGCTACTCAGATCCCGCCAGGTCTTAAAACGAGAGGTGCAAGGCGAAAGGTTCTAAACAAGCGAAGGTCCACAACTGTAAGCAAAGTCTTTTGGGCAGAAGGTCGTGGTGCAAGGTGTAAGACAGAATCGTAGTCAGGACAGGCCGGGTCGAGGCAGGCAGAGAATAAGCGAAGTCAGGCAGGCAAGGGTCAAAACTGGAAGATCAATCAGAAGGGATTTAGCAGAAGAGGTAGTCGGTATTCAGGCAAGGGTCAGGATCCAGAGGTCAGAATAGTCAAAAGCCGGGCAGGGGTCACAACAGGAATCAAACAGGTTCAAAACAGAATAGCACAAAGCTCAAATAGCACCAGCAGGGCAGCCATCAGGGGGGGACAGGGGGGACAGTTGTAGGGGGCCCGAGGGTAAGGGGGGCCCGGCCATGCCACACTTTCTTTATTAGCCAGGCCCCCCTGCTTTCTTAGAGCTGCTGACTTCGGGAAGGCAGGGCGGGAGGTATCTTCTGTCCATTCCTTTCCCTTATTGGTCACAGAGTTTAAGTCCTGGTTGAGCTGCTCAGGGATTGGATAGCTGAGGTTTAAAATTCTCCTCCAGCTCATTCAATCACCATGCAGCTTTACCAGGACTTGAAATTCTGTGACCAATAACTGAAGAAAATGCTGTCACTGGAAGAAGATGCAGCCACCTGTGCTCCCCTCGTCCCTACTGTAGTTGTCAGCTCACTGACAGCAGGTGGGCCTCACTTATGAAATGTAACATGGCAGTGCCCCCCTAAAGGTAACCCTTTGTGGTCCCTGTTGTGTGGTGGGGCCCTGGGCAATAATTTTTTTTTAAACTTCTGGGGGGGGCAAGTTTTTTACATGGACGTTTAAGAGGGGTCCTGGCCACCAATTTTCTTATAACATTTTTTCCCCATGTGGGGTCCTAGCCACCAATATTTTTTAATGGGTGGCCCTGACCACAAATGTTTTTTTCCATGGGGGGGCCCTGGCCACCAATATTTTTTATTTTGTTATTTACATGTGGGAACCATAGCCACCAATGTTTTTTTTTTTTTTAAGTGTGTGGTGGGGGGTGGACCTGTGGGGTGGGGAGGGCGGACCTGTAGGTGGGGCTTGTGGTGGGCATAGCCCAGGAGGCCCAGGAATTTTTTTCGTATGGGGCCCTGTGATTTCTGATGGCAGTCCTGAGCACCAGGAACAAACTCCTATAACGGGCAAGGTCTGGAAGCCCTATTATGCTATTTATACTATTTGAATTTTGCGCCCTCACGCTGACGTCATCACACCAGTGCGCCTGCACCTTTAAATATACCAGCAGCGCACCGCGCGCGCCCTAGAGAACAGGCGCCTGCGGCCTAATAGCAGACACAGCACGGCGCAGCATGCAGTCCCTGCAGTCCCCCCCACTAGACCACCAGGTACAATGGCTACACACATGTACATATGTAGTCCTGGCTATAATGGTTCTTTAATGAAAGAGATAGCTCAGTCAATATATACATTTATTAACAAAAGCTATTGACAGATATCTACAGAAATAAATATGTAAATACAAAATAACACTGAAACCACTGCCTCCTTCCATTGGGTCTGGTAGCTGTGTTCTCACTGCAAGAACTCTAGAAACGCTCTGACTAACCTATTCTGTTAACCTAGAGATTTACCATAGGTAGATGTCAGGTTCTGATTGGTTTGTGACCATTAAGTTAATCTTGGGGAATTGGGCGTGGATTCCTGAGGTAGTCCATTCAGAATCAAGATACTAGAAGGTTGAAAATGCAATGTGGAGACAGAAAGGACTGAATTCTCAATTGCCCTTGGTCAAGAAGGAGGGGGCATAGCAACTCTGTGCAAAATAGGATGTGTTTGAAGCTTGTATGTATTGTATCCTGATACTATCTAGTATTTACACAATAACAAGTGTGTATGTATTGTAACTGTGTGGGGAGAGAGGATGGTGCAAGTGCATGACCGGGCCTGGGTTGGCAAGGCCCACGAAGGCCAGGGCCCACTGGCTTTTTTCCCGGTGTTCCACTGGCCCAGTCTGACACTGGGCATGTACCATGCAGAATTGCAGATGGGGACCCAGTAAAAGAAGAAAGATTTTGGTGCACTTCCCTGCAAGCAACAACCAGGTTGGCACTTTTTGAAGAAGAGGAACATCAGTCTGGGTTAACAGGTAAGTGACTAAAATCACCTGGCACCATCCATTAGGTTTTTATTCTTCGCCTATAATGTGTTACATAGTGGTAGACTCTGTTAAGAAATATTCATATTTATGTGTTATGAGTTTAACTATGAAGATTTTCATTCATCCAGGTCATAGTATATCTAGTATAGGTCAATCTAAAAACAACTGGACTTGCTGAGTAATCAATGAAGTTCATTGATTACTCAGCAAGTCCAGTTGTTTTTAGATTGACCTATACTAGATATGTTATGAGTTTGGTTAAAATTGATCAAAGAACTATAAATAGTGTAAAGACTAAAACTGGTAAAAGAGAACATTACAAATATACAAATAGCATAAAAAGTCTTCCTGAGATGGAACAAACTACTGGGGAATTTACAATCATATATGGGTGTACAAAGGGTCACATGACCTGTTGTCAAACATTCACCATGTTTGTAATTAAACCTTATAATTTGGCATACAACTTATAATTAGTTTACCATTGTCCTTTTTTTTTCACTAACTTTTATCATGTACAGAGTTTTAAGTGTATTTGTAGGAGAGCATTTTCCAAGAGTGAGGGGTTCAACACTGTCAAAACTGTCCCCGGAATTTTGCTTAAATTGCCAAGGGCTTCCAGTAAGAATAATCTGGAAGAAATGCTTACTCGTCAATATAGAGTTATGATTCTTACTGGAAGTTCCTTATGCCTAGATCCTACTATATTTTACAGTTTCTTACTCCTTAAACTATCATCCACAAAACATTACTGGATATGTGTTCTGCCATAAATATTAACTGAGATTCTATTATACCGTTAGTCAATCATGGCTGAATATAATGAAGTGACATATTATCGGTGAGATATAAATCAACAGCGATATTCTAAAAACAATTGAGATGATTTTATCTAAAAGGCAATAAAGCAGTGGTTTCAATTAGGATCAAACAGCTGTGCTCTATATTGTAAAGACGTCCATAGCCATAACTGAAAGACACAAAGGTAGCCGAGTCAAGAAGAGTTGAATTATGGTTTTATTTAACAAAACACCTTCCACATAACATATCACCTTCTGGAATGAGACTGGCAAGACCTAACACCTCTGCCGTGCAAGAGATTTTACAACATGCTCTTCAAATGGCATTTTTGTCATTTTAATCAATATGCTCTTTTGTGTGACAATAAGTGCCATCTTTTCTTCAAATGGTAATAAGAAAAAGTACTACTAGGACTACTACTGCACAAACTTTCACAGCTAGTATTTCTCTTAATCGCTTACATTAAGTTACAATGTTATTATAATTTAAAATTAATATACAGTACACACAATCATTAGACATAAGACAACTTTGACTGAACCCTAGCAAAATACAGATCTATAATGAAAGGGTTAATAATATGTTGAAAGTTTGCATTTATACACCAAAGGAGAATATTTAGTGTGTAGTGCTGGAAAAAGTATTGTTTATATGATTTAATAAATTACATTTACAGATTCTTGATTAGAAACGTATTGTTTAAAAAACACTGCACTGCATAGAGACCTTTATTATATTTATTGGCAGATTTGTAGAGGAAAAAAGCCAAAAGACATCAAAACACTGTAAATATGTACTGTACGTTAATAGCAAACTGTGTTAATTAGATGTCCATGCTGCATTTAATGTTCATGGAGGCTTTTACCATAAGGCTAAATGAGAACCTTAATTCAAGTGGCAAATCCAGGGAGCAGCAAAAAAGCTGCTACTGAAAGCAAAATATCATTCCATTTGAAGCTCAATTCATAGGAAAAATATTGATGGTGGGGGAGAGATGTGATTTCACCTCAATTATTGACCAAAGTGCCCCTGTATTAACTGTTATGGAAAAATGGAAACATGGATCGACATGGTAAGGCAAGGAAAGGGGACAAAAAGGAGGACTTCATTTTATAACTATTGTTGGATGGTTTATTTGAAAATGAGAATTACTATTTATATATTTAAGATATAGTTTGGGATATTTTTTAATCCTTAAATTCTGCTAACATTATTTTTTTTTTGGCATGATCAGTTGGCCTTGTTGCACTTTAGATGACCTAAATGTTTGAGGGAGAACTAATGTCAAAAAAGAATATGGCTATAAATGCTGTATTTTGTATAGTGATCTTACCATACCAACCCAGAGGATCTGCATTCATATAACAGGTATGATCCATGTCTTCAAAGATGCCCACAATATTTCTGATTCTTGAATCTTGCTAGACCAACTTTTGAGAGCCAGCATCACTGGACATGCTTAAAGTGCTCTGGGCTGCTGTTGAGAAGCTAATCTTAGGGGCATCAGAAATCTTCAGAGTATAAACTACATCTGCCATAGAAGCTGATGCTATATAGGGCATCATTTCAATAAGTTTAATTCAGGTAACTCAGAGCACACCAGTAAGTTAGGGGAAGTTTAGATAGTGGGAGGCTTCTACATGCCCCCCACCAGCCCCTCTTCAATACAGTAGTACAGTAGTGCTGGATGCAGTCTAACTAAAGACTAAAGAATCACTATATTTAATCTTACCCAGTATTTCCAAAAATAAATTCCTTTGAAGATATTATATATCTTTATTTTGAAAATTAATGTGTCGGGCTCTCTTTTCATCTGTATCTTTGTTCTTTTGATGCCAACTATACCACTATTTTCTTCTACACTAAATTGCCCTTTAGTTGATGAAAACACAAAGACAATGTTCTGCAGAGGCGTTATTTGCATGCATATTATTTTCTTTCGTTTTTTTTTTTTTTAACAAAGTGATTTTTAATTTGTACATGAATGTACTTTGCCAGTTTGCAGAAAAAGGCTTTGTGATGGCGAGTGTCTATCAAAATCCAAATATTAGCTTTTAGATAACCAATTGCGAATTAAGTAGAAAAGCTTCCCTTTGGATCCCGGTTTGTACAACAAATCATGACCATTCATTTAAAACCGAACTGTATTTAAAAATGATCATATCAAATTAGCTGGGGGACGTACATGTATCAGAAAATCCAACTTAAAGGGGAACTATCGCGAAAATGAAAATTTAATATAAGCTGACATAAGAAAATACAATCAATTAAAAATTCTGCATTGTTTCTGAAATTATCAAGTTTATCTTCTCTCAGCATCTGTTTCTCTTCATTCTCTCTTCATGCAGGAGTTGGGTGTCAGATATTCATTGACAGTTAGATCCAATATATTTTATAGGGGGGGCTCCTTTTGCCTGGAAGATGTATTAGCGCTCACTATATTAAAATCACCAGACATCATGTCTCTCTACATGCATAATTTGTGCAGAAGCAGTTATTTTGTTAGATTTTGTTTGTACTGGAATCAGTTATTTGAGTGAGCTTTAATTCATCTGCTAGGAAAGGAAGTCCTCCTATAAGATATATAGTATCTAACTGTCAATGGATACCTGACACACAGCTCCTGCATGAAGAAAGAATGAAGAGAAACAGATGCTGAGAGAGGGATGGTGAAAATAAACTTGATTTCAGAAACAATGCAGAATTTTTAATTGATTGTATTAGAAAGTTTCTTATTTTAGTATGATGAAGCACATATTAAAATTTTCATTTTCACGATAGTTCCCCTTTAAAGGTAATTATAAAGTCACAATATGGTACTGGTAGTTTTCAATGCAGGCAATGTACAGTTATTTCAGGTGCATCCATTCATACAATTAATAAATTGGTACAGCAAGGGTAAAAAGTTAACTGCTTCATCCCCAGTGGTCTTTTGATCTCTTCTCTTTGTGTGGTTTGTTGATGAAAGCTTTTGTATGTAGAATGTCAGCTGGTTTTACTGAAAATCATTCAAATG
Source organism: Xenopus laevis (assembly GCF_017654675.1). Classification (NCBI taxonomy): domain Eukaryota; kingdom Metazoa; phylum Chordata; class Amphibia; order Anura; family Pipidae; genus Xenopus; species Xenopus laevis. Next base: position 83,810,345 of record NC_054379.1, read on the forward strand.
TTTATCTGGGGAGCCATGTTTATATCCTGGTATCACACTTTTTATCATAAACAATATGTGTGTATGGATTTGGTAGAAAGATCTAAATTTCCCTTTTTAATTCTGAAGGCCTGGCAACTTGAGATATTCCAGTTAATGCTGGAGATACACTAGCTGTATGAGTATACACTATCTTTCTCAAGATTTCATTCTCTTGGTTGACTTGCAATATGAGTTAGGGGTTAGGGCGAGGGTGAGGTGGGAACAGAGACGTGGACAAAGCTATAATACAACCAACTCCCAAAGCCTCCTGTGACTCAGTGGAAAAATAACTACTGTAGTTCTCCTCTGTGCATATCAAGGTTCTAAACTGGCTGGAGATGTGAAAGCACAGCTGTACCCATATTTCTTTCTTTCTAATCTGAAATGTCCTAGGCTGCTTGTGACTAAAACTCAGGCATTTCCATAGTACCAGCTGTATCATAACCTAAACCATGCCACTGGGCTGACACTTTTTGTTCATTTATTTTAGTATTGCAGATGAAATTGATTGAAGTGGTTACAAGAAATCTACTTAAATATCTGGGTTTGCAGTAAATGTACCTGCCATTATATCCCAGTATAAAACTGGCACCCTGATTTTGCTTTTTTTTTTCTAGATGCACAGTTGAACTGTTGCATATTCCATCATTTTAGTGAGACAGAATGTTTAATGAAATGATTGTGATGTTTTCTGCAGGTGTTTATTTGAAAAGGAATATGCTTTGTTGATCTTCCACTTTCAAAACATTTGTCATTCTTTCCTTGGTTGCACATTGTGATACTAATAATTTGAGAAAACCTTGAAAGGAAATTATCTAGCTAAAATGTATTTAATGTTTTAGTTGTGAATAACAGCCAGCTTATATGCAACAGTATTTAAAAGACATGAAACATGAAAAATTACTCTTTAATTCTCTCTTGTGCATGTACAAATCCTTTCTCCTTTCTTTTAAGCAAAAATATTGAGGGCCCTTTATGAAAATTCCCAAAATTTGTCTTTACTTTGCTTATAGGGGACCAATGTTGTCAGGTTCAAATCTTTAGGTCTAGGGAAGCATCTGATTTTTAATGGTGGTTGCAACTGGAAAGCTGGTGGTTGCAACTTGTGACCACCATATATGGGTTGGCATGGAAGATGTCCTCAAATATTACATTTTTTATGTAGAAATCACACTTTTATAAATAAGACTGTAAATTAAATTTAAGAAATTACAAGGTGATTAGTACTGCTAAGAAAGATAAATCAATAACTTGATGTCCAGTTTTTTTACAGAGGCTCCCTTGTACAAAACAGAGAGAAACTACCACATTCTTGTGTTCTATTATCATTTATAAAAAAAATTCTGCTGTACTGTACTTGTTTAAAACAGTCCAAAAAAATTAATTACAAAACAAATGAGTTTATAATAATGGGGGGGGGGGTATTTAACCTTGCCAGCAGTGTCATATTATTGACCACTAGTTAAACTTAGGTGGCTAATAGGTTTGTAGGCCTTTATTACTGTGTTGGCATATGAGACTTATGGTTTTACTGGAGCACAATGCCACTAGTGATCATCAATAAGGAGCTATTATTATTGTTGTCAGTGGATATTTTACAGGCTTAACTCAATAATATGGCACATTCTGTGTCTTGATTACAAACCTGCAGGAACTAACACCTATGAAGCTATCTCACCTTTATAAATATGTTACCTTAAAGCGGACCTGTCACGCTGAGATATAATTCCATATACTTTTCTATAATGTCAGTTCAGCAAAATAAACTTAAATGAATATATAACTATAAATTATTTGAAATGTATTTACTTCTCCCCATTTTGTGGACACTGTTATTAAAGCAAGCATTTGCCCCTTAAAATCTTGTACAGTATATGCACCAAAAAGGAGCTCCTAATGCTCATGCCCAACCTTCACAAATATAGACTGTGAGGAGGGTGGGGAAAAGAGAGGAGGCAGTGACATCTAAGAAGTGCTAAATGGAAAGTAAAAATAATTGACTGTCCACCTCTATGCCTGAGGCATAGCAGTGGAGCAGGCAATATATGATTGATAACTCATATTTTAAATTAATTGATAACAGGTATGGATGTTTTAATAGAATAATAATTTGGGTATCGTGTTTAATTTGAAAATGACTTTTATTATACAGCTTATTATGTGTGAGTGACAGGTCCCCTTTAATTGGTTAAGGACTACTGAGTGAATAATTAGATGCATGAAAGGGAAAGCAAACCACAAAGGCCACCACCATCATATCATAGTTTGCAAGGGGTAAAGGTAAGAATTACAGAAACATATGAATATGTTTCAATATTAAGATTGATTATGAGTAGTTTAATGAGGATAGAAAAATAAATATTCTTTCAATTATATGTTTTAGAGAACAGTAGAATCAATGCCACGTGGACTGCGGAAGAGTGTTCCAGAGGATATGGTTAATGTAGGGAAAAAATACATGGCATATAATAGATGGAACAGAGAAAGAAAAGATTGAAAAAAATGTGACATTAAGCAGTCTATATGTAATAGAAAAGACAGAAGCTGATTCTGACATTTATCAGAAGTGAATGTTTTCAGATATTTATGTTGAGGCAGTTGTTACATACTGAATAAAGATATGTCAACTTCTAATTCTCAAAATTTGTATATGTTGCATTTGGTGTTAATGCCTGAGCCTAAGCCTGATGTCAGTATACTGTTTACTTTTCACTTCAATGGGTCGTAATGTTTAATTGCTGGCAGACCATTTAAGGTATCCAAAATGCTACTCTTTGTCTGTCCAGTTTGATTTACACTTAGATTTCTTTCTTCTGTGCCAATCACTGGCATTTTGTAGTTATTTCATCTTTGCTGGGCTGAACTGCTGTGTGGTAACACTTGCCGTAGGTAGAGCATTGTGATGCCACATTTGCTTTATATGTCTTATGGTGTATTATTCTGCTCTCCACGTGTGATACTCATTTAAAGGCTGTAATAGAGATGTCTACTCCAATGATTCCACTTACCCTGTAGTAGTAACTCTTTCATTACATGTTCCATTACATCCACTGCTTAGCTTACCTCTGAAACTGTACAGAAAATCCTAAGGTTTAATAGATCTTTTGATGGAAACATTTATTTTCAAGGTTTATTTTATCATAACTTAAATCTATTTTATTTCTATTTATGTCCTACTTTAACAAGCATCTCGACACTTTATTTATTTTTGTTAAGGTGTTTTTCAATTAGACAGTTCCTACTGAACCCATTTATGTAGCCATTTTGCTCATGTACAGACTATGAACAGGTAATTAGTTAAGGGACTTGTTGTTATGCGATGCTACATTGCCATTTGATCAGCACTGACCTTTAAGTAAATCTGTCAAACACCAAGACTATAGAAATTGCCCACAACCAATACCTGGTGAGGGGTTAGCTAGATATCTATCAGGCTGGCTGGAGATTAATTTCTGGGGATGGGCTCACCAGGCTGAGGATGCACTACTCTCCCAAAGAGTCAGAAAAAATCATGCAGTGATCTGCTGTTGTCAAACAAACTGTGAGGGTTGTGAGGTTTGTTTTATACCTTGAATGAACTCACAACTCGAATGTTTTCTAAGTTATAAAAAAACACAAATGTAAAAATCTTGAATCAGTGAATTCAGGGTGAAGAAACCCCAATAATTCTAATTAATCAAGTTTTTGCCAAAAAAAACTTGAATTGCTCGATTTGATCGAGTTTCGAGTGAAACACTCCAAAAAACATTAACATCCTAAAGGCTACAACCATCTTCATCTTCATCATAAAAAACTAATTTTGACTGAAAAATGCAATTGAAAACTACTTTAGGTTAAATACAACTCAAACTCTAATAAATCTGCCCCTTAATGTATAACTATTTTACTATACACACATAAATGTTGTATGAATCTGACTCCTTCCCTATATTTATTTCTGAAGACATTAGGACATCATTTTATTAGTAACACAAAAATCCTTTCAAATGGCTCTAATAGAAAAATACAATGAACTTCAGGCAATATAAGACCCTGATTAGTATACCCTGCTGGGGATACACGACAGTTACCACTAAAGATGATGGAACGTGATATATTGCTCCAGGAAACTGAAGCATATAACACTGTTCGTGTTTGTAAACAAGACATTTAGGGAAAGAAAACTTAACTGCATTAGACTGTAGATTTTTCTGATGTTTGTACAAAATACATTGATTCAAAATATATCACCTATTTGTATTATTTTCATTCAGGTTTATTTTTTTTTGGAAAAAAGTGTGTGTATTATAGTACTGCATCACTATTTTTATTGTTACCCTACCAACCATCCTGTGATTGAAACGCCAGACTGCAAGTTGACTTGGAAAGGGCCTCAGCTCACACATCAATTTCTATTCAACTGTCCAAAACACTATTATCTTCAACCTCACACTACAATATATTTATTTTTCTGGGTTATTGGTCACATTCTAAAGCTATCAAGACGAACCTTTAAAAAGATATCAATGTGAAAAAAAATCATATCTTATTTGTTAACTAAAACATCTCCACATATATCCTAAATAGGCCTTTCATCAATTGTCATCACTAAACATTCTTAATCAATTCCCTTTCAATGGATCTCAGTAATACACTGTGTAAACCATTTAATCATCTACAATTGTTTGCACATGACTGTTAACCCTTCATCTTTGCAAGTTGAATGTGCTAAGCTCATTTTCAATATTGTTTTTAAGACCCAGACCTGAAAGTGTTAATCTTAAATTTGGCCATTGCAAATAGGACTATAAAACTCTTCACTCCTTGGGGCAGATTCACTTACCAGCGACAATTCGCCAGCGACAGCTTCACGGCCATCTTTACACTTCGCCAGGCGAAAATTCGCTCAGACAATGCTAATTCACTAAAATGCAGAGTTTCGACGTGGGTGCCGAATGCTGGCGACTTTACGCTAGCGTTACTTCGGCAAATCGAGCAATTTAAAGCAACAATGTGCTAGCGTTCATTTATGCCTAGCGCAAATTCACTGGAGGTCTTGCACTCAGGTTAATTTGCATACGGCGGGAAATTTAAAGTTGAATGAATTTATGTTATATGTTGCAGCAAATACATTACATTTCCACATGTCCAGGGAACCTTAATAAAGAAAATAGAGTTGTTATAATGCCATACACATGAGGCCACTGTATAGTTAATGTTCTATATGTTACAAAATGTATGGGGGAAACCGGTTTATCCAAAAAAAATGTTTTAGGACTTTTGCAGGCTATCACTCTGAAAAAGGAAAAGATGCCAGTGTTTTTTGAACTTTGATGCTTGTTCCACTCACATAATATGATGTAATTAACAGAAGATTGAGGTACTCCATTGCACTTCGCCTGGTCTGAGCTGGCGAAGGCAAATCTGGCGAAAGAGGTAACGTTCAATAAAATCCGCATTTTAGTGAATTTGCGGAGTAACGTCCATTTGCCAGACCGAGTTGTCTCCTGGCGATAGAGTGCGAATGAGGTCTACCGCCTATCTCTTTCGCTAGCGAATTGGCACCTGCGCCCATTAGTAAATTGCCGATGCACTTCGCCCTTTAGTAAACCTGCCCCCTTGGCATATCGCCTTTATACGATGGAAAATGTTGGGGCTCCTTTCTGGCTCAGATGCGTCTGGGATGCTGAGAAGAGAAGACGACTTAGGAGAGCAAGGAGACTTCACTTAATATTGCAGCTTAGAAGGGCTGTTGCTTCCCCTGCTGCATCACACCACTCAGCAGAGGATCTACTAGTAGTTGCTGCAGCACCACTGCCAATGCTTTATAGAGCCAGGGTCTTGCTGGCTGGCTTAGGGGAGGCTGAAGTCGTTGAATGATATTGACTTAATAATCAGTGCCTCATGGTTCTTTAAGAGCTTATCTAAAATTATATTGCTCTTCTGACACCTACAAATAGGGCAGTTTCAGGATTCAGCAAGTTATTGGCAACCTGTCATTTTCTGGCATCTGGCAGGTTTCAGTCATCAGAAGGGCTTGTCAGTGGCATGTCTCAGTCCACTTTCTCTTTGTCACTGACTCAAGTTGTACAAGCTCTTAAAAAAGTTGTCATCTATTTATCAAATTTCCCAACACCAGACAGGAGTGGCTGAAAGTGAAGGGACTGTAACCCTATTTAGACTAGGCTAGACTGGTAGGTGTCCTGCTAGGAAACAAGCAGAGCACCAGTTACATTTGACCCTCTCTCCCCTGAAATCCCTACACTACAGGCAATATGGCCTGGGAGAGATACCTCCATATTGCCACTCCTATGTTGGAGCTCAGAACTGCTCTTTTTAGCTCAACCCTTACTGACTTACACTCGGGGAGGCACATTTATCAAGGGTCGAATTTCGAATTCATGTGAACTCTTTTTACATACTAATTGTGCCGAACAATTGTTAAGTAACATGAACTATTCCAAATCATTCTTAGTCAACATCCATCCTAGAGTGTAATCCCTTTGTCTATATGATGTGTTATACGTGTGTTAACGTTCAAAGGAAATACGCTTATGCAATGAATTGACATTAGAGGAATATATAGAAATAATGGTGTTTGCTTTATTTATGGCGGTTTGGAAACTATAAATCTATAAATTTTAACTATAAATCAAACTAAGGGTTAAAACTGATCGCATTGGGGTTGATTGAATTGATAAATTAATTAATTCATTTCCTGTTTGGGGTTTTAAAAAACCGTAAGTGCTATGCCTATGACTACGTATCTTGTATACGAAACATGTCATGATTTCGGATGTTTTTATTCTGTTAAAATAAATCTTGACTTTTATCCATCGAGTGACTTCTGGAAGTGCTTGCCAAACTTTTGTATTCTGTGTTACTACTAAACACTCATACCAGCCTTGTTTGCAAAGGGATGAAAGATAAATCTTTCAAAAGGTGTTAATTGGTAGAAAATGTGTTGACACTCTATCCTTTGTTTGTTCAAGTTAGATGTTTTCCATTAAAGTGTTATGTCTTCATTTCAGTTGCCCCCCCACCAACAAAAACTAAATTGCAATTGTAAACAGAATTGTAGGTGCCAAAAGAGCAATGTAAAGTGTTTAATTTTTATAAATTCATGTAGAATGATTCAACTCTCTATACTGATTAAAGCATATGCCTAGGTTGGGAGTTGAAGTAATATCATTTGATTGGTTGCGATGAACCAACAGAGGATGTTGCTAGGCGTCCCAGGCAGACTTGACCTTTAGTAACTGGAGTTTATTTTTTGCACCAAATAATGTAAAGTTTTGAACTTGACATATGATGTATTTATGCAATTGTATATGGAAGTAGAACTTTGCTTGTTAAGTTGCGGCATGAGTTGCAAAAAAAAAAGAGAACAACCAGTTCCACAAAAAAACATATTCACCAAATTCCATATGGCAATGAATTGAATTAGGTAGATTAGTGCATTATTTCTCACAGGTAAACGCATCTTTTCATTATCGCACATTAAGCCCATTGAATTGAATCAAGCCCATTATGTGGAAATGGGACACTCTGACTATAACTTAAAATATATGGTGTTGGAAGAAGTCCATCCACTTAAACTGTGAGCTGGCATTGAGAAAGAGAGAGGTCTGGTGGATCCATCAATGAAATTCACTGGCTCCCAATGGGTGAAATAAGGACTATGATTTCTATGTTTATGTAAATAATATTAAGGTTCCACTGTTATCTCTTTTTGCTTTATCTCCTTTTTTTTAGAGGGGAGGTATTGGGAGTAGAATTAGAGGAAATTGATAATGTGGCGGAGTATTTTTTTTTAAAGATTTACATATAATTTAACATCAGCTCAGAGCATGCTGAGAGTGTGCGGTGCCACTGAAACACAAAAGATTACCTTACTGGTAAGGCACAGACGATGTGAGCAAATTTAAATGTCATCACTTTTATAGGACTGCTTAAACTCTGGGATAGCACAGTTAGTTTAGTATATAAAATATAGCACTTCTAGCTTTAATTCTCCTGTAAACATTACTGATTACTAGGGATGGCTGAATCTGTGCCGTTTTGCTTCACCGAAAAATTTGTGAAACACATTAAAAGTCAATGGGCGTCAAAATAATTTTAACACGAGCGTAAATTTTTATACGCATGACTATTTGGTCCAAATGCATTAAAGTCAATGGGCGTCCGAATAATTTTGATGCACGCCAATTTTTATGCATGCAACAATTTTGACACCCGCCAATTATGACATGCGCCATTTTTTTGACACCGTTGATTTTTCACAGGCGAATTGTTGCTGCAGTTTCGCTAATTAATTTGCTTGCGCCGATACGTGGAAATTCACAGCAGATTAGTGTCATCACTACAGATGACATGGGTTGTAGAGGAGGACATAATATGTCAGTCAAAGGCAGAGGTAAAAGGCTAACTGCCCACTGACCACATGCACACATTCTGGTGCAAACATACGGAGATTAAGAGATCTAGTAGGAATATTAATATAGCATTTTATGACTAATTTCTCAAATAGTTTTAACAGTATTGTAAGGTGTGAAGACAGGATTTTTAATGCACAACATTAATTGCCTAACCTGCTTTGACATGACGTGTGTATTGCCATATCTTTATATGTTATTTTCTGCATCCATAATTATGCTCAAGATGAAAATCCTATAATCTGTAAGGTAAAACATTATAATAAGACATAGATTAATTTTCCAATTTGAAAGAATCTTGATTGAAAATTAATTATGGCAGTTTTAGCTTTTCCCAAGAGTGGGCTTGTTGCAAAAATATGTTTGAATTTGACAATGTTGTCTAAATAGCTCATAGTAGAAGGTCCCTGGACACTTAATTTAATATTTCTGAGTACTTGACTTAATAACATGAGAATAAACCTTTCTACGAAAACTTCCCAGAAAATTGGCTATTATTCCCTTTACACATTTCTTGTAAGTATTTTTTTTCCAAGGCTAAATTCTGACTGAAAAGCATCAAACTAATGAAATTAAGAACTGGAACCTGTAGAAATAGCAAAATATTGCGTAATAGATTGTATGACTATTATAGTTGCAGAACGTACAGAGGTTGAGGTGGCAGGGAAGAAGGCATTACCTTTGGTGAAGAATGAAAAGGAAACACTATGTAAAATCCAACATTGTAAACATTCAGTAAAAAAAGAAAAACAATATTCCAAGGAACGGTAATATCATAAAGTGAAAGTTTTTATACTAAACATTTATATTTGTTTATCCAGCAGTAAATGTCCTCTTTTATACCAGAAAGGTCTTAATTCTATGTTCTTTAACCCTGTTTACCTTCTCTGTTATCTGCTATGTAAACCCATGCCCTATAGCCCAGTTTTAACTTGATTGTCTTCACAGCATTTTATTTTTCAACTATAGTAGTGTTTCTTGGTCTTACTGGTCTTTTAAACATCTCAAAAGTTGTTCTTGGCCTTTGGTTGAACTTTTCTTACTCAATTAGCCTCATTAATGGGGTAATGTAATAGAAGGCACTAAGTTTGCCCAGGTGCAGTAACCTATAGCAACCAATCAGCAGGTACTAGTGAACTGGCCCTCTCTGCTGCCCTGGTGGACCCCCCTGGACCCCCTCAGGCGCAAAAAGGTAAGTGCACGGGGGAGGGGGCGGCAGCAACTGCTGCTGCCTCGGGCGGCGGAGGGGCCAGGATCGCCCCTGCATTTGCTGATCACTTGTTTAAAAGCAAATATTTATCTTATTGGTTCCTGCTCCTGGGCAAGCTTAGTGCTTTATATTACATATGGGGGTTAGTCTTCTGTACCATTGTTAGTTCTTTGGGTTCTCAAATGCAAGCGCGATCTGCAGAAATCTACTAAACCTCAAATTAATCAATTTTTTTTACTAAAACAAAGTCGACCAAATTCCCTTCCACGAATTGAACGCATTTATCAATAAAGTAGGAGCGACAAAATGTCACAACAGAATTGAGCGTCAATTTATATTGTACGATTGACACTCGACTTTATCAAATTGTTGCTGCGAAAACTCGACTTTATTGGATTTTTGGCCAAAAAACACATTTCAGATTATCCAGTGTAGATCACGATGTCACAACAAACAACTTCAGGGACATCTGCCATTTACTTTATTCAGATTTTTTAATAAATCTCACAACATTTGTAGTTTTAGAGTTTGTGAGTTTAGTCTAGGGATGCACTGAATCCAGGATTCAGTTCGGGATTCGGCCAGGATTAGGCCTTTTTCAGCAGGATTCGGGCGAATCCTTCTTCCTGGTCAAATTACATATGCAAATTAGGGGGCGGGGAGGGAAAACCACGTGACTTTTTGTCACAAAACAAGGAAGTAAAAAATGTTTTCCCCTTCCCACCCCTAATTTGCATACGCAAATTTTTGCATATGCAAATTAGGATTTGGTTCAGTAATCGGCCGAATCTCTCGTGAAGGATTTGGGGGTTCGGCCGAATCCAAAATAGTGGATTCAGTGCATCCCTAGTTTAGTCTGGGTTTCAAAAACCACTTAAACCACGAAAATGAGTCTATTGATAAACAGGCCAACATGTGTGGCACAATCAGGGCCGGACTGGGAGTAAAAATCAGCCCTGTCAAAAAAATCAAAGCAGCCCACACATAAATGCGTCCTGGTTTTTTACTTATACACATGCATATTTTTATATATATATATATATATATATATATATATATATATATATATATATATATATATATGTATATATATATATATATATATATATATATATATATATATAAAAAAAATATGCATGTGTATAAGTAAAAAACCAGGACGCATTTATGTGTGGGCTGCTTTGATTTTTTCATCTATCTATATCTCTCCATATATATATATAATATGCAGGAAATTATGGCAAAAAGAAAAAGGGTCCTTATTCAGCTCAACGTTTCGAGCCCGCACAGGGCTCTTCATCAGGAGTATATAACAAAATATTATGTACTCCTGACGAAGAGCCCTGTGCGGGCTCGAAACGTTGAGCTGAATAAAGAACCTTTTTGTATTTACTAAACAAATCCTATTATATATATATATAAAATTATGATAAGGACCAGAACTCGGTTTTCAAAAATCACGATAAAACCGATAATTTTCATAATTATCTACATATTATTTGACCAAGCACCCGGAAAATGGAAATATTGTTTGAAATTTGTTTGATTCACAAAGAATTGGAGTGCGGGTCTTTTCAACTAAATTGTATATATTTAGTTTGACCCTGCACCTGTACACATCAATGAAAGACTGGTTTTCAAGTGCAGCTGCTTAATAATGAATAGACAGATAGACAGACAATAAAAAGATAGATAGATAGATAGATAGATATAGACAGACAGACGGACAGACAATTATGAAAAGGACCAGCACTCCATTTTCAAAAATTACAATAATTTATTGTAGTGTAAATATACTTGGTAAAAGTGAGAGAGTAAATTAACAGTGGCAGATAGTTATAGTTTGAGGCGAAAAAAGCTTTAGTCTTTTGCACTATTCTCCAGGCACGCAGTTTGGCTGGGGGGGGGGAGTTTGAGAGCAGAGGGGGAATCTGGAAAACAGCCAGCCACAAACTTACCCAGTTTTTTCAGAGCCCAGATCAGTATGAGGCTGTCTGCAGCTGTTTGGTTGTTCTGGCGCTCGTTTGCTCTTCCCTGACAGAGGAACATCACAGGCAGGAGGCGGGCCTCACATTGGAGAGGATCCCGGCAAACTTCTGTCACAGTGTGCACAAAGAAATATGCTGCTCCTGGGTCCTAATGGTGAGCGATCTGCCGGCCCTGTGCTCCCCCCCACACCCTCACTCAGTCTGAGCAGCAGCCAGCAGGGCAGTCCTAAACCTTACAAAACAGGCGCAATGTTTAATTAGTGCTGCATCTATTCAGGGAGCGGGCAGCCCACTTAAACAGAGGCTAGAGCAGCCCTTCGGGCAAATGCCCGATCTGATACATTACCAGTCCGGGCCTGGGCACAATGTGTGGCATTTGTGTACTTCCTTTAGGTGCTCAGGATTCGTTTGACACCCCAAAGACCATACTGTTTGGTTTGTTAATTGGTCCCTGATTAACTGGATCTATGTGGCAGGGATGGATGTGAATACCTGAATATTCTCTTAAGTGTGGCATAATATGTTGCACTAATGTTAGTACTACATAACTAAAGATTATAATAATGATACATTCTAATGTTTCTGAAGTTAAATATCATGAAGAATAAAGATCAATGAAATAGTATTGACAAGGGAAACAAGAGATATAAGCATGAAAGATACAAGTAATGCTTTTGATGTAGTCCTCATATTTCATTATATCTCTGAAAGTTGAGAGTTCCAAAATGTATGTTAGCATTTGCTAATGTATTTGCTAATATGTTGCTAATATGTTTGTTTTCAATTTCATCTCAAACTCTGTAGGTTGCAATATCAACTCATTACATTTTAGTACAAGATGATATCATATCGATAACTTTCCTACAATATGCTGAGAAGGTACCTTCCTGCTCCAAACTTGACCATAAGATAACTCTTGTCAATTAACACTGTTGTTTATTAATAATAATAATAAAAATAATAATAATAATCATAATAATTATAAATACACAGAATAGAATGTAGTCCATAACAAGCCTTGCCAATTTATACATGATTAACAATATGATATGTCCCGCAGTAGTGAATTCCATGACTTGATTTACTGGGGGTCATATTTAACCACTGGGCAAATTTGTACCTGGGCATTCATGCATAACAACCAATCAGGTAATTGCTTTCAGTGTTTGACCTGCAGCTGGTTGAAAAAAAGCCAATCACTGATTGGTTACTGCCTAGTGTTAATAAAGGAATCCAATTGTATTTATGAGTAGAGAATCTTTACGAAGCAAAGGATTAAAGGTTATTAATACAAATCTCGAGCAATGTCATCAAGTCACCTTCACCATCCAATGGGCAAATTATTAGACACATTTATTATGAGTTATAAATGTTATAGTTAGCAGATCATTGACAAATAGAGCATAGTTTAGCAGATAGGATTTACATCTTATAGAGAACAATTAGATCCAGAAAAGAAGCATATACAATACATGTGGTTTGCTGCATTGACCTCTTTGTTTTATTTGTATAAACAATGTTCACTATATTTGCAGTCTATAGTTTTCAGCAAATACAGGTCTGGGACCTGATATCCAGAATGCTCAAGACCTGTGATCTTTCTGTAAACTGGATCTCCAAACTTTGTCTGCTAAAAATCATTAGAACATAAAATACATCCAATAGTATTGTTTTGCCTCCAATATGGATTGTGATGGAAGATGGAGGACACCCCACTGTTGACGAGTTCTGCCTGTACAAAGGGACACAGTATAAAATGTTAACTGAAACCCCAGTCCTGAATACAAAGAGGCTAACCTAAAGCAGGTGGGCAGGAGATAGTTGATGGTGGTCTAATAAGGTAATATAAGACTGTGCTATTTCAAGATAATGTCAAGACCCTGCTGCCAGAGACCAAGCGCTTATCATAAATGTAAATACGAGACAGGACTGTAACAACCAACAGCACATACACCCTGTCTGCAGTTGGCAGATATAGACCACAAGCTTCCCAAGATTCCAATTTCTGTCTGATAGATTCAGTTATTCTGAAGAACCTTGTCTTGGAATCTTGCTTAATAATATGGTTCTGGTAAGTAAATTACCAACAATTGATATATACTGTATCTTTGTACAAGGTACTGTTTTATTATTACAGAGACAAATGAAATCATTAAAATTAAAAATTATTATTTGATTAAAATGGAATCTATGGGAGATGACCTTGCCATAATTTGGAGCTTTCTCCAAATGGATAACATACCTGTAGTATGTTGTTTTGCAGTAACTCAATTATAACATTAGGAAAGAGGAGGGTAAACACATACTTGTCTTATGAATCTGATACTGAATTGAACTTGGAATTAGAGTTCTACCCACTTTGGTCTCCTGTATATCTGGATCTGCATACATGCAAATGGTGCATGTTTAACCTTGTCAGTTGCTTGCCCAATGTCTGAACCTTTTTATAATAAAAAATATTGCTATAACAACCCCATAGCACATTCTGACACTGCAATAGGTTTTTGTATTATTAACAAACTGCTCTTTACATTTATTCTGTTGCATCTGAAAGATAGTATCAATTCCAGTGCGATGTTCCATTTCAGCTTTTTCTAATCTCAAGATTTTGAGATTTTGAGAGCCTTTTTCCTAATACAATGTTTTAGGGTTAAACCCTCTAGAAATGCACTTCATCTCAGACAGCAGATGTGCATATTGTTGCTCTCTGTGTTTTAATTGCACTGCCATTATCATGGATTTGACAAATGTAAGCTGGCTGCATCAATATTTTCATGAGGAATTTGAGTATGCAGTATTTTTTGTCTTGTACCATAGTAAAGTTATTGGTAGGGGCTGTTGCACAAGATGTGTCATCTAGAGGCAGAGTGTCATATATATAACAAGGGAAAGTTGTGCTCACCACTAATTTTTAAAACCATTAGGCGGGGGTGCAATGAGGCTGTGACCACAAAATACATATAGACAAATACAAGAGTCCTCTGCACTCAACCCATTATCAATATGAATGAAAAGGATCTAGGGGTCTTTGTAGATAACACGTTGTCTAATTCTGGGCAGTGTCATTCTGTGACTACTAAAGCAAATAAAGTTCTGTCTTGCATAAAAAAGGGCATTAACTCAAGGGATGAAAACATAATTATGCCTCTTTATAGGTCCTTGGTGAGGCCTCATCTGGAGTATGCAGTTCAGTTTTGGACTCCAGTCCTTAAGAGGGATATAAATGAGCTGGAGAGAGTGCAGAGACGTGCAACTAAATTGGTTAGAGGGACGGAAGACTTAAATTATGAGGGTAGACTGTCAAGGTTGGGGTTGTTTTCTCTGGAAAAAAGGCGCTTGCGAGGGGACATGATTACACTTTACAAGTACATTAGAGGACATTATAGACAAATGGCAGGGGACCTTTTTACCCATAAAGTGGATCACCGTACCAGAGGCCACCCCTTTAGACTAGAAGAAAAGAACTTTCATTTGAAGCAACGTAGAGGGTTCTTCACAGTCAGGACAGTGAGGTTGTGGAATGCACTGCCGGGTGATGTTGTGATGGCTGATTCAGTTAATGCCTTTAAGAATGGCTTGGATGATTTTTTGGACAGACATAATATCCAAGGCTATTGTGATACTAAACTCTATAGTTAGTATAGGTATGGGTATATAGAATTTTAATTAAAAGTAGGGAGGGGTGTGTGTATGGATGATGGGTTTTCATTTGGAGGGGTTGAACTTGATGGACTTTGTCTTTTTTCAACCCAATTTAACTATGTAACTATGTAACTATGTAATATATTTAAGACACTATTTAGTGTTCCTTGCAGCATGCTGAAATACAAGAGCCCTTTCCTTTTTATTATTCCCTTTTATTATATGTCTAGCTGTTTTTTTCAGTTTTGTGCAACATTATGAGTGCTAATTGAACACATGTATTAGTTCATCCATTTTATGCTGCAGAAAAGAATAATGTCAGGTACAATCAATGCACAGTGATTTTTGTACAACGGCTGTTATTGTGCTCTGATGCAAAGTTAATTTCCATCTCTGGCAGTTGTATGGTTCAAAACCCATGGTGCTCAAAATCAGCAGTGAAAACATTTGGTATTAAGTAAAAGGGTTCATTTCCAAATCAATCTGTCTCTCCACTGATCTACAGTTTGTAAACTTTTATAAATGTAAATAGTTCTGGCAACGTGTTTCTAGTTCCTGTTGGCCTGTGGGGTAAATCCCCTGCAAGAGAAAATATAAGGCAGTGCCTAACACCATCTACAAGAGAGACAGACATACAGTACAGTAACTGAGCCAGACCAGGTTGGTAGCTGATCCTTGCTAGGCATATACCAGGAGACCTCAAAAGAGGCCGGCACAAGCCTGGAACCCACGAAATAGTAAAGCCGGAGTCAGATGGTAAAAGGTTAAAAAAGCTTAGCCAATGACTAAGTGTCCTTGGTAGACACGAAACGCGTCAGGCCTTGGTTCCTAATTTTTGGAAAAATAAAATGTAAGCTTTTTTAACCTTTTAACATGTGACTCTGGCTTTACTATTTCGTGGGTTCCAGGCTTGTGCTGGCCTCTTTAGAAGTCTCCTGGTATTTGCTCCCCTTGCTGAAGGTCTGGGGTGTGTGCACTTGTGCAAGTTTTGAAGCTGGGGCACACAAATTGTGGTGTGCACCCAGGGCTGGATTTACATAGTGGGCACTGCCATTCATTGCCCCAGTCCCCTCCCCTTTATTCAGGCAAATTTTCGTCATCAGGACCAGAGCAATGGGGATTGGTGCATGGGAAATTTAAAAAACTATCTCCTGCAGATTCCCAGTGTTTCTGAACCAATGTGGGTGTGGTTGGGCAGCATGCTGCCCCCTAAAATTCTGCCACCCTAGGCCTGGGCCTTGGTGGCCTCTCCACAAATCCGGGCCTGTGTGCACCAAGAATTTTGTGTGAAAACACAAAATGTTGTTTTTATTTTGACCTGAGCCCACAGTTTTTAAAAACTGAGCACAAAGGATTTTTTTGAGCACAAGAAGGAATTAGAGGGAACATTGGTCACCTCGTCTCCCACCATATACACACACCAAATATCGTATGATATTGTTGCGTACAATAATAGCTGTGCCTGTATGGCCACCTTTTGTATGCAAAAGGTTCTTTGCTCTTCCAAGATACCACTGTGTCCAAATAAAGTGGTGGCTGGTTTTGGGCAGTTTGGAGTTGTTTAAACAACGTGTTCTCACTCTTGATTTGAAATTCATTTTATGGTTAGGTAAAGTTCATTGAGTTCCAGGTACCTGTAGAACAGCTGGGCAGGGGGGTTAGTGGGAATTAATTAATAATTAATATATTGTTTCCTGGAAATATTGTATTTATTAATGCTCATTAGTTCAGCAAAACAAAAGGATTTCCCGCAGTGATGCTTGTATTGTGCGTTAGGCAAACTAGCAACAATCCTAGCTGAGTTATTGCTTCTGCTTAACTTTCATATAAGTTAATGTTAGCTAATCTATTCCTTCTATGTGTGCAATGGCTCTTTGGGCCTAATGTTTAGTATTTACTACTATTTCAACATAGAGTCTAGCGATTTTTATTGTTCTAATTATGGAATGGAAAACATTTAAATGACAATTAAAATATGAGGGCACTTGTAACCCAGTAACATTCCAGTGAGCAAGTCCTGTTTGTTGACTGTCATAAGCATGATGAAAAAAGGAATGAGAACTGTTGCTTTAATATCAAAAACCCCTGCGGGGCCATGGCCAATTTATTGCAAACTGAATCCTGTTTCTAAGCTTTTGGGGGGTTTTATGTTCCTGTATCATGTCCATTTCCTTCCTGTACTTGTGGAGTTGTTGACTTCTAATTAGAAAGTATGCCGTGATATACCAAAGATCTAAAACAAACTGCAGGTAATTATTTTGTCAGGTGATTTTCTAGTCACATGTAGAGTAATTTCCTCTTAGAATACGATATTGGATTTCACAACGTATGGTTCTGCATACAATTAATTTGGTTCACTGCTGTAAAATATAATTTGTTAATGTTTGCACATTCCTGCACTGGCATATATTTAATTGTTATCTGCTGGATGTGCAGGGGGAAGAGATAGCTTGTTTAATGGATTTGGCAAGAAATAATTCAGCTAAAGGATTTATGTCCATTCCAATTAAAATACAACCAAATGGGTTTGGAGATGTGTTTATCGTGATCCTAAAACCAGACACATTTTTGTTATAGGCTTTACATTTCTTTCAGTCATTACATTGTTTACTGTCTTTGTTCTAAATTATTCTTTTTACAATATGTTAAATGAAGAGTTTCTTATCATTTGGTATTTACAGAGTTTATGAAGCTTGGTTTATTTTGTGCAACAATATGTTCCATATTTACTTGTGGCTACTCCACTCATTCTTATAATAATTTGGATTTGCAAAGCCTGTTTTTTAAAAAAAATAAAGTTAGTTATTTGGTTGCAGAGTTACACATTGGAGCAGCCAATGATCCACATTATGTTACATTCTACATACATTGCTTTAGTACAAGTGGCTTGCCTTCTTGGTGGGACATTAATTTTTCATTATGTTCACCTACAAATCTGCACAGGATGTTATTCAATGATTATGCACACAATAAAACAGAAAATGTACTTTTAGTTATGGAATGGCAAGCCCAATTAGGAGAATTAGTGCAATAAGAAATTGCCAAAAATATATATTGTCACTACAAATACGACATTTTTACCACCACTCTGAAGCTGGTGGTTCCCACTGTGGGCTGCACAGCAAATTTGAGCCTACTGAATCACTTGCAGCAATTGCAACTAATGTTTTTATTTGTCAACATGCACTAGATATTGCATTTTTGATGCATCTGGCAATATTATGTCAGATGCAACTACCCCTTTAGGCCGCAATTACCCAGGTTTTTTGGGTAAAATACTGTTGTGAGTTGAAATGCTGAATTGCATCTAAAATTGGACTTTGCATTGCATTCATAACTGAGTCCTAATAATATGTTTCTGTCTCAAGAATGATAGCAATATCTACCTGGGGTTGGGCACATTAGCCGGTTCAGGTTCAGAACAATGACAATAAGCAGGGAGTAAAAAGATAGTAGTAAGTTAATAGGCAGTAAATGACGATATAGGTAAGACAGTCTATTTTGAGAGTATAAACTGGTTCTACAGTAGAAACAGTAGCAAGAGAAGTCTTTATTGGAAATGAGCAATGGGTAGGATATTTTAGGGATTGAAACTTCCTTAACTTAAGGGAATACAAGTGAATTTACAGAAAATGTCCAAGCTCAAATGTCTACCTATAGGCATATATTTAAACAGTGGTCACAGTTTATATACCTTTAGATCCATAAACACTGTATAGAAACCTTCCCAAGTGATTGAGATGTGACATAATTAGCCTGGGCAAGTAAATTAGAAGGAAAGAATCTGAAAGTTAATAAATGGAAATATGAACTAAAGAAATTAGTGACCATATAGAAGGTCTGAATTAACTATGTGATAAGCGGCACAGGTAGCCAATAAGGCTGCATAATGTCTTCCTTTGTGTCCAAGTCCAACCTCAAGTCCAAAAGTCACAATGTTCAATGTTGAATCCTTGGAAGAAAAAAATGATTTACACCTACCATTTAATTTACAAGTATGCTAGCAACTCTAAATCAGTTCCTGCAAAGCTTAAACCAAGCATCATCTGAAACATTAATAAATGTTCGCCTTCATAAATATCTATAGGCAGGGGTTACTTGTATGGTCACTTTTGTGAAGAGCACCTTTGTGTTCTGCCACAGGAATCCTTTCCCATAAATTGCTACATGTTGTCTTCTGTATCGATATTTCCTGTGGGATTGTGAAAGAGTGACTCTACTTTGATTACTGTATTGTGCATTCTTGTTGCTTTGGATACTTGTGTGGTTACATGCTGTAGGTTCAGAAAAAAATATGATCTTGGAACACCTTCTTGAACAGTACAATATGAGTACATTAACATTTAACCATTAACAAAGGAATGTAATACAAGTCACTGGGGCTCAAATGGACAAATGTGCCCATGGGCAGTATCAATTGCAAGCAGGTTAAACAATGAAAGTAAACATCTGATTGCTTACCAAGGGTTACTGCCCATTTGCAGATTTGCCCAGTGTTTATAAATGAGCCCCAGTAATAAAAAAAAATGATTTACAATGTGAAAATGTATGCCTTTGTGCCAACCACAAATAGTAGCTGCCTTTGGCTTCGGGAGGAGCTCTCCACTACTTAGATGCCACCAGGACTTAATGTAAGAGGACTAATGAGAGAGTTCTGAGCAGGCTTAGAAGAACTAGTGTGTATTATCATGCCCAGATTTTAAGAAATGTCTTCTGCCAGATGCAGAATCATAGTAGTGAGGTGTTGGTGTTATCCAAACAATGACTAATACTGCACTTTAATTTTATGTTTTTGAAGGACAATCATTCCATGGCTCACTCTTGTCATGCCATTTCCACATAGATATAGGGTTGACGGTAATTCTCCCACCTAGCCGGTAAGTCAACAACTAGGAACACTGCCAATTGTATTACAAATTAACCCACAATGTAATAGCTGGTAAATTCATAACTCCCTTCTTTCTTAATGTTTTTCCCTTCACTCATATCCCCATTCTACACTCATGTGAGCTCATTGCCCCACCTCTGTGATGTCACTGCTGTCCTCTCTGGATGGTAAGACTAGGGAAAGGTGGCAACCCTACATGGATATGTGGTGCAAATGAGAACAGTTAAAGGAAGGCTTATATCATGTTTAATACGCAATGGGTAATTATTAACTTCAAGGGGCAGATTTATCTAAGGTCGAAGTGAACTTTCGAATTGAAAAACTTTGAATTTCAAGCTATTTTTTGTGTACTTGGGAATAGTCCAACTTTGATTCGAATTTGAAAAAACTTTGAAATTCGAAAGACTAATTTTTTTGAAATACTGTCTCTTTTAAACTTCGACTTCTACCATTCGCCACCTAAAAGCTGCCGAAGTGCTGTAGAACCTGTATGGAGGCAATTGGGGGAGTTTGGGAGATCGAAGGTCGAAGTAAAAAAACTATGAATCGAAGTAGCGCTACTTCGAATCGTACGATTCTAAGTAGGCCCACCTCGACCTCAAAAAACTTAGACCAACATTGATTGGTCTTTTTGAATTCGAAGTTCGAAGTTTTTTTAACTTCGACCTTTGATAAATATGACCCCAAGTGTTTATTAAGAAATGGGAGACACCAAAGCAAACATTTAGTTTTCCATGTAAAGGAATTGGAGCTTTGGTCACAATGTGCTGTTTCCTTATTAGCATGACAACTACATCTTCACAAATGTTATTTAGAAACCCTGTGCTGCAGAACTACATTACGTGGGAAAGGGGTATATACTGTAGCTTCTATGTGCTATGCTTTAAAGCCCATTGGCTGAGTATCAAAATAAAAAAAATGTACAGGGAATCTGAGTCTTCCTATATGTATATAAAAATAATAATTTATTTGAAATTATGCATAAATGCTTACAATCATTGCACAAATAAAAAGAAGAATGCTAAACATTATAAATGACCACAAAATTGGTAAAAGTTCTAAGAATAAAGCCCTACATGAATAATCCAGCTACATGCAGGGTTTTGAAACTGGAAATAAAAAAACAGGATTGGAAAGAATTTGAGGCCAAAGAAAACCAGGCTAAATCAGTTGGATGAGGCCTGTTTTTCTTTATTTATTTGTGCCAAGATCAATACTTTGCTGTAAGTCTACTACTACATTAAAAGCAATTACAGCTCTTGATCTCTACAGGTAGAAGCTGTAGCGAGTTTTCTGTTGACTCAAAAAGCACTACTGAGCAAGCTATCACAGCAAGGAACAGTTTCCATGGAAAAACCCATACCATCGCCTTTCAGCTTCTGCATTGTTTGTTGTATCTCTGGAGCATTAGAGAAACATTCATCACAGAAATATATGTTGCTATGCAGCTGTAAAAAATAATATTCCAAATGGTTTAAGTTTAAGTGATTCTAAGAATTATTTATACTTTATGGTGTTAACCAAACCAATACTGCCAAGATGGCAACATAATTAATGAGAACAAATGCCATTTAATAACATTTTAATTGGAACATAAATTATTTTAATTCTTTCAAAAGTCATAATTTAACATAGTTTGTAAAAAAAATGATAAAGAGTTTACCGAGCAATAAATCAAGTAGGGCAATCAAGTCGTAAATGTTTCACTTTATTATTTTATTGTATAGACAAGACAAACATTCTAGAGAAGTGTACACAAGGGGAAAATAAAGAGAAACTTTTAGTGCCAAAGAGGGGCAGATACAAACAAAAAACAAGTTTTACATTTTCTGTAGAAAGACAAAGCATTACACGCTAACCTCATTTCAAAGGACAAGGAAAGTGAAAGAAATTGCTGTTTATTCCGAGCTGGTGCTCCATTTTGGAGGAAACTGAACAGGCCTGTCTCAGCGAGCACTAAGATTATCCTTACCTATTTCCCAGGAGTCATATTTAAGCATGCACAGTAAGCAAAACTAGAAAGTCATACTTAAGTGCGCATGCATGTATGCTCAAGCCCAAGCTCAGACAAACAGAAGGTAATTAAATGTCCCTTGCGTCCAAATAGTAATGCCACGCGTCCTTTTGCTGCTTCCGGGTTTACGCGTCGATGCGCGTGATGTCATTGCGCACCAGCGCGAAATTCAAATATTTAAAGGGCTCACGAGCTAATTTTCTTTGCCCAACGTAGGTCTAATTTGTTAGTTCCTGGGTGTGATTTGCATTGTGTTTATTCATGTTTGACCTTACCTGTCCCTGATCTTGTCTTTTTTGCCACCTGTCCTGACCCTTGCCTGTATTTTGACCATTCTCTCGGATCCTGTCTATTGCTGCTTAATTGTGTACCACCACGGCCTGTGACCTTGACTATGCTCCTGCCTCCCGACTTTGTACTGCACTTCCTGATTTGGTATCGACCCGGCCTGTCCTTGACCATGCTCCTATTCTCCATTCCTGTTTGCAAGTACGGTTCCCTTGCTCACTCAGAATTCTCTCCTAGGTCCTCTCACATTAAGAACTGCCGGCATCCGAGTAGCGGAGAGCTCCTTCCGCAGCGAAAGGCAGAACAGTGAGCCGTGACTGGGACCTTGTGGTCTGTGTTTGGGATACCTAACATCACACCATGAGACTTAGCCATATGCCATTGATGACTTTTCTTTCTAATTTTCAGGAAAGGAGCAGGGGAGTGGGAAATCAAAGGGACAACATGGGGGCCATAAACAAAGACCCTGGATGCAAAGGTAAGAGCACAAAGATGAGAAAAAAAGCACAACAATCAATTAAATTTTTTTTTTTATTTGTTTACTTACTGAACAACGCTAATGACACATTGCTTTCTATGGATTACTACCCAGTTGTAAATTGTCCAGTTTGAGTAACTGAAATCTGTCAGTCTGTGTACTTTATATTTGTTTCCAGTTTTCAGTTAACCCTAGGGTTGCTGACTCTTAGTTGAGCCAAAAGCCTGGTTTAAAATGCAAATATTTCAAAAACTGCTAAAAATAAATTAAATTGAAAAAAAAGCTACTCCCAAAAGCACTCTGAGTAAGTCTACATCAGTTAGTTTTTTGGATTTAAATCCACTTTAAGGGACTCGCATATAAAATTGTTAAATGTATGAACAGCTAAAGATACACTGCAGTTTAGTGAATTTCTCTAATAGTGAAGGTTCGCCTTTATAGACTTCACATCATGCACTGCAGAAACTAGCAAGATGAGAGCAGGCTAATTTATTTTGTAATTCATTCTGCACATAGTACTGATAACAGGCTGGACTCAAGTCTGTGGTTTCTGTGGCTGCAAATGACGGGAACTATTAGGGAATCTTTTTTTTCTATGACATGTTCCCAGATATTATTTCTGTCAATTTAAAGCTGCATATTTCCATTAAACAGATATGCTTTTTTGTATTTGCTAGGAACTTATTATTCTTTGCTTATCTACATTTGCCTAATTTGCATTTATTAGCTCTGTACGTACAACTACTGCCTACATTTTTTTGAAGCTTACTGCTTTTCTTTTCTACTATTGTCTTTCTAAATGTAGTGTCATCTAATAAAATTGGATAAATTACTTTACTTCTTTGTTTTAAAAGATTGATTTAACATTGGAGTCTAATAATGACAATTTTAATAAAACATATGGTGCATTTGTTATTATAATTTGACTCCTGGGTTTTATTAAAGTGTCATAAACTGGCAGAAGCTCTTGAAAGTGAAAATTGGAGTATAGATAACTCTTGTACAGAACACATTCTTCTTCTCTTTCTCATCAGCAGGGTGACAGAAGTCATTCCAGGGCTATTTTGTTTAATTGCATTTAGGATTCTTGTCATAAGAGATGTTAAAATGTCAGCGGATAAACCAAATATTTTTTTATATGTAATATACAGTAAATATATACACAGTTTTAGGCTCCGTACAGGATGCCCCAGTAAGCCAATATTGAATTTGGACAGTACTCGTTAACTCATGATTATCTGAAGCTGTAGGTACAAAAAGTCAAGCAAAGTTTTCTTAGTAGGTCAGTTAGCTCCCCGGCATCTAGTTCTATTAGTTAGAGCAGTGCTGTCCAACTTCTTTGGTACCGAGGGCCAGGATTTTTCTGGTCTACATGGTGGAGGGCTGATAACAGAAGCCAGTGTTAGCCACTCCCTGTTTTAGACCACATCCACTTTAAACCACACCCATGTTACCACAAGACCATGTCCACATTAATAGCACACCAAAAAACCAAATGTTTGGTGCTCACTGCAGGGATCAGGGCCGGAACTAGGGGTAGGCAGAGTTTTCGGCTGCCTAGGGTGCCATAGTTGAGGGGCGCACTTTGAAGGGGATTTTTTTTTCTATTCTAGTTTTTTCCAAGCATTTATTTAATCATTTGTTTCAGTAATCATGGTCACTCAGTCAGGTGGAATCCACCTCCTCCCTCTTGCCAGCAAGTAATAGCTCCTTCTGTGCGGTGCGACGGTGCAGCGCGACATGCGTACATGTGTTAGTGATGTCAATCACTGCATTTCTGAAATAAAGTGATTACTGATCAAAGAAATTGACTCTCCAGAGTGATACCTACAATTTGTGAAAGATTGGGGGCAATATAATGGCTGCTGGGCTTGCTGGCACAGGTACGAGGTGAAGCCTATGATTAAGGGAGTTGCTCCCGAAACGCGTCAGGCGATGTCAGTCTGTGACCTGTTGCAATAAACCACCTTTTTCTTTTTAATTGGAGTGCCGCCTTTCCAATTTTTTTGCAAGTCGTGATTACAGTGGGAACGCTGGTGGCTGAGCATCCGATAGAGCAGAATGGAGCTGTATTAATTATACACACAGGGGGTGAGTCTGGAGTGGCCTTTCCCCCCCCTCTTTCCACTTCACAGCTACGAGGGGGCTGTATTATGGATGGCTGCTGGGCTTGCTGTTACAGGTACAGGGTTGACTTTTGGCACAGGTTTGGGGGGGCTGTATTATGGATGGCTGCTGGGCTTGCTGGTACAGGTAGAGGGGGCAGTCATATAAATGAAAAAGTGTTGAACACTTTCTTGCTTTCTTTATTTAAAAACCATCATGGTAAGGAGGGAAACGGTACTGCAGGAAGGGGGGCAAACTAACTTGGCCCGGCCCTGGCAGGGCTGTCAGTTATATGTGAAAAAGTTTTTTAAGTCATATTAAGTCATATTAAGACATACCCTTAAATCCATATGCCTCCTCCTCCCCTGTGTATAATACCGTACTCCCAGCATATGATTAAACACCTTAGGGGCCCCTTAACAATAATTTTCAAATGCTAACAAACCCCCAGAACAAATACCAGGCTTATGTTCCATTGGGATCATAGGTCATGCAGAGTATGGCAAACACAGGGTGCAAAGAGCAGGCAGAGTATGACACACACAGGGAGCATAGGGCAGACAGAACAGAGCAGGAGACAGGGAAACCCATCAGGACCACTCTAAAATGTACTATATACAGTGACACAGTTCTGGTGCCACATTAGCGTTTTGAATAAGGTGCAAACACGTGAACAATTTGGGCAGTTTCAGTCTGGGTCTCAGGTGTGAACAGTACAGGGCATTAGGATGTGAACAATAGAGGTGTCAGAAATGTGAACAATGCAGGAGGGATTACATGTGTGAACAATACAGAGGATTACAGTGTGAATTTGAGGTTTAAACAATGCAGGGGCCAGTTAATTTCTGTAGCGATAACTTTTAAAGTTTACACATGGTAAGCAGACACAGCAGGCTGACTTTGCTCTCCATTGAGGACAATAGTCTGTTGACTAGTTGTATGACATATAATGTGTTTTTTCCCCTTCTGCTTCTTTAGTTCTATGCTTGGATCATAATTAAAAGAGAGCACTCCTGTATCTCCTGGAAATAATAAAAAAAAAACTGTTACATAGTTACATAGTTAAATCGGGTTGAAAAAGTCCATCACGTCCACCGCCTCCAAATGAAAACCCATCATCCATACACACCCCACCATACTTTCACATAAATTATATATACCCATGTGTCAGGTACTTACTGGGATTCTGGGAGACACGGCTCTTCGGCGTGATGCGTTCCAGCGCTGCGTTCCGGTGACGTCACAGCGCGGGCGCCGTGACGCCAGCGCTGGGGAATGGCTGGGCGCAGTGTATTGACGCAGGCGACGGTATTTCTTTCAGCGCAGAGTTTCTCCCAGTGCTCGGACATCGCCTTACTAGCTGTTGTGAGTAAATTCTCTGATTATTATTGTACCTTGGTTTTGACCCTGTTTCTGCCTATTGACTACGCTCCTGCTTAACCCCTTGGAACCCTGCTTGATTTACTTGAACTCCTGTTGCCGAACCTGCTTGTCTTGACTACGCTTCCGTGTTAACCCTTTGAACTCTGCTTGATATATTGATCTCCTGTTGCCAACTCCTGCCTGCCTTCTGACTTCGCTGCTGAATTAACCCCTGGAACCTTGCCTGTATCCGTTTACCTGTTGCCGAACTTTGCCTGTTATTGGTTCCGCCTTTTGCCTTGACTCTTGCTTATCGAATATTATTACTACTGCCGATCCAGTACCCATCTCGTCTACGCTTCAGTTTCATCTTGGGAGCCCTTCTTCTGTGTCTACCATCAACGTGCGCTACCTGCTCTAAACCAGCAAGTACAGTGCAGCAGCCATAGTGTCGTCGGTGCTGATTGTTATTCTGCTACTACTCTTCTATCAATACCTGCAGTGAACACTAAGGTGATTACCGCACTAGTTCCTGCGACTTCCTCCCTAGACCTACTGCTCAGCAACTAAACCTGCACTTTCCTATATCCCTACAGACACCAGACCTGCTCCTTCACAGACCAGCGCACCCTGCCGGAAATTCCAGGCTCCCCTACTACACCTTCACTGATCTCCCTCTGTTCCCATTGGAGGGTGTATTGGTAGAGGAGCTGTAAGGGCTGTCTTCCTCCCGTCCGTGGTCCCTCCCGGTTCGGTAAGTCTGACACCATGCCTATAGTAACTATAGAGTTTAGTATCACAATAAGGTGACAGGTGAAAATTGTGGCAGGTATGTTGTAAGGCCCCAGGCTATATTGTAAGGAGCTTGGTGGAGGCTTGGCCCCAAGATATGTGGCATGTATGGCCCACTGGTGTGTGGCTGAGCGCTGGCACACACACATATATCTCAGAAGTGAGTAAATAACTTCACAACCTTGTAAATGCCATGGGGAAGGATAAGATTAGGGAATTAACCATAGATGATTCTGGACTGTCCCTAACAGTCCCTCTGTGGTTTACTTTAACACCTTTCTAGCAGCTCCTGCAACCATACTAGGGTAAGATGTCTTACCCTGCATTCCAAGTCAGAGCACTCCTCACTGTACTGCACTGCATACACACTGTTACTCTTCTTATGCTTTAGTAGTGGGTCTTTTGGGATTCAAACAGCAGATACTAGTCCATGTGGGTTTGTTTCCTGTATACCCCTATTTCTAGCGTTATGCCCACTCTGACTCTTACCAAGTATGCCAAAAAGCTAGTGTGTTATCTTGCCTATCATCATGTGTAAACTTGATGTTATGGTCTACTATGTTGGTGTGTTCAATGAAATCATGTACCTCTTGTGTGTGTGTGTATGTTAACCCAAGTGTCATCTACCTATCTGAACCAACAACTGGGTGTGATTCCTTTGAAGGTATTCAGAGCCTCTCCCCCCCACTCTTTCCCAGATTGTACAGGGAGACTGTGAGGTCAGGTTCTGCTCTGAGTGATGTTATGTTTTATGGCATCAACTGGGATGCAACATCTATTGTCTGCCACATACAGTGCTGTTTTTGCAACTCTCCCTGGACAGTTTAATAACATCTCATAGCTCCAATCATGCTAATACAAACAGCACCTTGCCTCCATGAGGTCGCTGACCCCCATGCTGTTATGCTAAACATATTATGATGCTTAGAACAAGATTCCAGGGTATTTAACTTCAGAAAGATCTTTGTGCAAGTTATTCTGAAGTGAGAAAGCCAATCAGATGACTAGCAAAATGTCTTCAAGAGAAAAAATATAGCATGTCCAGTTTATTTGACTTATTACTATAGATATACCCAGTCAAGAGGTTAATGCTATTATGGGTACATGGAGCTAAGTGCTCAAGTATAACAAGCAAGTGAAATTTGTGTACCAGGTAAATCAAAACTAAAAGAAAAGTTACCAGCATTATTAGCAAGCTGGAATGTTAGGACATTGTACTCGGCAATATTAGTAGTCCTGGTGACAACAAGAAATAATGCAACTCATAAGGAACCCAGGCTTGCCTCCAGAGGATCTATTAAGGAACAAAATTGTACTTTTGCTATTGAAATGTAAAGACCCGAAGGACACTTACATTGTGGTGTTGCCTTCAAAGTCAAGAATATATCTGGCGATTTATCTAATTTGCATACAGAGAACTTCGAACCTCTTCTGAATGATATTATAAACCTTTTAATTAATTGGAGAAAGATTAACCTGTCATGTCTGGGTAAAATTCAGGCAATAAAGATGATGGCATTACATAAAATACTCTATATTCTTAAATGCTTCCAATAGAAATTCCTAAGAGCTTTGGAGAGATAAAAACTTATGACAATTTCCAAATTTGTGCAATTTTAGAGAAAGGTAGACAAGCAGTGGCCAAAAAACAAAAATTATTATCTATAAGGAAATTTTAGTATTAGTGGCTTAAACCATAAAATACTCTCTCTAGTTTTCTCTTCTTCTTTGTTTTATTTTTTATATGGTTAATTTAAAAGTTTGCATATGAAATATACACGGAAGGAGAATGACATGCAGTAAACATTTTCCCTTCCTTCCTTATTCACTTTGCCCTGTTTTTTTCTGTATCCCTTTGAAAAAACTTGTATAAATAAAGAATGTAAAAAAAAAAGTCAAGAATTCTTTACTGGTTTTGACCATCCACCAGTGGGTCAGAATGCACTATATTGATCTGCCAGGCAGCATTGCCAAGACTTATAAACTTCTTATGCTTCTTATAAACAAGCCTTGGTGTGGAGTAAAGTGAAATTCTGATTATATAACCATATTGCTCAAGGCCAACCACACATCATCCTGGCTAGGTACCCTGAATAACAGGAGGAATGTACATTGTCTCAATGGTAGTCTCTTACCAGAACAAGATGCAGCTGCAAGAGGTAGAAAGAAAATGGATGACATTTATAATGTTGCAATTTCTGAATCTGGCAAAAGGGTACAGTAAACCATGGACAGGATTAATGCAAACTTGATATGCTATTGAAGCTGCACAGTTCTGTTGGGTTATAAGATGACCCATGCAAATTGCATATAACACCCATATCTCTATTGACTGGGGAAATGTTAAGTACTGCTGAAGAAATGTTCTCAGTAACCCAGATGTGATGTTTCTAAGTAGCATAGCAAAGCCATTAATTTACTCTTTAGAGGAAAATTAGCATGCATTGATGACATACCTCCAGATATTACCAAGTGTGGTAAGCCCACCCTGTTAAAGATGTTTTATCATTAACTTTGCCTGTACTGGGAAGAGGGTGAAAAACATGATATTCTATTTTTTCCAGCTTCAGTTGAGCAGCAAGACACTGCTGGTGGCATTTATTGATGTGACCAAGACCTGACATTTGTGCTAAAAGAATAGGGCACATATGACATTCAAACACTGAAAAACAGAAATGACACAGAAGCACATGTGCAGTTGTGTTCAATTTGGCAAATCTGGTGCACTTGTTTTGAGTGCAGTGCACTTGCATCAGATTCAACACCCCCTTTGTGTAAGCAATGATGCTGGAATTCTGGGGGAAATGCTGCATTGTGGGAAAAAGACATGGTGGTGATTGCGCTCAGCATTGCACTTAGCTTACTGCACTTGTGAATTAACTCTAATGTCTCCTTCATCCTAATTTTCAGTGAGCTAATGTATATAAGTAACATGAATTGTAGACTGCCACTTCAAGATATGCTGCAATATGAATTACTTAATGTAAGTTAACCAAGGGTCGCACTGACATTGTCTCCTGAGACAAGGCAACAAAACCATATAGGGTAAATAAACATATAGAAAAATAGAAATCATTTAGTATAGATCATTCCCTAGTATCCCACTGTTTGTTTTTTTTTTATATATTAGCGGTGTACTGTTTTCTGTTGCTTTAGATAACCAGTTTCATAGAATGGCACACTTTCTAACATCATTGCTTGGCTTTCACTTTACCTTTTTAAGTTTTCCTATACCAATTATGTTGATAATTAATCTTATTAAAGGACTGACATTCTGCAGTTATTAAAATAATGAGTTTTAACTAGAACTGAATATAAAACATGCACAGGGGCTCAGTAAATCCAAAGTAAATAAACTGAATACATAAGTGTAGTGATGGGCGAAACAAATTGTAGTCAATGGGTGTCAAAATAATTTTTATACACGCAAATATTTGGTCCAAATGCATTAAAGTCAACGTGTCCGAATAATTTTGATGCCCGACTATTTTGACGTGCGTCAATTTTTTTCTATGCGGCAAATTTTTCACCGGCGAATTGTAGGAGCGGATTCACAAATCGAGTTGCTGGTGGCGAAACATGGAAATTCGCAGTGAATTTGTGTCTGGCGAATTTATTCACCCATCACTAGTGCTGAGACAGCTTTGGAAAGACTGTGTCCCTGAAAAGTGTGTGCTATGAGGGCGAGGAAACATACGGGAACAAAACAGGAAAATCTATTCAATAGAAATATTTCCTTTATTATTAATATCAGTGTTTCCTAATATACACTTTATAAAGGAAGTATTTCTATTAAATTGATTTTTCCTGCTCTGAATAATTCAAAAGTTATTACCAGCTCATTAAAAGGGTTGTGGACAGCGGATATACTAATAAGACCCAGTGAATATTATAGTGGGTCAAAAATTGTTACATAGGGAACTAAGAACTCTAAACTCTAAAAATATGGACATAGATGACATATTTTACACACTGAACTGCACCAGAATCGCTATCACAGTAATTATAACAGTATAACAGTAACAATTTTATTTTGTTCACGTTCATATATGGACTATCCTCGACATCTACCCAACATACGCCATGCCACAAGGACACTGTACCATAACAATCAATCCTCAGGTATCACATACTAGTCTGCTGTTCAAAAGTGAATGTTTAAATTCTGTGGGTTACTAGACTTGAAGCAACCTTAGAGTCTGCTATTTACATAACACTAATAATAACAATAACATTTAACAAAAAATTGTTATGAAAAGATTGTGGGAACAATGGTGTTACATGCAGGTCTTTGAAAATAGTGCAGGTATGGAATCTGTAACTTGGATCATCATTCCTGAGTCTAATGCCACACAGGCCTGAATCAGTCCCAACACTGGCATCAGCCTTTTCCTGTGACTGCACATGTAGCCACTGCATTGGCCTGGGTGCTGGCACACAGAGAGAATTTCTCTGTTGAGATACAAACACATGCGTTTCGAGATCTGCTCCGTGTAACAGAACGGAGTCTTAAGGCTACTAAAACATTTAAACATTAAAAAAAGACTGGTTTGGCATCAATATGGATTTATGCAGCTTATTAATTAATTTATTTTTAAAATCAGTCAAAAATAGGATCACATAATTTGGAACTTTGGAAAACAGATCGCATAATTGTAAAATATAATTAAAATATAAGTAAATATATAAATAAAACACCCATTCTTATTTTGTCCAGAAAGCTGTAAATTGAATCTTAATTTACATTCAAATAAATTCTTCTTTAGGAAATATTTAAATGATTGCAACAGGTCCAACAATATGATCTATTTAACAGCATTTTTATATAAGATTAGCAAAGCATTTAGCATTATTTCGTTGTTCAACGCAAGTGGTTCAGGGATTGTTTTTAGAAGTTAATGATTCAGAATAATGACTTTTTTCATCTTTGGCTGTAAATAGACTTGTAATGTCTTTAATTCCTGCTCTGGGAAGGAATAGTTCTGCAGATTCATTAATGCATTTTACTTTAGAGTGGTAAAACAAGCAAACAAGCAAAGGGAAAAAATGTAGATTTGGGATTCTGTGCATATTCCTGTAATTTGTGAAAAGCTGTTTAATTTGCTTTTAAATCAGGTTTTGAGTTAAAGGCAATTCAAAGAGTTGGTAAGGATGAGCTCTCAAAGGGGGAATTGTATTTAGAGCAAAATGCTGTCACTGATTGCCTCTGTCTTGAACATAACATTTAGATGTCAAAACAAACAAAAATTCAGATGACCAGGCTAGATCAGACTTTTTTTACATTTCTGTTTTAAAACTGAATATGTAATTTGTAGTAACATATTTATTACAACAATGAAATATCATCCAATTAAACCATATTTTGTTACTGTTGCAATTATTGGGAAGACAAAGGCCTATCCTATTGTATATTTACATAATTTGAACTGTTTTGGACATATGCAAATTTATCTAAAAAGGGAGATTTGTTTACTAACAAGGAATCATTGGGGCAGAATTGAATTTTTTTTTTCATATTGAAAAACTGGATTGCTGTAAAATGACATCATTTTCAAATTTCTAATTCATTGCCTAATTTCAAATGAACCTAAAAAAACTCGACTTGAAATAAGCTCATCATAAATTTGAAAGAACAACTCCTATTGACTTCTACATGAACTCAACAACTTTTAGAATGTTTTGCTGTTAATAAATTTTCAAAATCCAAGATTTAGAAACTTGAATTCAAATTCATGATTTTTGCATCAAAAAACTTGAATCACAGTGAAAATAATCTAATTAGAATGTTATAATTCTGCACCATAATGGACCTGCCTCATGAAGGGAAGAATTGCAATTAAAGATATTGCCAATTGTTACTTGTTTGATGAACACAACAAAATTAGATCCTGACATAAAAATCATATTATTTCTTACTCTAATATTACATAGTGATCTTTATTGAGCATTATCTGTTCTCACAAAGAGATTTTTGTTGAACAACATTATTTTACATAATGCAAGTTTACCAGAAAATTTGGGGATATGTCTCTAGAAGATCCGACTAGAAGGGCTAAACTAAGTGCAATTTAATTTAAATGCAATTATTGCACATACATTAGAAGTGATCTGGTAACCTTAACATAATGACTGTTTTTACATTTTTAAAACTGAGCCATCGTTCAACAAATCATTGGTGTTCAGTGTTGACCTCTGCAAGTAGAGCCAGCATAGGGAATGTGGGCTAACAAAGTAAAGATGCGCTTCTGAAAAAAAAAAAAAATTTGTGGCAGTGGTTCAGTCTGAATTAATGGGATACATTTATAGGTATGTTGATGTCTTTACACCTTTCCATCGCCTTTAAAAATGTACTTGCAGTTCAGTGTTACTGTTTGTAAGAAAAAATAGAGAAGAGAACGGCTCAAGACTTTTGTTCTTCAGTTTGATATTCATCAGATCTACAGAGACTTTCTGAAAGTAATGTAAAGAACATTTCAACATTCAAAATAACTTTTTTTCAAAATATTGTTCGTAGGTAACATAATTATATATTAGGACTTTATTTCTAGCTAGCACTTTCTCCATTTCTCTCTTTCTCCTGTTTCATAAAGGAGGTTTTTTTACATTTTCACAATTTTGTATGTTGTCTACACAGACATCAGGTAACAGTGAAAATGTGGTTTATTTAGTATCCCCTATCTCCTTTCCCTTGCTTCTCTCTAACTCCATGTCTGCTTACCCAGCTTATCTTTTCTGTATACAGATGCCTGCATACGCCACTATCACTAACATGCACCCACCGCCACTAACACATGTAATATGAAACTGCAGAGGGAGACACATTTATCGCAATATGAGACCATGTGATCAGTCTCCTCATTTTTATCTGATTCTGTCACCTTTCATGTTAAAAAAAAAATTGGGGAACTCTTTCAGTAGCAAGAACAATCCAACTAAATACAGTTCTTAGTGTGTAAAATTGACAAATTCCTCCTCTCATTTGTATTAGTATCAAAATATAAATATGGTTTAGATGTTAAATATTCATGGGCCTATGAAGGGCATTTTCAATATAGATTTAAAACACTAAACATTAGGAATTTTAATGTTAGCATTCCACTGAAGCCGACTAGGGGTCATTTGTACGAGATACTATATTCTAGCTGTTTGCATGTGATGCTTTATTGTTAATTTTCTGGGAAATTATCAGCCACTAGGGATGTAGCGAACTGTTCGCCGGCGAACTTGTTCGCGCGAACTTCGACCGTTCACGTCCGCCGAATGTTCGCGAACGTCGCGCGACGTTCGCGTTCGATTCGAATACAAATCGTTCGAACATTCGACCATTCGAATTCCTTCGACCGCTAAAAATCGAACGATTTCCATTCGTTCGAACGATTGTAAGCATTCGATCGAATGAAAAGCATTCGATTAAAATCCTTCGATCGTTCGAATCGAACGATTTTAGCGGGTGTTCGAAGTTCGCGAACTGTTCGCGAACGGTCGCATTTTTTGCCGGTGTTCGCGAACGGCGTACGCGAACACCAAATCGGCAGTTCGCTACATCCCTATCAGCCACTAAAATGGATTTGCCAACACACATGGAATCAAAATTCGAATTTGTGTAGTTAGAGGTTTTTTCTACTTTGAATCTCAAATTTTTTCATAACTCAAATGTTTGCTTATTTATTGAAAAAACAAATATAAAAAATCAATGAAAAAAATACAAATACATCAAATTTTAACTCTGTTAAAAACTTTGCATTGAAAAAGCTCTTTAAAATTGACAGCTCCCTTTGACCGAGATGCCGAACTTTTTCATTCAAGCTTCACAAATTTCAAATTTCAAATAAAATTTCAAATTTTTGAAAGCATAATTTGAATGCCTGAGTTTTTGTGCAAAAACATTTGAATTCAAATGCTGATAAATTACCCCCACAGTGTCACTGTACAGTCCATGTCTGTGAAAAGCAAAACCTAATAATAATTGAATAAATTTACCTATTGTTAGATCTCACTCGTAGTCATCTAAAACTATCAGTGTTTTGCTTGGCAAACCAAAAGCACCACTTTTTTTTGTCTTTCTACTCTAAGAGGAGGAGGATGGCTAACCTAAGAGCACCATTTTGACACTTTGACATTTGATAAAATTAAATTGTCAGCCAATTAGAACACAGAGGAGACCCTTCTCCATTATGCATCTTTTTCTGGTTCTGCATCAGTTCAAGTTTCTTTTGCACACTTGTACCTCACCGAGGCACCTGAGCTGATTTATCCATCTGTCTATCTATCCCATGACGGTAGTCAATAGTTTGGTGTTATTGGTAATTTTTTAAATATTTCTACTAAGTTAATATTGGGCATTGACTGTGAGATGCTTGCACGTTTCATATATTATTTACAGATTTATATACTGCTCAGGCTAGTATTTTTATTGTGTTGGTAAACAAAGGCTTTCCAAAATATAAATTCATCTGCACAGGGCAGCTATGAAAGTTTCAGTTAAATGCAAGAACTTTTGGCTTATAGAAATTTATTGTGCCTAAAGCACATTCTGCAGAAAACAAGTATGCATTTTACCGTCACACTCACAAAGTGATGGTTTTATTGCTTAATATGTTTCTGCTGGAGAAACTTATTGCAGGCTGTTGGTTTTGGGACCAATGAAGAATAAATGATTTGAGATCCACTGGCATACTAACAGCTTTTCCACATATACATGAGCTGCCTCTAGAGAAACGTTACCCTATTATGGAAGGAATTGATTCTGCCAGAGTGCCAGCAGAAACAATTTCTCATAGCAGAACTGGCACAGTAAAACAGTTAGTGTAACTCAAAAATGCATACATATGTACATGCTGTATGGCAGGAAAATGGAGGCATTTGCAAATAAAGCAGTCTGTTTTGAAATCAAGACAGGATTTCTCCTATGGGCAACAGAAAGGTCAAGGTGGATATTACTCTTACCCACTGAGTTATGAGATTAAATGATATTTTTTTTTCATGAAGTGCATGGTGGTTGTCAAGGATATTTCAGAAAGTAAAGCTGGTTAGAAATAGCTGAAGTATTTTATACAATGGCAGGAGAAAAAAAACAACAACAGGAAACTATAAACAAAAATACGTTTTCCCTTTCATTCTAGTCAGATACTGTAAATTAATGATTCTTAATATATGCCTAATGCTGCTGATGCTTGACATTGAAGAATATCTTACTCAACTTTTATCTAATGGCAGAAGCACAGGAAACAAGCAGGAGTTTGGAGAAACCTTTATGTGCAAATGTCAAGATTCAGACTCATAATTTAATATAAATCTTTATGGCACTTTTCAAAGTCACGTGTCTACTCAAGAAATTCCCTATAATTATATACATTCAGCACCGTAGAAAGAACACACACTGTGCTTGTTGGTCGTGTTGTGCTTTCGTAGTGAATACATTACATTACCAAACTGCAATTTTTGTTATCAATAAATATTTAACTAGTAGAGAAAGCACACTTCCAAGAGCAGTTAATATGCTTCTAGACAAACGAGCTGTGATTTCTCAGGTACACTTTAACTATTATATCCATCTTCTCAATGGTATGTTTTTGATCTTGAAAGGTAATGGACAAATGCTCAGTTATTTATCTACTTAATATAAATCCTGCCATTCTTAATGATAAAAAAAAAATCTGACGTATAAAATATTTAACAGCAGAAATCCATCAGTTCACTCGCCCAGACAAACTCGCCCAGAGAAACAAACAGATTTAGCTTTCTGCAATGAATACTTATAGTCCATTGACCTTGAAATAAGGCTACCCCATGACTTTAAATTGCAGTTTTACATAGACAACAATGCTGCACGTCAGCTAGCAACCCTGACATGTACAGGATAATTGGTTCTTACGAGAACAATAGAAATTAAATTAAAGGAGTGTAAGAAAAACATGGGAGCAATAAGAATTTAAAAAATCCCAGAGGCATTTGTTCTTTCTTTTTACAAACCAGTTCATTTATGTCAATGTTCTGCTTTAAAAACAAACAACAATAATATATATATATATATATATATATATATATATATATATATATATATATATATCTTCACAAGGGCAGCACCCTGGGTGCACAGTAAACAGTTCACATATCACAAAAAGACCAGCAACACCGGGATATTTGTGCATCAAAATAAAAATGTATTCAAATTGTGCATGAATAGTCAACGTGATGTTTCGGTCCACGCAGGGACCTTCCTCATGGCAAACATACCCATATTACACATCCCCCTAAATACCCAACAAAAGGAAGTCACATCATGACCAGTTAG
Organism: Xenopus laevis; assembly: GCF_017654675.1. Classification (NCBI taxonomy): domain Eukaryota; kingdom Metazoa; phylum Chordata; class Amphibia; order Anura; family Pipidae; genus Xenopus; species Xenopus laevis. The sequence continues at coordinate 83,847,842 of NC_054379.1, forward strand.
TGACTGCTGTGCACATGTCAAAATGTTTTTGTGTATACAAAGTGACTAGTGCTGATAGTGTGTTGATGTTTCTATTCAAATTGACTCAAGTTTTTCATATGTGTGATGTTATCATTATCATAATAAATATGTGCGTGTACATTACCTTGTGCATTTAAAACATATATATTATTAAGAATTTTTTGCACAGACAAAGTGTATCTAAAATCTGATAACAATGTAAACGTGGTAAAGTTAAAAACATGTCAATTAAAAACAATTATATCATGCTCCAGTTCAAATTTGCACAAATATCCCGGTGTTGCTGGTCTTTTTTGTAATATATATATATATAGATATATATATATATCTATATATATATATATCTATATATATATATATATATATATATAGCAACAAAAAACCGCACTCACAGGACTTAGTTTAGTGCAAACAAAGTGGTTTTATTCAGACGTTTCGGCTCTAACACTTGAGCCTTCTTCATTTCCTGAAGAAGGCTCCAGTGTTAGAGCCGAAACGTCGGAATAAAACCACTTTGTTTGCACTAAACTAAGTCCTATGAGTGCGTTTTTTTGTTGCTATTTATATTATTATATAACCAGCACCCAGGCAGTTGACCAAGCTTTTGAGTGAGTGCTCCAGCTTGCTTGTTATATATATATATATATATATATATATATATATATGTGCTGTATAGAGATAGTAGGGAGTCCAGTTGATTTCAGACTTGTATAGTATAAGTAAAGCAATATACCTATGTCGAAATGTAATCCAAATTTTTAAATATCAGTTGCACTGCTAATAGTTGAGGCCTTGCCTAACATGTTGAAAAAAAGAGTCACACTGAACACTATTAAAGGGGTGGTTCACCTTTAAGTTAACTTTTAGTATGTATTTAGTATTAGTATTTAGTATGGCTAATTCCAAGCAACTTTTCATTGGGCCTTCATTTTTTTCTTTTTCATAGTTTTCAAATTACTTGACTTCTTCTTCGGACTGCTTCCAGATTTCAAATGTGGGGCCACTGACCCCATCTAAAAACAAATGCTCTGTAAGGCTACAAACTTATAGTTTTTATTACACATCTTTCTATTCAGGGTCTCTCCTATTGAGAGTCCAGTTTTTATTCAAATCAATGCATGGTTGCTAGGGTAATTTGGATCCTAACCACCGGATTGCTGAAATGGCAAATGAGAGCTGCTGAATAAAAAGCTAAATAATGCAAAAATCACAAATAATACAAAATGAAAACCAATTGCAAATTGTCTCAGAATATCACTCTCTGCATCATACTAAAATTTAATTTAAAGGTGAACAACCCCTTTAAATAGATAACCCTTAAAATGATGGTCCCTCAAAAAATGTCATTACTGCATGTGTCTACTGCCTGCAATAATTAGCACATCACCATGGCAACCTAATTTACCCACCGGGTTAGACTTTCATATTGGAGGTAATTTCCTTATTTCCTGGATGCATGTGTGAAATTTCGCCCCTGTGCTAATTTACACAGTAATCATGTCTGAGGCATTGCTGTGCTCTTCACTTTGTATCAGATTGAATATTCAGCTTTGGAGCAAAATGTAGCCCTGCACCATAGCATTTCCTTACTTGTGCATCTAAACAACTTCCAATTTATGGAGGCCCAATAGGGGATGTCTACTTGCCATCCATCCCCTGCTCCTGGTGCTGGCAAATAAAGGCAGAGCTGTTTTTATTGAGGTGGCACAGGTCTATGGGTTCTAAGTGCAAAGAGAGAAAAAGGTAGCAGTTTATTGCCTTATGAACCCTTCCCTGTACATTGTAAATGAGCCATTAAGTGCTGATGAAGTGATAGCCCCATAATTACTATTACATACATTTGGTTAGAGGATTAATTTTTTGTATATTACCAAAATTATAGCAAACTTTTATGCCAATGGCATAACTTTCATAACTGTTTTCGTATAGGACTCCAGAATAACATTTTTATTATTATTTCCATTTAGCACTTTACAGAGAAGAAACTGTAAATAGCAAGAAAAAGTCAAAGACATAAGAAATGAATTACTTTCTTGGATAATTTGTCCAAGGGCATTTCATTCTTTCAAATATTATTTTAAATAATAACATTCCTCTGTGCTATTCTCTAAATGAAAGATAGTGAGACGCTTTGTACATGAGATTACTACAAAACAGACTTTTTTCATCTGAGAATCCTGATGAGGATTTACATTGCTATGCTTTGAAGATGTATTGGAAACACTATAATGTGCTGGAGACTAAGGATTTGTGGAGTAGTAAAAGAAATGTACAGGGTGAAATATCAATGTGTTTTTATCATTATGCTATTATTGTGACATGCTGTAAAAATGTATTTATTTTGCATTCAAAGTAGTATAGGTTTAGAATTTGAACTCAGGCAGATATTTGGAAAACTGCATCTTGACTAGTGGCTTTGGGAGCAATGCTAGTGATGCCTTAGGGCACAGGGATGGGGTAATTCTCTGTAACCGTTAAATTAAGCCTTGGCATTTTAAGCAGAATTGCCCAAAGCTATGTTAACTCATTATAAGGATTAAAAATAAAATTAATATTTGCAATTTTATTGAATAGATAGAGACTGTGATAATGGGTTGTAGTAAAGTTTACTCTTACAGTAGATAGAACCATTTATTAGACATATTTCTTTTGTACGATAATGTTGCTTTGTGTTAACCTGCAATTATGTGTTACGGATTTCATGTGAACAGAGAGGGAACAGATTGCATGTCTTCATAGGAGGGCACAGAATACACCCTGATTGCTGGATAATCCACATATACAACAATCACTTATCAAGTAACAAGATGTTGCTTGTAGACTAGAGTAAAATAAGCAGTGACAGATTGAACTATTTTGCCAAAAGGTTGACTGTCCAGCAAATAAACTGGAAATAGATACAGGTTGTCTCACTCTTTCTTCTTTCTTTGTATTCACAATAACTGTGGGTGCAGTGGAAAAGGAAGAATTATAGAATAGATATTTAAGAGAAGAAGTTGATTTCAAACTTGGAAAAATAGGGAAATTGTATTGAAAATATTGGTGGTTTTTAAGGGAAATACAAACATTATTTAATTTAAAGTTATATTTAGATCTCATTATATGTGACAAATGAGATAATGGGTCTAGGAATTCTTTACATTTGAGTCCTTGCCAGTATAAAAATTAATGTAATTTTGCAGTATATGTTATCATCAAACTGCTCCATTGTTCATTCCAGAACCTCACTGTCCTCACTGTGAATAACCACCTACGCAAATGTAACTTATTTGTCTCTAGTCTAAAGGGTTGTCTTCTGGTCCGATGATCCATTACTCCAATACTAATCATTTCCCCTCGCAAGTGTCTTTTCTCTAAAGAAAACAACCACAACTATGTCAGTCTACCCTCATAGTTTTAATTCTTCCATTCCCTTAACCAGTATAGTTGCACGTCTCTGCACTCTCTCCAGCTCATTTAAATCCCTCTTAAAGGAGAAGGAAACCCCCTGGGCGTAAAAATGCCCTCCCCTGTGTTCCCCCCCTCCCTCCTCCACCCTGGCCTACCTGTCCCCCCGGGCAAATGCCCCTAACTTGTTACTCACCTCTCTGTGCAGGTCCTGTCCACAGAGTTCACAGGCGCCATCTTCTCCCAAGCGGTCTTCTTCCTGGATTAATCTGCATCTTCTGGCGCATGCACAGTAGGAGCATTTACTGGTACGGATCTACTGTGCATGCGCTGTACTGGTAAATGCTCCTACTGCGCATGCGCCAAAAACGCCAGTCAAAGCAGGAAGAAGACCGCTTGGGAGAATATAGTTACATAGTTAAATTGGGTTGAAAAAAAGACAAAGTCCATCAAGTTCAACCCCTCCAAATGAAAACCCAGCATCCATACACACACCCCTCCCTACTTTTAATTAAATTCTATATACCCATACCTATACTAACTATAGAGCTTAGTATCACAATAGCCTTTGATATTATGTCTGTCCAAAAAATCATCCAAGCCATTCTTAAAGACATTAACTGAATCAGCCATCACAACATCGCCCGGCAGTGCATTCCACAACCTCACTGTCCTGACTGTGAAGAACCCCCTACGTTGCTTCAAATGAAAGTTCTTTTCTTCTAGTCTAAAGGGGTGGCCTCTGGTACGGTGATCCATTTTATGGGTAAAAAGGTCCCCTGCTATTTGTCTATAATGTCCTCTAATGTACTTGTAAAGTGTAATCATCGCAAGCACCTTTTTTCCAGAGAAAACAACCCCAACCTTGACAGTCTACCCTCATAATTTAAGTCTTCCGTCCCTCTAACCAATTTTGTTGCACGTCTCTGCACTCTCTCCAGCTCATTTATATCCCTCTTAAGGAGTGGAGTCCAAAACTGCACTGCATACTCCAGATGAGGCCTTACCAGGTACCTATAAAGAGGCATAATTATGTTTTCATCCCTTGAGTTAATGCCCGTTTTTATGCAAGACAGAACTTTATTTGCTTTAGTAGCCACAGAATGACACTGCCCAGAATTAGACAACTTGTTATCTACAAAGACCCCTAGATCCTTCTCATTTAAGGAAACTCCCAACACACTGCCATTTAGTGTATAACTTGCATTTATATTATTTTTGCCAAAGTGCATAACCTTGCATTTATCAACATTGAACCTCATTTTCCAGTTTGCTGCCCAGTTTTCCAGTTTAGACAAATCACTCTGCAAAGTGGCAGCATCCTGCATGGAACCTATAGTTCTGCACAATTTAGTATCATCTGCAAAAATAGAAACAGTACTTTCAATGCCCACCTGTCAGGTATCAAGGTGAGTCTGTAGGTAGGAGCCTTCCCACTGAGCTGCGCCCTGGAAGTTGGTACAGGACGGTCCCAGATAAGGAATAGCAGGAGTGCCAGGTGAGCCCGCAGAATAACAGTTCGTAATAAGGACTCTCTTCAACTCTTATCTGCAGTTGAAGAGACGAAGTCAGGGACAGGCCGGGTCATACACAGAGAAAGAACAGGAAGCAGGTGCCAATTGAGGAAAATCCAGCAGAGTAGTCAGGGAAGCCAAGGACGAGATCAGGAATAACAAACACAGGAATCCAGGGATAATCAGAAGAATAGTCAGGAACAAGCCGTAGTCGTAATCAGAATAACCATCAGTAGTAAATACGCTCAGTGTCAGTAGAGACGATCACCTCGCATTGAGCCTAGGCCTGAGTGACCTTTTAACCCCAGGGCGCCCGTTTGCGTCAGAACACGTGCCTGCGCCAGAACGCGCGCCTGCGTAAGAACGCACGCGCGCCTGCGCTAAAACGTGCGCGCATTAGAACATTCGCCTGCGCTAATTACAGGCGCTAGCGTGGGGACGTTGGCTAGAGGGGACGTCGGTTCAACCCGAACCTGACCTGCTGGGACCTGACACCACCTCCAGGTCATTAATAAACAAGTTGAAAAGCAAGGGACCTAGTACAGAGCCCTGCGGTACTCCACTAACAACACTGGTCCAATTAGAAAATGTTCCATTTACCACCACTCTTTGTAGTCTATCTTTTAGCCAGTTCTCTATCCAGGTACAAATACTATGTTCCAGGCCAACATTCCTTAATTTAACCAGTAACCTTTTGTGTGTCACTGTATCAAATGCTTTAGCAAAGTCTAAGTAAATCACATCCACTGCCATCCCAGAATCGAGGTCTCTACTTACATTCTCATAAAAAGAAATTAAATTAGTCTGGCAAGATCTATTACGCATAAAACCATGCTGGCACAAACTCATAGTATTATGATTTGCTATGAAGTCCAGTATCTTATCCTTTATTAACCCTTCGAAAAGCTTTTCTACCACTGACGTCAGACTAACAGGCCTATAGTTTTGAGGCTGAGAACGGGATCCTTTTTTGAATAGAGGCACCACATTAGCAATTCGCCAGTCTCTCGGCACTATGCCAGATCTCAATGAATCCTGAAAAATTAAGTAAAGAGGTTTGGCAATCACAGAGCTAAGCTCGCTAAGTACCCTGGGATGAATACCATCTGGCCCGGACCTTTGTTAATCTTAACATGTTCTAGTCTCTTTTGAATTTCTTCATGTGTGTACCATGCATCATTAGTTGTATTACTAGAATTGGGACTATTAAGAAGGAAACCTTCACTTACTGGTTCCTCATTTGTGTAGAAAGATGAAAAATATGAGTTCAGAATCTGCGCTTTTATTTTGTTTTCATCAACCAGCTGACCCCCCTCTGATAGTAAGGGTCCCACCCCTTCCTGCTTCATTTTTTTACTATTAACATATTTAAAAAATAATTTTGGATTTTTTTTACTGCTTGCTGCAATATCCTTTTCTATATCAATTTTAGCTTGCCTTATAGCTTCTTTGCATGATTTATTGGCCTCCTTGTACCTTATAAATGTTTCGGCTGTACCAGCTAACTTGAAAGCCTTAAAAGCACGTCTTTTCTTACCCACCTCAACACCAACGCTTCTATTGAACCAAAAAGGTTTTGCTTTGCATCAACGTTCCTTGCTTACAAGTGGAATATACTGACAAGTATATTTATTAAGCAGCATTTTAATAAATATATGGCACCTGTGAACTCCGTGGACAGGACCTGCGCAGAGTGGTGAGTAACAAGTTAGGGGCAGGGGGGACAGGTAGGCCAGGGGGGAGGAGGGAGGGGGGGCAACACAGGGGAGGGGGGAGGGTTTTTGCGCCCAGGGAATTTCATTCTCCTTTAAGGCCTGGAGCCCAAAACTGATCTGCATACTCCAGGCGAGGCTTTACCAGGGACCTATAAAGAGGCAAAATTATGCCCAAAATAATGCCCTTTTATATGCAAGACAGCACTTTATTTACTATAGTAGCCACAGAATGACACTGCCTGGAATTAGACAACTTGTTTTCTACAAAAACCCCTAGATCCTTCTCAATTAAGGAAATTCCCAACACACTGCCCTTTAGTGTATACCTTGCATTTATATTATTTCTGCCAAAGTGCATAACCTTGCATTTATCAACATTGAACCTTATTTTCCAGTTGCTGCATAGTTGTCTAATCTAGTCAAATCACTCTGCAAAGTGGCAGCATCCTGCATGGAACCTATAGTTCTGCACAATTTAGTATCAGCAACAATAGAAACCGTATTTTCAATGCCCACCTCCAGGTGATTAATAAACAAGTTGAAAAGCAAAGGACCTTCTGACAATACTGGTCCAATTAGAAAATGTTCCATTTACCATCACTCTTTGTAATGTATCCTTCAGCCAGTTCTCTATCCAAATATAAATACTATGTTCATGTTCCAGGCCAATATTCCTTAATTTATCCATTAACCTTCTGTGAGCCAATGTATCAAATGCTTTAGCAAATTCCAAGTATATTACATCCACTGCCTTTGAGGAGTTAAGGTTCTTGCTCACCACCTCATAAAAGTGTAGCACCCTATTATGTGTGCAGACTGTTTGAACATTATAATGCGGGACTATAATTAGTATTAATGGACAATGGATTACTAAATTGCTCCCTGATGTGATAAAACAGAGACTGCAAACATTTGATATTTCTGGAGGCAGAACTATTGCTTGGGGTTAAGAACTACATTTCCAACAAGCCCTTGTTACAGGAAGTACATGGAGACAGCCAATAGGAGCCCAACCCAGGAACCGGAAGAGGAGGGGGAATTAACCAGCAAGGAGGACTGTGCTGTGCTGGAAGACTTAGTGACTGGGGCAGTTGTGTTGCAGCCAGGATTAGTGATTAGTCAGAAAGAGAAACTATCACTAATCTGCAGAGGAAGACACTGCAGTTTTGCTGAAAGTTGGTTCCTGTTATTCCCTGGAGGGAAAGTGCACAAGGTCCCAGTAGCCAGTGTGATCCTGGGTTGTGGCCTTCCAGCCATTTTTGATCAGGAGGAAAATCCAATGAGAGGAGAAGCAGAGTTCCTGATAAACTGTGAGTCATCATTAACCCCTGCCCTGCCAGATTGGAAGATTAATATTCAGCCTTATTCTATCTGTGAGACTGTGTGATTTCTACGGACAGAGGAGCCCCTAAGTTGCTGGATGTTTTCACATGTGTTCAGATGTGCCTCCTTTTTGTTATTACAATCATCAGCGTTGAGAGAGTGTTGCAGTGAACCAGCAAAGTTACTGAAGGTGATTTCAGGGATTGCATAGTCACCTCATCAACCTGCAAGGATTATAAGTAAGGCTGACAGCATTGCATTCATCACAAGGGGCCCCCACCGGTACTCACACTATATCCAGCTGGCAACTTGTTGGGAGAGACTTAGGTGTGCATACCAGGGTTACACTGGGCTATTCTTATAGCTGTTATTGTTGTTATATTATTGTTATTTACTACTATTCTAAGTAACTAATCTCTTTTCTTACAGCTTCAGCTTTTAAATAAAATAAGGCTGTGCCTGTTGCATTGCCATTCTTGTTTGCCTGTTCACTGGATCTGGGGTGTCACCAGTATACTTTACAAGATCATACCCAATAGCACAATTTCATAACACACTCACGGGTGTGCTACAAAAGGCAATTACATTTGTTTGGCAAGATCAGTTACACATAAAACCATGCTGGCACAAACTCATAGTATTATGCAATGAAGTCAACAATTTTATCCCTTAAACCCCTGTATATTTCCTGTCATTAACATCAGACTAACCAGCCTATAGTTTTGAGGCTGAGAACAGAATCCCTTTTTGAATACCTGTACCACATTAGCAATTCGCCAATCTCTCTGCACCATGCCAGACCTCAATGAATCCTGAAAAATTATGATTTGGCAATCACAGAGCTAAACTAGTTTAGTACCCTGGGATGAATACCATCTGGTCTTGGACCTATATCTATCTTTACATGTTTTAGTCTCTTTTGAATTTCCCCTTGCGTGAACCATTGCATCATTTGTCAAATTAATTTAATTGGGACTATTTACTATTTACTTCATTACTTGGTAAAAATATAGATGTAACACACACAGAGATACCTGCCTCTATATCATATTCTTGCCAGAAAGAGACAAAAGGTACTTTGAGATACAAAACATGGTACATGTTACTGCACTTTTGGTATGCATAGACTGATTAATATAATTGATCCATTTTCCTAGGATCTAATACAAAATTAAAGAACCATCAAGAATTTAAATTATACATTTGTATTGATACAGTATGTCAGATTTTTTTATTCCAAGTTCTAAAATATGCTTGTATTTGTTTCTATACCTTGTTATTCAGAATCCAGTTACACATTACATAATAACAGAATAACCCAAGTGGAAGAGAAAGACATGTAAATATATGAGGTAAGAAGGGGTGTTACTTGTACATATAAAATTAATTAAACTGAATGAAACCATTCCATACTGTATGAACAATGAAGATTGCTTTGGCTCTACATTGTAATATTTTTTTTCTAAATATTTCATGTGCCCCTTGCAACAAAAAAGCAACTGAAAGCCCTTGGAGTATGTGTATACTGTATGTGTTTCAATATCATGAAAGAAGAGGGTATTTATGCACAGCCTATTTTTCATAGCACAAGCTCTAAATACACTCAAGGACTTCTTGGACACAGCATATCTTTTTCTAGATACCTTCTGTCACATTTAATCCTTTCTCCATGTCCAGTGAACATAAATGTCCATGTGACTGGCTTCCTGAAATTTCAGAAAGAACCTTCATTTCAGAAAGAACCTTCATCTTTAAAACAAAAAGTGTGTTAAAACAGAAAAATTTTAGGGCGTGTGCAATGATTTGATAAGAATCCATACTGTTCTAATTATTAAAAAGAGCAATGTAGCCCATGCTGTCAAATCAGTCTGGTGACTGTTACCTGTGACCCTAATGCATGCAATTCGTCGGCTTCAATCCTTGTTAAGTACCTCCACCTGGGTACACTTCAAACTGGAACAATAAGGTTTAGGCAAGGAAGAGCCTGAGAGGCAGAAAAACTGCTCAAGTGAATTTATTTATGTTTCACACTACATGTTTTGAGCCTCCTGGCTCTTTGTCAAGTGTCAAGCCCATGCTGTCCCATGGCTCCATTAAAGGGGACCCGTCACCCAAAAAAATGATTCATAATCCTATTTTATCACATTAGTCAAGCAAAATTAACTTTAATTAGACTATATAAATTATTTGAATCTTGTTTCCTCATAAATCATAATTATAGCAGGCAGGAGCCATTTTGTGGACACTGTTATTTAGACAAGCCTTGCATCATCTCAGAATCTTGTTTGTGCACCAGAATGGGGGACCTGATGTCGATCCCCATGCCCTGGTTACACAATTAAACGGTGAAGAGAACGGGGGAATGTGAGGAGAGCAGTGACATGTAGGAAGTGCTGAATGGAAAGTGAAAGTAATTGTCTGCCCAGCCTCTATGCCCTCTGCATAGAGGAGGGACAGACAATATTTGATTGACAGCTGAGATTTTTAAATGAGCTTACAACTGCTATGAATGCTTTAATAAAAAATAGAAATTGGATTTCATGTTTAATTTGAAAAGGACTTTTATTATACAGCTTTTTGTGTCTGGATGACAGGTCCACTATAAGTAAAGCTGAGTTGTGTCTTTTGTGTTCAATTTCAACTACTGAGGTGGGGTAGGGTTTATCATCTGTTACATAATATACATGCCTTATTTTTTAAAAACTGAACAGAAGAATCAGCTAAAGATCCTACTGTTTATATTTACATAAAAACACATAATGCTACTTTTCTGATTGTCTGTCCAGATTTAAACTCACAGCTACGACTAATAAATCTATCCCAAATGGCTTTCGGACAAAGTGCTCTTTTAAAGGGCCATAAGTCTGCAGGAGGATTTCTGTCAGCTTATCTGAGCATGCTCGTGTCCTTGATACCAGCATGTTGCCAGCAGCAAGCTAAATGGCAGAGTACGCTGGCCATTAAACATTGTAGGACAGAGCCTATTTTGAGTGGTTCCTCCTAAGGACACACATACCACGTCCATGGAGTGGATGAAAAACTGAAAATGGTCTGCTAAACCTTATAAATAAGCCCTATAGTATTTAGTGGCCAAACTGGGACAATGTGTCTGATGCTTCTAGGCATTTAAAAATAGCCTTTTTACTGCCCACCTTGTAGTTGGAGTATATGCAAACTGCAGACATTTGTAATCATCTCCCTATCTTGTAATTTAGGATACTTTATATTGCCAGCAGCTGTTAAATACATTCAATTATATTTTGTACATGAATGCCCTCCCCTGCCCTCAATCTGGCAAAGTCCATATGTTTGGCGGCATCCTTCAGTGATGTTTAAACCACACCAATGTAATTGCATTAGAAACAGGTGATTGTTATTCATGGGTGGGATTATTTAGGATTAAAACTCCTCAAAATGCATTAAGCATATTTCAGAAGAAACACATATACAATGACTTTCCATTTGGTTTGGTTCTTGCTGAGCCTTCAAATTAGAAAGTGAAGCAAAGCCAAAAGATTAATACAATGAAAACAAAGATCGGGAAATTAAATGACACGATGCAATTTTCTGCCTCATTCGCCTGGCACCAATAAAATGCAGAGAGAGCTGGCACAGTAGTGGTTAGCCACTATAGTCATGGGGGACAATCCATCTCTTACTCAAATTATGACATTTTTTTAAAATCACAGAGCCACTGACTCTTTCAATTAACAGAGTTCCCTGAACAGATCAAGGTTCCCATCTGCTTATGTTGATAAACTTCATCAGTCATATTACAATCATTACTAAGGGATGTAATTCACGCAGGTTCACAATGTACATTATCTTATTATTTTATGCTTAATATAGTGGGGGGTACAATTGCTTTTACATTTTTTTCACATCACAGATATTAAATAAAGCATATGAAGCTACAAATGAAAATGTCAGCAATCAGTACATTTTATTATAGAACATTAAGGTCTTAATGCTTGTTTCTGATTTGCAAATATTAAGGGGTTATTTATTAATGTTAGGTACAAGTACTAGGTTCCCTAATGGACACTATTTGATAAAATTAACTGAACATTGTGACAGTCATGTTTGATCCATTGATCATCACAAGGTATATATATATATATATATATATATATATATATATATATATATATATATATATATATATATATATATATATATATATATATATATGCACAAATACAAGAGTCCTCTGCACTCAACCCATTATCAATATATTTAAGACAGAGACATTTTGTGCATACTACTACTGAAAAATGCCTTACCCTTTAAACAAAACAGGGATTGTTTGTCCATATATTGCAATATATTTAAGCTGGCCAACTACGTCAAAGTCATCCCATATCTGGCCAGTCCTATGTTCAATTTTATCTGATTCATTAAGAATTCTATTGCTTCATTATACATTTTACAAAAGGGACTAGTTTTACCTGCAACTTACTAGCTGCTTTCAAAGTAAAACTCCCAAACTTGGCTGCCCTTTTATTAGACACCAGTGGGATCACCTGACTATAGCTGGGAAGGGTGGGAGCTACTACATGGAGCTGATCACTGCTCCTGTATTAACTATAACAAACAAGGGAAAGTTGTGCTCACCAAGTTGCACCCCCGCCTAATGGTTTTAAAAAATAGTGGAGAGCACAACTTTCCCTTGTTTGTTATAGTTATACAGGAGCAGTGACCAGCTCCATGTTGTAGCTCCCACCCTTCCCAGCTATAGTCAGGTGATCTCACTGGTGTCTAATAAAAGGGCAGCCAAGTTTGGGAGGTTTACTTTGAAAGCAGCTAGTAAGTTGCAGGTAAAACTTAGTCCCTTTGTAAAATGTATAATGAAGCAATAGAATTCTTAATGAATCAGATGAAAATTGAGCATAGGACTGGCCAGATATGGGATGACTTTGACGTAGTTGGCCAGCTTAAATATATTGCAATATATGGACAAACAATCCCTGTTTTTTTTAAAGGGTAAGGCATTTTTCAGTAGCAGTATGCACAAAATGTCTCTGTCTTAAATATATTGATAATGGGTTGAGTGCAGAGGACTCTTGTATTATATATATATATATATTAAGGTACCAAGGTTTTCATAGTAACTTCATTATTCAGATTTTTGTATTGAAATTTTATAACTTTGACAAGATGTTGGGTCTGTTTTAAGAATAGTTACATAACATGCAGTACATGAATGGTCAATCCATACTTGAATACTGCAGTCTTCTCTAGTAGTGAATATACTTTCATATGGTGGGGGCTTAAGATGGCCGACCTTCAAGGATTAGGGAACTATTATTTGAGTTGCTTAGAAGTTGCCTGTCTGTGCACACAACATACTACCTTCTTGTATTACCACAATCATCATGAAATTGATGCTATGGTGTCTTTTTGTTCTAAGAATGTGAAGGCATGGGCAAGCCATGGAGAGGATATACTAATAGACGGTGGATCATATGTGCTAACAGGAGTTTTATGCAGAATACATAATATTACCAGTGCCTGTATGGGGGTCAATTATCAAAATCATTAACTAAAGTTCTTTCATCCTGTAAGACATGATATGGCAATTAGATGCACGCAATTACATACATACAGAATATACAGTAATAGTTCAATCCTATGACACAGAGCAGCTGTTTTGTGCTCCTTTATGCTGATTTGCTTTTGAAACTGGCGTGAGGAACATAGGGTAGTGCTGTTCTCCCCATGGAAGCCTGGTACAGGCTAATGCTGTTCATTCTACTCCTTCTAGGGCTTAATATATTGCATATATAGAGCTGCAAAGAGGCATACACGTGGACACTCCTTGTAATGTAATTGCATTAGAAACAGGTGATTGGTCACTGATGATGTTTGTCTTCAATGTTAATAAATATGCCCATTTGTGTACTAAAGGAACATAATACTGCTTGGATAAAACAACACAACATATTTCTTTTTATTTTCCTAGGCCATACACACACAAACTCAAACAAGTGAAACTAAGTATTATACAATGATCTGTGTGTGTATGCTGGCCTGTTAATCCCAGATGATATATATACATGCATTATAGTTATTAGTTGATAATGGATCACCTGGGTATAAAAGTTTACAGATTTGGTTTTGTGTGGGTTTTCCTGTTGTAAAAACTGGCATGTTTAAGATATTATTTGTTCAATCGTGCAAACATTGAACAATTGGTGGGAACAAAGTCGCTGGTGGGAACTCCATGAATGATCCCTTTTATATAATTTATGCAGATGTGTACAGGCACATGTCTGGGTACAAGGGAAGCTATCAAGGTGTGTACTCTCTCTTGAAGGTTTTTTTTTTTTTATCTCCAATAAGGATTAATTATACCTTATTTAAGATCAATTACAAGGTTGGAGTTTCTGAGTTTTAGAAAAAAAAAACTGGAATCATATTTATAACCCAAATTTGAACACCGATAAATCAGCCCCTAAAAGTAAGCAAATTAGTTAAACTCTTGTATTTAAGTTCATTTAGGCATTAGTTTCCTGAAGAGCTGTAGTCTGCTAAAATTGCTTAAACATTAAATAAACCCAATAGGATTGTTTTGTCTCCAATAAAGATTAATTATATCTCAGTTGGGATAAAGTACAAGGTAGATCAAGATCAAGTACAAGTACTGTTTTATTATTACAGAGAAAAGGGAAATCATTTTTTAATTTAATTTGAATTATTTGGTTACAATGGTGTCTATGGGAGATGGCCTTTCTATAATTCTGAGCTTTCTGGATAAAGCATTTACAGATAATGGATTCTGTACCTGTACCATCTTTAGCTGGGTTAACTTCTCATTCCTAATACGTCCAAGGGCTCATTTACATCCCCAAGTGCAGTGAGCAAAGTGACAAATGCCATGGTTTTTCCCATAATGCATAATTCCCCCCCTGTAATTCCAACTTTGTTACAATAGCCTGACACAATTGCAGCTGATACATCAGACTTAACACAATTGTGCACTTTCATGTATATCGGACGCAATTGAGCTGAATGGTTTCCAAGTCTGGTTGGCGTAATTTCAAGTGTTTGGCATGACAGTGACATGCGTGCCTGATTCTTGAAATGAAAGTGCTCTGGGTCTATTGATGCTGTGCACTGAGGGAACCTGGGAGCTAGAGGTGGTGGTGCCTTTAATTTAATGGGTTTTAATGCACAACTGACTGTGTGAAATATTGTGCGAACGCAGAAATACAAAATTCAAAGTTTTGGGCATGAATTACCCATAAAGACTTTTGACATAGAGGGGCACCAGTGAAAAAAATCGTATGTATGAAGTATTTTTTCCCTGTTTACCTCCTAGTCAGCATCCAAACGGATTGCCAAACTAGAGTATTTATGTCTGGGAGGAAAGAAATAAAGACAATCACAACTCTAACATGAAGATAAGACATAACCAACTTTACTCAGCCTCAAATACAATATTGGTCAAAATAAGTTTTCTTTTTGAGCATATTTGATTTTCTGAAGCCTTAGGCAGCCTCACATACATGTCTTTTAAATCTGCATCTACCCCATCTCCCAAATAGGTTGGAAGAGATAACTTTTTCTGCAAGTAAAAACAAAACTAGATACAACGTTGGGCTTGTTGGAATGAGGGACAGAATTTCAGAAAAATTTTGTGTGGAAAAAACTGAGATAAATCAAATTTAAGGGCCTCCCCTACTCATTTTACAAAGGTCACCAGGAAGACCTCCCTGAGGGTAAGCGATCTTCACTGTAGAAAAATTAGATTTAGCCACTGCATGGAGGACTAAAGGAGGATCTCATTGTGAACATCTAACCAGAAGTGTCCTAACCTCTGCTTGTTAAAATGGATAACCAGGGGATGTTGAACCCACTTAGCCAGAGAATGTTGAAATTGCTGAAGCCTGCGCTGTGATGTTTAATGCTTTATCTAACATGACTGTAAGAATTCCAGTTCCTGAGCCACTTATAAAGTATTAACAGAAGCAATTCCAGCATAATAAGGTTTCTTATGTCTTCAGATACCTAGCATTTGTGGACTGTTTCCTTAACTTAACACATTAACAAAAGTTTGACTACTCCCTCTGATATTGCTTCTGCCTACTGAACCTTGGTCTAGACTCACAAATGGACCATTTACTAAGGGAGGACTCACACACTGAGCTTACAAGTGTGGTTACTGCAAGCTGTAACAAGCAATGGAATTATGCTATCCTTGACCAGGTTGGAGCTATGAAGATGAAATCTGCCCTGTTGTCTACTATCTACTGCAGCAGTTGGTATTGGAATCAGGGACAGAGGAGAAATATTTAGATGCAGCATGAATGTGATAGTGCCTCTGAGATAGGGCACCTACAGTTTCAGCTTCTTTGACCTAGAGAAAAACTATTTTTGGCCACTGTAATAGACTCCCATCAGATCCATAAGCAGACGATGGCCGAGAAAAAAAGAACTTCTACCGCTGCAAAAAAGAGATCCACTGAGTGTCTGCCATATGCGGTGGTGTATTGATCTTATGCATGTATGTTGCCTGATCTTACTTTATCTCAACCTTGCACCTTGCAGTTGCTCCTGAAAAGTGAGACAATGATTGGCTCATTTTTTTAAAAAAACTTTATTTTTAAACCTTTTACAGCAAGGCAATGTAAATAAAGTTGTCTCTATTTGTTCATAGTCCTGGTTAGAAGGTTCATTGTGACAATATTCAAGTTAGACTTATATTTATATATAATGATATATGATATATTATGCCTTTTCGTAACATAAAATGAAAAGGAAGAACGTACAACAGGGAACAAGTGGGTGGGGAAGGGGGCTCTTGCCCAGTATTCACTGCATATCAACATACAAATATAATCCCAGATTATATTACATCCAAGGTGGCGCCACCCAGCACCAGGCGCATGATGTCAGCGCACCGAGGAATGGCGCAAAATTTGAAAATAAAAGCCCTTCCAGGTCACAAGTTCGATACCCGATGATAGAATTTCCATTGTGTTTCCTGGCCGTTTCTAATTTTACTACTGACTTATTCCTGAACCTTTTGACCCTGCCTGAACTTTGCTACTCATCTGCCTGCCTTTTGATCTTTTGCCTGGAATTGACTGCGATTACTCCTGATCCCTTTTTGATTACCACAAACTTGAACTTTGTCCTGAAGCTTCCTCCTTGGTACGAACTTCTCAGCTAGGAGCCAATAGGTCCCTGATAATAATAAGATCAGCTAGGCAAGCTGTCAATAGTTTGTGCGGGGTGACATTCGCATCAGATTGTTCATAGAGATCAAATATCCATATTTTCCCTCTCATTTCTGAAAGTGTTGGAGGCCAGTTTTTCCCATCATAGCACATCTGGAGGTATCCCACTGTTGAATGAGTGTGCTCAAGGATCATACCAATGTATGATGACTACATACTTAGCATCCTCAAGTTAAAAATAGTTATTCAAAGAAGAGCAGTTGTAGAACAAGTGGAAAGGAGCTTCTCTAACAAGGCAGGGCAATGTACAGTATACAGTATGCTGCTGAAGAGCTAAAAACACCTTAACCACAAGGTCATTTCTCTATCCTATTGCCTCCAAAGGATTTTGGATTTTGTGATTGGCTAACATTTTCTGTGGTTTGGCTACATTTTCAGTGAAGCAAAATTCCACAAGTTCACTAGTAATGATAGGTAGGTTATTTGCAGTAAAAATTACCACATGGACCTGGGACCATTCTATAAGCAAAAATACATAAGCTAAATGTTTAGAATAACAATTATTATATGCTTTTCTGAGAACTGTGGGTAGGAAAATATTGAAGTTAAAATTTTAATAATTTATTGGATTTCAGATCTCTGTATTTGTTTACATTTATACACAAAATGGATGATGATTCAGACAAGTTGTTTTAGTTCATGTACAGAAATAAATATATATTTTTTGTATTTTCAAAAAGAGAGAAGCTGACAAACATAGACCCATAAGCATTTTAAGGATGTACTTAGAATAAAAATACTTCCATGCAGCATTTTGTTCATTTTTTATTGCAGTTCCATAAAAGTGTATTTCTGGTTTGTGTTTCTTTGTTCTGTTCATGGGAATCAGGAATGAATGGTATCTCTTGAAAGAGCAGTTGTTTAAAATAAATAAATAAAAAGAACATAAACTTGTATTGGAAAATCAAAGAAAAATCTATGAAAAGACACTTGATAGAAACAAGAGCATTTCAAAACAAGTCTTATTACAGAGGTGAAAAATATCTCTCCAGTAAAGTAGTTTTCATGAAATGGAAGCCTAAGGAATACTAAGAACCTACATATTTAATAATCAGAAGCAGGAAATAGCAAAATGCAGACATCAGTTCAATGGCAAAAGTCCAAAAATCTTTTTAAATACATTTTAAATAGGCTGTTTGGGTGATTCATATGTAACGCTCATGTGGAAATACATAAAGTAAAAATAATAAATTGACACAGATTTTCATTCAAGTTATTGTATTAAGATCTGCTACCTCAAGTAACATCATTGCATTATAGCAAGCAACCCCAATTTTGTTCAAGCCATTTTCTTAAAGAAACTGAATAATGGGAAATACTAACAGGGAAATCCAATTATTATTATTAACAACATGTATTTATAAAGTGCCAACATATTTTGCATCACTATAATGTACCGTAATAAATTCAGAAGTTAAAGAGGGCTCTGCTCAATCGTGTACTGTAGTTCTTGTGGACAGTGCTTCGTTGTTGTGTCCAACAGATCTACTGGTAAGATCCCAAATACCTTTGGACTGTTTTGCTATAAAGATTTATACATATTTTAATTTATAGTAAGAAAATATATAAAACTGGCTGAGGAAGGAGGGTCATCCTTTGGTAAAGTTAACTGTTCATAAATACAAAAAGTACTGATTTACCTGAAAGAACAATTATATATAATGGGAACAATGATTGGATTGAATAAAGGAATGGCTTTAGTTTTCAAATAATATATAAAAACCTACTATAGCAAAAAGATATAGTCAAGCTTTACTTTGCCAACCAACCTTCCTAGCTCATTCAATACATTCATAAAAGGCCAGCTGTATCTCGAGATCTTTCACTGGTGATATATATAGTGAAGAAAATATAGATCCTGTTTTTGAAAAGGGGAGTGTTCATCCATACAAGGTCTGCCATGTGTGTACAGTAACCTATGGCAGATGGGAATTCATTATATTATATTCATTATATTAAACACCTGTCATAAAATCCAAAGCATGTGTGCTGCATCCTCACTTGTCCATGTTAAAGAGGTTTAATGGCAAAAAGCTTTCATCCTACCTAACTTTATCTTACACCACTCCTCTAGTGTTGCATGAAGTATTGTGGGATGAGAGAGACTTTGTATTTGTCAGCTATATCTAGGTTATATCTGGTATTTAGAATTATTTTGTATTCTACGTTGTGCATAAAACTAAAAATGTTGTGTGATTTGTAGATTGGTATATATCTGTATAGTGTGTGAAATGTAGATTCCGCAATTTACCAAAGCCAGGTAAAAGGATGGAACCGAAGTTCCCATAAATGAACAATTTATTGATTATCGAGCCTAGAGGCAGAAAATGATTCAGAGGTCTTTAAAAATGTGCCCACAGGTTATATGTATAGGGTATAGTCTGCAAAAGAGCCTTTCCATATGTTCTTCCTTCCTTCCTTCCTTCCTTCCTTCCTTCCCTTCTCTCTCTTCCCTATATATTCCTTTTTTTTCTAAAATCAGTCAAAAACAGCTCCTTTGTTATACTGTTTCTATCCCATTGACCAAAATGGGGAATGGTTCTGATTGGCTGACAACAAGTTAACAGGTATCTCAATGTTATTATTTTCGTTAAATCAGGTAACTGTCCTTTTTACCAATAACAACTGTACAACCAGGTCCTCTTTGAAATGAAAAAGACCCTTTCCAGATTGTTTCTTGGGGTATATTGTTGTTAGACCACCCACTTGTTATCATATCAGTTAGGAATCAAAGCATCTTAGATGGACCTATCTTATGTTGCATTTGATTAGACTACAGGATAGGTAATCCTTTAAAGTAGGCAGACACTAGAGTTTGGGTCATAAAAACTCAGGACGTCTACTACCTGACTAGGGTTATAATACTTTCACGTAATCAGGAACTAAATGAATTTATACAGCTGTCATTGGTGAGTAAAACATTAGGCCCAATATGTAAGTCACACACACACACACACCAGCCAGTTCACATATATACATTGGTCCCATAAATATAACTACACCACTGCATATATAAATGGCGGTAATGTAACTGTACTAGTTTGAAACCACCAAAATTCCCATTTAATCTTGCAGGAATAAATACAGTACATAAATAAACACATCCTATTTTATTTGATATGGTAACATAGTAAGTTAGGTTTAAACTGCTAGTTCAGCCAGAGGAAGGCAAACCCCCCTTCTGAAGCCTTTTCCCTCAGAGGGGGAAAGAAATTCCTTCTTGACTCCAAGATGGCAATTGGACCAGCCAACTTGTTCTAAGAGCTATTTCCAATAACCCTGTATTTTCTCACTTGCCAAAAAGTCATTCAACCCTTCTTGAAGCTATCTAATTTATAAGCTAGCTTTCAAAATTGTACAGGGGTTGAACTGTGAATTATTTATTAAGTGGACAATACAAAATGCTTCTTATTATAAATGGAACACAAAATTAAGTGAAAGACATTTACGTATTATAACTTTTATATTATTTTTTTGCTGTTCTTTAGTTCAGATTTACCATCAGGCTTTATTAAATTACCATGATAAATTGTTTTAGTCAATTAAAGTAGCATGGTAAATATTTCTTCCTGGGTCAGTAAATGTATGGTTTCTCATATCATTATCTTTCATATTAATTACTTGGTTATTACTATGGCACAGTACTGTTTATCAACAGTTCAGCTCTAACTTTCAGAATTGTCGCCGGCGTAGGAATTGTTGCCGATGTCAAAAAAACATTTTTGCGTTCCACAAATTTTTCACGGGAGAAATTCGCCCATCACTAATACTCAATTAACAAAGTGATTTGGTTTACATGGGAGGAAGGAAATTAATTATTACACCTTCATTATCTGTGCTTATATTTGGGCTTAGTGAAAGGCACACAGGGAACTCCAAGTTATCAAAATTAATGACAGAGAAATTTACAAAAATGCAGACTATTCAAGGTTACAAAAAATACCCATAAATTAGTTTTCATGTTTTTGCTAAATCTGCCGCATGTGTGTTAGTCAAGAAAGTTCTCAATGTAGCTCCTTGATGGCATTAAGTGCTCATTAAAAAGCATGTATGATATCACTCTGATTTCCCTACTTTGTCTTAATTGGGAAAATAGTGAGAAATGGACGTTGCTTCTGGTGTATTACTGCATACATCTATGCATACAGTTCTTCTGAATATAACAAATCACTGATCTTAACACCCATATGTTTAAAGTGTATTATGTATGTGTATCTATGTTTCACTCTTTCTCTCTTTTTTATGTATTAGAGATTGAAAATAAAATATTCTACATTCTAGTTTACTACTAAAAAGAAGACATAATTGCTAAACATGTCTGGATTGAATTTAGTTCTCAACAATGTTATTTTCCTTCTACTTTTGAGATCAGAAAATTGGATATTGATTTGTTTTCCAAATTGATACACTCAAACCTCTTTTATGTTCAGATTGAAAAAAAAAAGCCACACTTTGGATTACAGATTTTTCTATTTTATGTTCTAACTTCTATATAATAGTTACACTATAAATATGAAATGTATAGTCCTCTCAGGATGTGGCAAGCATATAATATGTATCTGTGCCCTACAGCAAACCAACTGCAATATAAAAATAAACATGGAATTGTTGACAGTAAGTTGTCCTACTGGAAATATGTTTTTTGCTCTGACCTTATGAAATCTGACAGTTAGGCTCATTATGCTCTTGAAACATAATGCTGAAAAAAGGTCATTTTTAAAAATTTTGAAAAACACTCATTTTAATCAAATTGGATTTTATATACCATCAAATAATCATTTGTGCTCTGTTTGTAATTATAACTATTTGTTTTTCCTGTCCAAAAAGTCTTGGGTGTGTAAATATCCTTTCAATATAAAAAATCCAGTTAATGTAGTATTTTGGAAATGTTAGGAAACTTCTCATTATTTCTTACCCCTTTCACCCTTTGCTATTTCTCTATTTTTTCAGGATTTACTAAATCGAATGAGTGAAAAGAATGAAGGGGAAAAATATAAAACAATTGATTATATGTTCTTGGCTATAACAGGTAAGACAGCAGAATGTGATGGATAAGCTTTAATAGTAAGTCTAATAAAACTTGGCAAAATATTATGAAGTATCTTAGAGGATATAAAGAAATCTGAGTTCCTCAATGTCAGTAAAACCTAATATCCTTCTGTAAGCTTTTTCATGATAAACAAACATTGGTCTAAGAACACTGCCAGGACAGACAATTCCAGCGAAACTGACAATGGAAAGATTTGTCCTACTTTTCTAATACTATTTTGTTTTTTATTTTGTATTTTTTACAATAACCTATATATAATTTTTGATATTTTGTTTAAGGTAATTGCATAAAGTATGTGCATGGACACATTTGAGGACAATGACAATGAGGATTGCTTTATGTTGGATCTGCTTACAGTGATTTGTGTATCTTGTGTTGAACTATATAATTTAGTTACTGTTTATAGAAGTTGTTGTTAGACTTTTCAGTTTAAAACCCCAATTGAAGTTCCAAATATTGGCCAAAGCCAATGGTCCAACCTTTTGATAGGGAGCTCCTTAAAGGTCCAACCATTGGTCACGGCCCCCTTTAGGTCTTGAATTCACCACAGATGTAGGGAAACATAGGCTGGTAATATTTTTAAGAAAATCTAGGACATCAAAATTATGTTATGTAATGTATATATATTTGCCTAAAATGTCACCCCAACTGACCTTAAATCTGGCCAATTCTCACCCTAACTGACTTTTTTTATTACTATTTCATTTTTAACATGCTTCAGGAGTCAGGAAAAGTACCTTTTTATGAGTTTTTATTCCTCCTTTTTTACAAGATATAATGATGTAACTATCTTGTTCTATTTACCTTTTGGCCCTAACATTGTATTTAATAATTTATTATTCACTTATTTACATTTTAGTAATATGTTTCACTTACTCACTCTTCCATAATTTTGATGTTTATTCTTATTTATTTCATTTAGTTATATTAATTTCACTTTCGAATACAATTTGCTTTATAGTATCTTTCTTTTTTTATCGCGAAGAGCAAGATCAGTCCTATATTGCACAACTACCCTCTAAATCAGACCTAAGAGACATGTTCCAGGAGATGACAAGATCTATTAAAAAGATATCCAAGACATTAAAAGAGACAGACAACACGGATGGACAACCTTAAAATAAATATTGGCAAGGCTGTTGCCCACCAAAGGACAATGCAAAAACACATCATAGACCAAGATAATAAAATATCTGAATTGCAAAGACAGTTGGAAGACCAGGAGAACAGGAGTAGAAGAAACAACATCAGAATAAGAGGGGTGCCTGAGGCTGTAGCAAGTGATGGGATACAACCAGCCTTACTCCAAATATTCAACAACCTCTTGAAAAGAAAGTCAACCTTGGAGATAAAGATCGATAGAGCACACTAGGTGCAAAAGGCCAAAGCTGCTCCCCCTAACGCCCCTCGCATTATCCTGTGCTGCCTTCATAACTTCTCTCTTAAAGAGGAGATTTTACTGAAAGCCAGATAGCACAAGATAGCACTATAAAACTTTTTCAAGACTTATCAAGGCAAACTATATTTAAAAGGAAAATGCTGAAACCACTGACCGATATGCTAAGAGGGAAAAACATACTCTACAAATGGGGATTTCCCTTCTCCCTCATGGTGATTAAAGATGGGATAACAGCAATTATCAGGTCGCCTGCTGATACTGGAAGCTTTATGAGAAAACTTAAATTATCCCCTATCAATCTCCCGGGGTGGCTAAAGGGTAGCGAGCCATTGTCAGAAGATACAATCGAACTACAGGGAGAATGGACCCAGGTAAAGGGCCCTAAGAGAACTTCGGACATCTCAAGAGCCACACGTGGAACGACAAGATCGTCCAGAGTAAAAACACAGATGACTGTTGAGCTTGACCCTGGTGCGTGCAGTGGTCGGTTTCTTCCTTGTTGTGTACCTCCACCAAGGTACGGTTCAAACTGGAACAATCTTATAGCGTAAGCAAGGAAAAACCTGGGAGGCAGAAGGTATCTGCTCAAGTGATTGTTCAAGATCGTCCAGAGATTGATATTGCAATACCCTGGAAGCCTCCTTTTCCCAGGAAAGCCGACAGAAACTTTGAAGAGTGGAGACACTGCATGATCAATACACCCTCTATACTTATAGACTAAAATAGCTCTACAACTTAATGGATCTAATTGTTTTAAGGTCACCCCAAATGAGAATCTGGAACAAACCATGCCCTGGTCTAGAAACTGCCATTCTTAAGGGCGCAGCGGAGGGCCCGAACCATCCAGAACTGGTAAGTATTTAAGACTTTATGCTGCCCATGTCTTATAAACTTTCCCCCCAGGTATCCTACAAGTTTCTATGATTTTGTATCCCTTCCCTGATAACGATATGATGTTATGCTGTGATGTATGGTTTAAAGAAATTGGATAGATAGCTGGGGTGTTATAAGCAAAATTCGCAGAAAGTAGAAGATGGCTTGCTTAATGTATAAATTGCGTTTTTGACAGCATTTTCCTTATTATTATGTTTCACAATCAATTGGGGCTGGCTGGGCAGATTCAAAGACGGAGGCCAATTGCACAAGTAGTACTCACCGTTCCCCCTAATAACCCACTTCCCCCACATGAAGGTACTAGTCACTTCTACCGCTGCTAAAATTTTGAATCATTCCCCATTATCCAAATGTGGCTTGATATTCTCCCCAAACCTTTCCCAACTCCAGAAATTCTTTCCTACACTTGGGGGTCCAGAACATACCAATTACTATATACGACAAGGGGGTGCATAAAGTTTCAAGTAACACATAAGCAATAGAGTGTTCTTAGCTGATTGTAGTAAAGCAAACTACGATTGATAAAACCTGTTCAGAGTGTACTGTAATGTCACTTAATGTGAATGGGATCAATGAGAAGATAAAGAGAACTCAAATTTTATCTGAATGTAAAAAATATCAAGCAAAAATAATATTGATCCAAGAATCCCATTTTAAGGAGAACCACTCCTGAGACTAAAATCCTACCCCTATGTTTATACAAGTAACAATCCAGTAAAGAAATCACTAGGTGTGCTTACCGTGAAAAATCTTACCCTTTAAGTATATAGACTCGATGTCAGATACAGAAGGCAGATTCCTTATAATAAAAGGGAAATTATCTAACCAAATGTATACCATTGCCAATGTCTATGTCCCAAACTCCGGTCAAGTCACTTATATTAAGCAATTCTTAGAGGTTTTAGATAAATTTAGAGAAGGGATTGTAATTTTGGGTGGAGATTTTAATTTAACCTTGAATCCTTTGACAGACTCCTTCAAGAGGATTAGTGTGTCTTATAAGGGTATTAAGGAAGTGAAACAGAGATTAAGTAAGATGTCCTTAGTTGACATATGGAAAACCTTAAACCCCCCCTAAAGAGAGATTATACCCATTATTCTAAGGTCTTTAATGTTTATTCCAGAATAGATTTAATCTTTGTGTCCCAGCAGTGGTTACATCTATTTCTAGATCAGATATAGGGATTTCTACATACTCTGACCACTCCCCAGCAATAATGCATTTTACAATACCCCATTCTCTTAAATATGAGTTTAATTGGAGACTGAACTACTATTTGCTACATACAAAAACTAGAAGGGATCTTATTAGTTCCTTGATTTCAGATTTAGTTCAAACATTCCAAGCCTACCAAGCACTCTTTAAATTTAAACCCCCTCATAAACCTGCTTTATAGTATCTAATTTTATTTTGGTGTGTCAGGGAACTACACTCTACACAGACACAAA
Organism: Xenopus laevis; assembly: GCF_017654675.1. Taxonomy (NCBI): domain Eukaryota; kingdom Metazoa; phylum Chordata; class Amphibia; order Anura; family Pipidae; genus Xenopus; species Xenopus laevis. The sequence goes on from NC_054379.1 coordinate 83,873,836, forward strand.
ATAAGTTGCTGACTATGTGACTATTTTTACACATTTAATGGCTTTCTGATTTGAAAAGATCATTGGATTGGATAATTCACAAATGATGTAATTCACTTAAACTATCACTGTTTTTTTACATGCTTGTGCTACATTACACTGATTGGTTATCACTATGTATGATGTCATGTATGCAAATTGTAAATGGTCATCTTCCCCTCTTTAAAAGGACTCTGTTGTGGGCAGACTGTTAACCTATGAGTAAGTGCCCATTCTTGGCACAAAACGCGTTAGGTTTGAATATGTCTTTCTACTTTTATATCATCTGGGCTCCTTTTTTAACTAACAGTAAGTCTATCCTGCTTTTGTTTTTTGCTTGATTACATTTAATTACATGGCCCTTGGACTGGGGGTCTGCCTGGGGTTAGACGACTGTGAATGATTTCATGGAATAAGAATTTTTTGGAATCTGCATTGATTTTGGACTATGCTCTATGAGTAGAGGCAACGTTTCAAGCCATCTCTGGCTCTTTATCAAGCTAACACACCTGGTCACAAAGATTTCTTTGTGACCTGGTGTGTTAGCTTGATAAAGAGCCAGAGATGGCTTGAAACGTTGCTACTATTGGTCTGTGCCATGTTTGAATAAAGGCCTTTTTATCACATTAAGAAGGTGCTGTTCTCATCTATACTGAATTGTCTACGGTGTGGGGTGGCCACCATTGAACGTGCACCAGAAACAGTGGAGGAGTTGTGTGCTGACACAGAATCACTATGAGTAGAGGCACATGCCACAGCTAATCAGTTTATTCACTTGCTAGTCTCCTCCAATCAGTAATTGGGGGAAGTGTTTTATAGTTTCTGCCTCATTTGCATTTCTGCAATTTAAATTAAGGAATTAGGGTGTTCCAGCAATTTAGTGTGAATGGCCTGTACAACCCTGCTTTCTCTGCTTTCCTGGTAATGCATTTCACTATAATCTGTTTGTGCATTATCCAACCCATTGTTTGTTTTTTCCTGTTCTATTTCCTGGTAGTGTACTTTTTTCTGCTGCTCTTGTATGGCATCCTTAGGTTTACCTCTCAATTCCTGGTTATGCATATCTAAACTACTCACTCCCATGTAATACACATTCTGCCTTAATTTAAATGATCCTGTTTACAGAGCTTCCTTGTTCTGTCTATTCTTCCACCTCCTGCTCCCAGCAGTCACTGTTGACTTTCTTCAGACTTCTAATCCAATTGACAGAAACTTGCCTGAAACACCAGCTACGCCTCCAGTTTCCATTATGCAGTCAGTGCTAATTCGGTATTCTGTTTTTCACCTTAGGAACACCTGGTTCAGATACCAGAAAAGTCTCTAAAACAACGCAAACACATGAAACAAGTAAATGTTGATGAAAATACAAGCTTGTGGCATCTTGCATAATATAAAATAATTCATAATAGTATAATATAGATCATCTTGTTTGTATCAAATAAAGGTACTGTAGCATTGCCTTAAATTAGGAAGTTAAAAAAGATGGATAGTGGATATTTCTTACAGATCCATCAATACCACCATGGGGTTCACATCTTCTCAAGTATCATCGTCCAGAAGCTATGCACTATCTCATGTCTGAGAACATCAAGAGATCAAACATCTCCATGTTCTCCATGCATTTCTGGTTCTGAAGTATTTGTTAAAATAGAAAGCTTGAAACTGCATGCACCTTTGCCACAGTGTCACAAATTGCGCGCAGTATAAGAGTCAGCTAATGGAGCTGTTCTTTAGGTTCCATTTGCATAAACTTGTCTCCATGTTAACTAACAAAAAATGTATTATATGAAGAGCAATTATTAAGACAATGGGGGTTATTTATAATCACTGGGCAAATTTGCACCTGGGCAGTAACCCATGGCAACCAATGAGATGATTGCTTTCAGTTTTCAACCTATAGCTGGCTGATAAAAGCTCATCACTGATTGGTTGTTACAGTTACTGGCCAGGTGCAAATTTGTTTATAAGTGAGCCCCATTGTCTTAAATGACCATACTGTAAAACATAGAACAATATCAGTAATTACTATTATTTAAAACTTCAAAATAGTTTTATTTTAATATATTATTTAGTAAACTGAGCATGCACCATATGTATCATTTATTTAGATTGTTTAATAAATCTTTCCATGCATAGATCAATTAGAATGAGAAGAACAGACCATTTTACATCCATATCAAATCATCTTGAAGCCTCATTAGTTACAATATGTATTATTAATACATTGAACATGGTCATTCTTCTGTCTGAATAAGATGGATCGTTTTAATGATGACATGCCTTTACTCTATTTTTAAATGAACATTTCTTTTTAACATGAACATTCTAATTATGATTTCAGAAGGGGTAGTGTAGTGAAGGGTATAGTGTAGTGAAGCTTTCTTATAAAAAACAACAATCATATACTTAACATTGTTAACAATGTCTAAAAATTAATACACTGACAGGCATATTCACCAAAGATACAAGACAGTCCTGTTGCACATCTATATATGTGTTATTATAACATAGATTAGTAAATTAAATTGCTGCAAGTTTGAATGCTATTTCTATGTTATGCTCTATGGCTCCAGTAAAGGCGGCCAGCAAAAGAAATTATTTGGAATTTTGGAAAATTGACTGATAGACTATACATTTCTTTTATATTATACTGAAATGTAATTTTGTTTATTTTATAGAAGCAAGCAAACCCATAAATAAAAAATCTTGCAAAAGTCTTTTTTTATAGTAGATGAAATATTTTTGGTGAAAAGTCTCCCATAAGAATAATTTGAAAGTTGAAGACACAACCCCTCATATGTGAGGTTATGTGCAAACCTGAGAGGTTTTTATCAGTACCCCACATGTTTTCAGCATTGTTGTATTTATTTGACTTGAAGGATATGCCATCCATGACACACGCATATACACTCTACCTGTCGCTTCGGGTTTCTGAAGTTTCCACTATCCAGCAAGCATAAGGGTTAATTCCTGCTGTCCTTTGCACCAATCAGGTACTGGGAGAGGCTTTTTATAGGGCTGAATTGGAGTTGCTCACTGCTTGAACAGACAGGTTTTTTTTTAGTTGCAAGGTGTTGAAATCTTAGATAGTTTGTGTTTGAAAATTGGCTTTTCTCGACTATCAATTTGTTTAATTGTTTGGTACTGCGTTTATCTTGTGATAAATTGCGATGTATGGCCCGGCCTGGCTTCTCTGCCTGTTTTGGTCTTTTGGTGCTTTGTCATGGATTCCCCTGTGTATTTTTATAGAAAGTACTTTTCAACTGCTTCACAATGCCCTGTGTATTACAGCTTCCCCCCCCCGACTGACTTGCTTGAGTTATACGGAGCTCTCCTCTCTGCCAGTCCCACTCCGAGAATCTGATTTCAGTGAATCACAGGTGCTGAACGTCTTCCAAGTTTCTTGTTAAGCAGTTGAAATGTACTCTAAAATCGTGAAAAAGTCGTCTACAGTAATACCTGTAATTCCTTTTCTGTCTCCGCAAACCAGGTCCTTCTGATATAAATTTAAAACTACCACTAATTTTCATGATGGATAAGGTACATTTTAAAGTACCAATTACGTTTTCCTGTTAATATTTTCTTATAGGCGTGGTTCACCTTTAAGCTAATTTTTAGTATGTTATAGAATGGCTAATTCTAAGCATCTTTTCAGTTTGGCCTTCATTTTTTTTTATAGTTTTTGAAATATTTGTCTTCTTCACTGACCCCATCTGAAAACAAATGCTCTGTATGGCTACACATTTATTGCTATTGCTACTTTGTATTACTCATGTTTCTATTCATTCCTCTACTATTCATAGTGCAGTCTCTTGTTCAAATCAATGAATGGTTGCTAGGCTAATTTGGACCCTAGCAACAAGATTGCTGAAACGGCAAACTGGAGAGCCGCTGAATAAAAGCTAAATAACTATAAAAACACAAATAATAATAAAAAAAAACTATTTGAAAATTGTCTCAGAATATCTCTACAGCATACTAAAAGTTAATTTACTGTAAAAGGCAAGCAACCCCTTTAACAAAAATATATAAGCTATATTTTCTGCCCTTCCTCATTCTCCTAAACATTCTCCAAGCCTTATCATTTTCTATTCAGGTGGCAAATGTATAATCATTTGCCTTTAACAGAGCATAAACAAACACTTATTCTCTTCTCTCTTGCAAGACTTTTTCTAAAAGTTAAGGAGTTTGCATTCCATCTGCAAATGGATTTTGTTATTTCTTGCATTAAACAGAGCATTTACTGAAACTGAAATTGTTACTGGTTGGGGATGTAGTAAATAAGGTAAACGTATTCTAGATCAGGGATCCCCAACCCTTTGAACCCTTGAGCAAAACTCAGAAGTAAAAGGAGTTGGAGAGAAACACTAGCATGAAAAATGTTCTTGGGCTGCCAAATAAGTGCTGTAATTGGCCATTTGGTAGCCCCTATGTGGAATGTCAACCTAGATTGAGGCTCTGTTTGGCAGTGCACCTGGTTTTTATACAACCAAAACTTGCCTCCAGGCCTGGAACTAAAAAAATAAGCACCTGCTTTGAGGCCACTGGGAGCAACATCCAAGGGGTTGGAGAGCAACATGTTGCTCACAAGCTACTGGTTGGGGATCACTGAGTCTAGTTGATCAATGAAAACAATTTGCTTTCTAGATATTATTGTTCCAGTCATTCCAGATATCTGAAGGTCAGTTCTGCAGGAACAGTCCCTAAAGTTTGTTCATAGCCTGTACAGAGAGCTACCATACAACTCTGGCAGCATTTGTATTCCCATTGTAAAGCACAATTCAGTAGAAACAGCTCCCTAAAGTTTACCCATAGCCTGTACATATACCTTAAAACTATGACAGAATTAGTATTCCCCTTGTAAAGCACAATTCAGCAGGGAATTTATTTATAAACTTCCATAATTAAACAAAACAATGAACGAAAACATTATATACTATATATTTTACTCAGCCCAAAATTTCAGCCAAATCCAAAAACATTCACCATACATAAAAATGATACATGTCAGAATATCAGGTAACACTGGGAGGGATCAAGATAATGTAGGAGTGTTTGGGCACCTTGAGAAGTCCTAGCTATAAGGTAAGTAATGGGGGCAATTATTTCTGTATTAGAGGATGTTTAAGTTATGAGCATAAAGCAATATTACTTTTAAATCTGCCCTGAGACAAGACCACTCCACTATAACACAGGTATGATAATTGTGTTTTCAGTCCCCTAGCCAGACAGTCTGTCCTTATGTCATTTAGTGGGTATTTGTGAATTACCCCCTACTGTGAGGTTTCCTCAGAATGTGGATTCTAGAAGCAAGACAACCACCAGCAGCTTTACTCACTATAGAAGCACTATCTCCTTTAGCAGCTGGATCCTCGGTAACCCAACCCATGGTAGCCTTAGTATTTTTAATATTATTAAGAACTTTTTTATCCATAGCTTTTTCTTTAACAACCTTAGGAGCTTCTGAAACCAAGGCTATTGCAGTGTTACCCTTACTTTTAATAACACCTTTAATAGTGTCAGAAACCTCTTAACAGTAACAGTGGAAACATCCGAAATACCCTCAGATTCATTTGCTGTTGAAGTATTTACAACCCCTTTAGCAACCTTTACAAACCCTGAGGATTCCTTTACCATTACCTGCACCAATTCCTGTAGTACGCTGATAGCCCCAACATCCTCCACCATACACCCCTCATTCATCCCAGTACGGAGGGTTACGTGAACAGGGCCCCACACGCTGTTAACTAATCCCACTCTCCCAAATTTTCAGAATGGATTTCTGCTTCTACCACAATGCGTTTGCCTGGCATTCCTTCACCACACACTGGTACTTCTGCCACCTCCTTCCGCTCCCCCACCGATACCAGGTCAGTAATAACCTCACCTTCATTTTGTTCACACACTCCCCCACCACTCAGATACCAGATTAGGGTTTTGGGGATTAAGGGGGCATACAAACCTTCCCAGTAGTAGCTTCTTGCGGACCTTCTCCAACCTTTGCCCTCTGCCCCTCACTTCCAGACCCAGGAACCTTAGCTTCACCAACTTTCTTCTAGAACTTCTCATTTTCCACCTGTCTTGTATGTTTCACTTGTGTAGCAGCAGTCCCTCTGGAACTTTGGATTTACCCTTGCAATGCCAGATGTTTCTTGCAATGCTGGCAATTCGCTGTCCATATACACAAAACACAACTTTTATTTCCTTTGCGTCTTTCCTTTCTATATTCTAGTCTTTTTAGTCTTTTCTCTAGGATCAATCTCATCCACCTCCTCAATTGAGAACACCATTTTTGTGGCTGGAGGGAGATGGAGACTAGGGGGATCTGGGGCTGCATGAAGCTGGCACATTAGGCTGCAAGGCTGCCGAGTCCTCCTCGCTAGGTGATACTGTAACCTGGTGGCTACGGAGTGACATACTGAATTTCTCAGCCTTGCATAAGGCTTGCATAGGCAGAAGAGAGAGCTGAGGCCTGGGTTTGGGACACCATTCATAACAGTATGACCCTCCTGTACTTAGGAGACTTCTGGATAGCTGGATTCCAGATTTTTAGAAGGATAAGAAACAATTATTCACTGGAAATGCCAATATTTTAGGCACCCCCAATAAATTACAAGTATAAAATGGCAGGTGTCGCTGGTGTAAATAAAATGCAGTGACATAATTTATTCAGAGGCACATTTGGGTGCCTTCCAGTGAAATAGGGTTTTGTTGGTTATGGATCTTTCATTTGGAATCACAGAAACTAACTTGAAGACCCTCATAAGATGCTTAATCAGAGAAGGAGGCTTTATTAGTTTGATGCAATTGGCATAGAATCATTCCACACTTTATATAACCATAAAAATGGTCTGCTTGTATAGCTCTTACATAATGTCTACATTTCTAGCCTTGCCTTTTAAAATATATCCCACCGGATAAACTGTTACAAGCTGTATTATTAATATATAATATACAAAAAAACCTGTATTTATATTTTGGGATGTACCCATGTTGTGCTGATTCTAATTTGAGTAAAAACTATTTTTTTGCAATTTGTACTTTATTTCTTTAAATGTCCATGTGGGTTGATTTATGTAAGGTTGATGATTCACAAGATTAAGGACCTCTTCTCTCAAAGTAAATCACCCATTAAATATTTGGGATAACAAATTTGTAAGCATTTGGTGGAAATAGCTCATACATCCAATGATCTTCAGGCAAGCCGTAACACTACATGGCATCAAAATTACAGTTCTTATGATTTTGCAGCAATAATTAATGTGCATGGATTAAGGAAAAAAAACAAAATATAGCCTTTCCCTTGCATAATACAGTATTTCGAAATAATCCTTTAACGATTTAACAATCCTGAAGTTTATGTAGAATGAGCAGAGGGATTTCTGTCCAACACATAATGAGTAATGAGGTGCTAATGAAAATATATCTGGCTTTTTAAAATTTAAAACTACAGCAAAACACTAACGAACTTGTTCTTTGTAGTTGTATAATTAATGCTATGAAAGGATCTTGTTAACGAGAGAAAATAGTTTAGAAATTTAAGCCCTATCCCAGTGAGATCAAATACTAGAAAGGCCATGATTTGGTGTTAATTAATTCCTTGGATATTTTTCATGTTGATAATAAAAGCTGAACTAATGGACACATACCATTTCATCTATAACACCCCCCTGAAACGTAATGATAGTACAAAAAAAATGTAAGACAAGTTTAAATGCATTTTAGGATTTTCGGTTATATCATTTATATTGTTGGTGTATCCAGCTATAAAACCATGTGCTGCCTTGGAAATAAACGCCACAAAGCTATTACTGATTTCCAAGATCAGGATTAAAATAGTCAGATATCTTGTGCTAGTGCAATGGAATTCACATGTTGAACAACCCAATCTGTATCAGTTCTTTTTTTATTAGTTTAATAATTGGAGAGATGTTTAATGCAGGTCACTTGCACTAATTTGCATATACTGTAAAAGTATTTTATAAGGTTATAGCAAAAGCAATTTGCTGGGTAGTTCTACTTGTACTTAATTGCTGTTTTATCCATAATGAATGGCTATAACAGTAATATTATTGTGTGCGTGTGTTTTTATTGTTCATCATCAACTGCTTTTGATTATTTATGGAAAATATGCTTTTTAGTAGTAAATAAAGAGGATATATTAAAAAGACAGGTCAGAGCTTAGAAAAAAATTAAACGATAATTGAAATAGCTGCTTAATAAACAAACAGAAACGTTGTGCCTTTCTGGTTTGTCATAGTAAAAGCATCACAGCATCGTAACTTTGATGTATTCTGGGCCCCCTTTGAACACCTGATAGCAAAGTGTAATAGCCACTAAAAGTTTCTTCCATATCTCTACAAATCTATGTATTTTCCATACTATATTAGAAGCTAAGAGAACTAATAATATTAGTATTATCTGTGTTGCTTCACTTGCATAACATTGATTTTCTCAACTGAAATCGAAACTCAGTTAATCTATTTGTTACTAGGGATGTAGCGAACGGCGGAAAAAATGTTCGCGAACATATTCGTGAACTTGCGTCAAAAATGCGAACGGTTCGTGAACGTCGCGAACCCCATAGACTTCAATGGGAAGGCGAATTTTAAAAGCTAGAAAAGACATTTCTGGCCAGAAAAATGATTTTAAAGTTGTTTAAAGGGTGCAACGACCTGGACAGTGGCATGCCAGAGGGGGATCAAGGGCAAAAATGTATCTGAAAAATACATTGTTGACACAGCGCTGCGTTTTGTGCTGTAAAGGGCAGAAATCACACTACGTCACTCAGGTGATGTTTCTGGACACGGAATGTGAAAAAGCTCACACAGCTAGGTGGCACTTGGTTAAAGACTGGGCAAACAATGCCTGCAAGGGCAACTTATACAGTAGTGGGTACGGAATATATTATTGCTGCTGTAAAAACATCACTCAGGTGATGTTTACCGACACGGAATTATTATTGTTATTTAGACAGAATGTGAAAAAGCTCACACAGCTAGGTGGCACTTGCATACCTCCCAACTGTCCCTCTTTTGACCACTCAACCCCCTGTCCCTCTTTTGTACTGGAAAGTCCCTCTTTTCTCTGCACTGAACAGCCAGAAAAAAAACAGTTTCTAACTTAATTAGCTTTTGGCAGAGAGCTCAGAACAGCTAACAGGTATAAATAAGATACTTTGTAACAATTTTGACTCTGGTTGGTGCTGGTGGTGGTGAACTACTAGAAGGAGCAGCACACCATGAAAACATAATTATGCCTCTTTATAGGTCCCTGGTAAGGCCTCATCTGGAGTATGCAGTTCAGTTTTGGACTCCAGTCCTTAAGAGGGATATAAATGAGCTGGAGAGAGTGCAGAGACGTGCAACTAAATTGGTTAGAGGGACGGAAGACTTAAATTATGAGGGTAGACTGTCAAGGTTGGGGTTGTTTTCTCTGGAAAAAAGGCGCTTGCGAGGGGACATGATTACACTTTACAAGTACATTAGAGGACATTATAGACAAATGGCAGGGGACCTTTTTACCCATAAAGTGGATCACCGTACCAGAGGCCACCCCTTTAGACTAGAAGAAAAGAACTTTCATTTGAAGCAACGTAGAGGGTTCTTCACAGTCAGGACAGTGAGGTTGTGGAATGCACTGCCGGGTGATGTTGTGATGGCTGATTCAGTTAATGCCTTTAAGAATGGCTTGGATGATTTTTTGGACAGACATAATATTAAAGGCTATTGTGATACTAAACTCTATAGTTAATATAGGTATGGGTATATAGAATTTTAATTAAAAGTAGGGAGGGGTGTGTATATGGATGCTGGGTTTTCATTTGGAGGGGTTGAACTTGATGGACTTTGTCTTTTTTCAACCCAATTTAACTATGTAACTATGTAACTATGTAACCAGTCCCTCTTTTCTCTGAACTGAACAGCCAGAAAAAAAAACAGTTTCTAACTTAATTAGCTTTTGGCAGAGAGCTCAGAACAGCTAACAGGTGCAAATAAGATACTTTGTAACAATTTTGACTCTGGTTGGTGCTGGTAGTGGTGAACTACTAGGAGGAGCAGCACACCAGTCCCACTCCCCAACACAGCTAGACTAATAGCACTGGGCTCTTAAAGTAGCAAAGTAAAAAAACAAAAAAGAAAATAAAAGCAGTCCTTACAAGGACTATTGGGTTACAGGCAGCAGGCAGCAGATGAGAGATCAGAAGCAGTGCCCACAGCAGCTACATACAGAGCACTGCAGTAGAAGGTAGATTACTAGCCAGCAAAGCTACCTAACCTAAAATGTCCCTCAAATCCCTGCAGAGTTCTGTCCCTACAATACAGAGCAGTATCAAGTAGATTACTAGCCAGCAAAGTTACTATCAACTGTCCCTCAAATCACTCAACAGCTCTCTCCCTAAACTAGCTCTTCCAAGCACACACAGGCAGAATGAAAAAACGCTGCAGGGCTTCAGTTTATATATGGAAGGGGAGTGGTCCAGGGGGTGTGGGGGTGGTCCAGGAGGGAGAGCTTCCTGATTGGCTGCCATGTATCTGCTGCTCTGGGGTGAGAGGGCAAAAATAAGCGCCAGCTAAGGCGAACCCAAATTGGCGAACGTCGCGCGACGTTCGCGAACATTCGGCGGACATGAACAGTCGATGTTCGTGCGAATTAGTTCGCGGGCGAACAGTCCGCGACATCCCTATTTGTTACTGCATATATTGGAAAACACTGTAGTTCTCATCTTCAAGAATCAACTTTAACATAACAACACTAACGTTTGGTGTATTTTTACAATTGTATTGTTTAGTACACAATTGTTCTTGTCTCAAAATAATTCACAAATATTTCCCTGCATTCTTTATCCCATCTTTTGATTTGTTAATATGTTTCTTGATGATACACTGCTATATAGAACTACTGTACATAGTATGGTCTATGAGAATGCTATTCCCTTTACAAAAATCCACAATGAACCCATTCGGATTATACCACCCTACTATCTCCCAAAAGAGAAGAAAGCAAGTTTGAAAATCAACATATAAATGTGTGTGGTAAACGTTAAAACTAATAAAAGAAAAAAAAAATAATTTTTTTATCCTCAAAATTGTCAATATAGGGTATCATCTATTTTATACTTTAATCTATATTGCATTCAATTTATCAACCCAGTGGAAAAATTTATATTTTTTATTTCAAGAGCAAAACCCCATGATTTTCTAAACTGCTCTCTGTAGTGATACCTGCTACCTGAAATAATACCTCAGTATGACAATTACAGGTATGAAACCTGTTATCCAGAATGTTCAGCACCTGGAGTTTTCCGGATAAGGGATCTTTTTGTAATTTGGATCTCCATCTCTTCAGTCTACTACAAATAAATTTAAACATTAAACAAAATAGGATTGTTTTGCCTACAATAAGGATTAATTAATTGTCAGTCTCAGGGGTGTAACTACAAAGGAAGCAGACCCTGGGTGGGGGGCAGGAGTTTAGAGGGCCCAGTAAGGTCCTAATTAATGAGATATTTCAATATATCTTGGTAGAATAGGTCAACTTACCAATGTTTTGGGGCCCTAATTTAAATTTGTTGTGGGGCCCATTAACATCTAGTTAAGTCATTGGTTAGTCTGTGTTGTTTAATTGTTACAGAGAAAAAGGAAATCATTTAAACATTTTTAATTATTTTGTTAAAATGGAGTATATGGGAGATGGCCTTCCTGTTATTCTGAGCTTTCTTGATAACCAGTATCCAGATAACAGATCCCATACCTGTACTCGTATTGTATTGTGTTTGTATCCTATGAATCCAGATAACAGAGGCTATAACATGTTTTTAAAGCTGTGTAGTTTGCTGAAGCAAACTACACAATTTCAGATTAGAGAGAACCATTCCATTGAATTAGCCTATAAAGTAGGGTTCCCTTCTGTCCCTGTTTCCCAGGCACAGACTCTGTTTCAGGACTTTGATACCTGGGAAAAACTGTCACCAGGAAGTATCCCCGTTCACTGATGTTTTGCTAAAAAGGTCCCCATTAGAAGGGCTGCTTGAGTTGTCAAACAATTTTCACCCAAGCAGTATTCTCAATCAGCCAATACTTTTAGATGTCACATGCCTCAGCCAATCAGCAAGAAGAACTCAAAGATACAGAGGGTGCCCAGTCCAGGGGTCTAACCAATACAAGAAGTGAGGGGTGCAGTAATTCAATAGGATTAATGGTCAGCAACAGAGCCATGTTTCTTTCCTGAGAGCTGAAACAGTGTAACTTGACTATAATTTACCTACCTGTTTTACTGCATGAAATGATACTTGAAATGAAATATTTTTATCTATGTGCTGCCAAGCTGGCTGTAGAAATGAAATGTATTCAGGATCAACCTGCATGCATGGCCTGAATAGGGCAGCTAGAGTTTCAGAGCCTTTGTCAGCACACAAATCAGACACTCTCTGGCTGCCTGCTCACCATCTAATTAAGGTGATTAAAAGGTCACACATACTTAATACATTTACTCTTCAGGTTGGGGTTAACTGGTAAGGTAAGTTGTTAAAAAATGCAGAGCAAAGACAATAGAAATATAAAAAAGAAAGGGAGAATAAAAGGCAAAGATGAAAAAAATTATAGAGGAGTGCATTGAAATGTAAAATGCAAACTTAGCATAGGAAAGCAGAGAAATTGTAAACAAAATAGAAGAAGATAAAAGGGGAGAGCATAGTGTAAAGATAGTAAAGGACAGAGAGAAATAAGGGGAGGGGAGGAGAAATAAATATGGCAGACTTAAATGATGAATGAAAGTGGAAGAAGCAACGAAAAAGGAAAAAATATCTTGGAAATGTTTTTTCTCTTAAATGTACAAGGAGAAAATACAGCAGCCTCTAAATCCTATGCAAACAAATAATATTTGTAGCTGATTATTTCACTAATTGATAAAATCATATTAAATAATGCCATCGTGCAGTAAATAACATGGTTATATGAAAGAATTTTCAAAGTGAAGCTGAATAGGGAATTCAAGTTTTTTCCCTGTATTATTTACAGGGAGACAAAGCATCACACCTCAGACAAAATCCCAGACTTCTGGCACATCAGCAATGAGTCTTTTTTTTCCTCAATCCTTTAATCCATGAAGATGCAAGCAACTCAGTTCATATTCCCGACAATCTCCATTTGGCATCAGACCAGAAACATAGTGTTATGCTTTGTAGGTAATGGTCCCAGTGAAAAATAGACAGTAAAGCTCTTGACATATTTTTACTTAGCTGACTATGACTACTTTCACTCCAATTAAATAGCATATATAGCATTTTCTATTCACATAAGTGCCCGAGGCTTTCCAAATGTGTCATAGCGGCAACTGGCAACATCTAGAGTGTCTAAGACAAAATTGTGTTTCTGCAAATACACTGGAAAATATGTTTACTGTCTAGTAGTTTTTCTGATTTTATAATAAACATGTATTTTTGTAAACATGGTAGTCAACTCATTCTCTAGTACTGGAGCTTACTGCAAATAAACATTGTCAGCAAAACAAATCAAGACATAAAATAGCATACCAATTTTATTTTGAGTAAATATATAAAATGTATAATGCTCTTCAAATGAACAGACAATTTTTATTTTCTGCTGATCAATTTCCTTTTCAAAATTTTCTAACATGGGGATAACTCCGCAATGTACGTTAGTAGGATTTATTCACCAATAATACAGATGGAAGTGCTTAAATGCTACAGGACACAAAATCTCACCCCTTATGGCACATACAGGGAGCACTACTGGTAGGTTCAAGTTGCACTGTCAGTGTCGGACTGGCCCGGCGGGACACCGGGAAAATACCCGGTGGGCCCCGACCCTTAATGGGCCCCCGCCGGGCCAGACACCTCTCCAGATATCTTTTAAAAAGTTTCCCTCCCGCACTCCCGCAGCGCCGATCAGCGCAGCGCCTTCACGCTGGTGCGCCAAGCGGCGCCTTTGTGTGCGCGCGCTCAGCGCGTCGCAGTAGGGGTTGGGGGGCGGGTCGGAAGGGGCCCTGGACAGTAGTCCCGGTGGGCCCCGGGCCCCCCAGTCCGACCCTGTGCACTGTGCACCTTGAACTCGATTAAAATGTTGAAAAAAATATGCAATAAGTACAGTATCAGTATGCAGAGTTAACATTTGCATTTTTTTTGCACAATTGAATAGGTATACATGCAATTTCTTTTGTGAAATCATTAATGCATTCATTTTTCTGCAAATATTAGTGCTCATTACCCATATATAATGAAAAGACATGCAACAGGTATCAGAGATAATACTTATGGCACAAAAGGCTGCAAGGCCCTATATGTAACAAATGTAAAAAAGAACAACCGAGGACTCTTTTGCTTTACCCATAGAAATGTTAACCACCACTAGCCAGTGTTCATAAATGCAATTAAAAAGCATCAACCAAATCAGGTTTTAATCAAAACAGCATTAGGAAAAAAACAAAGGAACATGATATCTTTACATTTGTTTCTACTGAAAAACAAATTCTCAAAACTTCATCGACTTTACATAGGATTCTCCAAAGGAATAAAATAATATTTATGTGTTTCTGAAACTATCTTAAACAGCCTTTTTTTTCAAAAAGTAGACATGGTACACAGTGGTGCAATGAACCAGGGCAGACTTTTATCAAAATCATCTTTTTGCAGGGGCAGATTACAGACTAGGACTCTGGTTGCCGACTCAGGTATGATAGATACACAATCAACACTTCTTCCAAAGGTTCTCTAGAATTCTCTCACACTCATACAGTGTTCACCTCACAAAGCATCCAGGACCCCTGTTATGTGGAAGTGCATGTTAGCTGTTCAGGGGGCTTTCCCTCCAAATCAAACTTTTCCCCCTGTTTCTCAGTGTCCAACATACAGTGCCCACTGTTCACTTCCTTATATAGGCTCCTGTAGGGGTATTACCCAACAGGCCAACCTTTGGGCTTGGGGTCAACTGCTGATATACCGTAAATCATTTGACAACATCATAAAGGTCCTTTACAGTGCTGGAACTCAACAAAATATGACTTGACTAAGGAAGTAGCATGCAAAAGGAATGCTGTACACACTCTAAAATATATAATAAAAACACTTGACACACTTTTAAAATTGGAGGATGGCTGCAGCTTATTTATTGAAAATCCATAAATAGTTTTATATAATAATTGAGTCATTTAAATGAGGTCTTAAAGCAGTATTATTGTAAAAATGGAAGCTAGTTGTTATCCTTTTAAGTTATGCAAAGACATAAAGAAGAATGGTAAAAAAGATGCATTGCCATTATTGATGGGCAAATCTGACCTGTTTCGTTTTCACTAAAAATTTGCAAAATGGCAAAAAATTTGCTGGAATGCATTGAAGTCTATGAGCGTCAAAACATTTTTGATGGGCAACAATTTTTTTCACTCATTAAAATGGGTTTTGAACCTATGGGCATCATTTCGCTGCAAAACTTGGCAAAAAATTTTGCTCATCGCTAATTGTATTTGGTTGTGAACCTTTTCACCAGTCGATCTGTGGCAAGTAGGTATAACTGGCCAAAACCCTTTTGAAATAATCATAAGAAAGAACATTGCTGCCCCAATCAGGCTGATATACTGCAGTGATAGAGATGTCAGTGAGCATGATTCCTGTTGCAGATAGCCTAAACAGATTATTTATGAAGAAATGGTTACTACTGAAGAATATTTGACTAAACAAGAACATTGTGTCCTGCCTTCCCATTTCAGACCAGAAAATTAGACAGCTTAAATATGCCACTCCAGAGGAACCTCAGCTGTCAGCACTTAATAACTATAATAACACTGAATGTATTTCGAAATCAATGCACTTAAGTCCAGCAGCAGAAGCAGAGTTTTGGAATTACATCAGGGGCACAGGAGAATTAAAAAATGTAAAATACAAACTCAGGATATACTCTACTGATCAGGCATGAAATGCCTATGATTTTTGTTATCATTGTTTATTAATCTTTAAAAGGACATAAGTTAACATGCTAATGTATACTGTAAGGCTATATTTATATACATGTGTAAAATTTGTTAAGCCAAAAACGTTAATGATTTGTGTATATTTACAGCTCATTTATTGTTTTTACTGAATTGTAGTCTTTCATGCAATCATACAAACAATTTATTGCAAAGAACAAATTCTCATAATTACGAAGGTGAATTTATTTTTAATGCTGGCTAATGCCCTAGAATATCTGGATAAAAGTACAATTATTGGAAATGCCCTGTAAATAGTGGCAGGACTCATTGTCTGATTTTTGTGGCTTTTTTCAAATTGAAACCTCTTTTTATATCATATTTTTTGAATATGTCCTCAAGGTATTGTATTCCTTTGTTGTCGAAATTGCTATATCAGGTAGCCTGAACACTCTTTGCTATGAAAGACACTGGGAACTGGGAATTACAGCACAGTGCCTCCACCTAGTGGGCCGCTTAGGTACTAGGCCTCAGGGGAATTCCACCAGAAAAATAAAGCACACAGTTATGAATCTACTACACAATACACTTCTGCACTGGGGACATGTGGGGATCTATCTCACTATTAGGTATTACACTGACTGCTTAACTAACACAGTCCTCTTCTTATTAAGAGTTCCAATTAACTCTAGAAGGGATTAATATCCACACAGTTCAGTTCAATGCAAATGTCCCTAACTCAGGTTGCACTACCTTTTCCCAAAGTACCTCTTCCTGTGGAAACTAGTAGCTGCTCCCATGTAGCAGTATAAACAAGACCTGTCCTCTAACAGGGGCTCCACACTTATTGCCGTGCCAATATCCTCCCTTGGGTGGCTCATTCCCAGGGGTGCTATCAAAGGCTATCACACCGGAGATTACAAACAGCTCTCTCTCCACAGTGACACTGGTCACCTCCTGGATCTCTAGCAGCTTAGCTGGAACAGGATGGACTCTCTTTGTACATCTGGGGCTCCAGACTTTTAATCTTGTCCTGAATGTCTGCAGTCCTTGCCAGTCTCACACATTCTGATTCTGTCTGGATGCAGCAGCAGGGGCTCTTTATAGCTTCTGTTAGCCCACCCCGTGGATTTGGCTCCAATCCCTGGCTCTTCCTGGGTCATCCTCTTTTCCAAGATGACCTCTGGGGCTACCAGCCTATGGGATTGTTCCCCTGCCTAGAACCAGGCTTGATGATGTCACAGGAAGAAGAGGGTGAAGGGTTCTCTGATAATCTATCACTGAAACACAATCATGCTAGATACCCTTGGAGGAGGGTGTGAACAGAGTTGCCGCCTATTGTCCCCATGGCATCCAGACAAGGACATCATTGGTTTGGGGCAATGTTGTCAGTGGGCATGATAATTACATAGAGGGTGGGGGTTTTGTACTATTCCAGGACTTAAGTAGCAGTGTTTTGTTTGGGATTCAGGACACTGAAAGCTGGGCTTAACAGCCCATGTGCAGGACTGTATTTAGGTCCTATGCCGCCCTAGGCATTGGAACTAAACACGCCCTTACGTTGTGTGTGTGACATCAACACGTCGTGTGTGTGACATCGGCGAGACCATGCACATGACATCAGCATGTTGTGCGTGCAATGTCGGAACACCATATTCAGTGGATTCAACACGACGTGCACGTGAAGTCACTTGCTCGTGCTTCTTCTGCCCCCATAGGAAATGCGTGGCAGATTGTGTGTGTGTGTGTGGGGGGGGTTTAAAAAACAAAACATACAAAAACTTAAAAAATAGGCAAATCATGCCGCCCTAGGCACAGGCCCTCAGGGGCCTTAATATAAATAAGGTTCTGCCCATGTGAAAACTGAACTGTACTTTTCAAAACTGTATTGATGGCAACCCTAGCAATGAAGCCATCTGGGGCTACTTTAGAATGCTTTAGTTTTTCATAGAGCAGGCATTCCTGCTGTGTCATTCTGAATAGTATAGACCATAGTTTAGACCTTGCATCTTAAGTTATACTAGAGTTAGAAAAAATAGAAACTTCTCTTTAATAAATCTCACTTTTAAATGTGAAATTGAATTTATAGATCATAGTTATTTTTGAAATGTCATCAACTGCAGAAAATAATTAAATGCAAGATCATAGAAGTAAAAGATTAATTAAAAGCTTTTTATAGACATTGGTAGTAAAAATGTTAATGTTAGTGCAGTTAAGGCTTTGAAAAATAATTAAACATGTATAATTAAAAAATTCATCATATTCAAAGTATGTAAGCAATGCCATCTTTGGACATTAAAAAGATGTTTAAAAAAGCTTCTAAATTATGATTTCATTATATAACTGCATGAAATCTACTGTAATCTACTAGACATACAGAAAGTCATTGTCATTTGACCCAATAGAAAACATTGTTTTCTATAAATTCAGTTCATGAGATTGAAACAAATATGGAGAGCCCTTGGTATTATTTCACCAATAGCATAAATTTGTATACTCGTTATTAATATAATATAAAAATACAGCACTACAGAAGACCTAAAATAAATTGAAAAGGAAACTTCATTACTGTAATTATAACAAACCAGAAAGTTGTGATCACCACTAATTTTTAAAAACATTAAAGGAGAAGGAAACCCTTTTGCAAAAAACTCCAGGGGACACGGAAGATGTATGCGTGGAACTCCGCTGGAAGAATCTGCACCGAGGGTTAAGCATGGAGTATGGGGCATTTCCCCAGGGGGGTAGTTAGCCTGGGGGGAGGCACTCAACTTGCATCTGATTCATTAAGAATTCAATTTCTTCAAAATGCTTTATACATTTACAAAGGAACTAAGTTTTACCCGCAACTTACTTGCTGCTTTCAAAGCAAAACTCCCAAACGTGGTTGCCCTTTTATTGGCCCCCAGTGGGATGACCTGACTATAGCTGGAAAGGGTGGGAGCTAAAACATGGAGCTGGCGACTGCTCCTGTATAAATTATAACAAACAAAGGAAAGTTGTGCTCACCACTAATTTTTTAAAAACATTAAGTGGGGGTCCAATGAGGCTGTGACCACAACATTCATGCAGACAAATACAAGAGGTCCTCTGCACTCAACCCATTATGAATCATTATTATAATTATCAAGGACATTGAAACATTTTGTGCCTTAAAGGACCAGTAACATCAAAAATTTTTTTGGAAAAAATCGTTAGTACACATCAAAAAACAAAACACCACCACAAATTATAATTTAAAATCACAAAGCCTTTATTAAGAAATAACTTATAGAAACTGTACTTCCTGTCCTGTACAGAAACGGCGAAAGGGCGACCATCGATGCTGCTGGGCTCGATTTCTCCTCCCTGGCTACTCTACTGACAGCTTGTGAAGGAGCAAGATGGATGCCTCATGCCTGCGATGCGATGCAGTGACTGCTCGGGCCCCCTCCTCCTCCTGTACTATAGATGAGAAGCGCCCACCTGGACACTGGAGGAAGCGGTGGTAGTGGAGGCGGTGGAGGGAGCTGTAAATCAATGTTGGCAGCGGCAGCCGCTTCTCATCATCAGTCACTGGCCAGGCCCCCTCCTCCTCCACCGCTCCCTGCCCTGGTCGCTCCTGCTCCGTTCCCTGCACATGAGTGATTGTTTCTGCCTGCATTCCGTTTAGCTAACAGACCTACGTGTGCCTTGTAACTGGATGCGATACAGCTTTCCTTTTCCCCGCTCCGCTGCACCTCCTCTGCTCCTGCGCCCAGTGCTAATCCAGCGCACAGTACAGCTACAAGGCACACGTAGGTCTGTTAGCTAAACGGAATGCAGGCAGATACAGACGCTATCGAAACAATCACTCATGTGCAGGGAACAGAGCAGGAGCGACCAGGGCAGAGAGCGGTGGAGGAGGAGGGGGCCTGGCCAGTGACTGATGATGAGAAGCGGCTGCCGCTGCCAACATTGATTTACAGCTCCCTCCACCGCCTCCACTACCACCGCTTCCTCCTGTGTCCAGGTGGGCGCTTCTCATCTATAGTACAGTCACTGCATCGCATCGCAGGCATGAGGCATCCATCTTGCTCCTTCATAAGCTGACAGTAGAGTAGCCAGGGAGGAGAAATCGAGCCCAGCAGCATCGATGGTCGCCCTTTCGCCGTTTCTGTACAGGACAGGAAGTGCAGTTTCTGTAAGTTATTTCTTAATAAAGGCTTTGTGATTTTAAATTATAATTTGTGGTGGTGTTTTTTTTTTTGATGTGTACTAACTATTTTTTTTTTATTTTTTTTTTGATGTTACTGGTCCTTTAAGCTACTAAAAATGCCTTACCCTTTAAACAAAACAGAACATTTTTGTCCAAATATTGCAATATATTTAAGCTGGCCAACTACATCAAAGTCATACCTGGTATGGCCAGTCCTACACTCAATTTTCATCTGATTCATTAAGAATAATATTGCTTCATTATATGTTTTACACAGGGACAAACATTTACCTGCAACTTACTTGCTGCTTTCAAGGTTAAAGCTCCCAAACAGGGTTGCCTTTTTATTGGCCACCAGTGGGATCACCAGACTATAGAATAGTCCTTAATATACTGATAATGAGTTGAGTGCAGAGGACCTCTTGTATTTTTCCTTACTGTAATGCATGTAGCAATTATTAAAAGTTTAATTGAATTCATATCTACAAAATATCCTGGCTAGGATAAAAACTCTAAAACCTTGAATTTGCTGATAGCTGTAACCATTATTGCAGGTATCCCAGATGTCACTGGAGAGATGGTGGGTTGGGAACAGAAAAGACATTGGATTTTGTATCCAGTATTGTTTATCAATAGTGGTTTAAGCAAAATAAGCAACTAAAAGCATTATTTCCTTGTAATTAGTTCATGTGCTCAGGTCAATTTACATAGGGCGGTAAATGTAAAGTTGTATGGACATCTTTATGTTAAATGTTGGTGCCTATACTTACAAATTACACTTTTTAAAACACATGTCCATGGAACCTTAATAAAGACAATAGAATTATAATAATGCCCTACACATGTGCCCACTGTAAATTTAATGTTCCATATATTAGCAAATGTATGGGGAAAACTGGTTACCCAAAAAAAAGTTTGTTAGGTCTTTTGCAGACAATCAGGCTGAAAAAAGGAAAAGTCTGCAGCGTTTTTTGGACTTTGATGCATCAGCTCACAGAATATGATGTAAGAGACAGCAGATTGAGCAAGATCTAGCTTTAATGCACTTTGTCTGGTCTGAGATGGCAAAAGCAACTCTGGTGAAAAAGGTAACGTTTAGTAAAATCCGCACTTGAGTAACAGGTAGTAGTAACACTAGAGAATTGACGCTAGCAGTAGCCACCTCGCCCTTTGGTAAATCTGCCCCTTGGTATCAGGGCAGAAAGTTTGCCCCTGGCCAGACTTAACGTCTAAGCTACGTCTGGTTCTTAATAACTCTTTACCGAATTTATTTATAACTGTCTGTATCTTATTTACATTGCTGCTGGCATGAGTTATTAGATTACCCATTTTAGCGGTTACATTTTGCATCTTAAAAAAAACGACTGCTCTGAATATATGAAAATATATGTTTTATATGAGATATATCATTGCAGAAAAAAAGCAAAAGGTGAAAGGTCATATAGGCTCTACGGTGGGCATAATTATTAGGATTCAACAGGAACTAATTATTTATTTCAGAAATATCTGGCATTGAATATATCATGCTTGAATATGCTCCATGGTGATATATATATGGAAAATAAGACACTAAACTCAAGAATTTAAATACTTAAGTTATATCAGTATTTGAGCTGTCTCCATCTGTGAATTCTTTCACAAAACTGTGACAAAAATCTGCTGCAAAAAACTTTGTTGCAACAAAAAGGTCGCCACGATAACATTTTCAGGTTAGCAGGGATCATAAACATGCCACTGTTTTAGCACACAAACATGAGTTGAATGCCACCTCAAACAGTTTTTGGCTGGTTTTTATTGTAAACAAAATAAACAGGTTCAGCACACTTGCTTCAAAATAAAAATAACAGTCCTGTTTAACCTCCAGTATGTTGTACATAGAAAACAAAATATGTCCAGCACTTAAAGCATTAGGAGTACAAAGGCCCCAAAAGTCTCTGTTAAGAGTTTCAGCACCTAGTCGGACACCTTGTGCTATTACATCAACTTGCAGCTCAGCTTGGAAAGCACAGCCTCCTTCCCAATTCTCACACGCCCACACTCTGGGAAATCTGTTTAAATTAGCCCATGTGATTGCAAGAAAACCTGGTCCGGCTACATAGCCTAGAACCATTCTGTCAGTCATTCTGTTACAATATCTAAACCAGAGCAACTCTTTTGTCTTGAGAAAGGTCCTTTAGTGTGACTGAAACATTGACTCTAATAACATTTTTTGCTTAAAGGGAAACTGTCATTTTTTCAAAATGCATCAGTTAATAGTGCTGCTCCAGCAGAATTCTGCACTGAAATCCATTTTTCAAAAGAGCAAACAGATTTTGTTATATCCAATTTTGAAATCTGACATGGGGCTAGACATATTGTCAATTTCCCAGCTGCCCCCAGTCATGTGACTTGTGCTCTGATAAATTTCAACCACTCTTTACTGCTGTACTGCAAGTTGGAGTGATATCACCCCTCCCTTCCCCCCCCCCATCAGCCTAAGAAAAGAACAATGGGAAGGTAACGAGATAACAGCTCCCTAACACAAGATATCAGCTGCCTGGAAGATCTAAGAACAGCACTTAATAGTAAAAGCCAAGTCCCAGTTACATTAAGCAGTAGAAATAACAGCCTGCCAGAAAGTAGTTCCATCCTAAAGTGCAGGCACATGTCACATGACTGGGGGCAGCTGGGAAATTGACAAAATGTCTAGCCCTGTGTCAGATTTCAAAACTGAATATAAAAAAATCTGTTTGCTCTTTTGAGAAATGGATTTCAGTACAGAATTCCGCTGGAGCCGCACTATTAACTGATGTGTTTAGGAAAAAACATGTTTTTCCATGACAGTATCCCTTTAATGTAATTTTCATTTAAACCCAAAATGCATTATTTAACCATTATTTAATATAGACACTTTAATAACATGCATATTATACAAATGTTAATCAGCTGTGCTAGCAGATAAAGCACCATATAGATACCTATCATCATATGAGATAGATACGACAAATTGCAGCAATTGTAAAACATTACTTTCCTTAATCAAGCACATCATTCAGTTACATATATAGAGCACACTTATGTGTGTCACCAGAGTTGAGATTGTAAAATGCAAGATTCTGCTCCCCTACTGAAGAACCACATAAACACCACTCTTCATAATAAACATGTAGGCAGGAATTTGGTTCCAGAAACCTCCAGGTTGCAAGACACCTGCAGATTATCTGCTAAAAATTGATAGGACAGTGTTGATATATCTTCAGAGGAAAGTAATTAGGCTTAAGAAGATTTTGGATAAATTTAGACACATGGCATACCCATGATTTTAGAAAAAAATCTCAAGTTTTCCAAGTTGTAAAAAAATACAGAAAAATTCTGCAAGAACCCTATCCAAATACTAAGGAATTTTACAAACTACCTGTAGTTGTGTACTGATGGTATAAAATGTGTGACAAGGCAATACAAAGGAGAGTTGATCTTCACTAAAGGATACGTTGAAAGGATTGTCTGTCTCCTGACACTGTTTGAGGTGGAACAAACCCACCTTGACCTTATGTTTTGGGTCTTGGAGTGTGTGCCATCTCCTCCAAGGGGACTTGAAAAAAAGGTAGGTCAGGTGGATTAATAGATTTTATGGCATTTATGAAATGTAGGGTATTCCTTTGTATATATTCCAGTGTTTACTCTAATGTATAATTTTTTAATATTACGCATGTGTTGCATGTTATATATATTTTCTATTAAATGTTGGATTTATATATATATTTAATTCTCTATGCTGGTACACTCAAAATAACGCCAATGCCTGGGTGTTGGTTGAAATTAGATAAATATCATAAACAGCAAGAAAAACGCATTCACAGGGCTTATCTTTGTGCAAAAAAATGTAGTTTATTTTGAAGTTTCAGCTCCTAACTCAAGCCGTCCTCAGGCCAGGGATGACTTTGACGTAGTTGGCCAGCTTTAAATATATTGCAATATATGGACAAACAATCCCTGTTTTGTTTAAAGGGTAAGGCATTTTTCAGTAGCAGTATGCACAAAATGTCTCTGTCTTAAATATATTGATAGTGGGTTGAGTGCAGAGGACTCTTGTATTTGTCTATATGTATTTTGTGGTCACAGCCTCATTGCACCCCTGCTTAATGGTTTAATAATTAGTGGTGGGCACAACTTTCCCTTGTTTGTTATAGTTTATACAGGAGCAGTGACCAGCTCCATGTTTTAGCTCCCACCCTTCCCAGCTATAGTCAGGTGATCCCACTGGTGTCTAATAAAAGGGCAGCCAAGTTTGGGAGTTTTACTTTGAAAGCAGCAAGTAATTTGCAGGTAAATCTTAGTCCCTTTGTAAAATAGAATTCTTAATGAATCAGATGAAAATTAAGCGTAGGACTGGCCAGATATGGGATGACTTTGACGTAGTTGACCAGCTTAAATATATTGCAATATATGGACAAACAATCCCTGTTTTGTTTAAATGGAAAGGCATTTTTAGTAGCTGTATGCAAAAAGTTCTCAATGTCTTAAATATATTGATAATGGGTTGAGTTGAAATAAAACTAAATTTCTTTTGCACCAAGTAAAGTCCCGTGAGTGCGGTCTTTTTGTGATTTTTGATATTTATCTGATTTTGACCAGCACCAAGGCATTGACGGTATTTTTGATTGCACCAGCACATAGAATTATATATACTGTATACTGTACTATATATACTGTATATGTATGCATATGCATAGATATTGATGCTAAAACTCATGAATTCTAATTATGGTTTCAAAAACGAAACTTTTTGGTGCAAGACACATATGGGACTGATTTACCAACATTTGGATTTTTTCACAAATTGTATTTTTTCTCAAAAAATGTGTCTTTTTTTATTTCTCTAAAACTCTAAAAATGTGAGCATTATGAAGTGTAAAAATGAAACGTTAATACAAAACTTTGTCACGTAAAAGCAATTGAGGTCCTATACAAGTCAATGGTAATTGTCGCAAGTAATTGTCTCAGATTTTACTATTATTTAGCAAATTGTGCAATGCTTTTTCCATTCTTACTGTTTATATACAGATCTTTTAATAGCTTTCATAGCATTTGTGATTTTAGAGAAAATGAGTTTAATCGTGGTTTAAAAAAGCTGTAATACCACTATGACTGTGCAAAGCACTAACTATCAGCACAAATCTCCATGCATTTACCCATTACACAAAATTGTATCCATTATTTTTGTGTAATTTTGTGCAATACAACATGCATTAGATTTGTAAAAACAAACTCAAAAGCTGTTCCCCTTTAGTGCAACGCTGGAATTACAGCCTAATCGAAGTACGTATGAAATAAAGTTCACCCTTGCAGCGAAAAAGTGCTGTGCCTTGTATCCAGCTCTCCAGAGCAGGCCCAAATGTGATTCTGATTGCAGATTAAGACGAGTAGCCACAAATAGTTATCTTTGGGTATGACCGTTATACACATACACACAGAACATTTTAAGAGAAATGGAAAGAGACCATTAATGTATATAATATATAATTAATGAATTTAAAAATTTAATGAAAGTGGTTCTTTGATCTTCCTGATTTTACATTTAAAATCTTTTGACTATCTATGAATAATTTTACAGCCAGTCTTTAAGCAGAATATACTTAAATATCAGTTCCAACTGTGTTAATGTTAGCCAAAACCAAAGCATTTTTGACAGGATAAAGTAAGAGACCATTTATTTCCCCTGAAGCCATCTCCTATCACTGAGAAAACTCTCATAAACTGAAATGTTTGTCTCAGTGTCTGATTTGTTTTTCATGTTTAAAACAGCTGAGATTGATTACAATGGTCATAAAGCTAATGGTGCATATAATGAAAACATATTTTATGGGCAAAATAAACGTAAAAGAATGTTGCATTCAATAGCATGCACATTAATACAACAACTTACCAAATAGGGGCAATTTGACCTACGGTTACTTACTACACATTAGGTTTGCTTCATGCTTTTTTAATTTTGTGTTCTTTTGTTTTATTCCTAGTTTGTTTGATCACAATGCATAATTCCTTACAACTTTACCAAGTTTAAACTCTGAAAGAAAAGTATACTATCATTATTTTCAAATTGTTTAACTGCTAAATTGGATTTTTTAACTTTGGGTGAATAGACTGTATTTGATCGTTCGATTCGAATTCGGATTGTATTCCATCGAATTCGATCAAATTCGAATTGAAGTATTTTCCAAAAAAAACTTAGATTTTTCAAAGTCCACTAAATGACTACAAATAGGATATAGGAGGTCCCCCATAGGCTAAAACAGCAATTCGGCAGGTTTAAGATGTCAAAATTTAAAGAGGCAGTGCATGATAAATTTCCATATTAGATTTTTTTCAAATTCAATTTGAATTTGGACTATTCCCTATTCGAAGTACACAAAGATTACCTTGACATTAAAATTTAAAAGAATTTAGAAATTCTAGTTTTCACTTCAGCACTTGATAAATCTGCCCCTAAGGGTCGAATTTGAGTTCATGGTAGTTATATAAACTCCCATAAACTCGAAATTCAACAGTTTTTCCCAATCCCAGGACATCTTCCATAGGCTAAAACAGCAATTTGGCAGTTTTAAGGTGGCAATAGTCGAATCAGAGTTCTTAAAGGGCCAGTGTATGATAAATTTTGAAAATCAAATTCAAATTTTTAAAATAACTCAAATCAAATTTTAATAATTCCCTAGTTTAATCTGACAGTTTTGGCCAAAAAAATTTGAATTTTCACCTCAAAGTTTGATAAATCTGCCCCCTAAATGTGGCATTGTTGCTATAAACTAAACTGTAAAGTTCCTTTCTCACTTCACTAAAACAGAAGATTTTTTACCGCTCACGAAGTGCCTGCAGCATGGACCATTACTCTCAGGAGAGAAGGTATATCTAAGATCTCTTAGGCCTTCAAAAATGTCTGGCCCTACTTTTTATGGAGCCATTGAAAGCCCACATACCTTTGCAACTGTGTTTCGGGAGGAAATACCCAACATAAAATTCAGTAGATGTGTTGACTTGCACTAGATGAAGCAACCTCCATGATAATTCCAATGCACTGTCTTCATTTTGGAGTCTTTATTTGTCTGACACTTTAGTAAACATATGCATATCACACTGTTCCTTGGCATTCATATTTATGATGTCTTATCTTAATTCCTAATGACATGAGAGAGATAAAAATTCAAGCTATGGGATGATGTCCAAAGTTTCATCAAAAGCTTCATGGTTATCAAAATTTGACATTAGTAGTTTGAAGTAGATAGTAGACATATGTACCCATTTTGGATATATACTTTGCAAAAATATTTGTTTTTCTGATAACCATATTTTTTGTGGCTTTGCCCACACAAAATGCAGTGAACGTGTTGACATTACAGTAGCTGAAATGACCTCCATGCCAATTTGTATGCTCTAATTTCTTTTTGGGATCTCTTCATGGCATATAGTTTGGGATATTTTGCATGATCTCTCTCTGGCTCACAGTCACAACTGACAGGGAAAAAAATACAGGTTCCAACTGACAGCTCTGTTGGCCAATGTAATATAGCTTATGTAGGTACCCTTGGTTTGTGTATAGTATAAGTAATGTACTGAATCCTAAGTCTTAGGGGCAGCTTTATCAAAAATCAAGTGGGCAAAAAGCACAAACATAAATACTGTGCAAAACAAAATTCACAATTCATACAAAAGTCACTATAAAATGCTGGCAAGGTTGTTTATAAGTCAATCAAAATATTTTCAAACTGTGTATTTATTTTACCAGTTTTCTAAAACATCAGCCACATTGTAACAATTATTCAGCCTCATTGGAACAATAAGGAACAAGCGGTAATAAAGGATAAGATACTTGAATACATTGCAAATTGCACCTACATATTGCCAGATTAATTTTATTGCCTCCTATTAAAAGATCAGCAGGAACCTAGACTCTGTGGTGGCAGTGGATGTGAGCTTCTTAGACTTTGCTAAAGCATTTGACACAGTGCCACACAGAAGGTTAATGGATACATTTATGAATACTGACTTGGAACATAATATTTGTACTTGGATAGAGAACTGGTTTAAGGATAGATTACAAAGAGTGGTGGTAAATGGAACATTTTCTAATTGTATCAGTGTTGTTAGTGGAGTAACACAAATTTACGAAAGGGCGATGCGGCAGTCGCTAGCGAAAATTAGCAATCCACAGGGACTTAGCCAATTTACTAACAGACATAGAGGACAATTCAATAGCTAAAGAACTCGATGCTAACAAAGTTGTGTGCCCTTTCACTCAGGCGAACTATAGTTAGTCTGAAAATTCATCAAAGTGCGAATTTTCCATTACGTTACCCTTTTCACCAAAATCTGCTTCTCCAGCTTATACATCCTCCACAATTTTATGTCAGTGACATCATATCCTGTATGTTAGTCTTAAGGGAGTTGTTCACCTTTGAGTTAAATTTTAGTATGATGTAGATAGTGATATTCATTTTTTATTATTTAAGGTTTTTGAGTTATTTAAATTTTTATTCAGCAGCTCTTCAATTTGCATTATAAACAATCCAGTAGCTAGGGTCCAAATTACCGTAGCAACCATGCATTGATTTGAATACGAGGCCTGAATATGAATAGGAGAGGCCTGAATAGAAAGATGGGTAATAAAAAGTAGCAGTATTAATAAGTGTTTAGCCTTACAGAGCATTTGGACTCCCATGAAAGCTGGAAAGAGTCCAAAGAAAAAGGCAAATAATTATAAAACTATAAAAAATGAAAACCAATGGAAAAGTGGATTAGAATTGGCCATTCTATTATGTTCTTAAAGTTTACATTAAGGTGAACCACCCCTTTAAAAAAAGACAAACCCTGATGTTTTTTTCCTATTGTAAAGTGGGATTGTTTAAAAGTTGTAACAGTTAAATACTGTATATAAATTTTTTTTTTTAACCATTTGAGGGTCATGCCACATTTGTTTTAGGGTGGGCTCATTTCTAGGACAATAGAGAATCTCTTTTGTCTTTATTTTGTTTCCTTGGACATTTTTAATAATAAGTGGCCAGTTCAAGCAATTTCACCAGCATCACTGATAAAGACATAAATATATATGACGTATACTGTATGTACCCGGCCTATTGAAATTGACTTAAGGCGTTCACCTGACAAGACGTAACTTTGCGTTTTGATGAACAAGCATATGCGCTGTGAATTAACGTCTGACAAAGTTGCACAAAGTGTGTCGGAGCCTCGGAAAATTAACCCTTCAGTAAATTTACCCCATTGTCCCTTGCTTTTTAACTTGCAGATCAATGATCAGGAGGTGGGAATTGAAAATACTGTCTCTGTTTTTGCTGATGGTGCAACACTATAAGTTTCAGGATGCTGCCACTTGGCAGTGCAATTTGACTACATTTGGAAACTGGGCCGAAAACTGGCAAATGAGGTTTAATGTGATTGCAAGGTGCATTTTGGTAGAAATAACATAAATGTAAGTTGTACACTCAATGGTAGTGTATTGTTTAAATTAGATAGTTGTACACTAGATAGTAGGCCCCAAATTCAGGACAACTGACAAGGTTTGCTGTTAAGAGGTTCAGCTTAGAAATTCTTGCTGCAGAAAGCACAATTACTTGCTTGCTAGTGTACAAAATAATAGGAACTGAAACTGTTTGCAAATATTTATGGAAAGTACCTAGGAAAATGTTTAATAAACCAGGTAATCATATATTAAAAAGGGGACGTTGCACACTGTACAAATGGTATTTGGATATTTGATTTGTGACAAATAATGCTATATATTAAAACCCAAAGAAATTTAATCATGAAATATTCATGTGATTAACCTATTACAATGATTTTAAGTATGGTATGTAATCAAAAATGTTAATGATGTTTTGATTATGAATAAAAAATGTATGTCATAATGAGAGAAAACAATCCTTTATCCGGAGGATTGTGAGCATTATCCTGGGGTCCAGGTGTGGTACTTCCAAAGGAAAATTACGAACTTCTCAATTGGGGGTATCCTTGATTGAGAACTCTGAGCTGAAGTTTTTTTGTGGATAACAACGCTTTGTAATGCTAGATAGTGTCATTCAATGGCTACTAAATCAAATAAAATACAGTCTTGCATAACAGAATGCATTAACTCAATGGATAAAACCATGGTGTCACGGTCAGCACCCAACACCAGAACAAATGCCAAGCACCCTGGTCTCGGCTCGTGCTTCACCTGTAGTGTGACCGCCTTTGGCCTCGGGAGGAGCCCTCAGCTACTTGGATGCCACCAGGACTTAAACGAGAGGTGCAAAGCGAGGTTCTGGATAAGCAGAGGGGCACGACTGTTAGCAAAGTCTTTGGGCAGAAGGTCATGGTACAAGGTGTTAGACAGAATCGTAGTCGGAACTGGCCGGGTCGAGGCAGGCAGAAAGTGAGCGTATACAAATCAGGCCGGGTCTGGGCAGGCAGCGTTCAAAGCGAGTTCAGGCAGGCAAGGGTCAAAACCGGGAGATCAATCAGAAGGATATAGCAGAAGAGATAGTCGAAATTCAGGCAATGGATCAGGATACAGAGGTCAGAATCGTCAGGAACATGGCAGGGGTCACAACAGATAGTCAGAATCAAGCTCAGAATCAGAATAGCAAAAGCTAATGGCACCAGGAACAAACCTATAACGGGCAATGAGAATCTGCATAATGGCCCTTTAAATATTTTAAAATTTCGCGCCATTGCACTCTAACGTCATCACGCCAGCGTGCATGCGCCAATATACACAGAAGAGACGCGCGTGTCCTAGCAATCAGCGCGTGCCAGGAGGGGGCAGCAGGTGTCCCTGCCGACCCCTCCCACTAGACCACCAGGGTAGGTTCTTACAAATGGCAGGTTATATTATTGGTTTAAGAGTGACTTGGATGATTTCTTGAACAAGCATAATATCCAAGCCTATCGCTGTTAGTTTAGTATATAAATATTCTGTTTTATTAAATCCAACAGTTCTTTATGCTATATGGTGAACATCCTAGCTACCTAAGAAATTTCACTTCAATTATTGGTTATTATTTGAAAACTGATTTATTAGAACATTGTAGCCTTAGATGCGTTAATAAAATAAAATAGATAAACATTACAGAAAAAAGAAAGGTAAAGAAAAGTAAACCATGCAATGCATTATCTAATTTTATTAGATATATCATTTTTTTAAAATAGTTTTTCCTTGAGGAAGATTACAGTTTGTGATTGAAACAATTGAAATTTTTCAGTTCCTGGTGAAAGCGGTGCTGTGTTCCTGCTGTGTTCCTGCATTTTACCACAAATTACACTTTTCTAATTATTTTAAAATATTTTCTTAAACTAGACTTTATGGGAAATGCCTTGTCCTAATTCGAAGCATCCTGTATATTGGGTTTAAGAGACTCTGTACCTGTACTATAAGGCAATAGAATGCATTCAATTACCAAGGCACAGTGAGTAAATTGCAAGTTCAAGCTTCATGTTTTTTTCACACAGTCTTCCCTTTCCCCCCAAATTTTAGAGTCATTGTAGTGTTCTCGTGACGCAATTGTGTAGCATCTACAGTACTTCTTTGCAAATTTTTGTGCCAAATATTTTCAAAGTCTGTTATTTCCAGTGTTTGCAATGTTAGTGTTATGATTGGAATCCAAAACCGAGAACTAGCTCCAAGGTCCCAGTTGCGGCTCACTCGTCCACCAATAACCAGAGCCAGGCTGTGAATAGTTGCAATTGATGTAAATGGACAGTCCAGAGAGGGGACCAGACTAGGGGTAGGAGCCAGAGAAGGTACGTGCCTGGTGCCCCCTCCCCCAGCTTTGTGCCCAAGACACGTGCCTACTCTGCCAACCACTAGTTCCAGCCTTGTCTATAACAACAACAACCTTTCGATTCGGGAGAAGCCCTCTGTTACTCGGGTGCTGCCAGGTCTTATCATGAGGACGAGCAGTACAGCATGGTCAAAGGATAGGCCGGTTCGGTACCAATCAGGACAGGCACACCAAAGTCGCAGTACAAAGCAGGATCCAAGAGAGAAGTCAATACACAGGCATTGGTAAGGACAGGCAGTGGACTAGACAAAATCAGGGACAGGCAGGACCAGTAACAGATCAGAAACACAAGTAATTGCACCCAGGAACTATGAATAGACCTTTACATTGGGCAATGAGTTACCAGATGAGAACCCTTGAAATATTTGAATTCCGTGCTAGTGTGCGATGATGTCCTACAC
The DNA here is from genome assembly GCF_017654675.1 of Xenopus laevis. Lineage (NCBI taxonomy): Eukaryota > Metazoa > Chordata > Amphibia > Anura > Pipidae > Xenopus > Xenopus laevis. The sequence continues at coordinate 83,906,163 of NC_054379.1, forward strand.
AGTGCTGCACCCTAGACCACCAGGTATCCTCACAGTGAGTGATGTCCGCACCTTATTCTTTAGGAGCAAATGTGCTTCACCTATTAATACAGGGCACAAAGGAAACCCTGGAGCTACTGGCATGTCAGAAGGTGGTTGTAGTTCCAGGATTCCCTTGTGTCAGTAGGTGCAGCAGTGGCCATATTGGGACAGAGGTCAGAAAGAACTAGGTGGTGCTGAACGCAACTATATGGAAGTGTATGGAGCACATTTTGATGATATCTTTTATGAAAGTGGTTTTAGGTTCAACTAACTGCTGGGGAAAAGTGCAAGTTGCCCACTGCACTTGCAGATGTAAACAAGCCCTAATGTCTGAGAAGTAATAAAAGGAAAACCGTATCCTTCCTAATCCTATCCTAATCTTTTGCATATATGGTATGATTTCCTTTATAATATTGATTGAAATAAATATTTTACAGAAAACATACTGGCCTCCTTATCGTGTTCATTTTTAAAAGAAAATGGAATGATCAATCAGACCTTTAATTAGAATGTGCTATCACAGTGGCTTGAATGATACATCCCAGACATTAAATAACACAATCTGTCCACCACTGAATATGCTCCAAAAATATATTATGTTTGCAGTCTGTCAGAAATGTTGAAAAAAAGTAGAGACATAAGAACCAGAGTTTGTCGTATTTTCAGATCTCAGTGGATTTGTGGATCAGAGTTTAATTAGACATTGCTGATTTGGTCAGCTTGTTGTTGTCAGTCCATCTGCTCTACAGTACAGCCTAGAAAAGAACCAGTTCTGTTTAACACTTTAGTACCTGGCAAGATTTGTTCTGCAAAGTTTACTGAAAGTAAAGTGAGAAAATGAGTTGCAATATTTAGGGGCAGATTTACAAAGCTCGAGTGAAGGATTCGAATTAAAAAAACTTCGAATTTCGAAGTGTTTTTTGGGCTACTTCGACCATCGAATGGGCTACTTCGACCTTCGACTACTACTTCGACTTCGAATCGAACGATTCGAACTAAAAATCGTTCGACTATTCGACCATTCGATAATCGCAGTACTGTCTCTTTAAGAAAAACTTCGACCCCCTACTTCGGCAGCTAAAAGCTACCGAAGTCAATGTTAGCCAATGGGGAAGGTCCCCATAGGCTTGCCTGCGTTTTTTTGATCGAAGGATATTCCTTCGATCGTTGTATTAAAATCCTTCGAATCGTTCGATTCGAAGGATTTAATCGTTCGATCGAACGAATAATCCTTCGATCGTTCGATCGTAGGGCGTAGGGTCGGTGTATGACTTGGTTTCTTGGTTGTAAGCCTAAAATGTTCTTTTAGACTGGCCTCTCTCTTCTGTCATTCTAATCCTGTTATTAGTCTGCATCTTGGTTTTGTAATATTTTGTTTGCTTTTTACTGTTCCCACTGATTGCCCTAAGCAAATCACGTTCTAATGCTGTTATTTAAACCATGTGCATTGGTGTGGCAAAAGTGAAACCATTCCCATTTGGGGATCGCCAAATGCTTGCCAAAATTGCACCAAATTCACATAAATGCAAAAGAAAATTAAAATGCATTTTTGGCACATTGTGCACAATTGTGCACAATACAACAAAACCATAATTAGTTGATTGCCTTGCTTTTCAAACAGTATTTCTTCTCAATTGGGATCTCACTTACCGGAAAAAAATGACTTGAATAACCATGGACCTATTAGATCTAAATGCTGAGAATGGCCATTAGCAAAAGATTCAGAATAATGTTATGTGATATAAAGGTGAAGTGGAATTTTTATTAATGTTTATAGAATAGTATCTATAACCATTTGGATGCCCTCTGCACACCATGTAGGGCATGATTCGATTGAATGCGCTAAATGTTTACCTGTGAAAAATAACGTGCTATTATGTAATACAGTATATGTAAATGCGTTATCACGGTTTCCAGTTTTGACTCCCATTTTGTGTGAAGATGGTTGTTATGGCTCTTTTTTTGCCGATTACACAAAGCAGAAAAAAACATTGGTTTTAGTGGTTTTATTGCATTTTCGTGATTTTATTGCATTCTACATTTCTTTGTTAATGTGTTTTTTTGCCCATATTTCGTGTCATATATCCATTTGGTGCCTCTGCACACCACATAGGGCTTGATTCAATGCACTAAATGTTTACTTGTGAAAAATAATGTGCTAACTGTACCAAATTCACTTCATTGCGATATAGAATTTAGCAAATGCAAGAAACATTCAATTTAGCTGTACTGTGTTATTGCCAGTTTCCAGTTTTGACCCCCATTTTGTACAGAGATGGTTAGCGCTCTTTTTTCCCAAATCATGACACAATTTAACACACAAAATTCTACCTCCATCTAGCATTAATACAATATATGTCAAGTTCATATCTTTTACATTTTTTGATGCAGAAAATAACTTAATAAAATTACCGGTTACCCTCTAAAGGTCAACTCTGAAACAGATTTTTAGGAACATCTTCTGTTGGCTCATCCCAACCAATCAGAGGATATAACTTTATAGTAATGCAATAGGCCTAAACATATTTTTTCCCATTAGATAAAAAATTGTCAATTTTTAAATATAATGGACAATACCCACATTCTGATGTGGCTAAAGAACCATGTGAAGTCAGGTCACCTAACATGTCCAGACCTGGCTTATAGTTGTGGTTGAAGAACAAGGAGTTCTTCATGTCAGTTAATCCACCAAGGTCAGATGATGACATCCATTCAGATCACACAAATGTCAATCCAGTGGATGATGGTGATATGCAACGAGGCCACAGGTTTAACTCAGAACAAAATTTAGCACCAATCATGGCTATCATTGAAAGATATGATGATTTGGAACTGGCAAGGTCTGTACATCCTATTCCCAAAAATCAGCCTGCTGGAATGAAATCTGTCAACAGTGTGAGCAGTCTACACAGAACCACTGATGTGATAAAAAAAAGGTTTAACAACTGAAAAAGAATAGTCAAATAAATCCCTTTAGGCCAAAAAAAAAACCTACAATTTCAGCCTGTTCAGTTCTCCACATTGGAATCATTTCTACAGGAGAACATTTCTCCTTCAGCTGTGTTTGGGATGTCTGGTGGCATGGATACAGAAGATCCATCCACTTATCAAACACTTGGTAAATTGTTTTTTTTTACCTTACCTACAACAATTTCATACTGATTGACTTTTTAAAGGAGTACTTAACCTTAATCTTAACTTTTAACATTTATTCTTTGTCTCATTGACACTTTGCAACTGGTCTTGTTGTTGTATCTATATTTAGATTGCATTACATCTCCTATTTTTAATGTTTGCATTTATCTGGTCAACATGTATGTATATATGTATAGGGTCAAATTAAGCCTAGCAACCAGCCACTGTTTGGAAACAGAAACACAAATATGGCTAGAGGATGTTCTACATAGAAAGGCAAGTGTGACAAAAGAAATAACATTGAACTATGACCCTCACACACAAATGCTGGTGTTGCAGTCACCCCCATTTCAAAACCACAAAAAAGTGAGAAATTAAATGAAGATTTCTACATAAAAAAATATTAAAAAAAACAAAAACATGATCTAACATTACAAAATGTAAGGTAAAGGTCAATCAGCCACTGTAGTTGTGTGATAAAGTTCTCTCTCTATAATCTCAGTACATCTGTACTTTGAGAAAGGCCTTGGAGTAGGCCGAAACATTAGTCCTAAATTATTTTAACAATACAACTTTTTTTTTTTAGTTTTAAAGGAACAGTTCAGTGTGAAAATAAAAACTGGGTAAATAAAAAGGATGTGCAAAATAAAAAATGTTTCTAATATAGTTAGTTAGTCAAAAATGTAAAGTATAAAGGCTGGAGTGACTGGATGTCTAACATAACAGAACACTACTTCCTGCTTTTGAGCTCTATAACTCTGAGCTAGTCAGTGACTTGAAGGGGGGCCACATGGTACATTTCTGTTCAGTGAGTTTGCAATTGATCCTCAGCATTCAGCTCATATTCAAAAGCAACAGATATGACCCATGTGGCCCCCCCTCAAGTCTCTGATTGGTTACTGCTTGGTAACCTGGGTAACCAGTCAGTGTAAACCAAAAGACCTGAAAAGTAGGAAGTAGTGTTCTGGCTATTATGTTACACATCCAGTCACTCTAGAATTTATAGATGACATTTTTGGCTAACTAACTATATTAGAAACAATTTTTATTTTGCACAGCCTATCTATTTAACCAGTTTTTATTTTTACACTAAACAATTCCTGTAAGACCTGAGAGTGCTGAACTTTTCTGGATGGATGGATATATATATATATATAGCAGACACATGACATTTGTAAGTGAACCCATCAGCGTCTCATGTTTGATAACTTTTTAAATGAACTTACAAGAGAAGTGTCCAGAAATGATTTGCTGCCAGACCTGGTTCCCACGTTGCCTGCATCTGCGGGATGAACAGGACTATCTTCATGTTACTTATCACCTTTAATAGCTTCAGGTAATTAAAGATCCCCCATCGCAATGTTATGTAAGATGCAGGCTGCTAAAATGATATTACACACTTTAGTAGGGGAATACTGTAGAACACCCCCTGAATGGTCCAAACAATGGAAGCACATCTTGAGATAGGAAAAAAAAGTATTTCCACCAGTTCAAAGTGGTGTAAGGGAAACCAGAAGTTATCGCAAAACACTTTCGGGTTTAACTGAATTGCAAAAAGTAATCCTTGCAGCTACTTTCAATGGGTTGTTAGGTTTAGCACAATGAATTGCATAACGGTCACACTATCACACAAAATGTACCATATCGCTTTGAATTGAATCAAGGCCATGGTAAAATCTATGCATAGAACTGTTCAGTAGACAGGATGTTTTACGTTGGTACATTACGAAATGTGGAGCAAATGTGGTGCAATGCAAGCTTTGTGACGATGTTTAGAAATTTCATAAAAAACGCTACATTTAGCATGGTTTTGCAGTTTCATAGTTTGCAGTAGAAAGATGTATTTTACCCATTTTGGATTTGTCAGAATGTGTACTTGTAGAAAAATATATGTTTTTTTAGGGTCTCTCTATTGTTAAGGGGTCTTTTGGCACATAATACACATTTGCCCGGATTTGCGGAAAGGCCACAAAGGCCCAGGCCTAGGGTGGCAGAATTTTATGGGGGTGGCATGCCGGCCAATCATGCCTGCATTTGTCCGGAAGCACTGGGGATTCGCAGAAGATACAATAGTTGCTGAAAATTTGCACATGTACACAAAGGTAGGTGAGGGGACAGGGGATATGAATGGCAGTGGGCCAAGGGGCTCCTGCTATGTAAATCCGGCCCTGAACACCCATACCATGTGCTTATATTTCAGCAGCCAGTATGTCAGTTCTGAAAATTCATATGCACTGTTCATTTGGGTGACTTTGTATGCTACATAGCATATACTTTCGAAAAATATATGGTTTTGGGTACAATGTATTTTTTTTTTTACCCTGCAAAAAATACAGTAAATGTGATGATTATTCAGCAGCTGAAGTGACTTCCTGGACAAGTTGTATTCGCCAACCTCATTTTGTGGTCTCTAAACGCCAGATACTTTGGTAATCCTATGCACAATGGCCATCAAACTGTTCATTGGACCCCTGGCATTCAAATTTAGGATGTTTTTTCTTGGTAGCTAATTCTATGTGGTAGATAGAATTCTAGAAAGCTTTGAGGCAATTTTCAACTGTTTTGTAAAGCATTGTGACTCAGTAGTTTGAAGTAGAATGACATGATTACACATTTTGGATTTGTCTAAATGTGTACATTCCAAAAATATATGGTGTGGGGGGGTCAAGGTTTTGTGTGTTTTTACCCTGCAAAAAATGCAGCAAATGTGTTGATTATGTAGTAGCTGAAGTGACTTCAGGGACAAGTTGTAAGTGCTAACTTCCTTTTCGGGTCTCTAAACTCCACATACTTTGGTAATCCTATGCACAGTGGGCATCAAACTGCTCAGTTGGACCCCTGTCATTCATATTTAGGAATGTACTATGCTATGTGGGAGATACAAACTTGCAAAATGAAAGTTTTGTGGTGATTTCAGTTTTTTTGGTACCAAGTGCTCAAAATCTTGTTCCAGTAGACAGACAATGAGGCAGATTTACTACCCGGTGAAAATTTGCTAGCGTCCACTTCGCACCCATTGCAACACTTAGCCAGGCGAAAATTCGCCCAGACAACGGTCGTTTCCTAACATGTGGAGTTTTGTCCTGGGCGCCGAATGCTGGCGAATTTTCGATATTCTTACTCCGGCAATGTGAGCAATGTAAAGCGAAAATGCGCTAGCGTTCATTTCTGGCTAGAGCAAATTCGCTAGAGGTCCTGCGCTAAGGTTAATTTACATATGGTGGGAAATTTAAAGTTGAATGGACATTGTTATGTTATATGTTGCAGCAAATACATTACATTTCCACTGTTAATTACACATGTCCAGGGAACCTTTATAAAGACAATAGAGTTGTTATAATACCCTACACATAAGCCCACTGTATAGTTAATATTTTAGAAAATGTATGGGGGAAACCAGTTACACAAAAAAAAATCTTTACGACTTTTGCAGGCTATCACTCTGAAAAAAGGAAAAGACGCCAGCGTTTTTTGGACTTTGATGCATTTTCCACTCACAGAATATAATGTATGTGACAGATGATTGAAGAAGATCTAGCTACTTTAATGCACTTTGCCTGGTCTGAGGTGGCAAAGGCATCTATGGCGAAAGAGGTAACGTTCAGTAAAATCTGCAATTTAGTGAATTTGCGGAGGAGCGTCCGTTCACCAGAGCAAAAAGTCATCTGGCGATAGAGTGCAAATGGGCATTAGCGCCAGTCTCCTTTGCTAGCAAATTGGCACCTGTGCCCATTAGTAAATGGGCATTGTCCCTGCGGGTGGAATGCTGTCAAAAAGTCGCCAGCATTAGCCACTTCGCCCTTTAGTAAATCTGCCCCAAGGTATAGTTTTCCTAGGTAAACTAAAAATCCCCCCAGGACAAAACATCTGGCACTGTGTACAAATGAAATGCGAAATTTTGCTAGCACTAAAAGGGTCAAATAGGAATGAGTGACATTTCTGTTCAGTAAAACATTTTAACTTTTTCTGTTCTCACCTTAAAGGAACAGTAACATCAAAAATGTTTTTGTTTTAAAGTAATTAAAATATAATGCAGTGTTGCCCTTCACTGGTAAAACAGTTGTGTTGCTTCAGAAACACTACTATTGTTTATATAAATTAGCTGCTGTTTAGCAATGGGGCAGCCATTCAAATGACAAAACGCTCAGGTTATACAGTAGATAGCAGATGAGCTCTGTAGAACATAATGCTGTTATTTGTTATCCACTATTTATCCTGTGCCATATAGTCTTTTTTCAATTTCCACCATTGCTACACAGCAGCTTGTTTATATGAACTATAGTAGTGTTCCTGAAGCAACCAGTGCAGGGCAACAGTACATAATATCTTCATTACTTTAAAAACTTTCATTTTTTGGTGTTACTGTTCCTTTAAATAACTCTATTATCTGTTTTGAGATGCAAACCACATTTTTGCGTATCTTATCATCTCTTTTTAAATAATGCCTGAGTGTCCCCTAACAGTTACCCTGGCAATTTTCGTTGTTTAATTTCCTATGATTATATATTTAAGGAATGCTTAGCTCTTTCTAAACAATATCTTTGTGTTGCCAAATTAAGTTTCCTTTCAATTAATTCTGCATTATGACTTTAAATTGCTAGTCTAAAATTACTTTTTAAACAGTTTTTTTCTAAACCATTTCTCATTCCCTGTAATATTGGGTGAATATTTTATTGTAGGTTAAATTAATAAGTAGATTTTGATTTGTTGTCCATTTATTATGTTTCATGAAATAATAAACATACATACTTGTTTTTTATATTGTTACTGTAGCATATTCATTATAGTAAAGAAAAATGTAAGTGTTACTTACAGTATTTAGTCCCTGTTCATCAGTGACTTATAAACAATACAACAATATTATATGAATTGTATTCATAAAAGGGTCTATTTCAGGGATTATAGGAACTATGATTACTACATGGATTTAGATGGTAAACACTAATGGATGGTCTATCCACTTTATGGGGGTTATTTATCAAAGTCCGATTTTATCTCAACATTTTTCTGCTACAAACTCTGATCAAATCCGCTCGGGTTTTATTACACTTATTTATAATAACATTTTCCCGAAAATTTGATTTGCGGGAAAAAATCTGATTTTTATGTTTTTTTCAGATTTTTCACCCAAAAACTCGGATTTCTTATGCTTCAAAAAATCATTGTGACTTTTCCAAATGACTTATATGCAACCTCCACAGGTCTGAGATGCCGAATTTTCTAATTCGGACTTTTCCATCCTCAGGGTTTAATAAATTCAAATAAATTGTGGTCTTACATAAAACACAGAAGAGGCAGAAAATAGTATGACACTGAAGCAATATGTACACATTGTAGTTAAATACAACATGATTCCCAAACAATGAGACACTTTAATTTTGAACAACCTGTAATTTTTTAACTTGCAGATATTTTTTGCTGCTATGGCAACAAAAAACCTTTACTTACTTTCAATCATGAACAGAGCCATAATCCTAACTAGAGAAGCTGAAACGTGGACAGCTCAAAAGATGCAACAGTAACGAATTACAACAGTTCATTCTTTTATAAACAAATCAGAAAAAATATTTATTAATTAAACCTTATTGCTCTTTTCCCAGCTTATGATTTTGCAGATCTAGCATTTGCATACAGTTTCATGAAACTCTGTATAAAATAGATATAATTTAAAGAGCACATTTTTATTCTGAATAACGGCATTCGTATTTAGTCATATTTCTTTTATAGAGCTGACTGCAAATCATTTTGATATATTACTGTTTATGCATTGTGCACAACATTTTACGCAGTTTCTCTAATGCTCTACAATGGTTGTACAGGTACAATACAGAATGTGTGATTTTTAGTACGCAATACACAGATGATTTGCAGTAAAAACATTTCTTAATGGAAAATGATAACTTCAGAATGGATATTTAATATATATATAAAATAATTTATATATATATATATTTGAATGTTGCCAATTGACATTGTGTTTCCATTTTGTAAAGTGCTGAATGCTTCCTCAGAGATCACCTGACTGGAAATAATGAAGTTCTAACTGTAACAGGAAGAAGTGTGGGAGTAAAAGACAGAGCTCTGTCCATGTATTTGCTCATTTAACCTAGCATGTATGTGTGACCTTGGTTTGAGTGTGAGCACAGTGAATCACACGAGCCAGTAGGCTGCCCTTTCTACTAGAAAAGTATAGTTTTATGCAAATGGCTTATTCAGATGAAGTGTTTTACATTGTACATATGCCGCGGTCACTTTCCATTTTCACTTGCTGCCTAACAAAACTTTGCCTCAATTAACTCCAGCAAGCTCTCCTAAATTCACAGCTTCTCATATTTACTAAATATTTAGTATAAAAGTGTACTGTTGTGTGCAATTTTTTTCTTTATAAATGATATTCATATTTTCCCTATACAATTGTCCCTATACAATTGTTGTGAGAATTTATGATATATAGAAATTATGTACAGTATGTCAGATTTTAACATGGCCAAAGATAATGTTATGCTTGATCTTTATAATGACAGTTTGCCAGCCTGAACCTGGCAACATTTCTCTTGGCAACAATGTATTCTTGTGCTCTTGATAAATTGGCAAATATTCACTGGTGAAAAGATGTGAATGCTTGCAGCAGCATAGAGAATTATCACCGACTTAACCTGCCATGCTCTCCTTTTAGTAAATCACAGGTGAATTTTTGGTTAACTTTATAAAATATAACCTAGAGTCTCTCAACACTCAATGAATTTTGTTTGCTATTAGACTAAATACAATTTTGCACCAATATAAAGTTATGCTAATACAATATGACCTCCTATAGTTGTGGTTTTTGATGACTTGGTCAATGACCAAGTTATAAATAGATAACATTACATTTCTAACATATTTGTATACTTTGGGTATCCTACCATGAACAATGTCAGTATTACAAAACTATCTAGACACATTCCTGTTCTAAATTTCACTTCAAAAACAAGGGTTTGTAAAGTTGGTCCTTCCTTTTCTGCTATAACAGCCTCATCTGTCTCAGAAAGGTTTAACACAAGATATAGGAACATTTTTGGTGGAATTTTACTTCCATTTAACCACCAAATTCTCAGAGAGGTTAGGCACCAATATTTGGCAGTCAGACAAAGGTCAGACACAGGTCAGACACATGGGTTGAGACCATGTCTCTATGAAGGCCATTCAAGTTATTCTACTCTCATTCAGGCAACCTAACTGTAGAAAGCACAATGCTGCCAAGGATGCCAACATTAACATAAACTTTTACTGGAACCAGGCACACAAAAACATGATAAACAGCCTTAGAACATTTTTCCTCCTTGACCATATTTTAGGGTATGCATTCTGCATTTAATCAGGTATCCAGATTGATCCATGACACTGCAAAATAGTGAGGTACAATTCATCATTCTAGAGAACCGTTACAAATTGCCAGCTGTATCTAGGCTTTGTGCTCAGTGTTGCTTGACATGTATATGGTTGCTCAACCAGTGTCCAGATGCATCTGACCAGAAATATTAAAGTGCATTCTTTAGTAATACTGACACATTCCTATGGATCTTCATAAGAACGAGTCAGTATCGCTATAAAAGGAGAAATAATGTGGTATATTTTTTGTGGTCCACAGTTAGAGAAGTTTGCTCTGATGTTTTAACCCTAGATAGATTCACTAATAGCTGATATCCAGCTCCCTAATAGTCAAGGATAGGATTGGAGCATGCCACTTGATAGCACACCCTAGTTACAATTCCTTTTCACCAATATCTGGAAGCAGATATGGATTTTTTAATTATTTTCTTCTGAAGCAACTTTCAAAAATCTTTCTTCACAGTTGATTTCATCCTTTTTTTCAATGGCTGCTTTCAGGGACCTAACTATAGCAGACCATATGGTTTCAGGGGGCACAGGAATAAAGGAGGCCCAGTAAGGCCCTAATTAATGAGCATTTTTAATATATCTTGGTAGAATAGGTCAACTTATGAATATTTTGGGGCTCTAAATAAAATTTGCTGTGGGGCCCTAAATTAAATTTGCTGCGGGATACTGTAACATCTAGTTATTAACTGGCTGCTGTTTTGTTTTAAGCAACCTATTGGTCAGTTTTATACAACACTGTGATGTCTCATTTCATGTAAATGGAAAAGAGACAAGTAAAGATAGATGTGTAATGGTGCAGACTAGAGTTTGAGCTTGAAGTCCAGGGGAGCTTTTCCATCAGTTTGGAAGGCAGGCAAAACAGTTCAATCAGTAAGTGTGATTTAATGTATGGCAAAATAATATTTAAAGAAATAAATTAAGAAATAAAGATTTCTCATCTTATTTATTTTATTTAATTTCTTTTTAATCAATTAATGAACATATCTAGTTTCTATAAATGATTGTGTGGAATTTACATTTCACTGTTTTGCTTTGTATTTGTACCATATAAATTAGTTTACATAATCCTAGACCATTGTAATAAATAAAAACAAAACTTCTGACCTTTGCTAATTGTGAGGGAACATGAGACAGAGTCGTAGAGGGTTTATTTGCTCTACAAGTGGGACATTTTTTCAGTGGATATGTAGAGACCATTGTCTAAGCACCTTAGACTTAGGGGATAAGATTCCCATTGAGTATGAAGCATGTTACTGTTGTTGATCCAATACTTGTATTACATGTGTCTGTGATGTGTGACAATCTGTGATCAATGGGCATAGTGTGCACAAGACAAAAACCTCTGAATCTGCATGATGGGTGGCTCTGCTAGGAAAAAGTAGCCTGTTGAGGCTTAGCATACATCTCAGAGAGATTTAAAGATCTGAATGTAAGACAATCTCCAGGAGATAGACACAGTCAGCATGAATGGGTGAGTTTGCCCCAGAGTGTGATAACAAATACTGGAGAAATTGCACGTGAGAAGAATTGTTACAGAATTTTGCAACATAAACACTGCATATGGACACTTATTGGTGTTGAAATCTCTCATGAATTTGTTTCCAAAAACAGCTGTCACATCATATTGCATTTCAACTGAATAGTGAATCAACATTTCAACTGCTTCGTGAATTTAACCATTTTTCTTTCTTTTGTTACCATACGTGCTGCAGAGCTTTACTATTTTATTGATTTTTACCCCACTTACAGTGGTATTCTGTTTCATTTCTCTCTAAATTTGTAAGTACTGAATACAAGTATGGTACAGGCATGGTATCCCTTATTAAGAAACCTGTTACCTAGAAAGCTCTGAATTACGGAATGGCCCCTAGGCTCAATTTTAATCAAATAATTCAAATTTTTCTGTAATAATAAAACAGTACCTTGTACTTAAAGCTAACTAAGCTGAATGAATGAACATTGGTGGCAAATCACTCATATTGGGTTTATATAATGTGTAAATGTTTTCTACCAGATTTAAGATATGACGATTCAAATTACTTATAGATCCCTTATCTGAAAAAAACCCAGGTCCTGAGAATGCTGGATAATAGATCCTTTACCTGGATATCCATATACAAACAAGTTCACTAATGTTTTTTTTTCCCCAGACCATGTAAAGAATATGTGGCGATTCAAATTACTAATAGATCCCTTATCTAGAAAAACCCAGGTCCTGTGTATTCTGGATAATAGACTATATCTGGATATCCATATACATACAAATTCACAATTTATATTTTTTAGCATCACCATGTAAAGAATATGTACTGTATAATAAAAAGAACATGATGTACGTTTTGTTATTCCAGGTGGAGTTTTCAAATTCAATTTGAAAAGATAATTTTCACGATTTATTGGTGAAGGAAAATTGTAATTTGGTTGTAAATGATATGTTGTGTGGTTTAACATTGTAATTTCACATAAATTGATTTTCTGTACTTGAAAAATCCATTTGGCTCTTCCTTAAATAGAATCCATACATACAATCAGCATGTATTTGGAAAGGCTTAACAAGACATAAACCACAAAAAAAAGCACATTGTCACCCCACACATCAAAAGACATCATCGCGTTTCGATCCACCCGGGACCATAATCAGGATGTGTGTGTGTATATATATATATATATATATATATATATATATATATATATATATATATATATATATATATATATATATATATATATACACACACACACACAAGATGAAACTGCCTAATGCAGTCATTGAGTAAATCAGAGCAAATTTCCATATCAGAGAAAATTTTACTCTTGTCTATCATCCAATTTTTTAAATTACATTTTGTCCTTTTACTTTAGAATCATGGTACATGGGGCTCAACTTTTTCCATAATTTGGATTTTCATACCTTAAGTCTACTAGAAAATCATGTAAACATTAAATAAACCCAATAGTCTGATTTTGCTTCCAATAAGTATTAATTATATATTTGTTTGGATCAAGTACAAGGTACTGTTTTATTATTATAGAAAAAAAGGAAATAATTTTTCAAAATTTGGATTGTTTGGATAAAATAGAGTCTATGGGAAATGGCCTTTCCCTAATCTGGAGCTTTCTGGATAACAGGTTTCCGGATAGATCTCATACCTGTGTATATATATTGTTTTTTCATGACAACCTAAGCTTTCTAAATCTTCCAAAATTCTTTAACAAAAAGATACAGTGGCTACAGTACTTTTTGAAATGCACCGCTGATTTAGAAAGCCCCATGTGTCCTGAGCACATCAAATCAAATACATGTTTTTTAAATGGAGATTCGTGTGTAACAAGTCTTTAACAAATATACTGTAACTACTCAGCTTAAAAAATATTAAAATATATTTCTCATGATATCAGAAACATACTTTTTGAAATGGAACCACTGATTTAGAAAGCCCCATGTGTCCTGAGCACATCAAATCAAATACATGTTTTTTAAATGGAGATTCTTGTGTAACAAGTCTTTAACAAATATACTGTAACTACTCAGCTTAAAAAATATTAGTAAGTGGAGATTCTTGTGTAGATCAACAATCTACAACTGTCAGGGAGCTGGGAGCTCCCTCAAGGGAGGTAGTCAGGATCAAGGAGGAAGCCCTCTTGAGGGAGCAAGGTCGCGGTATCTGAAGGGTTAAGCAGAATCAGTAGTAGTGGTCACAGGCAGGAGTTAACGAGGGCAGGCAGATCAGAATCAAATATCAAGAGTTCAGGCAGGGGGTCAGAACCAAGGCAGGAGCTAGAAACAGACTGAGAGCTGGAAACAGGTTGGGATCAAGCTGGAATCAGGAAACAAACAGGAACCCAGGATTAATGGTAGCAAATTCTATTCTTGGGCGCCGTCACAGTGTTTTGGGCGCCCTTTTATGACGAGATCCTGGCACCAGTGCTGACATCATCATGCAGTGACGCTGCAGCCATGTGTTCAGCATGGGCGCCGCCATCTTGGATCTTCACTGTGACCGCCGGGAATGTAAACAGCGCCGTACTTCTGGGTCGGGTACTTCTGGCAGTCCTGACAACAACAGCACGATATCAACATTTCAAAGCACAACACAAGATATAATCATAGTTTACATTGGCAAGCCAAGTATGCCCATAACAGTAGGATTATGCGTGAGATTACCTAAGTATGTAAAGAATATACAGAGACTCCAGAATTAAATAGTGCATACATATGTTTGCAGCTGTCATGTTTTGGCTACTGCAAACAAAGCACAAAGTTTATATTTTACATGTTGTTTATATACAGTTAGGTCCATAAATACTGTATTTTGACAAACAACTAATTTTGGTTCTGTAAATTACCACAATGAATTGTAAATAAGACAACTCAGATGCAGACTTTTAGCTTTAGCTTTAATTCAGTGGGTTGAACAAAAAGATTGCATAAAGATGTGAGGAACTAAAGCCTTTTTTTAACACAATCACTTCATTTCAGGGGCTCAAAAGCAATTGGACCATTGACTCAAAGGTTATTTCATGGGCAGGTGTGGGCAATTCCTTCGTTATGTCATCAATAAAGCAGATAAAAGCCCTGGAGTTGGTTTGGGGGGGGGGTGCGTGTATGTGGAAGATTTTGAAAAACATGCAGTCAAAGGAGCTCTCCATGCAGGTGAAACAAGTCATCCATAAGCTGCAAAAACAGAAAAAACCCATCCGAGAAATTGCTACAATATTAGTAGTGGCAAAATCTACAGTTTGGTACATCCTGAGAAAGAAAGAAAGCACTGGTGAACTTAGCAACGCAAAAAGATCTGGATGTCCATTGAAGACAACAGAGGTGGATGATTGCAGAATCATTTCCATGGTGAAGAGAAACCCCTTCACAACAGCCAAACAAGTGAACAACACTCTCCAGGAGGTTGGCGTATCATATCCAAGTCTACCATAAAGAGAAGACTGCATGAAAGTAAATACAGATGGTGCACTACAAGGTGCAAGCCACTCATAAGCATCAATACTAGAAAGGCTAAAAAAATCTAAAAAAAGCCAGCGCAGTTCTGGAAAAACATTCTTTGGACAGATGAAACCAAGATCAACCTCTACCAGAATGAGGGCAAAAAAAGAGTATGGAGAAGGCTTGGAACCAAAGCATCCCACATCATCTGTATAAACATGGCAGAGGCAGCGTGATGGCTTGGACATACATGGCTGCCAGTGGCACTAGGACACTAGTGTTTATCGATGATGTGACACAAAACAGAAGCAGCCAAATTAATTCTGAGGTGTTCAAACACATACTGTCAGCTCAAATCCTGCTACATTCAGTCAAACTGATAGGAGGGCATTTCATAATACAGATGGACAATGACCCAAAGCAACCCAGGAGTTTATTAAGGCAAAGAAGTGGGATATTCTTGAATGGCCAAGTGAGTCGCCTTATCTGAAACCAATTGAACATGCATTTCACTTGTTGAAGACTAAACTTCTGACAGAAAGGCCCACAAACAAACAGCAACTGAAAGCCGCTGCAGTAAAGACCTGGCAGAGCATTAAAAAGGAGGAAACCCAGAATCTGGTGATGTCCATGTCTTCAGGCCGTCATTGCCAGCAAAGGGTTTTCAACCAAATATTAGAAATGAACATTTTATTTTCAGTTTTTTTAATTTGTACAATTACTTTTGAGCCCCTGATTTGTTTGTGGTTCAGAATAATCAGTCAAATACATGATTTGTAATGCTCAAACAAACAAACAAATGAATTTAATAAAAAAAAGTTAATAAATCAGCTCCTTAGTCACTTCAGTAAGCAGTAAAACCCCTGCTTGTGCCTTACTTTAATTAACTAACTTATAGCACAGGCAAGGTTGAGGGACAAAACATAGTCAGGATGAAGAACTGGTCAAGATGGGCAGCTAGGAGCATAAACAGTTAACAGGAGTAAAAAAAAACAAAAAAACAGAATGTGAAAAATAAACAGGTTTGGCAGGAACTGTAAGTGCAGAGGACCTCTTGTTTTTGTCTGTGTGAATTTTGTGTTCACAGCCTCAATAGGGGGTTATTTATCAAGCTCCGAATATCCGAAGCTTGAATAATTCGTAGTTTTTGGAGCTTTAGTTCGATGGCCTAAAACTCAGAATCCGAAACTCCTGCATCTAAAAGCTCTCAAGGTCCTGTATAAGTCAATGAGGAAGGTCCCAGTGTCTGAGCTGATGTCCGTACCGATATCAAATGATTTTGGGGATTTGGAGCAAAAAACTGAAAATTTGGAGTTTTCAGAGTTTTGCCCTACCCTATTTTTTCTGGCTTTTTTCTTCATAAATAAGGTCCATTTGGGAATTTGGAGTTGCTCGAAGTTGGATATTAGAAATACTGAGATAAGTTCGGACCTTGATAAATAACCCCCTTAGTGGTGAGCACAACTTTCCCTTTATAGGTATAGTTTGGGCAGAAATGGTGACAATAATGCTTGGGCAAGTAGGGAAAAGTTAATGGGAAATTTAAAAGCACAAAGGAACCAACATTTTAACATGATGCACCAGTCTGATGTTAAAAAAGGAAAGTGGATTAATCATTACATATTCGCTTACAAGGATGAATGAAAGGGGTTTTACTCCCCGAAACATTGCATCGCACTCCGCTTTGAAATAAATTTTGAAGATTTCCTACAGTCCTGTGTGCCGTTGGAATTCCTTTGCTGCATCTGGAGGGGTCAGTCTTACTTCACAACTAATATTGATCTGTTTCCCTACAACTATTCTGTCAACCAGCCAAGCCCCCTGGCATCACATGCCCTTTTTATGACTGACATTTTATCATAGTGTGCATAAGGGTTGCCCTGATCCCATGTGCTACAGCAGTGAATACCAATGGACTTAATTAATGATGCCTACACAAGTTAGAGTTATAACAGTCTTTAACCAAATGTACAAATAAGCAAAAGATTAGGGAGCATTAAATGTTAAAGTTACTTATATATTCATGGCTAAAGCATTTTAGGATTTATTAAGCTTCATCTACATGATTTGTAGCTTGCAGCAGTTACAGTATGTTCCTTTCACCTTCATTATTCAAATCCCCCTGAGTTTCTATAAGTGTTGAGAGCTGTACTATATGCGTCTCTATGTACAGAGACAATTTTGTTGCATAAAAAATGCTGCCATCAAGGAGATGCCCAAAAGACGTTGCCGGCACAGTGCTCAGGGTCAATTGTTTCTTAAAGTACTTTTTGGAGTATATTCAATATGACAAGCAAATCAATCTTTTTCACTTCGGGGAATGATGATGAAATTCTATATTTTATAAAGCATAGCCCTGAGAGTATAAATTAAATGAATAGCTTTCAGGCCTGTTCAATTTTACACTGTTTTAGTAAGAATACTATTTGGAAAAACAAAATGTATTTTCAACTTTTTAACATGAACTTAGAAATATCTTTTTTTTACTAGGTAACATGAATCTTTAAGTGATGTACATGACATGAATTTAATACAAAAAAAAGCATATTAAGGAGCAGATTGATTTAGACTTATTTATGTGTTTTGAAATATAATTTGGGAATATATAAAGTAGCATAGACATTTATGTGCAGAAATAAATTATTGATGGAAAACAAACAGTCTGGGTGAATGACTGTCACATTTTATTTCACTGTTAAGTACTGTTTTATACTTACGGATATTTGTGTGTTTCCTGTGATTGTGCTGACTTTTATTAGTAAAAGGGTTAAGACGTAGAGATCCAAACAAGCAGATCTCTACGTCTATGGCCACCTTTAGAATGCTAATGAGTCGTTTGGGACTCACTTAAACGAGACACTTCAAGGCCCCATATTTTGCCATAAAATGTGAGTATTTTCTTTCAGAATATTTGTGAAAATGAGGTTGATAACATTGCAGTGCACTGACTGAACAGAAGTGATTAGTCCTGGCCACTGAGGATACATTCCCATCCTCACTTAATGTTTAAATTGTTTGGTCAATGCAAATAAATTGTAAATGCATTTTGTCATATTTATGACACAGGCCAAGGGAGCTGCAGCAGTCATTTTACTTCTTTGTACTTGCTCATAAAAATTATTAGCTTTTTCATATACAGTCAAGTTCACTGAAGAAGATGAGCAATTAACTGGTAATGTTGACTGTAAAACCAATAAAATATTATAGCCTATACGTATTCCTGTATACTATTCCTAAAAGAGCCGCAACTAATATAACAGAAATATTATAAGACTGGCAGTAAATATAATTGCGAGATGCAAGATCATGTGAGACTGTAGTGATGGATTTTTTTAAATTGGCCCAAAGACTGGTTCCTGGTGTAGAACTTGTTGATCAAAGAATACTGCTGCCTGATCAAATTTCTTTTCACAAACAAATACGCAGATAACCTTTGCAAACACAGTATGCTCAGGTATTCAAAATATTAGAAATGTGGAAATATGATTATTGAAAAAGCAGTTACCTTTATCTAACAGTGCAACTGCTTTACTTAAAAACAGATTCATTTACAAGTGCAAAATGTAAAATACTGTATCAGGCATATTGTCAACATGCGAAACGATAATTCAAATTTCTTAGAATTCCAGAATGCTCGGGACCTGGAGCTTTCCATATAACAGAGCTTTCTGTAATTTGGATCTTCATACCGTACATCTAATAGAAAATTTTGTAAGCATTAAATTAACTCAACAGGCTGGTTCTGTTTCCAGCAATGATTAATTATATCTTAGTTTAGAACATGTATAATGTACTGTTTTATTATTACAGAGAAAAAGGAAATCATTTTTAAAAATTTGAATTATTTGTATATATATATATATATATATATATATATATATATATATATATATATATATATATATATATATGAATCAGATGAAAATTGAGCATAGGACTGGCCAGATATGGGATGACTTTGACGTGGTTGGCCAGCTTGGATATATTGCAATATATGGACAAACAATCCCTGTTTTGTTTAAAGGGTAAGGCATTTTTCAGTAGCAGTATGCACAAAATGTCTCTATCTTAAATATATTGATAATGGGTTGAGGACTTCTTGTATTTGTCTATATATATATATATATATATATATATATATATATATATATATATATATATATATATATATATATATATACTGTATATATATATATATATATATATATATATATATATATATATATACATACACATAAATAACCAAAAATAAAATCACATTCCAAGGCCTTGAAACAGTGAAAAAAGTTTCCTGAAGACGGCCCGAGTTGGTGTGCCGAAACGTTAAAATAAAACTTTCTACTTTTTTCACTATTTCAAGGCCTTGGAGTGCGGTTTTATTTTTGGTTTGTTATGCTATGTTATAACCAGCACCAAGGCAGTTGCCTATATTGCGAGTGCACCACTATGGACTTTATATATATAGGGGCAAATTCACTAAAGCGCAAATTGGCCAGTGTGACGTCATTTTGTTACCCGATTTACTAACGGGTGCTGGCATAAATTCGCTAGCAAAGTGGACCTATTCTAGCGCTACTTCGCACCCTTATGCCCAGCGAAGTTACGCTATGGCGAAGGGACATAACTACGCTAATTCACTAAGTTGCACATTTTACTGAGCGTTACCTCTTGCGACAGACTTCGCCACCTCAGACCAGGCGAACTGCAATAGAGTAGATAGGGCTTGCTTCAAAAAAAGTTTACTTTTTTTCTAAGTCCCAAAAAACGCTGGCTTCTTTTACTTTTTTAAGGGTGATAGGCTGAAAAAGATCGTAAATTTTTTTGGGGGTACCCTCCTTACCCCCTACATTTCCTAACATAAGGCATCTAAACTATACAGTGGGCACATGTATAGGGCAAAATAACAACTCTATTTTATTTTATGAAGCTTTCCTGGGCTTGTTTATTGTAATGTATTTGCTGCTACATATTTGTCCATTGTACTTTAACTTGGCGCCGTATGCAAATTAGGCATCACTAGCGTAACTTCGCTTTGCTTGACGAATTAACGGTAGTGCAACTTCGCTACCTCCCTGAGTGCAACTTCAGATTTTAGTGAATTAGCGGTTCCCTGGCGAAACTTTCCCTGGCAAAGTGCGGCGAAGCTAGCGCTGGCGCAACTTCGAAGGTACGTAAATTTGCCCCTATGGGTGACGACCTTTCCGTAATCCGGATCTTTATGGATAATAGTTTTCCGGGTAATGGATCAAATATAATTGTGCCAGCTACAAAATATGTAATACTCAATGAGCAAATGGACGCAACTTACACTCATTAAGAAAGGGACATCATGGGTGTGCAATTTATTTGGAGCAATATTCCAGTGTTTACAGTCACTGCATTCTAGTGCTGCACCATGCAGATCCACTGTAGCTATTAGCCCATAGCAAAAGAGACTGTGTCCATTTATAGTACTTAAGTTTTATTTTACCTGAGAAACAAGCCACTAGATGCTGCTCAAACACAAGTTAGAAAATGACACCATGATTTCCACTTGTATTTAAAATGGAATTGGTACTTTTCATTATTGAAAGCAATATTCAATATTCTTAATTCCTTGGTATTCATAAAAAAATAAATGTGTAAATATAAAGAATGCACCGCTGTATTTTGTGTTACAGCACAAACAGTATATCGTTTTCTGTTAGAAAGTGTTTCCTGGTTCTAATGCTATAAAAGTATTTTGAAACATTTGAAATATTTAACATCATGGTTAGCTCGGGCACTAAAAGTTATTTATTAGAAAAACACATCCAAGTACATAAATAGAATTGGCATCTGCTGAGTGAAGTGTTGCATTATGGAGTCTGAAGCTATGTCTCAAGCAACAACTTAACAGTCTTTACTTATGGCATGTTATTTGCTACAACAGCAATGCATTGAACTTGCACTAAAAAATTGACTTATTTACAGAATGGAAATTGGCTTAGGCTTATGACTGCATTAGATCCGTGTATTTGTGTTAGAGCCTCAAGATTGTGTGAATATTCCATTATACATACATAACTCCTTAAATGAGACCTGAATAATACTAACAATAATTTGTAAAAATTATATTTATTTGCTTAAAATGTATTCTATGGGAGATGGACTTCCTGTCATTTGGAACTAGCTGGATACTGGGTTTCCAGATCCCTGTATCAGTTACAATATAATCTGTTGCATTGTCTCTGTAGAAGCTGTCTTTTACAATTATAGAACCTGGAGTAAGGCTACTGTCATAAGTGCCTATGAGCCCTGTACTCAATGCCTACCCAGAACATGTTTGTCTGGGTTATATTTATGTTTGTCTGGAATATAATTATTCTATCATGAACCAGAAAAAAGAACAAGCTACCAATTTACTGTCTTCATTATTGTACACTGAGTTTTTTTTTTTAATTGGGGGTCACTATATATATATATATATTTTGTGTCAATAGTTATAACATACAGAACATTATAGCTGCATTATATGGAGAAAGGAACCATTTACTGCTGTAATGTTTGCTATTAGACTTTTCTGAAGCAGAGTGTAATTTTAAAGGTCATGGTATTATGAAATATGCCCTAGCAAATTCACCTAGCTATGTGCTGCCAATAGAGCTGGAGAAACTGTTAATCTGGCAGATTCTGAAGATTAACAATATCTAAAGGAAAAGAAAAACACGACTTACATAGTTATTTAGACTTGGGAAACATTATTCTTTTAAATTCAACCTTTCACAAAGCCCTTATCTGGTTCCTGATCCAGGCAAGGTATCAACATCTCCTGGGCTGTTAACTGTTTTGGCTTCAAGACTGGGATAAAAGATCCGTGTTGCTTTTTAAATGGCTAAGGGACAGTGATGAAAAACCTATGTTTAAATCTTAAAATCCTTCCTGTAAAAAATAAATACAAGAAAGGATTAGCCGCTAATAATAAGATTTATACTTTAGGTTTGACCTATAACAACTCACAATGAATAATTGCTATTTTAAAATGACGACAAGATTAAATAATAGTGATTTGTTGCTGATGAAACATCATACATAGTTCTGCTGATGAATGCTTCTAATAGGTGCCATGTCCATTGCTATAATCTACCTATAAGTCCCATTAAGGATCTAATTATTATGTTCTGAAAGCTTCCTTTAAACATAAGAAACCTTTTGCAATTTCTAAACTTTGTTTAGTGATTTATTTGTCTGCTGTTTCATTATGTCATTTATCAACATTTCTTATGTTTTAAAAAAATGCAGACTGTGCCTTACTGGCACTGTTTTAATTGCAATTTGTGAAGTCATATGAAGAATATACAGTATGAAATGTTTGCACTAGGGTTGATACTGACACACTGATTTGCAGTCTTAAAGAATTTTGATTGGTGGTTATTTAGTGTAGTTTTTATTTGGTTACAGCTCCTTTAAAAGGAAATGTATAGAACTGTGCCCATTAGCCCTTGATTAAGTGCCCCATCAGACACAACATGCTTTAGGTTTGTCCTTAATGTCCAAATACAGACATTTTTTACTTTTTAAATTACTATCTTTTCATGTATATATAAAGGTATGGGACCTGTTATCCAGAATGCTCTGGACCTGGGGTTTCTGGGTAATGGATCTTTCTGTTATTTGGATCTTCATACTTTAAGCCTACTAAAGAATCATTAAGACATTAAATAAATCCAAAATGCTTGTTTTGCTTCCAATAAGGATTAATTATATTTTAGTTTGGATCAATTTATTATTATAGAGAAAAGGCAAATTATTTTTAAATATTTGGATTATTTGGATAAAATGAAGTCTATATAAGACAGCCTTCCCATAATTTGGAGCTTTCTGGATAATGGGTTTCCAGATATCCCATTCCTGTATATATATAAAGAGAGAGGACCTTGTTTAATGGTTACAATACTCCTTGGACGACTCAGAACATCTCCTCAGAAATATAGTGTTCCCAGGTAATATGTCAGGCGTCAAGGAGATGAAACTGCAATTACTCCATGACTAGTTAACTAATATTTAACAGACATCTAAGTAGAGAGCATACAGGAAGCAGAAAACCATTCTTATATACTATTCATTGTATCCAAGGAGCTAAACGGCAAAGAGAACATGCTGAACTGAATAGACATACCATGAAAATCATAATTTTCTACAGGGAAACCAAAATAAACTTGACTGGGTTGGAACAAATGTAATTATGCATGGTCCAAAAAAGGGAAAATATTCAAAACACAGACTTATTGCATAATATGAATAGATAGAACATGAATAGATAGTATACTACCTAGATATCTAAACGGAGAAACCTATGGACATTTAGTCACAGGTGCTTAAGCATACAGGATCAGTTGACATTTTGGGGCAGATTTACTAAAGGGTGACGATTCACCAGCATTACCGTTTTTAGGCACTTTACAGTTTTACCAATTTACTAACGGGTACAGATGTAACTTTGCTAGCGAAAGAGACAGACGCCAGTGCTCATTCGCACTCTATTGGCAGGTGAATTTTCGCTCTGGAGAATGGACGTTACACTGCAAATTCACTAAGATGCGGATTTTACTGAACGTTACCTCTTTCGCCAGAATTGCCTTCGCCAGCTTAGACCAGACAAAGTGCATTGGAGTGAATAGATCTGCCTCAATCTTTTAGTGGAAAAAGTTTCTAAGCCCCAAAAAACACTGGCGTCTTTTCCTTTTTTCTGAGTGATAGCCTGCAAAAGTCCTTAAAAATTGTTTTTGGGTAACCGGATTTCCCCCATACTTTTTCTAACATTTGGAACACAAACTATACAGTGGGCTCATGTGTAGGGCATTATAACAACTATATTTTCTTTATTCCCTGGACATATACGTCCATGTAATTTTATAATTTCCAGCCTTATGCAAATTAGCCTGAGAAAAGACCCCTAACAAAATTGCGCTAGGCATAATTGAACGCTAGCGCATCTTCACTTTGATTGCCGATGTAACGCTAGTGAAAATTCACCAGCGTTCACCGCCCTGGACACAACTTTGCATTTTAGTAAATTAGCATTATCTGAGCAAATTTTCACCTGGCGAAGTGTAGCAATGGGTGCAAAGCCGGCGCTGGCGAATTTTTGCAGGTTAGTAAATTTCCTCCTTTGTGTATGTTATTGTAGACTGCTGCATATGCTTAGTACCAATATACCCTCTCTAAATATCCTGGCTGAATTGCACTCCTCAACTAATTACTATGTGCTGAAAATCACACCTCTTAAGATATAGCATACTACTTAATTAGTGACAGTGATTAGCATCCTACCATGACAAACTGCTGACATAACATTCCCCTTTATAGAACTGTATCATAGCATAGAATTTAATTAGTGTTTCTAATGAATCATGAATGCTATGTAAATACAGGGCTTTGGTGGATATGCTGAACACTCAGAGTAGTTTGCTGTAAACACATTCATTTTTTGCATTTAAATAATAGCTGATGCAACTTAATGGGTATGAGTTGTATCATTGCCATTGTAGTTAAATTCCATTTCATTCCTGATATTATTGCCCTTTGTCACTAATGTATTGCTAATAATGGCTATTATAACAGGTCTTTCAGTTAGGTCTAAGGGTTTAGAATTGTTCCCCACCTTGCAACTAGAAAGGACATCATCAGAAATAATGGCATAATACCAGTGGAGTAAGAGGAAACAAAGAATACCTTATGCTCTGCTTTATCATTGAGTTTGAATTGATGAAAGTTCAGCATCTTTTGCTCAATTTTCACACAAAAATCTGCTATTCTAGTTGATGTATTTTAATAAAGGTTACCCCTACATACATAATCAATGTGACATCCATCCTGTGTGAAATAATTTAAAAAATATTGCATAATGATTGATATACATGACATGTACAAATAATTTTGATCAGATTACGATTTAAATATAATAAACATGTACGCTTCTGAATTTAACATGAAGTAGAAAAAATTGCTAAAGGGGCAGTATACACTCTTGTACTTGATAGATGATATATAGCTACACCAGGGGGGAAATTTACTTACCTCCGAAAATCCGCTAGCGTTGTCTTTGCCGCACTTCGCCAGGCGTAGATTTGCCAGGACATTGCAAATTCACGAAGATCTGCACAAGTTACCGATCGTTTCTGAAGTTGCACTAGCGATGTTACGATCAGCGGTCCGAAGTTACGCTAGCGAAGGCTAATTTGCATACAGCGCCAAATTTAAAAATGAATGGACGCGTATGCTGCAGCGCATACCTAACACTACACAAGCCCAGGGAAAGGGAATAAAAGTATATAGGTGTGTTCTAATGCCCTACACATGTCCCCACAGTATAGTTTAAGGTGCCATATGTTATAAAATGTAGGGGGGAAGGTGGGCACCCAGGCGACTTTTCGCTCTGGCCTTCGCCACCTCAGACCATGCGAAGTGCATTAAAGTAGCTAGATCTTCCTTAATCTTCTGTCACTTACATTATATTCTGTGAGCCGAAAATGCATTAAAGTCCAAAAAACGCTGGCAACTTTTCCAATTTTCAGCCTGATTGTCTGAAAAAGACCTAACAAACTTTTTTTGGGTAACTGGTTTTCCCCATACATTTGCAAACATATTGAACATTAATTTTACAGTGGGCAAATGTGTTGGGCATTAGGATAATTATATTGTCTTTATTAAGGTTCCCTGGACATGTGTTTTAAAAAGTGTAATTTGTAAGTATTTGCACCAACATTTAACATAAAGACGTCCATACAACTTTAAATTTGCTGCCCTATGAAAATTGACCTGATCTCAAGATCCCTAGCGAAGTTTTGCTAGGCAGAAATGAACGCTAGCGCATCTTCAAATGCTCGCATTGCCGAAGTAATGCTAGCGAAAAGTCGTCAGCGTTTGACGCCCACAACGAAACCCTGAATTTTAGTGAATTAGCGTAGTCTATGCACATTTGCACCTGGTGAAGTGTAGTGATGGGTGTGAAGCGGTTGCTGGCAACAATTCGCCCTGTAGTAAATCTGCCCCTATGAGTGCACAGATAATCCCCTACATACAGGATTCCTGCTTATTAGCACACTTATCTAACTCAGAAGAATCAAACATGAAGTAGCTTCAATCTCTCTGTTGGCCATGCTTTTAACTGTTGTTGTTGTGTGATTACAAAACAATAGGAAAAAAGTATTATCAGCACAAGTCCCATTCATTGCATGTTAAAAACAGTAGACAACAGGCATAACATTTTTTTTTTAAATTTCCTTATCTAGTTCTCCAGGAGGATATATTCCCCAGTAACTCAGTGATGCATATAACACATGGAACAACCTACATTATATATGTTATTCCATGTTATTTTAGATAAGTATTTTTTCTTCCATGTTATTCTAGGTCAGTATTACCTGAAACTTGGTCAATAGTATAAAAATCATTTTGACAGTTACAGGCCTGTGGCTTAAAAAAACAAGGTTGAAGATACTGCAATAAAAATGTTGAAATAGAAAAACCTTGAAACTTTTCAAACAGTTTAGTTATTTGTACATGCAATACTAAAGTGAAAATATATTCAGCTAAGGACCTCCGACTGCCCCATTTTCTGTTATACAAACATGCTTACAACCAGTGACTGGAAGTAAATAGAATAGCATTTAGTTCCTTAAGCCAGCATAAAAATTACTTTGAATGTTTGCGCCAAATGAATATAACCATATTTCATACTAATTAATTGAACTTCTTCAGGTAAATAAAATCCGATAAGCCTGTCCCTTTAAAATCCGATATGCCTGTTCCTTTACTACTATTATGCTGTTTATTTAATCTGATTTTTTAAGATATACTGTTTATGATCTCAGTACCTGAATAACTGAAAATGTATTCTTTGTGGGGTTTAGCTCTTTTTCTCTATTACATTATGAGCTGTGACATACTGTAGCATCATGACCATATTGTATGTAAGCCGACATTATATTTCATGTGGTTTTAACATTACCAGTATTTGCCCATTGTCACATGTAAGCACAGCATTCCCTCTTTATATTCCACCCCTCATGACAAAAATACATTGTGTACAAAGTTCTACAGCAGTTTGAAATACTAGCTTTTAGATCCTGAGTCCATCTGCATGGTGTGTAAGTATTCTTGCCATGTCCATATGGGATTTCTGCTGCACTCCAAAAATATACAGAGGTTAACTGGCTTTTGATGAGACTGACTTTAGTGTGTGTGGCATGGAATGTAGATTGTGAGGGCCAGTGGGACAGGGATTGAAAGAAACAAAAAATCTGTAACCATTGTTAGTACTATATAAATAACGGATTATATCACCCCAATTATTTGCCATATTTATAAGGACAATGAGTGCCTACATGTTGCACATGTAGTAAACTGAGAGAACAAATGTATGCTTACACCGAGGGAAAGAAAAACTGTTGAGATTTTACGTTGGTAAACTAACATTAATTAAGTGTCATTATGGTTATTAAGGTTCGAGATGTGTTTTCCATGAAGATTCAAGTTTTCGAGTAGATTTTTTTGGTAAAAATTTTTTTTTCGCAACTGGAACTTGCAAAATCAAGTTTTTTTATTCAAGTTTTTCCTAAATAAGATACAATTTGATTTGTGAGTTCATTGAGGAATAAAACACTCTAACAATCGATCTTTGATACATAACCCACCAAATGTTTATTCCCTTGACAGTTTACATTGCTGCTAAGGCGCTCTACCAACACAGTATGTATCATGCAAACCTGTTCCCTTTAACCAGCATTCCAACATTAGAAGCTATAGCTGACTCCCATACTTGCTTACCATCCAACTCTACTTATAAACAAACGTTAACATAGATAATAAAGGTACCTGTAATTTCTTAAACCTTTACAACATTTTGACCAAATGAAAACTGAGCATGTAAGTTTGTACTAGATCAGAACTCTTACAAAAACCATATTAGTAAACACTTATTTAGTTTACAACTTTAACAAAGTAGTATATGCAATGAAATACTGACAATCACTGGTATGTTAATAAGTAGGCTTCTTAATGGTGGGCACATATGGGCTAATGCCTTCATTAGCTTGTTCTTCAGGCCTCTGATTTGCAGGGTTCTCTTCAGGCCCCAGCAATTCTTCCTTCTTTTAACAATAGACTGCTGGACTGTCTACTTCCCCAGTATTTCTCTTAGGGACAGCCACTACTGGTTTGGAATGGCAGCAGCCACAAATACCTTTTTCCCTTCCAATGGTGACTTTTCACTCTTTCTGGCTCCAGTTTCCATATCTTTCTGGATCATTGCCCCACCCTTTTTTCTGAACTTGCTTCTTCATGTATCACAGTCAGGAACTGTCTAGTCTATCATTAGGGATCTGGTGTTTACTGACTGCTGATCCTCCTGTGAGCACAGGAAGCTGTATAGAGTGGTATGGCAGTTAGTGTATTATTCCTTTACTGCTGTTCTCCCTTGTTCACACCTGAGAACAGCCTGGATTTTGCTACAAGCAATGCCCTTATTAAGAGGCTGCATAAGCCTGCTTGCTCCTCTAGCACCGTGCTTGTCCTTTTCTCCATATACAGTTTTGACCCGGACTGTTTCTTGAAATTGCTTGCCTGCCTCCTTATGCCATTTAAAGGATTTTGCCTGCTGCCTGCCCCGTCCATTTGCCTGTCCACAAACATGTTACTGCATGCTTTCTGCCTCAACCTCTTGCCTGTTCATGGGCTCACCTCTCTATGTATCATATCCTAATTATTTAGTGATTTATTATTGTTTTTAGTTGTTTGAAGCCTGTTTTTTTCAAGTCTCTGTAATGTTGCTAGTAGTTTCATAGCATAAAGGCCCCTAACAGCTAGTTCAGCTAGCTATTCTGTAATTTTCATGGACAATAATAGACTTTTTTCAGCCTGGTATGAACAAAACAGGAAAAAAGCTATACTATAACAATTTATATTACTTGAGTATTCTGAAGCCAAACTCCAGAATATACCTGTGGTTTCTATGAACCTTGGCTTCCCTTTTCTGAGTATTCCATCCATTTAGCATGTATTAAAGATATGCTCTCCCTTCATAAAATTTACACACTTACATACTGTCATCAAATGCAAAGCTTGTATGTATTGCTATTTTTATAGCCACTTGATGATCAAATATTTGAAAGCTAGTGTAGTTTATCCACATTGTTCTTTTTTCCAAATACCTTCAATACCTGGACAGGTTCTTGCTAGATATGTAGGTGGTACACTTTTTACTCCTCAACTAGACATTGAAGAGTAGAACGTTATTCCTATAGCAGAAAGAAATACAGCCACCCCTCACAAACACACAAATAAAACTGCCAAACATAAATAGTACAGGTATGGGACCTGTTATCCAGAATGCTCTGGACCTGGGGTTTTCTGGATAATGGATCTTTTTGTCTTTTGGATCTTCATTCCATACTAGACAATCATGTACACATTAAATAAACCCAATAGGCTTTGAATATAGATTCATTATATCTTAGTTGGGATCAAGTTAAATGTACTGCTTTATTATTGTAGAGAAAAGGGAAATCATTTTTTAAAATTTGTATTATTTTATAAAATAAAGTCTATGGGAGATGACCTTTCAGAAATAAGGAACTGGATAATGGGTTTCTGGATAACAGATCCCATAATATAATTTGAAAGTTGTGAAATCCATACCTACAAATTAGCCTTAAATGGGCATTTTAAACCAAATAAGCAACCTAGTTCCATAAAAATTCACACATGTCCATGGATTGCATGAATTATTATGATTTATTTACATTCTTACTTTAATATAGCTTGCTGTATCTGTTGTCTTCATACTTTTGAAGCCATAGTGATTCCCTACACTTCCCAGACCATAAACCCTGCAATAGAATAGCTTTTTAATGAATAGTATCAATTCTTTTGCAGTTATCTATTTCTGAACTAGCCTTATACCTTAGGCAGTCACTGTTCTTGAATAGACATTTCTGCAGTGTTTTCACCTGAAATGTCAGCCTGTTCCACATGGGAACCACACATAATAACAGACCTTGTCTGGTTTTATTTGTGAGAGCCTTCTTCCTTCCTCTTATACAATATTTCTACCACGGTAACATATTAATGAACCACAAACTTGCTTCATATTCTGAAGCATTATCAACACCACTGTTCATTGTAATACTCTATGCTGCAGTGTTGCAGAAAATACAGCACAGCACAATATGGCACAGGATTTTAGGGGGAAAAGTTCCCAGACAATATAAGTAATTAAAAATTAATTTGAGGAAAGTGTTCTATAATATACAGGGTATAATGGAAAGATGGAGAAAGGTCAATACTGTAGAAAGTAGAACTGTAGAAGGTTAGAGGAGAGGAAAATATAATATAAAGAAGACTAAAGTGTTCAGGAAATATTGGAGTCATAATACTGATAGAGAAACCTTTGTGACATAGGGTATCAGAGAGCAGGCGGAACAAAAGCACCCAATGAGTAGAAAAGCGTTTTGGACGAGTACAATTTGCTACACTGCAAAACAGGGGGCTTGAAGGACTGTGTGGAAAATATGCTCCTCTCACAATACAAAGAGTAAATCTATGTTTTATATTTAAAATTGATACAGCGTGCAAGCCATATTTTTTATTCATTTAGTATCCTAGTTTGTGCTTTGATAAATTGCAGCCTTTCTTTCGGCTATGTACACACAGGCTGAAGGCTCCAGCTTTTCTCAGATTTACTTGATGGCGAAAATTCACCAGCAACCGCTTCGCAGCCATCGCTATACTTCGCCAGGTGAAAATTCCCTCAGACAATGATAATTTACTGGAATGCAGAGTTTTGTCGCGGGCACAGAACGCTGGCAAGGTTTCGTTAGTGTTACTTCGGCAATGTAAGCAATTGAAAGCGAAGATGGACTAGCGTTCATTTCTGCTTAGCGCAAATTCGCTAGAGGTCTTGTGCTCAGTTTAATTTGCATACGGTGGGAAATTTAAAGTTGAATGGACATATATATGTTGCAGCAAATAACTTACATTTCACAAGTCCAGGGAACCTTAAAAAAAATAGAGTTGTTATAGTGCCCTACACATGAGCCCACTGTTTAGTTAATGTTCTATATGTCCATATGTGAAAATGTATGGGGGAAACAAAAAAATTTTTTAAGGACTTTTGCAGGCTATCGCGCCAGTGTTTTTTGGACTTAGAAGTTTTTCCACTAAAAAATATGATGTAAGTAACAGAAGATTTTGGAAGATTTATGCACTGCAGTCTGAGCTGGCGAAGGCAAGTCTGGCGAAAGAGGTAACGTTCAGTAAAAACCGCGTTTCATTGAATTTGTGGAGTAACGTCCATTTGCCAGAGTGAATTGTAGCCTGACGATAGAGTGCGAATGACCGCTAGCGTCTATCTCTTTTGCTAGTGAAGTGACACCTGCGCCCATTAGTAAATTGGCGATGTACCTGCGAGTGGGAATGCTAATGAATTGACGTTAGCGTTAGCCACTTCGCCCTTGAGTAAATCTGTCCCTATGTATTTTTGCAAGCGGATCAGCTCCCTGCCCTTGCAGAGCCTGTCTTGTAAATTGATGTCAGTACACTTCCTAGCCACCAGTCAATGTGAACAGAGCCTATGAGCCTGGCCTCAGAAACATGGGCAGGCAACTTCTCATGAAGGTTTCAGCTGCCAGTGCTGATAGTGACTCCATGTTTCTATGCTGCTACTACTTCTCTTCTTCTTACTAATAGCCATGCTGACGGTGAAACCATCCTATATTTTAGTGAGTGAAGAAATGTCCCAAACTATCCTTGCTCCACCCCATTAATTTAAAAGGCTACACCAGGGCCGGAACTAGGGGTAGGCACAAATGGCACGTGCCTAGGGCGCAAAGCTTAGGGGCGCCAGGTACTTACCTTATATGCAGCCTGCCCCTAGTCCAGCAAGTGTTACCACATTGAAAAGTGGGTGCGCTCTGTGAAATCTAAGTGCTTTGCACATGACCAAACGCGCACCCTCGGCTGCGCTCAGTTGCTCTGGGTTATGCACAATTACACACGCGCGTCCTCGGTTACGCACGATTACACACACGCGTCTTTGGTTACTAACGGCTACGCACCCACGTTCTCGGTTACTCATGGTTACGCACACGAATCCTCGGTTGCTCGCTGTTGCGCACAGCTACGGTGGGGACCTAAGTTGCCAACGGCCAGCTGGGTTGCCTGGGGCAACTGACGGACCTGGCCCGACACTGGGCTACACCACACAGGGTTTTGGCTGCTATTTCTGTCCAGAGAAAACCACAATGGTCCAAACATCCCTGTCTGCCTGTCATTATTTTAAAATATTATTTGAAAAGAGCCATTGCTGATACACGATGAGTGATGATAGATGAACCTCTGTGGAAAAATGCTTGTGTGTGTATTTTTCCACAGTAGTTTACCTTTCACAGCTTTATGTGCTTCATGGCTCCATGTACTTCTGTCAGGGTGCTTTTCACTAAATATTATCAGTAGTGATGGACAATTTGTTTTATGTGTCATAGTTCTGATGGACACAGCCTAACATTGCTTGTACAGGCAGTTGAGGCTTTAGGTAGAACAGTACAGGTAATCTATACCTGCTGTGTCAAATTACTTTTTGCATACATTTTTCTACCAGCTAAAATATGCTGTTGAAAAACGGACTTCTTTTAGCTTGTACAGTAAAGGTGATATGTAGTGATGGGTGAATTTCTGCCATTTTGCTTTGCTGAAAAATCGGTGAATTTCCCGCGAAATTTGCAAAACAACGAAAAATTTGTGAAACTCGAAAATTGACGCTCATTGACGCTCGTCAATTTTGACGGCACATTAAAGTCAATGGGCATCTGAATAGTATTGATGAGCTGCGATTTTGACGTTTCAGGCATGCGTCCAAAATTTTTGCGTGAATTTGCGCCAGGCTAATTTATTCACCCATCACTAGTGGTATGTGCATTTGGAAATAATGGTGCTCTTTTAAGAACAATTTCCCCACATCCTAAATACATTATATAAAGAGAGGCAGGAGTTAATGACACCAATCTTAGATTCAATACAGTCCGAGGCAGTGGGAATTTTAGTCCCAAATACATTACAGTATATACAGTTGGAGCAGTAGGAGCTTTATACAGTAAAACCTTCCAAAAGGCATGTTTCCTTTAGGTGCCAGTAGATTTCAGCAACCTACAGGTCTTCTGAAAAGAGATGAAATACACATACAATCATATATGTACATTTAAAGCAGCTAAATGTTTTTCTCCCTTATCTGGAAAACCTGAGGTATGGGACCTGTTATTCAGAATGCTCAGGACCCAGGGTTTTCTGGATAATGGATCTTTCCATAATTTAAATCTTCTTAAATCTCCTTAAGTCTATTAGAAAATCATGTAAACATTAACTGCTTACAGTAAGGATTTGTTATATTTTAGTTTGGATCAAGTACAAGGTACAGTTGTAATATAACATAGAAATAATTTTTAAAAATTTAGATTATTTGGGTATCTATGGGAGACAGGCTTTTTCATAAATCATAGCTTTCTGGATAACTAATTTCCAGACAATGAATCCCATACCTGTACCTGTATACTGAAATGTAAGGCTTGCAGTGCTCCTGTTCTGTACCTTGCAACTAATTTTTTGTTGCAAAAAAATTGCAACAAAATTGAGCATCATTTCATATCGTACGATTAACACTACCAAAAATTCAAGTTTTTTTCCCCTCAAAAAATTTAATTTTCCCCTTCAAAAACTCAACCATATAAATTTGAGGTTTAATAAATGGGCCCCCAAGTTTACTAGAATATCATTTAAACAGAAAATAAACTCAATAGGCTGGTTTGCTTCCAATAAAGATTAATGATATCTAAGTTTGAATCAAGTACAAGGTACAGTTTTAACAGAAAAAGAAAATCATTTTATAAAATGTAGATTATTTGGATAAAATGGAGTCTATGGGAGACAGTCTTTCCGTAATTTGGAGCTTTCTGCATAACAGGTTTCTGGATAATGGATGCATACATGTAGTGCTTTATCATGCAAGGTTTATGTATCCTTTTACCATAAAAGAGGTCAACAAAATTAAGTATACTATGAAATTTGGCAGAACTATGCAACAACCTAGGACTGGTAATTGATAGATAGCTGCAAAGGTAAATAGTCTGATAAAGACGCCTTACAGCATGCAACAAGCAATTAAGTGCTGGTTAATGGCACATACACAGTATCATGTTAAAATAATCTTGTTACACGGGGGTTATTTTGGCATATTTTACACCCTTATTCACAAACCATTGTCATGTTTTACCTGTGCATTATTTCTGTAAAATGTCTTGGTCATGCTTCACTATGCCTTGACTTATTGAATTCTCTTTGTTTAACCAGCATTGCCCCGGAGTTTGGCAAACAGATACATTAAAAAGGCATTTTGCCAGTTTCAGCGAATCAACCATGGGAAGCTGCTTATTTCACGCCATGATAAAATACTTCCAAGGCTGTTTTTCTGATAGTCTGCTAGGAGTTGTAAATAAACTTTTTGTGCAAGTGAAGCTGCTCCCAAACGGTTTCATTTATTTAACATTAATATCTATAATGACACTCTTCTGTAAGAGCTTTTAATAGTGTCAGTAAGCAATCTCAATTTATGGGCTGCATTTCTCAAAGAATATCTATCTGAGTAATATTTCTATGCAGGCTAATGTTCTCTTTGAACTTGACTCTCTTTTCTTAGCTTAAAATTATAATAGCTTTTAGAAGAGTTTAATACTCTGTCCTTCTTATCCCTTATCAAAATACAAAAAAGCTGTTGCTCTTACCATGTATAGGGTTTCCAAATACTTACTAAATGGTATCTTAGACTTTACACATTTAAACAAATGTATAATAAACAAGCAACTTTTAATTAAACATGAATAATTATTAAATGAAATGTAATTGCTTTTGCAAAAAACCTCTGTCTTGATATTTATATATTCTGCACTCTGCCAGTTATCTAAGAGACCAGAGATAGAACTGACTGCTACATTAACTAACAATGCTTTCAATATCACTTACATTTACAAACAAATTTAAAAGAATATTAAAAGAATATTGAAGAATATAATTATAGGATATTTTATCCAGAAATCCATTGTCCAGAAAACTCAGAATTACAGGAAGCGACCTCCCATATAGGCCATTTTAAGTAAACATATTGTAGATATCCAGAATGCTTGGGGTTTTCTGCATAAGAGATCTTTCCATAATTTGGATCCCCATACTAAAAAATCATTTAAATATAAAAGAAAAACAATAGGATTGTTTGACACCAATAAAGAAAAATTATATCTTAATTTAGATCAAGCACAATATACAGTTTTATTTATATATTTATAGAAAAAAGGAAATCATCTTTAAACATTTGAATTATTTGATTAAAATGGAGTCTATGGGAGAAGGCCTTCCCGAAATTCAGAGCTTTCTGCATAACAGGTTTCCAGATAATGTCTGTAATAATAAATCAGGACTTTTTTGCTTGATGGTAAGTAAGCTGCATGAAATCATATTGGTGGGAAAACATTCCTACTGGGTTTAGTTAATGTTTAAATGATTTTTAGTAGAATTAGGAGCACCAGCCCGGGGTTCTTCTAGCGAGCACCACGGAGTGTAAAATGGTATTCCTTCTCCATTAAGTAAAAACTTCAAATGGAAAAACTTGAATCAGTGAGTTTGTGGTGAACAAAACAAAAAAATCGAATTTTCCACGGGGAAAATTTTTACATTTCTTTAATTAATTGAGTTTTCGAGTGAAACCCACCAAAAAAGGCTATTAACATCTTCAAATGGTTCATGGGACCTCTGCCGTTGACTTCTTTATAATTTTTTTTCCTTTTTTTCTTCAAAAGGCAATAGCATGCTGCTAATGTACTCTAAATATGTTGCCCACGTGGACTTTTCTTTACCAACTGCAGATAACAATAAATATGTGCTGTAATGCCACTAGATAATACCAAGTATAGGAATCAGTGGACAAAGGCCATTTTGTTCCAAAATGTACTCTTATTCTATTTGAAAGGTTATGTCATAGTTATTTTTATGAAGCTGTTAATCATTTTTAAAGATTAGTCATATATGTGTCACTATGTGCTAAATATTTAAAGGTTGCTTTTTTTTTTTACAACTTTGTAGTGTGGAAGAGAAAGGAAGCATAATAACTTCTGCTCAGTCATTTATTTTCGCTTAGATTGATTGAAATTATTAACCATATCAATATCGTTATCATTTTTTTCCAAGGCTTTGCAAGAATCAATATAAGTGAAGGACAGCAAAATTGTTTACAGTATTTATTATGCAAAGGCACATTCCCTCTTTGATCACTCATAAAAAGAAAAGTGTACCTCTTGGGTGTTTACTGTTTTAAATGGCATCTATGTCAAATCATCATTGTTACAAATATTATTAAGCTTCAGACATTCAGATGTGGCTCTGCAACATAGGGAGCGAGTCTCACTTCCGCACTTTTTCGGCATAGATTATGCTTTAAATCCCTTTATATGGTCATTTGTGATGTTGTAGGACGAAGGGCATGCATTGCGCATGCGCCGATTCTGGATGGAACGCTAGTGCGTTCCACTGGCTAATAGAAATAATGGTTCTTGCTTTGCGCATGTGCCAAATTTGAATGGAAAGCAAGTGCGTTCCACTGATGAATATAGACGTATACTTCCTGTCATCGGCCTATACTAGGTGTAAAGTTCTTCATCGATCCCTATAAAAATGCTACTACTTGTTTGGTTTGTGGTGATGATTTTTACTTGAACTTTGTGCCCTTTCATAAACTATCAAAACAATTTAAATCAAAGGCACTGATGTCAAACATTTTTTCAGGACAGGCTATGAACATAAGAAGGGTTCTCCGTGCTGTATCCCTACAACTTTTTCTTTTCATGTCTTCTATGCATATTATATACAATGGCTTCTATAGGCAAAGCAGAAACTTACAGTAAAAAAATAATGATGCAAAAGCTTCAAAAATGATTACATATTTTCTTATTATACAATTGTAATGTGACATTAATGTGGTTAATGTGACTTTAACATTGATAGATGACAGCAGGATAGTTAAGTGGGCTACTACAGAGAAAAAATTCACTCTAGGGTGGGGATTGTTCCAGATTCAAACTTTTGGCCAGGGCACCCTTAGATCATAACTACATTACAGATATACAGTATAAAACTAAATGCCCCCTCCCCCCGGGCAGATTTAAACAGGCAATCCTTGGGTTCCTGTATAAAAATGCAATTTTTTAGAAAGAAAAATAAGCTACCCTCCCAGCTGCAGCCAAAGCTAAATCCAGCAGTGGAGCTGGGTTGGTGAGGGGTGCCATGATCATTGGTGCAGATGAAGTGATGCCATGTGCATGTAAGCGATGCCACAAGCATGCAAATGATGTCACACACACATGCGTAATTGATGGACTGGGAGGGGGGCGTGCATAGGTTCAGTGCCCTCCAATCACATTATGATGGAGTCCATTGTCTGAGTGTGTATTTGTTTGCTTAAATAATTAGCAATGCAAAGTCTATTAGACAGAATCACTTACCAGCCATCTTGGTTTTAACCTTTATCCCTCATTCTCCTTCAAGCCCAATAATGTTTGAAGAAGCTTTTTATTCATATCAAGCTCCATATAAAATACAGTAAACTGCACAGAGCAGGAGCAGTGCCTTCCGACACGAAGATGTATTTTCCTTTCCATATACTGATAAGCTGGCACTTAGAAACTGTTCAAAGCTTCAATGATAGATAGCAATAATAAAACGGTAACGTGTAGTGTTTGTTTAACATGCATAACTGAAGAGCTATGTTATATTGGTGAACAGTTTTTAAAATGTTTATTACTCCATGATATTATTTCAGTTTAACATGGATGATATTTATAGCTAGTGATTTTTAATTACATTTGCATCTTTATATTTAAAACATCTTCTTGTTATTGTAAGACATTTCAAACAGCATTCAAGGACCAAAAAGTCCTTGAGGGGAAATGTATTACAAGTTGTAAAAAATTTGCAGTGCAAACACTTTTTCCTTTTTGTGAACATTTTTGTATTAAACAATGATTTATCACCATTTCATGGCAAAAAAGGTTAATTGCTGTGCCAATGCTTACATTATTCGGTTGAGGTGGGCAGGCTTCCGGTAAGGAGAACCCCAGGCTTTTGTGCTACGCTGCTGTGTCATGTTGCCTAGCAACCTGTCATAATATGGCAGTTGATCATATTCATGCCCCACTACCAGTCTCCCAGCAATTACTCAGTAGGACAGGGCCAAACTTTCACAGTGGCATACTCTTTAGTATTTACTTACATCCCAGCACAGTATGCTTGCAGAGGCATTGTATCCTGTCTGACTATTGTGGGGTTGATCATAAGAACAGTTATATGTGTCTTCCTCCACTGTCCACACATCTGAGATCATTGCTAACTGTGATTCTGGTTTACCCGACGAAGGTTCTTGTGTGGAACTGAAACATTGGATTAATAAACCTCATATTTTGCTTCCTTTTTGCTTAGAGTGAAAATTTCTGAGTGCCATCAATTTCTTTCCTCTTTCTCTAGCTGTATCCATAGATTGAAGGAAATATGAACACTCACAGGTCTTATCTTGGTCTAAATGATTAATTTAATGCAAAGCCAGTGCTTCGGCAGTGGGGAAAGGCTATTGTAAGAACTGAATTATTCTTTGGCATTATACGAACATTCATGACCAAGAACATGTGGTCATCTATAAGTATGGGGACTGCTCCAGGTATAATCCTTTTGATACTCAATGAAAAAACTTTCATATAATATTCATTTATCATATGTTTATTCATGTATACATTCACACACAAACACACACACACACAGTATATTCATGTACCAACAATTTTATCTTATTATCTTTATCTATATTTATCTATATATGGTACGCTCTGCCATTTTATGATGGCTTAAGATGTTATTTACATACACATTACAGTATTATCACAATATTTTTTAATTGTAAAGACTATACTTGATGACTCACTCAGTGTACTTTCTTTAAATCAGACTGTGTACCTGCATATATATTTGTCAGTATTTTTTTCACTTTCTGCTGAATTCAGATGGCAAGAAGCTCATTTTTTTGGACAGGGTGTTTTCCTTCCCATGCCAAATACTATTTGCTTCAAAATTTCTATTGTCCAAAATTTGCCACCCTAGTGGAATTTCTATTAAGGTCACAGAATGTTCAAATGCAATTAGAAAATATGAGCATGCCAACTATATAGTTGAAATTGTAGCTTTGTGGTTGAAAACAAATAACCACAACAAAATATATGTGACATTTAGAGGCTCTGTAAATGCAGTCTATATTGTTCTCCCTGTTACCTGTACTATTTTATGGAGGAAAATTGAATTTGTTATCTGTGAAAGGGATGTGTTATTTATCCATAAAGCTTGATATGGCTCTCAAATGGCATGTAATACATTTTAAACTATTTTAGTCTTTTACTGTTATGTTGTCTATAGTTTTTTTTTTATTAGGGATAGCACAACGTGATTAAATGCACAATGTCAGTTCTAGAACATCAGAGCATGTTATAATGGATTTGACCTTAAAGATCACAATGTAGAGAAATTGCAGATAACCACTGAACTGACTTTTTAAGTATTTCTTGATGATTCCCTTGATTGTAGAGAGAAAAAAAGCTTTAATAGTTTAGTACAAGACCCACAGAACATCAAATAGATACATTTGA
Source organism: Xenopus laevis (assembly GCF_017654675.1). Lineage (NCBI taxonomy): Eukaryota > Metazoa > Chordata > Amphibia > Anura > Pipidae > Xenopus > Xenopus laevis. The sequence continues at coordinate 83,946,378 of NC_054379.1, forward strand.
TAATGTGTTTAATGCTGTATGTCCCTAACTGAAATACATAATTTACTGTAGAGATGGGTCACCAGAAGAAAAAATAAAGTAGCAATAAGAAACACAACTGAAAATGTTGTAGCAGTTGTGACTTCTTAAGCAAATATTTCAAAATACTAGATTTGTGGACAGATTGTGCCCAAAAGTTAGGCTTCATCTTTAAATGCAGCTTGCTAAAAATATTGTTTTGTTATTATAATATCCTGTAGTCAATTAGAGATGTTCTTATTGAATAAATGCTGTACAGTGTACTACAGTACTTTGAAAACGTGTCCCTGCCTTTGTGTTTGGCAGTTAAATCCTTGTGTTTCCTCCCTGATTCCTACTTTCTATATAGAGGAAGTGTCGGACTGGGCCCAGCAGGGCACCGGAAAAAAACCCTTACGACTGAACGTAAAAAAGGTAGGCATAGGGAGATGTTGTGACACGGGGAAGGGGGCCAAAGAATGCTTTGCGTCATGGGTGGAGGACCCACGGGGAGCCCAAGGCAGCAGCTCCAGTCCAATGCTGCAGAGGCACAATGTAATGGTCCTTCAACACTGACAAAAACAAACTCTGTCCCACTCCTTTTCGTGTTTGTGGTCAGAGGAGCAACCCAAAATGCTCAAGCACATGTCTTACTACCTCCCCTTCTGCTGATGTCTTCTGCACTCATATCCATTTTATGCCTAGGCAAGCTAGTGATATTCTTTTCATAAATCTTAATATCAAGTTATTAACCAACAAACTGAATAAAAGTGGGCCCGGTACAGTATCCACTGGCACTTCATTAAGCTACTGCATTAGAAAATGCACAAGTACAAACAGTATTTCCAAGACCAAAGGTTTATGTAGCACTGGATGAAAAAAACTTTGTCAAAACCCAAGTACTACTGCCGCCCTACTCTCCAAGGTCCTACTTACTTCCTCAAGAACAATTAGATTTGTTTGACATGATCCTTCTTAAAGCCATGGTGGAAACTGTACACATTGCTAATTAAGTCACATTGTTAAATAAAAAGTTTCATGATATCTTTAGGGCTAACAGTCCACTTAATGCAAGAAGGTCTTCTAGCCTGCCCAGTGTTATTTGCCCTTCTGAAGTTTATTTGCATATTAACAGTGGCGTAACTAGATGTTACTGGGCCCCACACAAATTAATTTTAGGGCCCCCAACCAGCGCTGGGCCAACCCGGCCAGGCACAGCGATGAATAGATGTGCGCATGTGAAAAGCGTGCGCACCTGAATGTCCCACACAACTGGCAGCATGAGGAGAGAGGGGACCGGACTATAGGTAGGAGGCAGAGAATTTAAGTGCCCGGCGCCCACAGCTTTGCACCATAGACACGTGCCTACTCTGTCTACCCCTAGTTCTGGCCCTGCCCACCCCTAGTTCTGGCCCTGCCCCCAACATATCCAGAGATTGTCCTGTTTTACAAATATATGTTGAAATTGCTCATTATTTGGGCCTCATTGGGCCCCCCTCTACCTCCTGGGCCCCCCTGTAGCTGCAGAGTCTGCTTCCTCTGTAGTTACTCCGTTGCAAATTAATATTATCAAGCAGAAATCGTACTGCTATTACTAGGTCATAAAACAGTACGATGACTCACATACACAAGAGGGAATCATTCTCACTGGAGATACTTTTGAAATTTAAGGGATAAAACTAGTAAAGCTTTAGTTTTAGTTCAGGTTCCCTTTATTTTCCTTTACCAAACACTGTCTTGAAAATTTAGTTTTACAGCAAGCAGCAAAGGTCAGGAAATACTGATTTCTAGTTCACTTATTGTGTAATCAGGATATTTCTTGCAGTTATTCCAAAAGATAAAACATTTATATATGTGTAAAGGCAGAAATATCATGTGGTTTTGATCTGAGAAGCAAATGTTCACTCAAACTGTTTTGTTGAAAACTTTTTTGTCTTTGCCTGCTGTGATTCTTTCTTCAGCAGCCAGAATGAGCTTTTAAAGCTTTAGTGAAGCAGCCATCATCCTGATGCCTTGGGCCTTGTTTTATCAGACTATTGCTTACAGTTCTTCATTATCCTTAACTGATAATCTATGATAAAATAAGTACATAGTACACAGATATAGTTTTATAATAATCCATCCAAACCTTAATTATTTAGCAGCTCAAAATAGTATCAAACCAGTAATATGCACTGGGTACTGCAGACTAAGCAACAGAGCATAGCATTCATTACCATACTATATAATTCAGACAGATGGTATGCTAAATGTATCATTAGCATTACTTGATACTTGATATGTTCCCAGCCAGCTCACTGTGATACTTGTTCAGCTAAAAGACAGTCCTTTGTAAAGTAACTAAATAACTTCACTGGCTCAGCAGGGTTCTCTTGTTTTATCCATTACTATTTTACCGAATTACTTAAATTTAAATAGCAGCCTGAACAAACATTTCACTTTTAATTGCTGTAGCAAAAGGGATATTAGGGCAGAAAATACTGATAATGTAACACTTCTCTCTTCATATAAGCCATGAAGTTGTATATTATGCCCTTAATAAAAATAATCCTCTGTGATAAAAGTTTTATTTTGGAATACATTGACTATAATGCCTTTTTGAAAGAGACAAATTGTCTCTTTAGAACCATACAGTTTATCAAAAAAACTCTCTCTTGCATTTGCCATGTTTTTTTTTTTAGAATCAAAGCTGTGCTACTTCTAAAAGACATTTCTTTATCATACATACATGTTTTTTAAATTTCCAGTGCTTCCCTCTAAAATCATTATAACACAAAGAAAACTTTGTTAAGCAAAGTGCATTCTTATTATATAATTGTAAACTTGTATTGGTCACACACTTTATACTTTTGAGAAAATCCATTTTTATATGAGTTTTAATTGAAGGGGTATTTTACTCTTATGTTACCTTTAAGTATGTTATAGACATTGGATGTTTTCCACAGAAAATAACCCCAACTTTGAAAGTCTTTCCTCGTGGTTCTTACCATTCCTCCTAATAGTCTAAGGGGTAAATTTATCAAAGAGTGAAATTCTGCCACTAGAGTGAAATTCCGCAGCTCTCAATTCATTTCTATGGGATTTTGAAAGGCGTATTTATCAATGGGTGAAGTGAAAGTTCACTCTTTGATAAATACGCCTATAAAAATCCCATAGAAATGAATGGAGAGTGGCGGAATTTCACTCTAGTGGCGGAACTTCACTATTAACTTCACTCTTTGATAAATATACCCGTTTAAGTCTATGCATTTTCTATAACTCATTAATACCCTTTTCAAGGAAGGGGCCCAACACTGCAGTGCATACTCAAGGCCAGGGATCTAAAAAGAAGCAACAGTATGATTTCATCCTGTGAGTCGATCTTTTTTATGTTCTTTATTTACTTTAGAAGCCTGCTGACTGACACTACCTAGAGTTACAAAGTTTGCTATCCACAAAAATCTCCAAATCCTTCTCAATTAAGCTCCCAACGCTCCACCATTTAGGGGATTATTTATCAAAGGTCAAATTTTAGAGTTTTTGTATAGCTTGAATGAACTCACAACTCGAATGGTTTCTAATTTAAGAAAAACCTTGAATGGAAAAAATCGAATCAATGAGTTCAGGGTTAAAGGAATAGTAACCTCCAAAAATTATTTTAAAGTAAAGAAAATATAATGCAGTGTTGTCCTGCACTGGTAAACTGCTGTGTTTGCTTAAGAAACACTACTATTATTTATATAAATAAGCTGCTGTGTAGCAATGGGGCCGTCATTCAAGTGAGAAATGGCTCAAGTTACACATCAGATAGCAGATACGCTCTGTAGAACATAATGGTGTTGTCTATTATCCATTATTTATCCTGTGCCATATAGCCTTTTTTCGATTCCCGCCATTGCTACACAGCAGCTTGTTTATATGAACTATAGTAGTGTTTCTGAAGCAAACACATCAGTTTTACCAGTGCAGGGCAACACTACATGATATTTAAAAAATATTATTTTTTTTTACCCGAAAAACGATTTTTGACCCAAAAAAAACTTTCGAAAACTTGAATTTTTGTGGAAAACACAACTTGGATCTTAATAAATAATCCCTATAATGTATAACTAGCATCTATGTAATTTTCTACTGCATAACCTTGCATTTCCAGCTGCACCAACCCTTCCTGGGTGCCATGTGTCAAAAAACAACACCACTGGTTTTTGGAGCAGGGGAGGAGGGTGCATGGTCTGTGGCAATGTTTCTGCTTCTTCTGTCCTTGCGACTATTTGCTTTCCTCACTCCGAGACATCACTCTTTGACAGCGCTGTTTCTTAGGAAAGAGCCGCCTAAGGTGCCTCCTGTAATGCCACCGCCCTGCCCGCTTATCTTTCTGGGGGGAGGTAGAAACACTTGTGCGGAGAGCCCAGCGGCCCTCTCTCACACTATTAAAAACCAAAAATTTGGCTCTTAAGGCACCAGGAGAGGCTTTTGGCTGCCCCTGGAATCCTAACTGGTGCTGCCGCCTGAAGCGAGTTACTCAACTCGCCTCATTGGCGGAGCACCCCTGCTCTTCTAAGACACAGTACTGCAAGGTAGCAGAACTTGGGGCCTAATACCACTGCCTCTTTCGCCTTACCTTTCAATAGGCCCTAGATTCTTCAATATGGTGCAAACTCTTGCCCTTATATGTGGATACCCATGGAGATGGAGAGTGGGGAGACTACATCAAGCCGTAAACAATGTGCAGTTTTAAATACTGTCTCTAAAACCTACTTAAAAGTGAACAGCTGTTATCATTTATGCAAAAATGGATAGAATAACACTGTATAAATGGTGACAGAAAAGCAGGCATTATTATAATAAGTAAGCAGTGTTTTAAGAAAAAGTCTAGAACAGGCTGAGGTTTGAGTGGAAAACAGTTTGTATGTCTCCTTAATGCCCATAATTCCTTAAACAATGGAAACAATTTATCTTTGTGCTTAACGCAATGTTATTATGTGTGTAGCAAAGCGTGAATACCTTATGCTTAAAAAAAAAAATCCCAGCATTTACTGCACATTGGTTGGTTTTTTGGCTTCTTTTAGACCAACTCATCCTAACCTCTTACAAAGAAAGCAAACAAAACTAACGTTTAAAATTAAATCATTTTAGATCAGGTTTATAAGCAATGCAATTTTTTATATGCCTGCTAGGGATTTTTATGTTTCGGGCAAAGATTTCACCAGAGCAGATAAAGAATTAAATCATTGCAGAAAAAAAAATATCATCAAAGTTATTTTATTTATTCTGTATAATACATAAAATGAATGTTATTCTGTAAATGAGTTTCTTATAAATAGTTCTTAGTGATGTCATTAGTTATAATGCATTCAGACTTGCTGTGACTTCTAATATCCTTATTATATATATGGGGATAAATGATTCCCTATATATTAATTAACCAAGATTAAATCAGGTTCAAAAGAGATATTTAAGCAAAGAACCCCAAACAAATTATTAAACTATATTTCCTTTGAATGCAGAATGTGCTTAATTAAACAAGTGACTATACTTAAAAGATTGTAGTATTTGCATACTAGTAATAGAAATGGTAGTACATAAACATAACAGTATAGAAATAATTTACATTTTTACATCAGTATGTAATTAAAAAAAAGTTACATCTAACACTAGGTTAAGGCATACTGAATATCACTACATGGCATTGTTGCCATGTAAATAATTTAGCTTTAGTTGAAAGAGCCATTTAGAATCCTTCCGATTTGTTCTCAGTATGTAAATATTACCTTGACATTTGTAGTAATGAATATGAGTGTTTTTTGAATTGTGGGCCTGGTCACTCTGCATGCACTTTGCATAAGTCAGCCTAATAATTTCATTTTATGGTCCATTAAGAAAGACCTAGCCATGATAATGAAATGATCCATTAAAAATCCTGCTAATGGTTACCCACTTAAAGAGGGCTCAGGAAGGATGGTAACCTGAAAAATACATGTATTAAATATAGACAGAGCTACAAATTAAACATACTCTTATGTGTTTTTAATATAATAATCCATTCACATTTTTACAAAAAAGAAGATCTGAGTGGCACTGCAGAATTACTCTACAGAGCTATGAAGAGCCACTTTTATAGATCTATAGATACACATTTATTTTATGCAGACACACTTTAGTGAGCAGAGTTTTAATTGCAGAAATTCTACATCTTAAGCATGATATATTTTCTCATTATAATGTACTTCCATCAAAGAAAATATGTGAAAAAAGATTTTTATCCTAAGGCTGCTCAGTCTTCAGAGAAAATCACTTGAGAACGCAATTACTGCAACATTTCACTTCTTCGTGTCAGTGTCTAATCAGTATGATTGTGCGTGGCTCACTCTTATAAATAGTAGGTGTTTGCATATAGTTAATCCTAATAGTCACAGAAGATGATACATTGCATCTGTAATGATAAGCAAAGTAAAATGCATGAATATTTAATTTAAAGATGGAGCAGTCCTCGGTTCTTATTTGCATCAGAAGGGAGGTGTATAGTTTCTTAACATATAAATACTACTTTGTTGCTACCAATATAGTTTTTGGATTAGTATTCTTAGTACTTAGTACTTTGAATTTGTGTCATTACTCTAAATAGCACAGTTTGGTCTAAATTGCAGTGCTGAGTTACAGAGGAAATTACAAAAAAAAACAATATGTTAGCATATTAATTTATTACGAATTTTGGCAGAGTAAGAAATAACCATTATTATGTCTGGACCATTTGTATGGTTGCTAGAGCATTTATGATATCACTGTTCATGTTATTCCTAAGAAATAATTTTTTAAAAACTTATGGGGAAAATGCAAATGCATAAGTCAACCTTTTCTCTATATGACCGCCAAACAGTATTTTATATCTCTTGCTTAAAAAAGTATTTTACTGTTTTTTAATGTTTATCTGTAAAAATATAAAGATTACATTTCTTGATGTTGATAAAACACCTCCATGTCTGCTAGTCACTTGAGCAGTTAGATATTGTAGAGCAGAGATTTAAATACTAGTAATTATGCTCTGTAGGAAAATATAGGGATTAGATGGGTTTTGCTGTTGGGCAAATTTTCTCTCTAAATAAGTATAGGCCTTTAGTGTTTACATAAAAAAGTGAAAAAAAATCTCTACAGAGCATGTGGCAATAGAATAAGGAGCATTTTTAATGAGGTATTGTACACTGTACACAAATCTATTGATTCATTATGATCATTAATTTTTTTTAAAAAAAAAATATGATACTGTGAAAATGAATGATGCAACGTTTGTCGTATCATGGGTTTTTTTTGCAGTAACTGTAATCCATTAGTAAATGTAAGTAATCAAAGGTTTGGTTCCAAATATGTCCACAGACAACAATGCAGATCAGAACACTGTATTATACCCTACAAAGGCACAATAAAAATATAAATAACTTCCAACTAAATAGTGCAATAGATAGCAAAAAGCCTGTTTAACTAGAAAAAAAGAGGGAATGCCATCTTTTACATTTGGGTCATGCATGGTATCCATGGAAACAAGATAAAGATTCAATAGTGGAAATCTTAAAAATCTCAGAAGAACAGAATATAAATGAAACAAAAAACATATCACGAGAGATAAAAAGCAGAGCATAGTACTGATGGTAAACATGATCATCCCAAGTGGATATAATATTTTGTGTGTAAACATATTTAGAAACAGGTTCCAATTGTAATTACAAAAAGCTAGTGGGGGGCATGATATTTGTTTCTGGGTGAACAAAGTCATAAATGGAACTCTCAACAGAGAAATTTGCAAATGTTGTAAAACAAAGCATTTACCTGCACTACACACAATTCAGTAGGGTATTTTAAGCATTATTTTCCCCTTGATCAAACAAACATAATTACAGGTATGGGACCTGTTATCCAGAATACTCAGGCCCTGGGGTTTTCTGGATAAGGGGTTTTTCCTTCATTTGGATGTACATTCAAAGACTGCAAAAAAATAATTTAAATGTTAGAAAAACCCAATATGATTGTTTTGCCTCCAATAAGGATTAATTATATCTTGGAATCAAGATATACAAGGTACTGGTTTATTATTACAGTGATAAATGAAATCATTTAGAAAAAATTAAAATATTTGATTAAAATGTAGTCTACGGGAGTTTGCCTTCCTGTAAAAATGGCCACTGAATTTGATTTTGTACAAAAAAAGATGTGGTCCTCACAAAAAAAGCCCATTGACTTCAATGCATTTTGTGTGGAAGATGTTACCATGGAAAATTGCAGATCAATTGTATTTTGCTTAAAAAACTAATTTATGGAATGTAATATTGGTATATTGTTCGCAATGCAAATAAATGTTCTCAAAGTGAACACTTTACCCCTCACGCGACGGTACGATAATGATTCCAAATTGTATAGTTAGTGATAGTGGGCAGTGTATGTAATAAAACTTCTTAATGAAAAAGTTATGTTAGCTCCAAAATGTTAACTACACCGTCAAGCAAATCTTAAAGGTTTGCAATGTGCAATTAATATCAAAGCGCTATTAAAGCTTATGTTTAAAATGTAATATCTTTATTATAAAAGTGGTTAATAACATCCTGGCAACTAAAAAGGAGTTAACTTTGGATTTTATAAATATTTACATGCAGTTTAACTCGCACAGATTATAACCTTTTACCAGATCATCATTGCCATCATCAACAGACTGTCCCTCCAATTTAAGAGTTGAGTTTAGGGTTACAAATATTAGGCCCGTTGAGCAGTTTACATCTCTTAAATAAATAGATCTGCCAGCCCTATATCTTTAAAATTGATACATGTATGATACATATAAAATATAAAAGTTAATAACAATAAATGTTGCAACAATGCCTTGAAATCATTGTAGGTACATGCCTATCCACAATTATTTATATGGCAAGTATGGCAAGTGATCGTTTGTTAGCAAATAAATTTGGACTTGTTCATTTAGAATTGAGCCACTAGCTAAAGTTTGTGCATCTCAGCTACTCATTTTCAGCATTTCAGAAAGTCTTTTTTCACAGTACTTTTCAGGAAATCTTTATTTTCATACTTCACTTAACACCAAAGTAATTTGGCTGTCTGCACCATGCTTTCCCACAAGACAAAGTAGAATCAAATACCCTTCATCTGAAAGGATCATTAACATTCACTGCACTACTCACTAGAGTAAACAGAAGTGCTTCATTTGTAAAACAAATAAATATATTAAATCTGCCATTATAGCAGCCTTAAAAAAATATATGAAGCAATGTCCAATTTGCTGCAGAAGGGGAAAAAAATTCCCAGATCCCTGAATCAACTTTGTAGAGTTCATTTCACTTTGTACTTTCTCATAAGCCATCCAACCCTTTCTTGAATCTAATTTATCTACTAGTATCTACTTGCACTCCAACAGCCATCAAACTATCCTGAAATTTTAATCTCCTCTTCACTGCTCCCATCATCCTCTCTCAATCTAGGCACACTGTCTTGTATTGTTAAATCTCTTATCTCCTCTCAAACCAATTAAACAATACAATGCTTGCACTGTCAAATCTAGGTCACACCTTGTCTCACTTTCATTATTACTGTTACTTGTAGCTGGGGACATCTCCCCAAACCCTAGTCCCACTCACTCATTCCTCATGTCACCTATTCCCACTCTCAGGCATTTGACAATGTTTCCAGTCTTCAAAACTTTACGCACTTCTAATCCTGCAAACCTTATTCACATAAAGCCAGCACTCTATCTGCCTTTCTCAGGTGCCCTCTGGAATGCACAGTCCATCTGCAATAAACTCACAGCAGTCCGTGATCTCTTTATATCCAAATCCCTTCATCTTCTGGCTATCACCGAAACATGACTCTCTCCCACAGACACTGCTTCACCTGCTGCCCTCTCCTATGAAGGCTTCTCACTACCCAGACTGGATGGCCTTCACAGCAGTGGGGTAGGATTTCTTCTCTCCCCCCAAATGTAGGTTTCAAAATCTAACCACACCAACTTCTCTCTCCTTCACTTCTTTTGAAGTCCACATCATACATTTGTTTTCTCCAATCTCTCTGCGTGTCACTCTTATATATCTCCCCCCCCCCTGGTCCCTACTCTACCTTCTTGGATCATTTTACCTCCTAAATGACCATCACCAACTTTCCTTTCAGATAACACTTTCACCTGGACTATCACATCCATCTGTCTCTACCTACACGTACAGAAACTTTAACACCTTTGATCCACAACAATTATCAACAGTATCAGCACAATCCATCTCTCATATTAATAACCTTTCCTGCCCCAATATGGCAGCTTCTCTCTACAATGATGCTCTTTCAAAAGCTCTTGACTCCCTTGCTCCTTCTACCGCCAGTCACAGTCGACCAGCTAAACCCCAGCCCTGGCACACTAGGTTAACTCGGTACCTCAGAAGATGTAGTATATCAGCTAACTGATCCTGACTTCATCCACTTCAAATTCATGCTCTCTTGCTACAATCGAGCTCTGTCATTAGCTAAAGAACAACTCTTCTCTTCTTTAATCTCCACTCTGTCCTCTAAACCTCAGCGACTGTTTGCCACATTTAACTCACTCCTAATAGATCTCTCTGCAGCCTTTGACACAGTTGACCACACGCTCCTCCTAGACATTCTATACTCAGCTGGCATTTGTGACATTGCTCTTTCACGGTTTACATCTTATCTGTCTGACCATCCTTTAAAGTTGCCTTCTCTAACTCTACTTCAACCACATTCCCTCTATCTGTCGGAGTTTCTCAAGGCTCTGTTCTAGGCCCTCTGCTGTTTTTACTCTATGCAACTTCGCTAGGAATACTTATTCAGTCATTTGGACTTCAATGTCACCTTTATGCTAAAGACACCCAACTCTACTTGTCTACTCCTGATCTTTCTGATTCTGTCCTTTCCCAAGTTACAGACTGTCTCTCTGCTGTCTCCTCCTGAATGTCACAGTGACACCTGAAACTGCACCTTTCAAAAACAGAACTCATTATATTTCCTCCAAGATCTTCCCCTGTCCCTCAGATATCATTTACTGTAAACAACACCACCTTTCATTGCACAGGCACGCTGCCTAGGAGTTTTCCTAGTCTCGCATCTGTCTTTTTCACCACACATTCAAACACAGCAAAATCTTGTCGTATTTAACTGCGCAACACAACTATGTAAAAATTGCCCAAATACGACATATCTCAGTTCAGAATCAACTAAAACACTGATTTAGTCTCTTATCATTTCCCGCCTTGATTACTGCAACCAACTCCTCGCAGGTATTCCAACAGGTCGCCTTTCACAACTCCAATCTGTGCTGAATGCTGCTGCTAGACTCATTCATCTATCTCACCGCTCAACATCAGCTACTCCCATATGCATGTCCCTTCACTGGCTCCCAATCTCCTCTAGAATCAAATTCAAATTACTAACACTCACATTCAAGGCCCTTAACAATGAAGCCCCTCCCTATATTTCATCTCTGATCTCCAAATACACTCCTTCACTCAACCTTTGCTCTGCTTCTGATCTTTGCTTCGCTTCTCCTCTCATCACTTCTGGCCATTCTCATCTACAAGACTTTTCTCAGGCTTCTGCTTTTCTCTGGAACTCTCTGCCTCGAGCTTTCAGACTTTCTCCTTCTTTCCAAACTTTTAAATGCTCCTTAAAGACCCACCTGTTTAAAGAAGCTTATTCAATGTACCTTAATTAATCAATCATTGCTGTATCAAAAATCACAATATTCTAAAATCCTAATGTCTCAATTGTACCCTAACCTTTACTTTGTAAACTCTAATTTGTAGGGCCCTCTAATCCTATTGTACTCTGTAAACCCTTGTTTGTTATAACCAAGATAAAGCACTGCGTATCTTTTCGGCGCTATATAAATAAATGATAAGGATTTCAGGGAGAGAATTCCAACACAGTTCTCAAGGTAAAAAAAAGTCTTTTACATCTTCTAACATGAATGAATAACCTTGTGTCTACTTCTCAAGTGTAAACAATCCCAACTTGGCCAAGCTTTCCACATACATGACACCTTCCATGGCTTTTTATCAGTGCAGCTATTATTTAGTTTCTGAATATACCCAAAACTGCACTTCTCTAGATGAGAACTTAACAGTGCGTTGTAATGACCCTCTCCTCCCATCAATCTATACCTCATTTAATAAAGGATACAACTAGTATGTCCTTTGCTGTTGACATTGCTTACTATAGTCAAGTTTATCATCCACAAGTACCTCTAGACCCTTGTACATCAAGGCTTGCATGAGTTTAAATCCAAAATGTATAACCTTACATTTGGCATCACTGAATCCCATCATCTACTTATCTGTCTAGATTGCTAGTTACTTTTATTTCTGGTTGCTGTGCATGGTGACCCTAAAAATGGTTTTTGCATTGTGTTTGCGAGGGTCACCATGCACAGCAACCAGAAATAAAAGTAATCCTGATGCTAGATTTTTATTCTTTATGACTTGTCTTTTGAACTAAACATATTCCTATTCATCTTACATTTTGCCACTGCCTGGATACAAAATCCATCATACCTGTCCCAAGCAAACTATAAATTCTTAATTAAAAAAAAAAAACAACAAACTTCAGTGCAGTTAACCTAACAATTTTCATAATCACAAAAAAGTAGATTCAAACATATAAATATTTCTTTTAGTATAAACCTCTATTGAGTTGCTTCAATAACTGTAATTTTCATGTTGCCTTCTAAGTATCTTTTAGTATCATAAATTATAAAAGGTATATTAGCAGATCAATTCATATCCAAAACCTTTAATTTTACTGTATTTTTTAATGAGTTCTGATGTGCTGTCTGAATATCATCGAGAGTCTGATTAAAGAGTAATATATCAGAGACATTTTGTAATGTTCTTCCCATATCTGCGTGCATGACACACTTCATGCTCCTCTAAGACAGATTCTATCCTTGAGTGCCAGTCAGATGGGATACTTTATGTAAATTACAACTTTTATAGAACTCATTACTGAATTAGGCCTGTTGTAATCAGCCCTTTATGCACCTGTTCTAAAGCATTTATTTCTTCATCTTTGAAAATTGAGCTATGGCATAATGTTAAAAAGCAGGGCTGATTATGAACTGCAGCATTGAAATTAAACACAATGGTATCTTTAAAAAACCTTTTTTTTTCAAATAAAGGAATGTGAAACTTGATTATTTTGTAGTGGCTGTGGTCACACTAATGGTAAGACTATTTAGTTTGCAATTGCATTAACATTTTTCTAGATTGCAGTATGCTCTGCTGGTTTCTTGTGGCCATAAAGTACAACTGCTGCACACAGAGATTTCTATGGTATGTTATCTGTCTATCAAAAGTGGGCCAATAAACATGTTGCATGTGTAACTTTTACTTCAGACTCTTGCATAAAGATCTTGAGTTATTCCAGTTAATTGAATTTGTGCCAATATGGTTATGGCATCTAGTGTTTGGTAGTTTGTCTATTTGGCAAGGATTTGTTTTCTGTAGCTAGGAATATCAAGCCCAAAATCTACAAAACATCTAATAAACAAGACAATAAAATAGTTTTGCCATCATACATTAATTTGCAATTAATGTATCAGATTATCTGGAAAGAATGAAGGACTGTTTATTTAGACAATCCATTTAACACTGGGCAAAACTGCACCTGGGCAGTAACCCATGACAACAAATTAAATGGTTGGTTTCATTGTTCTACCTGCAGCTAGCTAATATATATAATAGATACTACTAGATAGAGCTACTATGCTCTGCCATACCTCACTGAAGACTTGAGATCAGCACTATATCATTATATCCACCACTGAGTATTAGGCTGCCTCTACCTGCAGAGAGGATGGCCCCAAACTCTGCTACCAGCAGGAGCTCCATTCCCCATCATGAGAGAAGCAGAAGTAGTGTCTGTATCAAACAGCCCACTGTGCAGTCACAGGAAAGAACCTCCTTTCTCCCTCTTCTAAAATTTTCTATGCAGTACTCTGCACACTAGTGCTGTGACAAATACAACTTAAAATACATTATCATATATCCACTCTTTTTTGATCAAGAGGTAGTCAAAAAATCCAGCCTGAAACCAGAGCCAATTATGCCTTAAGAGGGAATGGCGATCGGAAGCATTCCCTGCGTCAAACATTTGACATTCATTAAACATGAATTAATACATGCATACTCTCGCATTTATACTGTATGAAGATATTGAAAACATCCATATCCAGTTATTCACAGATAAAATGTGAGAACATAAAGAAGAAAAACTCCTGACATTTTCACAAAATATGCATAAAATGGGAAGTGTGGGTGGGATTTTTAAATCTGCTCAGAAGATAAGGAAGTGAACTGCTTCTTCCCTTGACATCACATGCCTCTCTTTCTCTGCCCCAGCCCAGCTTTCCCCTGCCTTAATTCATTGCTTCTCAATCTTCTCAGCAGCATTTGATTCTGGCAATCTCTAAACATAAACCAGTGTAATCTCGCTGCTTGTCTTTGAGACCCCTTGTCATGCAGCCCCTGCACTTATACAGTAGCTACAGGTATTTCCTTTTCAAGAATAAAAAAACAAAACTTTTTATGTTGTGAAATTATTACAAACTGTGTATGTAAAAAAGGAGATAAAGAAAAAGTGAAATTAGATTATATACATTACATAGTTACATAGTTAAAAAGACAAAATCCATCAAGTTCAATCCCTCCAAATGAAAACCCAGCATCCATACACACCCCCTCCCTACTTTTAATTAAATTATACTAACTATAGAGTTTAGTATCACAATAGCCTTTGATATTCTGTCTCTCCAAAAAATCATCCAAGCCATTCTTAAAGGCATTAACTGAATCAGCCATCACAACATCACCCAACAGTGCATTCCACAACCTCACTGTCCTGAATGTGAAGAACCCCCTACGTTGCTTCAAATGAAAGTTGCTTTCTTCTAGTCTAAAGGGGTGGCCTCTGGTACGGTGATCCTCTTTATGTGTAAAAAGGTCCCCTGCTATTTGTCTATAATGTCCTCTAATGTACTTGTAAAGTGTAATCATGTCCCTTCGCAAGCGCCTTTTTTCCAGAGAAAACAACCCCAACCTTGACAGTCTACCCTCATAATTTAAGTCTTCCATCCCTCTAACCAATTTAGTTGCTCATCTCTGCACTCTCTTCAGCTCATTTATATCCCTCTTAAGGACTGGAGTCCAAAACTGCACTGCATACTCCAGATGAGGCCTCACCAGGGACCTATAAAGAGGCATAATTATGTTTTCATCAATTGAGTTAAAGGGATACTGTCATGGGAAAAAAACATTTTTTCAAAATGAATCAGTTAATAGTGCTGCTCCAGCAGAATTCTGCACTGAAATCCATTTCTCAAAAGAGCAAACAGATTTTTTTATATTCAATTTTGAAATCTGACATGGGGCTAGACATTTTGTCAATTTCCCAGCTGCCCCTGGTCATGTGACTTGTGCCTTCACTTTAGGAGAGAAATGCTTTCTGGCAGGCTGCTGTTTTTCCTTCTCAATGTAACTGAATGTGTCTCAGTGGGACATGGGTTTTTGCTATTGAGTGTTGTTCTTAGATCTACCAGGCAGCTGTTATCTTGTGTTAGGGAGCTGTTATCTGGTTACCTTCCCATTGTTCTTTTGTTTGGCTGCTGGGGGGGAAAAGGGAGGGGGTATTATCACTCTAACTTGCAGTACAGCAGTAAAGAGTGATTGGAGTTTATCAGAGCACAAGTCACATGACTTGGGGCAGCTGGGAAATTGACAAAATGTCTAGCCCCATGTCAGATTTCAAAATTGAATATAAAAAAATCTGTTTGCTCTTTTGAGAAATGGATTTCAGTGCAGAATTTTGCTGGAGCAGCACTATTAACTGATTCATTTTGAAAAAAATTTTTTTTCCCATGACAGTATCCCTTTAAGGCACTTTTTTATGCAAGACAGAACTTTATTTGCTTTAGTAGCCATAGAATGACACTGCCCAGAATTAGACAACTTGTTCTCTACAAAAACCCCTAGATCCTTCTCATTTAAGGAAACGCCCAACACACTGCCATTTAGTATGTAACTTGCATTTCTATTATTTTTGCCATAACCTTGCATTTATCTACATTGAACCTCATTTTCCAGTTTGCTGCCCAGTTTTCCAACTTAGACAGATCACTCTGCAAAGTGGCAGCATCCTGCATGGAACCTATAGTTCTGCACAATTTAGTTTCATCTGCAAAAATAGAAACAGTACTTCAATGCCCACCTCCAGGTCATTAATAAACAAGTTGAAAAGCAAGGGACCTAGTACAAAGCCCTGTGGTACTCCTCTAACAACACTGGTCCAATTAGAAAATGTTCCATTTACCACCACTCTTTGTAGTCTATCTTTTAGCCAGTTCTCTATCCAGGTACAAATATTATGTTCCAGGCCAACATTCCTTAATTTAACCAGTAACCTTTTGTGTGGCACTGTATCAAATGCTTTAGCAAAGTCTAAGTAAATCACATCCACTGCCATCCCAGAATCGAGGTCTCTACTTACATTCTCATAAAAAGATATTAAGTTAGTCTGGCAAGATCTATTACGCATAAAACCATGCTTGCACAAACATAGTATTGTGATTTGCTATGAAGTCCAGTATCTTATCCTTTATTAACCCTTGGAAAAGCTTTCCTACTACTGACGTCAAACTAACTGGCCTATAGTTTTGAGGCGGAGAACGGGATCCTTTTTTGAATAGAGGCACCACATTAGCAATTCGCCAGTCTCTCTACACTATGCCAGACCTCAATGAATCCTGAAAAATTAAGTAAAGAGGTTTGGCAATCACAGGGCTAAGCTGGCTAAGTACCCTGGGATGAATACCATCTGGCCCTGGACCTTTGTTAATCTTAAAATGTTCTCTTTTGAATTTCCTCATGTGTGAACCATGCATCATTAGTTGTATTACTAGAATTGGTACTATTAAGAAGAAAAACCCTCATTAACTGGTTCCTCATTTGTGTAGACAGATGAAAAATTTGAGTTCAGAATATTAGCTTCAATTTTGTTTTCATCAACCAGCTGACCCCCCTCTGATAGTAAAGGTCCCTCCCCTTCCTGCTTCATTTTTTTACTATTAACATATTTAAAAAATAATTTTGGAATTTTTTTTACTGCTTGCTGCAATATCCTTTTCTATATCAATTTTAGCTTGCCTTATAGCTTCTTTGCATGATTTATTGGCCTCCTTGTACCTTATAAATGTTTCGGCTGTACCAGCTAACTTGAAAGCTTTAAAAGCATGTATTTTCTTACCCACCTCCACACCAACGCTTCTATTGAACCAAAAAGGTTTTGCAACAACGTTTCTTGCTTACAAGTGGAATATACTGACATGTATATTTATTAAGCAACATTTTAAAGACTTCCCATTTTTGTTCTGTATTTAACCCTGTATTTAACAAATAAAAGCAATGGTTAAACCCTTTAAGAGCCAGCAGAATTTCGCATTTCATTTGCACTTAGTGACAGACTTTTTTTGAACATTTTGTGTTCTCTCAATTTAGGGGTATTTCCTGGGGGGGGGGGGATTAGTTTACCTAAAAAACTATACATAGTTTTTTTTTTTTGGGAGAACCCAAGCTTTCTAAATCTGTTTTTGTGTGTTTCCACTTCTGGAACAAGATTTACAGGGGAATGTAATAAAGGTTGGTAACTGAAAAACTATTCGCAACGCGAAAAGTTATGCCTTTGCACGAACAAATTTTGCTTTGCACAAATTTAATATAGCTTTTGCGAACCTGGAAACTGTTTAGTTTAATTTTAATGCACTACAGTAGAATATGGCATACTTTGGATTCCAATGCCAATAAATCCTGGAACAGTGGGTTTATCCCATGAAACCATATATTTTTGAAAAGTAAAGATTCTGTTGAATCCAAAAGGGGTAACCATGTCTTTATACTCCTAATTACCAAACATCAAAGCATTTCTGAGGGAATTCGTTTCTATAAAAATTTATGAAATTCTGGAAAAATCACCTCAAAACATTAGGTAATGAGAAAGAACATCCTAAATATAAATTCCAGTCCTCTGAACAGTTTGATGCCCATTGTGCATAGGATTACCAAATTATCGGGCATTTAGAGGCCCCAAAATGTTAGCACATACAACATGTTCTGGAGGTCAGTTGAAAAATCAGCACATTTATTATATTTTTTGCCGGGTAAAAACATAAAAAGAAACATTAAACCCCCAAAACCATATATTTTTGGAAAATACAAATTCAGGCATATTCAAAATGGATAACAATGTCTTTCTACTCCAAAATACTAAGGGGCTGATTCATTAACCCTCGATATTCGACTAGGAATTAAAATCCTTCGACTTCGAATATCGAAGTCGAAGGATTTAGCGCAAATACTGCGATTGTACGATCGAAGGATTATTCCTTCGATCAAATGATTAAATCCTTCGAATCGAACGATTCAAAGGATTTTAATCCAATGATCGAAGGAATATCCTTCGATCAAAAAAACTTAGGAAAGCCTATGGGGACCTTCCCCATAGGCTAACATTGACTTCGGTAGCTTTTAGCTGCCGAACTAGGGGGTCAAAGTTTTTTTTAAAGAGACAGTACTTCGACTATCGAATGGTCGAATAGTCGAACGATTTTTAGTTCGAATACTTCGATTCGAAGTCGTAGTCGTAGTCGAAGTAGCCCATTCGATGGTCGAAGTAGCCCAAAAAATACTTCGAAATTTGAAGTTTTTTTACTTCGAATCCTTCACTCGAATTTAGTGAATCGGCCCCTAAGTCTCAATGCTTTTCCCAAATTGTCAGTTTTGATGAAATACATGAAAATTGCCTCAAAGCTTGCATTTTCTAGTATCTTATCTCTCACATAGCATTATTTACCAAGAGAAAACACCCTAAATATGAATGCCAGAGGTCTACTGAACAGTTTTATGCCCAATATGTATAGATTTACATACATGTGTGGTACTGTGTACCAAACTGTGAGATCCCCAAATGCAAATAGTGCATATAATTTTTCACAGCTGACACTGGCTGCTAAAATGTAAGCACCCATTGTGCGTATTATATGCCATAAGACCCCCTAACAGTATAGAGAAAGTACTCATTCTGACAAATCCAAAATGGGTAAATATGTCTTTCTTCTGCAAACTATAAAACTGTACAGCTGTGCTGAACGTAGTGGTTTTTATGACATTTCTAAAATTGGTCACAAAGTTTGCTTTTTATCAGTATCAGCTTAAAACATTTTAAATATGAACATCAGGGGTCTACTGCACACTTTGATGCCCAATATACATAGATTTACCAAACTTTATGGCAAACAGAGGCACCCAAATGACAATAGTGCATATTCATTTTCACAGCTAACATTCTGGCTGCTGCAATATGAACACTTCGTGTGAGAATTATATGCCACAAGACCCCCTAACAGTATGGATACCCTAGAATGCCATATATTTTCAGAAAAACCCTCAAATGGAAATACAGCAGACAAAACTTACATACAGTAAGCAAAAAAAAGTAACAAAGAACAGTGCAAAATGCAATAAAATCACTAAAATCCAATAAAACCACAAAAATCAATGTTTTTTTTCTGCCTAATCTAATCAACAGTCATAATCACAGCTTGAATATTTAAGCTTTGCCAAATAGGTTTAATGGGCCGAAACAAGCAAACAAAACTAAAGCAGAGCTGAAAATGCAACAAAAAGGCTAAAAATGCAACAAAATGGCTAAAATTGCAGCAAAATCGCCAGAATTGCAATATAATCATGAAATAACATACAAAATGTATTTAACAGTATAGTTAGCAAATACGCAAATAATTACATAATGGATTGCCCCAACATATATTGAAAACTATATGTGATAAAGTAGAGAATTCAATTATGATGAGGTGTTTGAGGCATTTTGTAGTCTGTGGGAAATCATGCTTCCTGTGTGCAACAAAACCCCAAAAAACCTTTCTACTTCAGAACCTCAGTGGAAGAGATGGAAGAGATGAATTTCAAATAAGACTTTTTGGCTGTTGCACCTGAAATATTAGGGGCCATTTACAATACACCACACAGTGCACAAAGTGCAGAAAAAGGCTATAATCACCTATTTTTTTTAACTCTTTGCCCACTGTGTGCAGCATTGGGCATATAGCTACAGGCCTGCATTGGGGCCACTTGCACCCACCCTGAGTCATAAATGGCCTCTGCTTTTAAGCTTCAACTAGAGTTTTCGGAAGTTGTTGCTGTATTTCAGAATTTGTGATGTATATGTTTTAATGCAACATTATCTCTAGTATTTCTTTTCCTGTGTTTGTCTTCACAGAAATCATAGAAAAGAAAATGAAACAAGTATTTATATGTATGTAGAGGAGTGGAGTAGCAGAAGGAGGACCAATCTAGTCACTGTCAATTAAAAGACAGTTTGGATGCAAATAGCATATCAGCACCAATTTTATCACAGAAGAACTTTAAGATCAAAACCAATTACCTTCAAAGGCATCTTGTTTTTATGTGCCTACCCTTCATAGACATGGCTAGTAAGTCTGACTAAACCATAATTTACACTGACATCTAATTTCAGCAGATCTGCAAGCAATCTAACTGAAGATGGAGATACTGAGGAAAGAGGAACCTAGCTTTATTCCTGCTGACATCAAGATTTATTATTTTTGCTAACTCCGAAAAAGAACTATATAAAAACCCAGAATTCTATTTTTCTAGGTTTGCATATCGCATTATTTAAATGATATTTTCCTTTTAATCAAATGATATCAGTCTTTGAATTAATGATTAATCACTACGTATCCATGGGAAAATAGGATAGATGATCCCCATTTGCAGATGCTTTCAATTTTTTATCTTCCCTGGTTTTAAGAAAATATGAAGAAGAAAAGCAATACAGACACAGAGGCACTTGGAGCTAATCATTTCCTTTGAAGTATTTTGAGAACCTGGTCAGCCTAAATTGTGTGAAAGTCACAGTATCGAACCAAGATTATTTTATGAAATGCTTTTATCA
The DNA here is from genome assembly GCF_017654675.1 of Xenopus laevis. Classification (NCBI taxonomy): domain Eukaryota; kingdom Metazoa; phylum Chordata; class Amphibia; order Anura; family Pipidae; genus Xenopus; species Xenopus laevis. Next base: position 83,967,390 of record NC_054379.1, read on the forward strand.
CCTTCACACTGACAAGAAAAGTATTATAGTTTATGGCACTATTAAGATTTTCGTCTGCAAAAAAATCATGCTGGCCTGTATATTCTACATTGCTTACAAATTTGATATGGATGTTTGTTTTGAACATATTACTTTTTACTATGCACTAAGAAGAATCTATTCTTTTTGTTTGCAATTTCTGTACAGGAAAAATACTTTTTTACAGTCAATTTTATTTCTTGTATATCTCCCTGTTAACGGAGTGTAAATTACATCCTGTTTATGGCACTATACTTACCTTTTTCCCTAAATGCATAACCCTGTAACTTTAAAGGAGTTGTTCACCTTTAAGCTATTAGTATGATGTAGAGAGTGATATTCTGAGACAATTTGCAATTGGTTTTCATTTTTTATTATTTAAGGTTTTGAGTTATTTATCTTTTTATTTAGCAGCTCTTCAATTTGCATTTTAAGAAATCTGGTAGCTAGGGACCAAATTACCCTATCAACCATGCATTAATTTGAATAAGAGACTGGAATATGAATAGGAGAGGCCTAAAAGGAAAGATGAGTAATAAAAATTAGCAATAACAATACATTTGTAGCCTTACAGAGCATTTGGTTTTTACAAGGGGTCAGTGACGCCCATTTGAAAGCTGCAAAGATTCAGAAGAAAAGGGCAAAAAATCAAAAAACTATAAAAAATAAACAATGACAATCAATTGAACACGTGCTTAGAATTAGCCATTTTATAACATACTAAAAGTTATCTTAAAGGTGAACCACCCCTTTCAATCTGGGACAACCAAAAACATGGCTGCAGTTTGTACAGCAGTGAGACAGTTACAGCCTGGCCAATCAGCAAGAGGGATTTGTTCCTGACCTTGTGACCTCTGTCTGAAGGAGGTTTTGGAGCCAAAATGAAAGTGAGGCAGATTTTTACAGAAAGAAGAGAAGAAGGGAAACATGGACTAAGAGCCAGTATGGGATTCCTCCTTCTTTTATGTGAGTGTTCATGTTTGAGTAGGGAGCTATGGAGTAGTTAACCCTTCCCATTTGACCATCATAGTGAATGGGACTAGACAGGTGGCCTGAGCTATTGCTTGGGTAGTAATCCCTGTAGGATAGTTAGGACTTCAGCCCTGTAGTGAATTGCCAGCTTGTACACTGGATCTTGATCTTGTGCATTATCCTTCAGCCTCCATGACTCTGGCATTAGATCTATTCAGGATTCCAATGCGCCTTTCTCTACTTGAATATTAACAAGCTTAGGGGTATATTTCTCAAAGAGTGAAGTTAGAGATCGCCACAGTCCACTAGGGTGAAATTCCGCCACTCTCCATTCATTTCTATGGGATTTTGAAAAACGTATTTAACAAAGGATGAACTTTGACTTTCACCCATTGATAAATACTGTTTTAAAAATGCCATAGAAATGAATGGAGAGTGGCAGAATTTCACTCTAGTGTACTGTAGCGATCTCTAACTTCACTCTTTGATAAATCCCCTTGTGCGTATTAAAGCTGCCAGATAACTTCCCTACATCTGCTGCACCTCACATTATTTATTTTGCTTTTACTACCACTGGAGTTGGTGAGACCTTTTGCTTTACACACCCTGGGGTGTATCAATCTGGTGTTACAACACATAACTCACAAAATGTTGGTACCACTAATATATCCTTACAGACCCATAGGGTACATACTCAGTGTTCTTAAATAGACCTTGGACATTTTCATACAAGGGGTGATCCAGTATTATATTGCTTAATATTCAATGTATTATGTTAACAATGTTAATTTACTGTTCTCATTGCTTTGCCTATATATTTTCTACAAATTTCTACATACTACATAATGTGGTTTATTGTCTGTTACATTGGGTACAGTAATAACTGCTGTCCTCAGGGAAGTGTATACCCACAGTATCTTGTTCTAGTCCTGGGTGGAGGCACCTAACCTATCCAAACCCTGCAAATCTCCCTTTTAGCCGAGGCTTGGTATCTATACTGTTATCGCCTCAATGTGGCCCTGGATATTAGTGCCAAGAAAGGGTTACAGCAGTATTTCCTCCTTTTTGGTCAGTTGATTTGTGTCTCCAAGAACTTTCTCGATGTATAGTAGTTTGAAAAGACATGATGTAACTGCAAGCATTAGATCATTTAATTCAGGTCAAGATGTACAACCAAGTGTGCATTGACATGGAAGCTTACAGGAAGCTCAATTAAATAATAGCAGAAAATTCTACAGGTACAGGATCCGTTATCTAGAAATCTGGTATCCAGAAAGCTTACGGAAAGGCTGCCTCCCATAGTCTCCATTTTATCCAAATAATCCAAAATTTTAAAAATGATTTCCTTTTTCTCTGTAATGAGAAAACAGCACCTTGTACTTGATCTAAGGTATAATTAATTGTAACCTTGTTGTAGGGTAGGAAAAAGCCACGGCAGATATAACTGTATTACATGTATTACAAGTGCTAATAAACGCACTTTGCAATTATAACTGACGTGGCTTTTTCCTATCCTACAAAAAGATTATATTTGTATTGGATGTTTGAACAGGATATGAAAGAAAAAGCCTTGCTGGGAGGTAATTGTATGGGACAGCATTTGTTTAAGAAATAATTAATCCTTATTGGAAGCAAAACCAGCCTATTTGGTTTATTTAAAGTTTACATGATTTTATAATAGATTTAAGGTATAAATATACAGATTATGGAAAGATATGTTATCTTGGAAACCGCAGGTCTTGAGCATTCTGGATAACAGGTCCCATACCTGTACTTCCTATTGTTTCTTCTTTGTCAATGTACAATACTGGGTTTTACCATTTTAGAACTGGCATAATAGTAGAAATAAATCCTTGCACATATTTCAGATCATTTTTTTTAACACAAGAAAAAACAATATGAATTATTTTTCTCTCACTAAGTAAGAGGAAATCCCAGTATTTCCACTTAAACAAAGCATAGATCCTTAGTACACATGGCATTTTAACAAAAATGGTAGTCAAAAGCAGAACTGCAGTGATCAACTGTCATTGCTTTGTCCAGCTATGTAAGACAGTTGTTTGCTTTAATATTTCTGACCTCACTTGTTCCCCCCAACATTTACCATGGCAGGATGTTTACATGTACAGGTATGGGACCTGTTCTCCAGAATGCTTGGGACCAGCGTTTTCCAGATTTTTTTCATGCCTTAAGTCTACCAGAAAATCACGTAAACATTAAATAAACCCAATTGGCTGGTTTTGCTTCCAATAATGATTAATTATATCTTAGTTTGGATCAAGTACAAGGTACTGTTTTATTATTATAGAGAAAAGACAATCTTTTTTAAAAAATTTGCATTATTTGGATTGAATGGATTCAATGGGAAACAGTGTTTCCATAATTCGGAGCTTTCTGGATAGCGGGTTTCCAGAGAACAGATCCCATACCTGTACCAAGCAAAATCAAACCTATACAAACTCAAAATCAGACAGAAAGATTTACCTAAAAAGAAAGTGAGATGCTAAAAGCATGCTAGTCACAGAAGAAAGCAGACTTATAATACAATGAACAGTTCATTATATACACAAATTGAAAAAAACCCAAAAATGTTGAAGACACATTCAGAGTAATTTCGAAATAATTAGCTCTGTTCTCCCTAAGACACAGTTATTAAGCTTTACAGGGTATAGTGCATAAGGTATACTGCAGGTCCCAAAGTGTGAGATTCACATATTGCAAGTGTCTTAGGCCACCGTGCACAGACAGAATACATGTGAATTCTGCTTCCCCTTTTGCAATTGGAAATGCAAAAATATACTTGTAAAAACACATTTTTTAGTATAAATATATTACTTTTTTTGCAAACATGTTAAAGGAGAGTGATGTCACAGCTAGGTGTCATGAGTGTTCATCCCTGATTGGCCCCTGCTGTAAAAAGCAGGCAGTGGAGCAGTAGACCAGTTGGATTTCCAGAGGATATAATTTTATACAATTAGCTTTTTTTTTACTCATAATGCAGTGTTTCACACACAATATTAGTGCTATTACATGTGCACTTACTGTAGATTCGTGCTATACGAGAGAGAGAGAGAGAGAGAGAGAGAGAGAGAGAGATAGCAGCACAGGCACTGGAGATAAACTGCTGCATGTGCTGCATGTGCTGCACAGCGCCCTCTATATTACTCCAGTGGTAAAGTCACAGACAAATACGCAACACATGTATTTACTTGTTTACTGCATTAATTGAAATATCTGTTATTTTAAGGGATTGTAATAAAATCATTAAACTTTCTTGGAAGGCACTGTGACTAGGTGAAAGGGCTTGTTTTTGACAGTTAGAAAACTAGCTGAGAGTGTTATAAAGGATATATTCAGCCAGATTTGTAATTGTAGTACAACATATCCAGTCAGCACATTTTCAAATGAACGATATAGTAGATGGCTTAAAGTAAGACGTTCCTATATACAGATAACAAATTGTAATGTGTTGTGGGGACAGACCCTGACATTTTTGCTCATTATAGAAAAGCTTAACGACTTTAGCAGAGAGGGCAGAGAAATGGCAAACAAAGTTCTATATGTATAAATGTAAGTCAAGCTTTATAGCTACAGTTAGAAGCACGTTAACCATTGATCAAACTGAATATATTTAGGAAAGAAAAATAATAATGTTTTTAGAATCTGGCTGTGGCATTCAACAACAAAACCTAAATAGATGGGATTTGATACAAGTCAACATAATTCAGAATGCATAGAAAACATTGGTTTGACATCAGCTTGAGTTTGAAGTCAATTCTGAACATCATACTGTGGGTTTGAGACCTATTATCCAGAATGCTCTGGACCTGGGGTTTTCCGGGATAATTGATCTCTCCAGAATTTTGGATCCTCATACTTTAGATCTACTAGAAAATCATGTAAACATTAAATAAACCCAATAGAATGGTTTTACATCCAATAAGGATTAATTATATCTTAGTTTGGGATCATGTACAATGTACTGTTTTATTATTACAGTGAAAAAGGAAATCTTTTTTTAAAATTTGCATTATTTGGATAAAATGGAGTCTTTGGGAGACAGCCATTCTGTAATTCAGAACTTTCTGGATAATGGGTTTCCAAAATAAGTATTTGCAGTATTCTGTAGAACCATACTACAAAAGGAATTGGTAAAAATTCAGATAAGGTATGGGAATGGCTAGTTAAACATCTAGCTAACTGGGCAAATCAATGTTCCAGTATCTTAGACAGATAAGCCCTAACATTTGGATTAATACAAATAAACGAATGTTTTGACTCTATTCTAAATATTAGTCATATTCTAATGAATTGGCATTTCTTGTATCTGAAACCGTTCACAAAACAGATTATCAAGGGAGTTTGCACATTATGTTCCAGGTTCCTTCCACTCCATTGGCTTCTAATGGGATAGGATTGGTGCACGTATCATTAGTAAAGTTAGCTGGAAGCTCCAGAAAAACAGGGACTGATGTCAGTGATTAAACAGGTTTTTGTGAAGAGGTGCATATGTTGGCAACATACAGTTCAAAATAAAAGATGATAATAAATCCCTTTGTCCTCTTATAGTATTATTGCTAGCGGTATTCTGTATATCTGTTTAGATACTTTTAAAACGGTAACTCATATATATATATATATAGAAAGTGCAAATCAATCACAATCACATCTCAACTTTGCTTTATCCATGCACACTATGACCGATAGATCAGATGCACATTTTGTTTAGTGCATAACAGGGTTACTAGATGATTTTTCTGGTCAAGCCAACTAACCACTGATGTCTAGCACAAGCTCATTAGAAGACTGTCTACAAATGTATATGTTGGCACAAAAAAATGTTGTATTTCACTTGAAGTTTTCCATTCTTTAATTAGCAGGCTTCTAGCTGGTAATTGCCTTAGTGTTGATAACATGCTGTTTTAACCTTTGGAAAACATTTTTGAGAAAGAATGTAACAATACCCCTCCAAATGAAGCAATGATTAAATAACAGCGGGAAAGGGTCATGCCCACATGAATCTTTTTACTCATCCATTGTGAACAAATGAAAAAAAAGAGGAAGGAGGTGTCTGTCAAAAAGAAACATATCTATACATACAACTGGGATTTAAAAAAGCTAAATAATATAACATAAAATCATCATTATGAACAGGATTTAGGAAGATTTCCTAACATGCTATTCAACTACACGTAGTTCCACAGCAATCAGAGCTTTCATAGTATATAGTATAAAAAAAATGTCCATATGACCATCTCAAAAATTATATATCAATTACATATCAAATTTAATTCTGTTATATCTAGATTAAGCCAGTTTTGTCATTCTAGGGAACTAAACCAAGAATAACAATTTGATGCAATCTTAGACTTAAAGTGAAATGCTATAAATGCATAAAAAAACATGTTAAAACTTTAGAGGGGCAGTATAACGCTTGTTTAATGAATAGGACTTGGGCAGAACATACTTTTTATTTTAATCTAGTAAAATCTATGTTTTTTGGTATTTATTGAGTTAATCTAGCCAAAGATGGGGAAATTGGAACTACAAATGTATTCGAACGGATCCGCACACACGCAATTGTTTGCAGTCGGGGAGCTTACCCCTTTTACTTTGCTACCAACAGTATCAATGTTTCGGGGGGTCATCAGGATACAGAATCAACTGCACATTCACCTTTTATACCTACAATAAACCCAATAATATCATAAAGTCCAGACCTGAATGTCAATTGTCCAATTTAGAATGTTCCTGTGTAGTCAAACATCAATGAATAGTCCATAAAACATTAGCATCAAAATTACAAAATCTTTTACTCACTGCCAATGGGGTTCTTTATACCTTAACATCATATAAAATCACCCCAGCATTTCTTATCTGTGGAGAAAAAAAAGAAGGAGAACAATCAAAGTCTAAAAACAGCTTTTTATAGAAAACATGTATAACTAAAATTTTCTTTGAGGCCCTTGGGAAAAAGTGTTTTAAGTTGCCAAATCCAAAAAGACCTTTTGTCAGCATTACCCATATTACCCAAGGGCTAGAAGGATTACGTCATTGAATAAATGATATGGGAATCAAGCTAAGGGACCTGGCCAGGTCAATGGAGGACCAACACCACTAGTGCAGTGGAAGTGAACTACAGGTTTGCATTTGAATAATCACATGAATTTGAAATTGAAACTAGTCCATGATTGATCCTTGCAAAGCAGATCCTTAGATTAGCAGTGCACAGATAATCTCTGAAGATAACAGACTTCTGCTAACAAAACCATAACAACAAAGGGCGGAGGGAGGGACTATATATGGAATGATGTAGCTACTTCACTGTCTTCAAGAAGGCTTTATGAATTTGAAAGGAAAATAAAGTGCACCAGTATCTGAAAGCAAGTTTTACCGACCAATATTCTGTTAACAAAAGAGAGAAAAAACAATCCTGTTTGAAAGGATGCTGTCATCAAAGCCTATGAATAATTAAAAAAAATAATTCAGTATCTGCTACAATACTTTATGGATTGCCAGGCCATATCCACTATTTTCTTTTGTTATCGAATATCTTGTTCTATATGTAGGAAACTTAAGAAAGAAAACAAAGCAAATATTATTATAGAATAACTTTGCCTTTTCTTATCTTCCCAGGCTTTAAAGAAATTTTTAGTAATTTAGATAAGGGCCAGTGATCACGACTAGGTTTGTATTATACAGGCAACTGTAATCCTGTGACTGTAAGGAGTTAGTATTAAACATAATCCTTTAGGTTAAAGGCACATGGGGTGTTTTCAGCTGCTTCCCTGCCGCATTCCATTGAGTTGAATAGGAACACTGAAACAGTTCCAATACTTTTGCTTTTCAGCCAAAAAGTGTTGTAGTAAAACAGAAATTTTTATGTAAAACTGACATATCACATAGTTATTGTTTCAATGTCTCTAAGAAAGATATCGCCGCAAAACTGTATTGGGTAGAAATATTTGCTCATGCCTTCACAGAAACAATTTTTGCATATGAAACTGACACCTTTACTACAGATTTCCTAGAAGAAAAGAAATACAATGGGGGTGCCAGTTTATTAGGCTTGGAGTTATCATTTGGTTTGGTTGGATAAATATTGTTGTGGAATGTATGTCCTGTTTAAGACAGGTGCCAAAATAATGCTTAAGTCATGGAGTGTGGTCCTATGCAAATAACATTTTCTGGTTAGGAATCACTCTACTTACACAGTGTCAAGTGAATGTAGTGCACAATAAATACGCATTATATGATAGTGATTGGCTCATCTCCATGTATCTTGTTTTTTCTTGTGTGCTTAAAATGTAGCTCTGATGTTATTTTAAGGTATGTTTGGTGTTCACAAGATATGTGTTTAGTAGGTGTCATGCAGGCAATGCTAACTAAAATGTTGCTCTACAGGTCTTGTTAAAATTTGCACATCCAGCTGCCAATTTCCTATCACCATCACCATAGAGTAGGGGTTTCCCAAACTGTGTGGCTGGCTCTCCAGTTGGGCTGCGTTGGGAAGAATCTAAAATACATCTAAAACCCAACTTGAAAGTTAGGTTGAGATTTGGGGGCAAACCTTGTTTGCTGTCCTAGATTTCTATGAATTTAAGCTGAGTAATTTATACACAAATATTTACAGGTCCATAGATTTACTGGATCTGATGGACCTGCAAGAGGAGCTTGAACTGACAACCACTGCTACAGAGGGACTCTGCAGAAATTTATAATTCAACCATCAGGCCATGGCCCAAGAGAAAAATAAAATAATTTAAATTGATATCTGGTTGGTGAAAATGTATTACCTAAAGTTGTTATCTAGTCTAAATATTATAACTACATTTTTTTTTTTGCTTATTTGCTCCCTAACTTGGATAAACAAGAGTGAGAACACCCAGAGTGAGAACACTGGGTCAGACTTAGAAACCTAAGGCATTTGAATGTAAAGGCTTAACAAATATATTGTCACAAAGAAGCAGACGTAGAAATGCCATAAGTGTAGAAACGTGTATGAGAAAGTGTCATATAAGAGGAGAAATGTAACAAAATAGCATGCTGAGCAACAACTTTTGCAGTTCAAAATTCTGCAATTTCAAAGCAGTGCATGTATATAAAAGTTGTTGAGTTGTAAAAATTTAAATCTAGGTCAAAAACACTTTTTCATTTACTTATTTATATCAGTGTAAAGCAATGATATGTTTCTTACTGGGAGTGAAGATTAAAGTAGGTCAACATTTCATTCTTTATTTATTCGTGAACTCTATTTCTTCTTTTTCTAGTGCTCTCTTTTCCCAAGAATAAATGCTGGTTCTAGTGCAAAACTGCATACACAGCACTCTTCAAACATATGCAACACACACGAAATGAAATCTTCATATGCATCCAGCAGTTACAATATTTGTTGGTGTTTGGAAAAACAAATAGCAGGCAGCATGAAATGCTGATATCAGTAACTCACATATTCAAGTCTAGAGGACCCAAAAGAGAGAAGTGTATACTTTTATAGAACTGATATAAAAAAAAACAAAAAAACACATATCATATTCTATGCTGGCCATATACAGCAGATGTCCACATGTCTGGAGTAAGGTAAGATGAGAAATTACTATTTGCAAGCAAAAAAGCATTCCTCAGTTTTTATATTTGATAAATCTAGCATTTGACACCTAGCATTTTTCAAGCAGTTATTTTTATGCTGGCCTTTTTGGTTGACTTCTATCACTAAAAAGCTTAATTGATTGGAAATTTGGCAGATTTACAAGGAAAGCCTAGCATTTGTAGAACACTATGGGGCAAATTCACTATACGGCAAATTTTCGCAAGCGGATGCTCTGGCACACTTCGCACCACTTCGTCAGGTGTCAATTCACTACGCTACTTCACTAAAATGCGAAGTTGGGCCTCAGCAGCCAAACGTTGGTGGAATTTTGCTAGCGTTAGTTCATCAGCACATGCATTTCTTAGCAGTCTTTCGGTAGCGTAACTTCGTTAGTACTCATGCTTAGGACATCTTTATTAGAGATGTTGGTTAAAATGCTTGAAGTGGCCACTTATTACACATATCCAAGGAAGCAAAATAAAGAGATTCTCTAATGCCAAAGACATGAGCTCGTCCTAAAATAAATGTGGCATGCTCATCAGATCAGATCATCAGATAAAAACATTTTTAACAAAAAACCTTTTATAGTTAGGACTTTTGAAGACAATTCCGTTTTAAAAACTGAAAAAACGCCAGCGTTCTTTACAACTTTTATGAGTTTCCTGGCATACAGGATATGATATCACTGATATAAGATTGAGGAGGATGAAACTTCATCTTATCAGTTCGCTTGGTCTGAAGCGGTGAAGGAAACTCTGGCGAAAAACGTAACGTTCTGTCAAATTCGCACTTCAGTGAATTTGCGGAGTAACGATTGTTCAACTAGCGATAGGGCACGAAACTGTGCTAGTGACATATCTAGTATAGGTAAAAACAACTGGACTTGCTGAGTAATCAGTGAAGACTTCAGTTCAACTGACTGGTGTGGGAAATTCTCGGCATATAAACTCTTCCACTAATCCAATCGCACATTGTAACTCTTCAAAGAGGTGACATCTGAAGAAATTCACAGAGGTGTTGGTTCTGTGTAGGTACTGTGATAGGATTATCCAATGTGTCATGCAACTCCTAGAAACAGGTGTTACTTGTGAGAGTTGCATGAATGGATGTGTAAAGTGTTCTGAAACCGCCGGGGTACAGAAGTTAGAACAGCATTGTATGTAGCAGACAGGTGGTGTTGAAGGCCCCCACCTCTGTTCAGGGATAGTTTCTCCACCTTGACATGAATCGCCTCTTTCATACTTCGTTCAAACCAGCCTTCTTTATCCAAGATTTGGACCTTGCTATCTTTAAAGGAGTGTCCCTTATCTTTTAGGTGTAGAAAGACAGCTGAGTTTTGCCCTGTAGAGTTCACCCTCCTATGCTGAGCCATTCGCTTGGAGAGCAGTTGTTTTGTCTCCCCAATGTATAGATCTGTGCACTCCTCGCTACACTGGACTCTGTATACCACATTGCTTTGTTTTTCTTTTGGTGTTCGATCCTTTGGGTGTACCAGTTTTTTGTCTCAGTGTGTTGCTAGGTTTGAAAAACACAGGGACGTGGTGTTTGTCGAAAATCCTGCTGAGTTTCTCTGACACAACAGCTACATATGGGATGACTATGTTTCACCTACTATGTGTCTCCGGGAGGTTATTTCTATTGGTGTTCCTGTTGGGCTTGGTTGCTGCTGTTTTGACAAAGGCCCAGACTGTGTAGCCAGATGCTTTCAAAGCTAATCTGAGATGTTTTTGCTCTTTGTCTTTGGAGTCTGAATCAGTTGCCACACATTCCGCCCTGTGGTGCAGGGTTCTAATGGCACCCAGTTTGTGTTCCAGTGGATGGTGGGAATCAAACAACAGATATTGATCCGTATGAGTGGGTTTCCTGTATACTTCCGTCTTCAATTTACCCCCCTCTTGGATACATATCAAACAGTCCAAAAAGGCAAGTTTGTTCTCGTAGACATCTTCCCTTGTGAACTTGATGTTATTGTCCACTGAGTTAATGTGTTCTGTAAAGGCCGCCACATTGGATCTGATTTTAACCCAAGTGTCATCCACATACCTGAACCAGTGACTCGCTGTAGTTCCCTGGAAAGTAAGTAAGGCCCTCCTTTCCACTTTCTCCATGTACAAGTTTGCTACAATGGGAGAGACTGGAGAACCCATTGCACAGCCATGTTTCTGTCTATAAAAAAGGTTCTTGTACTTGAAGTATGTGGTGTTAAGGCACAAATCTAGCAACAAACATACTCGGATGAGTAGTGAAACATCTTCATTGATTACTCAGCAAGTCCAGTTCTTTTTAGATTTACCTTTACTAGATATACCATGACCCGGGTGAATGAAAATCTTCATAGTCATATGTGCTAGTGACGGTCTCTTTTGCTAGCGAATTGTCATCTACGCTCTGGCAAACAAACGTAACTACGCTAATTCACTGAGATTTGACTGAATGTTACCTCTTGCGCCAGACTTGCCTTCGCCAGTTCAGACCAGGCGAAGTTCAATAGAGTAGATAGGACTTGGTCAAAAAACAGTTTACATTTTTTCTAAGTCTCAAAAAATGCTGGCATCTTTTACTTTTTACAGGGTGATAGCCTGCAAAAGATCGTACATTTTTTTTGGGGTACCCAGCTTCCCCCCTACATTTCCTAACATATGGCACATAAACTATACAGTGGGCACATGTGGAGGGCATTATAACAACTTATTTTATTAAGGTTCCCTTGTGTAGTGTAATGTATTTGCTGCAACAAATACGTCCATTTAACTTTAACTTCCCGCCGTATGCAAATTAGCCAACACTTGCGCAACTTCGCTTTTGGTTATACCATATCAATGTAGTAAACATATATAATAGAGTGTCTTTATGTCTCTGCAAGCAAATTTCTGCTGTTCAGAAAGCAAATGAATACTCCTAGTAGAACAATTCTATATAACCCCCCAAACTAAATCTTTATAATGTGTACTTATTTATTTGTAGCACAGTGCTTGTTATTAATATGTTTCTCCCTGTCATGCCTATGGGGAAGGTCAATATTTAAGCATTTAGCTGTTCATCTGCTGCTGTTGATGTTCTTAACAGCTTTTATACAACAACCCCCAGGTGGACTTGGGCTATTAAGGGAGAAATTAAATTGCAAAATTTAATTACCACAAACAGTGAGATTTTTGTTTTACTGTATGTACATTGCATTTTTTTGTTTATAAAATAGTGCCTGTAAAAATCAGCACTTTGATTCAGATGTGCAATTTTGAATTCAGTCTAGGCACCATTGGCCAATAGCTGTTGGACTAACACTGAAATGGCATTGTGGTATCAGGATCACACTACATATAACAATACTCAGTGTTTTATATATATTATATATATTATATATGTGATTACCCAACTTGCAACAGGTCATTTTGAGGATGAACTAGTCCCGATATCTCACCATACCCATTATAGCTCAAATGTTTTTATCCTACAGAGGGAAAATAGTAGCATTTCGATACATGACCCCTCCGTGGGTCTCCAGTGCTTATAGAACTGGCTTCCAAAATGCCTGCTTTGTTTGTTTCACGGTTACTTCATTTTTCAAATGACATCATAAGATGAACAGAAACCTGCTAAGGATAATTAATCTTCCAAAAAATGAGGACTAGCTAAAAATAGCAATTTTAATTAGCATTTATAGTTAAGAATAAACAACAAATGCAACAGGGAATAATTTATATGAAACGGTTATATCGCCGCAATCTTCAAAATCTGAATGTTGCACAGAGCTCTGAATTGTGGGTTGTTTTAGTATCCGTCCCAATGGAAAACTCTTAGTTCTGCTCGCTGAACCACAAAATTAAAGTAATATGGAAGAAATCCAGATATGCAACAATGCCAAAGTGTGTATCACATAGTACTGAAATGCTTCAGAATTACTATATTTACACTGGGGTATTCCAGACAGAATAAATGAAAAATTTATGGGCTAAGAAAAGAAACACAATTTTAGTTAACTAGCACTTTTCTACTGCTCTAAGGCTTTTAATGGGAGCATAGGGAATTTATACTTGGTGAAGTAGATCAGTGAAATGCTAATTTATCTTTGAATGGTGTACTTTTAGGCCATTAGTTTCTGCCATTTCAGATAGAGATAAAATGCAAGCAGACGAATATCTAAAAAGAAAAACAGTCAATAAAACTAATAACATATATAAATATCAAGAGACAGAGATACATTTAGGGGGTTATTTATCAAAGGTTGAGTTTGTGAGTTTTTTTATACAGTACCTCAAATAAACTCACAACTCGAATGTTTGCTTATTTATGAAATGACTGCAATTTTAAAAAACTGGCTCGAATTTATCGAGTATTAAAGTGCAAACCCTGAAAAAAGCATCAGAACCCTCATGATGGCTAAAAATATCTTCAAATGGTTCGAGAGAGAGAGAGAGAGAGAGAAGAGAGAGAAAGAGAGAGCGAGAGAGAGAGAAATAAAAACATTTACAATTGGCAGAAGTTCTTTGTTGCTTTTCTTTTAAAATCTGCACTTGCTCTGCACTGGCAGGAAAGGAGTACTGGAGTAAACGAAGTTGTCAAAACACCTTGGGCAGGTAGGCTAGCAGGCCATTCACTGGGGATGCAACAGCCTTGCATGCATATAGGAGCCTATTTATTATACCTAATTTTTTTCTAGAGTTTTTAAAGGGGAAAAAAAAATTTTGGTGGAAAAAAAACTAAATTTTTTTAGAGATGTATTATACCCAAAAGCTGCTAAAAATCCAAATCTGAAAATACTCCAGCTAAAATCTGTCAAGGTCATGTAGAAGTTAAAGTCAGATGTCCCTTTGACGAGGTCATGACCTGGGCTGGGTTTTGTATGATCATCAAAAAATTGGGGTTTTTGGAGGACAAATTGAAAATTTGTTAGTGAGCCTCAAATCCAAAAAAGTCATATGAATGTTCGGACAATTATGTTGAGACTTTTCCTGCCCTGACTTTTTCAAACTGATTATTTGATAAATGAGTTAAAATTTTAGTAAATACCTCCCATAGTGTAAATGGTGTTTACATGTCAGATGATAAGAAAAGGGAGGTTGTACTTTGGCCAAGACAAGACATCTTCTAATGCTAGTGGTAATCACCATGAGAAAATGTGCTTGAAAAAATACTAGATTTACTAAAGGGCAGATTTGATCAAAACATGCTAGTGTTTTTCATATACAGCTTGATTCACATTTAGTAGTGGGTAAAGCAACAGTAGAATCAATAGACTCAGTTTTATCCAAATAATCCAAATTTTAAAGAATGATTACCTTTTTCTCTGTAATAATAAAACAGTACCGTGTACTTGATCCAAACTAAGATATAATTCATCCATATTGAAAGCAAAGCCAGCCTATTGAGTTTATTTAGAGGCACATTTATCAACATTCAAATTTTGAATTCATATGAGTTTTTTTTAACTCACATGAATTTGATTTTACTCGAAATGCGATTGGGGGAAATTTATTAAAAAAAATGTAATTTTTCAAACTGGGACAAATTTTACAGACCCAAAAACTTGAATCAAATTCAATTCAAATTCGACAAAATTCGATTCAAGTTTTTTCTCCGAAAAAAAACTTGAATGTCAGGAAGGCTGCAAACAACTTTCCCATTGACTTATACACTAAATCTGCAGGTTTTAGGTGGCGCATAGTTGAATTTGAATTAAAGGATCAGAGTATGATAAATTTCAAAAATCTAATTTTTAAAAGATCCAAATTACGGAAAGACCCTTTATCTGGTAAAGCCCATGTCCCAAGCACTCTAGATAACAAGTCTTATACCTGTACAATGAATAGAGACAAAACAATAGATTTTAATTGCTGCAGTCCTATGAGGCACCAAGCAAATTCTTGAAATCTGTAGTAACTGCATCCCATTCTATTCAATGGGAAAATCTCAAGCGGGTTGTCCTGTCTTCTTGAGCTTAAATTTCTATAGTGTACCATATGCAGTATAATCAGTAAGTGACTGACAACTGGTGATCTCTTCAGTCAATGGAATTTTCCACTCAATCAAAATCAAAATTTGAAAAAGCCTTGAAGAAGCCTTGTGTAATAGCAAAGTGTTAGCTTCCGATTATACAGTTAGCCAGAGTTTGCTGGTCATTGTCAACCAGATTATATGGATGACTATTGTGAACCGGTAACTGGAACACAGTGTGAAGGAAGATATATTTCCCCTAGGTTCATGTCTTACTCCCATATGTACAGCAGTTCTGAGTGGGTTAATTCCCCTAGAAAGTCTCACCTAGGGAATAATTAGCAGGCTAGAACAGCTAGCTGCTAGAGAGGGTTGGGGCTCAGTGTGAAAGATTGAGACACACTGAGGAGAGCTGAGAGCTGAGTGTGGCCATTGGAAGCGGCTGTTTATGTTTCCCCAAAGGGAAAGGACTTTGCAAAGGTACTGTGACTCTGGGGAGTTGTACTGTATGTGTTTGACCGGAAATCCCAGTAGGAGACCGGTAGCAGAGAGGGAAACTACTCTGTGTATTAGTTAGAGCCCAAGTGGGGCAAGGATTTTGTTTTGTTTTATTTTGTTTTATGCTGCTTTGCTCCCAAAGTCTTTATATGTGAACAATAAATGGACTTTACCCTGTACAAGACCCGTCTGTTTGTATGATCCTGCTCACAATTGGTGGAGGTATGCAATGGGCAGAAATTTCATTTGAAAATAGCAAAGACCAAAGTTTAAAGGGACAGACAGTTTTAAGGGGAAGTCTTCAACAGATATTAAAATGGAGGAGATATTGAAGGCGATGCTGCAAACCCAGCAGCAAGCTAATGCAAATCACCAGGAAGCTTTAAGGGCCCAACAGCTAACCCATCAGGAGTCCTTAAGGGCCCAACAGGAAACCAATCAGCTGCTAATTACACAAATTAACGCCCAAGCGGAATCCAGTAAAGTTACCTTAGCACAACAACATAGTGTTACCATGCATTTGCAGCAGGAGATCCAAGCACTGGCTGAGAAATTACAGGGTAGTACAGCCCTGGGGCAAGTACCTTTAAATATCCGCAAAGCGGTACAAAAAAGTCTGCAAAAGATGACTCCAGCAGATGATGTCGAAGCATACCTGGCCATGTTTGAAAGAGTGGCAACACGGGAAAAGTTATCCCCAGAGGACTGGGCTGAAGTGATAGCACCTTACTTAACAGGGGAACCCCAAAAGGTGTACTTTGATCTAAAAGAACAGGACTCTCATAACTATAATAAGTTAAAAGAGGAAATCCTGGCCCACCTTGGAATCACTTCGGCGGTTCACGCCAAAAAGTTCAATGACTGGGTTTACAGCAAAGGCAAGCCTGCACGTGCGCAAATGCATGACCTCCTGGGTCACACAGGAAAGTGGCTGCAACCAGACGTCAACACAGCTGATCAAGTGGTGGAAAGGATCGTCGTAGACCGGTACCGGAAAGGTCTTCCCTGGGATATACAACGATGGGTTGGACAGGCAGACCCCCAAGATATGACCCAGATGGTGGAACTTGTGGAGAGGTACATGACTACTGAGAGCTACCTAGGAGAGGGAAGCTATGTCCAGCGCCCTATCAAGCTTCAGAGATTGCAAGGAAATCCTGGTAAGACTGTTCCATTTATTAAAGGGGTGGTTTCCCAAGGTAACCGGGACAAAACCTCTAATATGACTTTGGGACTGAGTACTGGAGCCAAAGATAGGGTGGCCACCAGTCGGGGTCAAGAGGCCTCTGACAGAGATAAAAAGGGGTTACAATGCTGGAGGTGTAGAGAGTTTGGCCATTTCGCTGCTAACTGCCCCCTAACGTCAGAGCCTATGGATTGTAGTTGGGGGAAACAAGAATCCCTGTATGCTCTGCCAGCATGTCTGGCCTCTCTACAAGAAGAGACTGGTAAACAGTTTTGCCCAGTAGTCATAGAAGGACACTGGGTGACCGCTCTCCTGGATTCGGGGAGTTTGGTAACATTAGTTGACACTAGTTTGGTGGACATCGTTGACTCTAACCACCCACGGGTCGGGGTAGTGTGCATTCATGGGGACACTAAAGACTACCCAACTGCTTTGGTTCTGTTTGAAACTCAGTCGGGAACTGTAAAGTATCAAGTGGGGGTGGTAAAAACCTTAATGCATGCTGTTATATTGGGAAGAGATTTTCCCTTGTTCTGGCAACTGTGGGGTGGGGTAAGTAATTCTGAAAAGGGTTCTTCATGCAAGGCAGAGGAAACATGCTTGTCCACTAGGGATGTAGCGAACTGCCGATTTGGTGTTCGCGAACGCCGTTCGCGAACACCGGCAAAAAATGCGAACGTTCGCGAACAGTTCGCGAACTTCGAACACCCGCTAAAATCGTTCGATTCGAACGATCGAAGGATTTTAATCGTTCGATCGAAGGATTTTCATTCGAATCGAACGATCGAAGCCATTCGATCGAATGATTTTCATTCGATCGAATGCTTACAATCGTTCGAACGAATGGAAATCGTTCGATTTTTAGCAGTCGAAGGAATTCGAATGGTCGAATGGTCGAACGATCGAACGCGAACTCAAAATGCGAACGTTCGCGAACATTCGGCGGACGCGAACGGTCGAAGTTCGCGCGAACTAGTTCGCGGGCGAACAGTTCGCTACATCCCTATTGTCCACAGAACCCTTTACATACCCTGAGAATGATGATAAAGTAGGGGTGACCCCTGATGTTCCCTCACCCCTAGAAGTGTTGGCAGGACTTGAAGAGGTGATTTAGAGGTTTCCAAAGAGAACTTTGGAACTGCCCAAATGAGGGACCCCACTCTGAGCCATGATAGAGAAAATATAAAAGTTATAAATGGAGAACCTCAATATCCAGGGGCAGAAACAGTGTTTCCCCAATTGGCCCTGAACCAGGATCTGTTATATCATGTGAGCAAAATAAGGGGTGAAATTATAGAACAGCTGGTGGTACCCCAGCAATATAGAAAGGTGGTATTAGATATGGCACATAGACATGTACTTGGCGGCCACCTGGGAGTCGATAAAACTACAGAAAGAATTCTTCAGAGGTTCTTTTGGCCTGGGGTGGTTGGAGATGTAAAGCGATATTGTATCTACTGCCCAGATTGTCAGTTAGCAGCACCAAGACCCCATTACAGAGGTCCCTTGTTTCCCTTCCAATCATTGAGGTCCCATTTGAGAGGGTTGCCATGGATTTGGTCGGTCCCCTGCCAAAATCTGCTAGAGGGCACCAACATATCCTTGTTATATTGGATTATGCAACCAGGTATCCAGAAGCAGTGCCTTTAAGGAATACTTCAGCAAAATGTATAGCCAAAGAGCTGGTCCATTTGTTTTCTATGGTGGGAATACCTAAAGAAATACTGACAGATCAAGGCACACCCTTTATGTCCAAAGTAACCAAAGAGTTATGTCGCCTCTTAGGTATCAAACACTTACGTACCTCAGTGTACCACCCTCAAACTGATGGCTTGGTGGAAAGGTTTAATAAGACCCTGAAAGCCATGTTGAAAAAGGTGGTAGATAAAGATGGGAAAAATTGGGACTGCTTATTGCCGTTTTTGTTGTTCTCAATCCGGGAGGTGCCACAAGCTTCTACTGGGTTCGCCCCATTTGAGTTACTCTATGGTAGACACCCCAGGGGTCTGCTAGATATAGCTAAGGAAACTTGGGAACAGAAGGCTACCCCCTATAAAACAGTGGTAGAACACATTGCTCCAATGCAGGAGCGGATTACAACGGTGTTACCTATTGTAAAGGAGTACATGGCCCAAGCGCAGGAGGCCCAAAGCAGGATCTATAATAGGTCTGCAAAAGTAAGGACCTTTAATCCTGGGGATAGAGTCTTGGTACTTATCCCCACAGTTGAAAGTAAGTTCCTGGCCAATTGGCAGGGGCCTTACGAAATTATTGAAAAAGTTGGTGAGGTGAACTATAAGGTACGGCAACCTGATAAGAGAAAACAGGTGCAACTTTATCATGTGAATTTTCTGGAGACCTCAGGAGGTGCTGGTATCAGAACCGGGCCCACTGGTCCATTCTGCTAGTCTCATTCAAAATAACCGAAACTCTTTCAGTAACACAGAAACAGGAAGTGAAAGAATTCTTGATGAGAAATAGGGATGTTTTCTCTGATATGCCTGGAAGAACTCAGCTAATTGAACATGACGTGGTTACGGGACCTCAGATAAAAGTCAAGGTTAAGCCATATAGAATACCTGAGGCACGGAGACAGGCGGTCTCTGAGGAGGTAAGGAAAATGTTGGATCTAGGAGTAATTGAGGAGTCCCACAGTGATTGGTCTAGCCCAATTGTTTTGATCCCTAAACCTGATGGGACTCTAAGGTTTTGTAATGACTTCCGAAAACTGAATGAAGTCTCAAAGTTTGATCCCTATCCCATGCCTAGGGTAGATGAACTCATCGAAAGGCTAGGCCATGCGAGGTACCTCACAACTCTAGATCTTACAAAAGGGTAATGGCAGGTACCACTAGCGGAAGGGGCTAAGGAAAAGACAGCCTTTTCTACTCATGAGGGTCTTTTCCAATACAATGTACTACCTTTTGGTTTACACGGGGCCCCAGCTACTTTTCAAAGACTAATGGACCATATTCTTAAACCACATAATCCCTATGCCTCAGCCTATTTGGATGATGTGGTTATCTTTAGCTCTGATTGGGAGTCTCACTTACCAAAGGTACAGGCAGTGCCAGTCTCTATACGTGAGGCGGGGCTTACTGCAAACCCTAAAAAGTGTGCGGTTGGAATGGAAGAAGCCAAATACTTAGGTTATGTAATTGGGAGAGGTGCAGTACAACCCCAAATAAATAAAGTGGAGGCAATACAAAAGTGGCCCCAACCTGTCACAAAGAAACAAGTCAGAGCCTTCCATGGGATAGTAGGCTACTATCGTAGGTTTGTGCCTAACTTTGCTTCTATTGCAGCTCCCCTTACAGATCTTACTAAAGGGAAGAGCTCAGTAATGGTTAAGTGGTCAGCTGAGGCTGAAAAAGCTTTCATAGAACTTAAAAATTCCCTCTGTAGGCAACCAGTTTTTCAGAAAGAATTCATTGTGCAAACGGATGCCTCAGATGTGGGTTTGGGGGCTGTCCTCTCCCAAATGGTAAATGGTGAGGAACACCCAGTAGTGTACTTAAGCAGAAAGCTTACACCGGCTTAGAGTAGGTACTCTATTGTAGAAAGGGAGTGCCTAGCCATTAAGTGGGCATTAGAGGCCCTCAAATACTATCTGCTGGGCCGAAAGTTTAGATTGGTCACAGATCATGCTCCCCTTAGGTGGATGTCTGAAAATAAAGAAAAGAATGCTCAAGTCACCAGATGGTTCCTGGCCCTGCAAAACTTTAAGTTTACAGTGGAACATAGATCTGGAGCACTGCAAGGGAATGCCCTCTCAAGCGTTCATTGCCAGGTGACGCAGTATACTCAGCCCTACGGGCTGAAGCAGAGGGGGGGGGGATATGTGAACCGGTAACTGGAGCACAGTGTGAAGGAAGATATATTTCCCCTAGGTTCATGTCTTATTCCCATATGTACAGCAGTTCTGAGTGGGTTAATTCCCCTAGAAAGTCTCACCTGGGGAATAATTAGTAGGCTAGATCAGCAAGCTGCTAGATAGGGTTGGGCCTCAGAGTGAAAGATTGAGACACACACTGAGGAGAGCTGGGAGCTGAGTGTGGCCATTGGAAGCGGTTGTTTATGTTTCCCCAAAGGGAGAGGACTTTTGCAAAGGTACTGTGACTCTGGGGAGTTGTACTGTTTGTGTTTGACAGGGAATCCCATTAGGGGACCGGTAGTAGAGAGAGAAACTATGCTGTGTATTAGTTAGAGCCCAAGTGGGGCAAGAATTTTGTTTTGTTTTATTTTGTTATATGCTGCTTTGCTCCCAAAGTCTTTATATGTGAACAATAAATGGACTTTACCCTGTACAAGACCCGTCTGTTCGTATGATCCTGCTCACACTATGAAGATTTTCATTGATCCAGGTCATGGTATATCTAATATAATTAATTCTAAAACAAGCTAGATAATCATTCAGGACGTTTCACTACTCATCCGAGCAGCTTCTTCAGTTCAACTGACTGGTGTGGGGATGTCCTCGATATATAAACTTTTCCACTTTGTACATTGTAACTCTTCAGAGAGATGACATCTGAAATTCACAGAGGTGTTGATTCTGTGTAGTTACTGTGATAGGATTAATCCTATCCTAGCAGCTTCTTCAGTTGAACTGAAGAAGCTGCTCGGATGAGTAGTGAAACGTCTTCAATGATTACTAATTATATGGACTTTTCCTGCTCAGTGCTTTGACCTTCAACCTGACTACAAATGTACTGTATGTTTCAGATTGCTGGGTGCTCTGACCCCCAATTCTGTTATATTGACTTGCATTTCAGTCTGCTGTTACTCATCTGTTCATCTTTATTTTGTTTATCATCTGTATAGAAAAAATATTTGATTTTTAACAGCAAGTTATGGGCACAACCACAGAGAACAGCAAGTTCATACAGACATACTGTATATCAGTTTGGTTTTTGTATGCTCTCTCAATGCTCTTTGCCTTCCTCTTTTATTATTATGTCTCATTTTGGCTCCATTCTCTCCACCCCTTTCTCAAAGGTACAGAAAGTAAATTCTAATGTATAATAATGAGCAGATTCTGACTGGGCCGGCAGGACACTGGGAACAAAAACAGTGGGCTCAGACCCCTGAGGGCCCTGCCATCCCAGACTGTGCCACTGCCTCCAACCTCCTTCCCTGGCCTCAGTTACAGTTGTGAGAAGAAAAAAGGTACAACCGGGTGGGCTGTAGGGGACTTTGCATCTTGGGCAAGGGGCATGTGGAGGCCTGTGAGGCAGCAGTCCTGGTGTGGCCCAGGCCCCCAGTCGCTGATAGTGAGTATAAATGACAAGTGTTATGCTAATTTGTGCAGGTAGAATGGATTTCAATGTACTTTTGTATTTAAACTAGCATACAAATAACTTCTGTGCCAAATTGTGTGCTTGCTATTAGATTTAGTTTTAGTAGGAGTTTGCCGCCAATTATTTTTTGTTTTGACCTAGTTATTTCAGAACTGACCCCACTGCTGAAGTGATTATTTCTTCAAGTATAGCCAGCCTATTGGTTTTACATTTATTTTATCTTTCTTTAAATGTTATAAAATAATTGGTACAGGTCATTCTACTCAGGGAGCTTTACTTTATCTGCATATTTGTGTTTATTCAAAAAGTTGGCATCAGACATGGTTGTACTGGTGTATATAGGTCATTAAAAGAAACAGTTCATTTAATGAAATAGTGAATAGTGGCAGTATACCCTTTAACATCTTTTCGATAAAGTATTTCTCAGAGATGAATGTACTAATTTTTTGCTCAGTGAGAAAAAACCTGTTGTGAGGCTAAATACAACCATGTGCAAGGTAAACTAGAGGTTTCATTTAAATAATTTAGTCCAATTTATCTATGCCAGCCCATGGCAATTGCTTTGTTCACTAGCTAAAGTACATTTTACATCTGCCCCATGCAGCACCAACCCTTTATCCCATTCTCTCTTCAGTGAGAGATTTGCTAACAGCTACTACTGCCATAATGATTTATCTTCTGCTCTTTTTCTGCCTTTTATAACATTGCTTACATCGTAACAATTAATAGAAATAGTTGTAATATTCTACGAAAAAATGTTAAGAAAACAGACACAACAGACATCAACATTCCATACCTTGTATAGCAGAATAACGATTGGTAGAACTTGTTGGAACACTCTGTTGTATAGGTTGTATGGGACATATTCTTTACTAAATCCATAACTGTTTAGTATATTGGCACACATTGAGCATAACCAAAAATTATATTGTATTGTGGTCTAATTTCTGTTAAGATGTAGTCCTACGCAGCCTTCGGAAAAGATGTTTTTTTTGAAACATTAGCTGACAGAATACTGCTGAGTACCCGAGGGGATCTTTCAGACAATTCAATCTATAAGACAAACCCATTTTTTAGATGACGCCGCACATCTGTGCAGCAATTGTAAATGCTCACGGCTATTGTGCTGATAGATTTTTTAAAGAAAATTCTTTTGATAATAACATCAGTTAAGAGCTATATGAAGCAAACAATATATCAGATTTATATACGTAAATGTTAGCTATACAGACATTTCAAGGGACATGAATATCTCAGGTTTTAGAGGAAATTCTTACAGTATACTAGTTGTTTATTAGTTGTAAACCAAAGTGCAGTATACTGTAAATGGTACCATTTTAGGTCAGATTCAGATACAGTACAGCCATGGTAACAATCTTAAAACAATTAAACAGATGTAAATCATAATATCTTTCAATTTCAAATGTTAAATAAATATAGAAATCATAATATATTTCAATTTCAAATGCTGAATAAATGCTCTCTTAGGTAATGTATTTCTTTTTCACTTTTTCTTAACACTTAGAAGGAAATAGTTTTGCTGTCACAGTAAGCTGTTATGTATAAAAGTTCTGTTAGCCCAATTAAATGACTTCTGTTGCATATGTGCTCAGTGTGATGCCCTTTAAAACAAATTGGCAATCCGTATTTTTTCTCCCATGGCAGTTTTAGCTTAAATTTTTTTGGATCAAAAAAAGACAAAACCTCAAAGTGCTGCTCACACGGCAACCCCTGCTGCTCGTCTAGAATTAAACTACTTTCACAGTTAAAGCAGTGTTTTTTGCAATGCAAAAATCAATAGCATGAATTAAAATGATGGATTCAGCTGGCTCTAATGCAGTGGTTGTCACAGCTTTTCAGTTCAAGTCAGTGTAGGTCCAATCTTTGGTCAGGGTCCTGCTTAGCTCATAAAAAGTTCATAACATTATTATGCACAAAAACTGTGAAGAAAATTAAGAAAAAAACGCAACTGAAAGGCATTGCACAATTCTAGGTTGCAAGAATGGAAAGTTGCAGCTGGTTGCAGGAAATAGTGTAAGATTTTTGGGTCAAGGCAACTCAGTGATGGGTAGCTTAATGGGAGATAACGGTTGAGTCAGGTATCACCTCTTGAGAAACAGCCAGATTATTCCAGATGTTGTTGAAATATTCAATGGTATTATCAATATGTAAGGCCATCACAATGTTCATACGTCTGGTATATCAAATTTGGTCCAGAAGTTGGGGGTTGGTGGGGTTGTCCCTTTCCATTTGCTAACTATGCAACAGCTCGCTGCTGAGAGAATGGAGTTGACCAATCTTTGTGCTGGGGTTTTGAACTTTGGGATTCTGTGTCCTAGGATACATATTATTGTGTCTTGTGTGTCAGACAGGAGCAACTTGTTTAGCTATTTTGTTACTGAATCCTAAAATGTTTTTACTGATGAACAGTTCCAAAACACATGTAAAATGGTTCCTTTTCCTTAAATGCATCTCCTGGAAACAGAAGAAGTTCTGTGAGGGACTAGTTTGTACAACATTGTAGACGTGTGGTACCATCCCATTTGTATTTTGTAAATATTCTCTTTAATTAACAGCACATATGGATTTTCAGCATCAGTATCCCACATTCTTTGCCATCTGGGTAAGTTAATTGTACAGTGAATGCCTTCTTCCCATTTATTCATAAAAACTATATATATATATATATATATATATATATATATATATATATATATATATATATATATATATATATATATATATATATAGAAACGTAGTAACGGACAGCACTCGCTTGTAATGCTCAAAGGTTTCTTTATATCAAATCTTAAAAAAATTACATCACCATATGTGTGCACATATAAAACGCGACGTTTCGAGCCTGCATAGGCTCTTTATCAAGCCATGTGTAGCAATGGTATCCAAACTCTACCTTGTCAGGATTGTGTAGTTTTGTGTAGTCGGAAGGCCAATTGTTTGGTAAATTAAGTAAGGAGATATGTGATAACTAAATAAATTGGGGCTCATTTATAAACACTGGGCAAATTTGCACCACCTGCAGCTTCGAAAATATCAAATTCGAAGGATTTTAGCGCAAAAGGTTTGACCAAATAAAAATCGTTTGATCGAATGATTAGAACAGTTTTAAGCGATCAAACGAATGATTTTTTTATTCTATCAAAAAAAACTTAGAAAACTGCTCTGGAAGGTCCCCATAGGCTAACATTGCACTTCGGTAGCTTTAATGTGGCGAAGTATGAAGTCGAAGTTTTTTTAAAGAGACAGTACTTCGATTATCAAATGGTCGAACAGTCGAATGATTTTTTACTTCTAATCGTTCGAATCATTTGATTCGATTGAATTCAATCTAATTTGACCAATTCGATGGTCGAAGTACCCAAAAATATACTTTGAAATTTGAATATTTTTGCATTAGAACTATTCACTCGAGCTTAGTAAATCTGCCCCATAATATGGAAGAGGCTAAAAACAGGCCTACAAACAAAATATGGGCGACACAATAATATACTAAGGAAATAAACATATTTTTAAGCAAGTGAAACCAAATAAATGAATTATCTGATTGGAAGTGTGAAAATGCAATTATAGATTTAAATCTCTTTGTTTTATTACTATAATACAACAGTTTTTCCCATAATGCCATTGTAATTGTTGCCATGCTCCACATCTGCTGCAGTTCTATCCAATGAGCCAGGTTTAATTCAGTGAGAAAAACGTATCTCATGGTTTATCATGTGAAAACTCATGGACGAGATTCAATTTAAAAAACTTTTCTCCTTCCAGTTTTTCCCCATAGACTTCAACAGAGCTTTCACGTGATAAACAGTGAGATACGTTTTTCTGAACTGAATTGCATCTCAAATTGAATCTGGTCTGTGACTTTTCATGTGATAAACCCCTTTCTTACCAAATTAAATCTGGTCCAATTTTTCAAAAACAAAGAGCAATGCAAGTTGCATCTGTCATTGTTATAGTGGGGTCATCTATCACTACTGTTGATGCTTATCTATTTATTCTGTGTTTCCAATACACTTGTCATATGGTGTAATGACGATGCCATACTCTCTTCTATAGTGATGGCATGTAACTCACAGGAGCTGAGTTACCTTAAATTGATGAATGTGCCTCAGTGCAATTGCCCATAGAAACCAATCAGCACGTAGCTTTAAACTGTCTACTGCAAGTACGAATGCAAATGACTAATTGGTTACTAAGGGTTAGTTCACCAAACTTAATTTGCCCTGCTCTGTACCCTTGGTCCAGGAGAAATTAATCTTGTCTGAGTTCCAACCTGACTTTTATGATGGTGGCCAATTGGCATATTATTATGCTTAGGTAAATGTGTCAGTATGTGAAAACACTTTTTTGTTAATCAAATTCCCTCAAAATTCAGAAAAGTATTAACAGAATGATGAAATTCAAATTGCCTAGGATTCAGAATTAGAATGTTAAGTCTGCCTTCTATAAAATTCCATAATTGCCTTCATATAGATGCAACTCTATAATGACACTGTTTCTCTAAGAGCTTGCTTTATGTTAATGTGATTCGAAAATGCATTATTTTAGATGTTAAATGTCCTTCATTTAACCCACCATGGAAAAAAAGAGTAAAAATATATTATAATTCAGTTTTACTTTCATTAGTAAACAAACATATTTTTATCATGACAAATTGTTATGCTGATCAATATCCTACAAGTCTAACAATGGGAAAGTCTATGTCAAATGACCTTGACATAATAAGTTAATTCTATTCATAGTTCAAAAAGTTTAAGAGTGACTGATTTAGGAATCTCATGCTTGTTAAAATTATGAGTTTTGCTTGTGTCTACATTTTACTCATAATCCCTGTGGTCATTACTAAATAATGTATAAAAGTCTGACATCAAAAAGTCTACAAAGAAATAAGTTCACAACAGTTAAATGATAAAACAGGAAATTCTCAAATGGCCAATAATGTTTAACCAAGCAAAGATGAGCAGATAAGCAAACAAACTGCTGGTGTGTAAAAAAGGAAAGTGGTAGTAAAGCCATCGGTTCACTTTAAGTTACAGCTGAATAAGCATGCAGGAGCACACTGCATGATCCACAAAAACACATTTAGCTTCTTGCCTTAAATGAAAGTTAATGCTTAAACATCAGCTGAATGTAAAATGTTAAGAAACATTTATTTAGAAGTTTTGTTTCATATAACCTAAGATAAATTTACTTGTTTTTTCCCTAAGGTTCATTATATATTGCATTTTTTATTTTCCCTGTCTTGACAAGTATGAGTAGAAGATAAAATAAGCATTAATAAAAATAAAACAAAACGTTCCCAAAATGTATGCTTTATTTGGTCTGATACTATATGTTTTCAGACTAAGTTTAAAAATCATAAACAAAATGTTCTACAATTGGTAGCCAATTTAAGACCTTGAAGCAGTTCAGAGTACGTCTGCGATGTTTAAAGTGCAAAGTAACTCAAAACAGAGCTTGGGGACTATATGTGAAGGGCTATAATGTTTGGTCTGTTCAAAAGAAATGTAAAAAAAAATTACACACATGTATGATGTCAGATTGTAAGGAATACTTACCTGTCCGGCGATTCCAGCTAATGCCCAGTCCTCCCACGTGGCTTGTTCTCACGCCAATATGTGTGCAACGTCAGGACGCCAAAGTGTCAAAACGCGTGCAACGTCATGACGCCGGCACGTCAAAACGCGCACCATCAGCACGTGACCGATGACACCATCACACTCATTTGCCCCGAAAATCAGCCTATATACGACGCCAGAACATTACAGACCTTGCCCAATTATAGGTTCTACTTACTGTGTTCCTTGGTGTGACTTCTGATATTGATCTTGATTCCTTTGTTTGACCTCGGCCTGTTATATCGACTAAGAACCTTGCAGCCTGAATTGACCTTTTGCCTTGACTTGACCATCCTTCTTCTTCAACCCATTTGGATACCTCGAACTGTGTTGGACTTGTTGCTTCCTCTTAGGTCCGCAAATCCTAGCGGAGTATTCGGGCCCTGACACCGATATATTATCTATTATTAACCGAAATATTGTAAACAGATACATTTTAGTTGTTGCCCCAAATCATTGTCTGTCCTATTCTTTCATTTACTTTCTTGCTTTCTTCAGCTTCCATATTCTCTCCTTTTTTTTCGGCTGTTTTTTACTTCCCTCATTCCTCTACCCCTTTCTATTTCTATTTTCTTCTTCTATCTCTTTATCCTCTCTTTCCACTTCACTTCTTTTTCGCATTTCTCTTTCTGATCCCCTTTTTCCTAACCTCGTTCATTTTTTATTGCTCTACATTTTTTGCCTTCTTGTTCCCCCTTTTCCTACGCTAATTTTTTCTTCTGTTTTCTGTTACTACCATTTTTTATACAGTCAGGTTTAAATGGTTACAAATGCTAAAGTTAAAATGCCCTCTAAGTGCTTGTACTGAGTCAAATGTTATGCTCTTGGTTCTCCAAGGAGTAGTTTTTGAGTTTTTGAGCCTGAAGGAAGATTCTGTCCAAATTCCCCCACTATATCAAGTGCTCTGTAGGGTGTGAGAGAAAGAATGACCACCATGAAAAAACACACCCTCCCTGGAAAGTGAAGTGTTTGTTAGGGCAAGAAAATCAAATGATTTTGAGTGCAACATAAAATTGACCATGAATACATGTGATTTTGTTAGTTAAGGAGAAGATGTTGAGAAGGTGACTTTAAAGGATGAGCTTTGTTTCCTTTGGAACCTGGGGTTTTCTGGATAAGAGATCTTTCCATAATTTGGATGTCCATAACTTGTGTGCTAAGAACCATAAAACATTAACCCAGTAGGATTTTTTTGCCTCCAATCAGGATTATCTTAATTCAACTACAGGAATGTACCATGTAAACATTAAATAAACCTAGTAGGCTGGTTTTGATTCCAATAAGTATTAATTATATCTTAGTTTGGATCAATTACAAGGTACTATTTTATTATTATAGTGAAAAAGAAAATAATTTTTAAATCTAATGATTGGTAGATAGCCTTTCCATAATTCAGAGCTTTCTGGATAACTGGTGTTGGAATAATGGATCCCATACATGTACAATGTACTGTTTTAATTTTACAGAGAAAAAAAAACATTTGTAACAAAATCAATTACTTGATTAAAATGGAGTCTATGGGAGATGGCCTTCCCATAATTCAGAACATTCTGGATAATGATTTTCCTGGTAAAGGGTCCCATAACTGTACCCCTGTTTGCGCTTACACCTTGTATAGCACTGCATATAGTTGCAGTGTTATATAAATAAAATACAATACTATAGGCTTACACAAGGGCCACTTATATACAAAATTCAGAGGTTGTGGAAGCACTCTTAAGGCTAAATTAAAGTATATTTAAGTATAGTGGAAGTGCTACTTACAATGTACTTCCCTGGGCACCTGCCTCATTAGTAATTCAGTATAAATGCAAGTGCATGTGTTTAAGGACTGATTACTTATGACGCATTGTAAGTAGCACTTCCACTATACTTAAATATACTTTAATTTAGCCTTAAGAGTGCTTCCACAACCCCCGAATTTTGTACAAGGGCCACTTGTCAATGTGAGTATGGAAATTAAAATTAAAAAAAATTATCTCATGATCTAAAAATTCCATGTTCTAATTGAACCCTGGGTAAATGTGATATCTTTTATTGTCTGGTGCAAAAAACAAATATACACTGGGACAACAAAATCATGAATTTCAGAAAAGCTTATTTTAGTGCCTTGAGGGCTGACATTCAGAGCATAGATTGGGGCATTATGTTTTCATCTAAAAACACAGAACAGAAATGGTTGTCATTCAAAATTATGTTAAATCGTTACTGTTCTCAATTTATTCCCAAAAGAAGTAAACACAGAAGCACAAAGAATCACCCTATGTGGCTTAATATAGAAGTTAAAAAGTTAATAGGAAAGAAGAGAAAGGCATTTAGAAATTATGCAGGAAATTTACTAACCTGTGAAAATTCGCCAGCGACGGCTTCGCACCTATTGCTACACTTCGCCAGGCAAAAATTTGCTCAGACAATGCTTATTTACTAAAATGCAAAGTTGCGTCCAGGTCGTCGAACGCTAGTAAATTTTTGCTAGCGTTACTTCGGCAATCAAAGCAAAGTTGCGCTAGCGTTGGCTAATTTGCATATGGCGGGAAGTGAAAATTGAATGCACGTATATGTTGCAGCAAATACATTACATTACACAAGCCCAAGGAACCTTAAAAAAATATAATGCCCTACACATGAGCCCCAGTGTATAGTTTATGTGCCATATGTTAGGAAATGTAGGGGTGAATCCAGGTACCCAAAAAAAATTGTTATGGACTTTTGCAGCCTGTCGCCTTGAAAAAGTGAAAAGACAGAGGCGTTATTTGGGACTAAGAAAAATTTTCAACCATTGTACTTTGCCTGGTCTGAGCTGGCGAAGGCAAGTCTGGCGGTAAAATCCGCATCTTAGTGAATTTGTGCAATTATGTCTGTTCGCCAGAGTGAAAACTTGCCTCTAATTTGTTAAGTGTGAAGTTGCGCTAGTGACTCCTTCGCTAGCGAAGTTATGCCTGTGCCCGTTAGTAAATCGGTGAAGTACCGAAATGATGTCATGCAGGCGAATTTTCGCCAGCATTAGTCACTTCGCCCTTTAGTAAATTTGCCCCTATAAGTCTGTTGGGACAGAAACTGCATTTAGTAAATATAAACACTATAATAAATGTTGTAAAACAGCAACCCGGAAGGCAAAGAAGGGTAATGAGGACCGCATTGTGGCTGAGGCGAATACTAACCCCAATAAGTGTATTAGTAGTAAAAAGATGCAGGTTGAGAGTGTTGCTCCTTTAAATAATGGTACTAGTATGGTTGTAAGAGATACAAACAAGGCGTCTGAGATCCCAGACTCACTTCATATTTGCACTGATGGCTTAGCTCAATCTAGTCAGTAAGGTATCCTAAAAGAAAGGTAGGCCCAAGGTTCAATTGTGTCCACAAATCCCAGCCGGCTCCCACTTGTATCCCTTCAAGTCCGCAAATTTGTCACTGAAATAAAAAAGCCAGCGCCAAAGGCACGGGAGACAGACAAACAGGCAAATAGGGTAATATTGTTTTGCGATGTTGCCACCTCTTGTGTG
The DNA here is from genome assembly GCF_017654675.1 of Xenopus laevis. NCBI lineage: Eukaryota > Metazoa > Chordata > Amphibia > Anura > Pipidae > Xenopus > Xenopus laevis. The sequence continues at coordinate 83,999,027 of NC_054379.1, forward strand.
AGAAACAGACCAATTGTTTCACCATATGTGTGTTACCCTCATTTGCTATTGACCTCCACCAAATCTAGTCAGTTGCTGACTTAGGATAGGATTCATAAAGCTTTAATAAAAATGAATGTAAACAAGGCGCCAGGGCCAGATGGCATACACCCTCTAGTTCAAATAGAGCTTAGTTCAGTTTTAGACCGGCCCCTATTTTTGATTTTCTCAGATTCGCTTTCAACTGGTATGGTGCCTATGGATTGGAGAAAAGCTGATGTCATTCCACTATTTAAAAAGGTATTACGACCTCAGCCTGGCAGTTATAGACCAGTGGTGTGCAAATTATTGGAAGACTTGCTAATGGATCACATTCAAATTTTTGTCCTAGTGAATGGCATTATGAACAGTAATCAGCATGACTTTATGAAGGATACAGTAGGTCATGTCAGACAAATTTGATTGATTTTTTATGATAAGGTAAGTAAGAAGCTGGACAGCAGGGGGGCAGTAGATGTGATCTATTTGGATTTTGCCAAAGCATTTCATACTGTGCCCCACATATTACTGCTTTCTAAATAAGGTCTGTTGGGCTTAATGAAGTCGTTTGCACATGGATTAAAAAATAGCTACAGGATTGTGTTCAAAGGGTGATTGATTGTTAATGGTACATTCTCTATTTGGAGTAAGGTTCTTAGTGGGGTCCCTCAGGGCTCGGTATTGGGTCCACTTTTATTTAACTTGTTCATTAATGACTTAGGGGAGGGTATTGTAAGTAATGTATCAGTGTTTGCAGATGACACAAAGCTATCCAGCCCAATTAATTACACCCAGGATGCGGCATCCTTGCAACAGGATCTTGACAAACTGGCAATCTGGGCAGCTAAGTGGCAAATGAGATTCAATGTTGATAAATGTAAAGTCATGCACCAGGGATGTAAAAATATCCAAAAAATATCCAAGACACTTATTATACCCTAAATGGGATTGCACTAGGCAAATTCATTATGGAAAAGGACCTTTGGATCCTTGTAGATGATAAACTTGGCTGTAGCAAGCAATGCCAATCAGCAGCATCAGGGCAAAAAAAGTTTTGAGCTGTATTAAAAGGGGCATTGATTCCTGGCAGGGGTAAAATGATAACTACAGTATGTATAAATATATAAGGGGATCATGTAATAATCTCTCTAATGCTTTATTTAACAGTAGGTCTTTCCAGCTGATGCAAGGTCACTCATTCTGATTAGAAGAAAAGAGGTTCTGGCTAAATATTCGGAAGGGGTTTTATACAGTGAGAGCTGTGAACATGTGGAGTTCTCTTCCTGAATCTGTAGTACAGGCTGATATGTTAGCAGAGAGCTGATCTGAATTGCATGTGCAGCTTCTCTATAAGTGAGGACAGACTTCTGTATGAACAGTAACTTGGTTGCTTTATAGAACTCAGCATAAACACTTCAGCATAACACGTCTGCAACAGGAACATATCATAGAGAGCATAGACAAGAAGAGGAAGGAGAAAATCACACAGGGTTCCAAGTCAAACATGACATCACAATGCTAGGCAAAAATAGACCCTCCCTGCATTAAGTAACTGGAACAATCTCTGTCTGTTGTTTTCCAACACCCCTTCTCAACAGTATGTAGATTATTCCACAAGATTCATTCTTTCAATCAGTTTCTCAAAATGATCCTTCATTTCAAAGTTTGCCTTTAGTCTTTGAACAATATTATCACTGTCCCCTTCTTGCATTTCACCGGCGTCAAAATGGGCGCCGGCATCAAAGTTGACGCCGGCACCCATTAAAGTCTATGGGCATTTGTTATTAAACTGTACCTGCTGCGATCAACTAGCAGTTAGGCAGGTTGAAAAGTTGAACTTGATGGACGTGTGTCTTTTTTTAACCTATCTTACTATGTTACTATGTGATATTTAGTGATACTTGTTCACAAATTTCATTAGGTGCTTCACAGTAGGGGCTGCAGAATTTTCCATGGCAAGATCATTATCCAATAGATGTCCGAAACATTTTATGAAACTAGAATTAAATTCATAAAACAATGGATTTAAAAGAGAGAAACAATCATACATTCAAAAAATGGCATAGTATTCTGCTGTTAAAACAAGTATATAGAAAAAACTTGTCTGGAAAGGTGAGCAAACAAGATTCCGATAAAGGTTGATTGTTTGGATAAGGCCAACACATAAATTTAACTCTGTAAACCATGGAAAAATTGCCACAGGACCTAATTCCAATTTCAGTTTGATCTTGAGATCACAAAAGAAACTAAATGAATGTTCTTATCTTCATCCGCAATATTTTGTGGTAAAGGTGCCCTCTACGTTTCGGTGAGTGCTAAACATTAAGATATACAGAAAAAACATTAACTAGAAAGCCATAACTAAATCATTGTGTGATAAAGCATTTTAAAAGATAAACATAATGTAAGAGTTTTTATATTTTGCACTATTTGCATTGCTCGTAATTACATGAATTCCTATAAATAAAACATAGGAGAGCTTCTGCCATTTTTGAAATTATATTTTATTTTGCAATAATGATGAGTTATTGTGGATGATATTACTGAAGCTTTATTTAATCAATATTAATTTCTGAACCTACTGCAAGCTATTTTACATAGGGCAAGGGCAGATGAAGGGGGTTATTTATCAAAGGTTGAATTTTATAGTTTTTTAAACCTCAAATGAATGTTTTTATTTTTTAGGGTCGGGGTACAGTATAATAAATCGTAAAACATTCACTTTTTTTTTTAAAAAAACAACAACTAATAATTCAATTTTTTTAACCTGAAAAATAGATTTTTGAGCAGAAAAAAAATTTGTGGAAAAAACTACTCAGTCCTTAATAAATCTGCCCCAAAGTGTATTGAATGCTTCTCTCTGCCTAAGGATTTTAATGAGGCGGAGAGAAGCAGAAATCCACTGTATCTGTATGGCTTCTGCCTGTGTGTGGCTACACGGTGACATCAATAGTGACCTATAGAATGTAGGATGTGCCCACTATATTATATTGACAAACCTCCCCCCCCACCAAATTATGTCTATATATTTGATAGTGGTTTACCCACAGAGTCTACTCCTGGAACTACTTGGCATCCTGGTGGTATTTAGTGTTTATAGTTGGACAAGTTACTCTTAACTCCCTAGGTATCTTTGTATAACACCCCTCATTTGAGTGTGGAAAAATTTATAGTAAATAAGAAAAAAGTGAATTTGGCATAACATTTCCTGGCTGTGTCCAGATATGTGGCAAGGCCACAAAGGCCTTGTGGCAGAAATTCAGGAGTGGCATGCTGTCCAGCTGCCTAGTTATGAGCATTGGACATTTGCAAGTCAGTCTCCAGTGCTGTGCCGGACGCACAGGAAGGGGACAAGGATGGTGAGAGAGACTGGAAAGCAGAGGGGAGATGAGGAAGGAGGGTGGATGGGGCAATGAGCAGAGCTGGCCTAGGGACACCTAAATCAGGGCCTGATCCTCTTTGTAAAACTACTAACCAAAGTGTGGTTATACTTTAAATAAATTACCACATTCTCCACAAAAACTTTTAATCAAGAAAAACAAAACCACTCCAATAAATACTCACAATAAACTTTACTGTTTCCTATCACCACCACAATGCCAACAGGCCATTCTACAAAGTAATATCCATATGCCAATATAACTTTTATATGCAAACAGATCCCTTCCAGCTACTCTGAGCATGTTCATAGTACTGGTCTACAGTATACAGGTAGCACCAAATCTGACTGCAAATATGACAGACTATCGGTTTCCTTAGGCATTGAAAAATGAGTTACTCCACCTAGGAGTGAGTAAATGATTTAAAAGCTTACTTTAGTGGACCTTTAATGCTCTATCTGTGCTATTAAAGGAGAACTGAACTCTAAAAATTAATATGGTTAAAAATGCCATGTATCACATACTGCACGTTTTGCAGCAGCCTAAAGTCTTAGCTTTGATCCAGGACTTCAAACTTGTCACAGGGGGTCACCATCTTGGAAACTCACATGCTCAGTGGGCTCTCAACAGCTGTTGAAAAGCTATGCTTAGGGGTTATCAAGCAGAAAATTAGGTTTGTCTGTAGTATAAGCTGATGCTACAGGGCTCATTATTAAATTCTAATGTAAATGGTGCTGATTTCTGAGCTGACATGTAGTAAGTATCTGTATTACAGTAAGTAATAATCAGCCCTATATTGTGACATTTCTATTCTGAATTAACAGTATATTGTGAGTGGGTCCCTAAGCTCAGTAACCAACAGCAGCACAGAGCATGTGCAGTAGCAGAAAAGAAGATGTGGAGCTACTGGGGCATATTTGGAGACACAGATCTTTACTGCTAAAGGACTGTGGTTGCCTTGGGCTGATACAGAAGTCCAAAACATAATGTACAAAATTTGTAGCTTACTTCTTTAGTTAAGCTTTAGTTCTCCTTTAAAGGGGGTAAACTGATTATTCTCAGTTATAGTTAATAGCACAAAGGTTGCAGAGTGAAAAATTAAGAATTTTCTTTTACCTACTGTTTCAAACACACACCATCCATGATATGATAGAAATCCACCAATGAAAATGTAGTCTGTGATTACAGACTAAGTACTGCCAATTCCTGGTCTATTTCTACATTTTTATTGGGGGTTTTATATTTAATAGCCACATTTAGCTGGACCATATTTAACCATACTGCATTATAAAGTATTACTGTGTGCACTGCTAGAAAATGTAACCCAGCAGGGTTGTTTTCTTAAAGCTCATGGCATAACAAAACCTTTCTCCAATTCCCTATTAACAGTTGCCCAATTAATGACAGACCATTCTCTAATTAAAATCCCTGCAATTAGAGGTACACACACTCAATACAGCTTTTTAACTGTTATCTTCGTATCACAGTATATATATAGACAATAGCAAGATGGCAAACATAGTGCTGGTAAGCATGATGCATACTAGTAAATCCTCTTGCATATGTAATCACTTTTGTAGAACACTAGAGGTCATATATATTGTCCTACTGAGATTTAACAACAGCAACATGCTGAAAGTTAGGCTTGATTGCTCCTAAATTGAAATGTGTATTTGAGCTGGTATGCTAGGAGCTCTGGGTGCACAGACAAAACTGAGATATTTGGATGTTCCTGTCCATAATGTTTTGACCTAAGGCTAAAGTCTCTAGATGTACACATTTTGTTTTAAGAATAGCTTTGCTGGTCCTAAGATCTATGGAAAAGGTTTTTCCATTTGACTGTCATCATACAGTACGTCTACCTTCTGTCATAATATGTACGGATGTGCCTATCCTTTAATTGTAACCAGTGCAGTAAGTTTTACAAAAATAAACACTTGTCTCTAACTAGATTTTCTTTACCTACTTCTATCAGACTCACAGTGGCTATTTTTTTTATAAAAATGTAATTTCATACAAAATACACAGTACATATATTTTAATAGAAAGAGACCTGAAGTTGTAGAAGGATTTTATAAAAACCCATAAATAATAAATATGAGAGAAAAATCAACATGACTTTGAAAGAAAAAAAAAAAAAAAAAAAAAAGATATATATATATATTTAAGAGTTACAAAAGCAAAAAAGAAAATAGGCAATATACTTGTAAGAGGAAATGTCATTTAATTGGAACCCATGGATTTTGTAAATATACTGTAAGTATAAGTCATTTGATTTGATTTTCTGAAACTTGTTTTTTTTAATATTTTTTCTTGCTGTGACTAACAAAACCTAACATTTCAACACCTCAGTTATGTCATGCTGCTCTGTTCTTTCATTTAAGATGAAAGAATTCATTTTAGTCATTTTCCTCTAGGATGTAAAGGTACCAGACCGCATGTCAATGTTATTCACGTGAATAGCTTGCCTATGAGCAGATTTATGAAAGGCCGACACCACAGGATCCAAACCATAGTCTTTTTCACTGAAGCAGTCAAAAATGTCCAAAAAAAAAAAATGTCATGTGTTACTGCAATTTGAATTAGACAGAAGAATTTTTAATGGTTTCCTGTGTTTAATATGAGCTAAAAAGTATTATAGAACATGTTACTTTTAAGGATTTACTCAGGGGTGCTTTGCCAATGAGGCGAGTTGAGGCTGTCGCCTCAGGCAGCAGTGCCCCACTAGGTACCAGGGGCAGCAAAAATGCTGCTCCTGGTACTTTAAGAGTGAATTTCCGTGGGAGGGGGGAGGCAGCAGAGGGGCCAGGATCACCCCTGGATTTACTGATAAGATAATCCTTTATTTTTGTGTGCCAGAAGATAAAGAACTATGTTTAGGGTAAGTAATCTATGTTATTTGTACTACAACTGCTAGGGATAGGGCCCTGTGGCAGCTTGTGTCCGCTCATGCTACCTAGCTTGCATATGATGAGAAAGTTACGGGATAGGAGAGAGAACATCTGTGTGCCTTAACCTGCCCACTATTCTGCTGCATGCAGACAACACTCTTCTCAAAAGGGAAGCAGCAAATCTATGTGCTTTAAAATGGAACACAGTAACTTGCAGCAACTCTAAAATGGCAGAAAACAGAACAGAAAGGGCAGATGCATGGCTAGTCCCATATATATAGTGATACCTTCCTTAGGCAGTGGTCTATGCAAGAAGGGCAAGGAGGAGGCATGAAGTGTCCCCACTCCTGCTCCTTACCCATCCCCTAATTTGCATGTCATTCAGACTCACCTGTGCCTCCTGACACTGCATTCTACTCAATCCAGCATGAAAAACAGAGTGCTTGTTTATTAAGGACTAAAGGGCATTCTTGCACCCCTTAGTGCTCTAGCACTTACGCCCCTGGAAAATGTAAATACGCCTAATATGTTTTTGTACAACAATTCTATTGTAGATCTTTTCAACAGAATTCTGCATCAATACCCATGGAAAAAGATGTATAGCAAATCTTTTCCCAATCTAGACATTCCTGCAGCAATAAGGAACATTAAGTCGCACTTCCCACACCTGGATAGTCAATCACTTAAGGAACTCAAAGGTAGTCTGCAAATGAAGTAAGAGTTAACATACACAGCTATTTGAATCACAAGTGGGAGAAAAAAGACTCCATATACAGAATGTACCCCTACCAGAAATTCTGGAAGCTGTACGACCCAACTGAACGCCCTTAAAACTTAGAGGAACAGTTTTTGTAAAAAAGCTGGAAATAGCTCAAATCTGAAAATACTTCAGCTAAAACCTGTTGAGGTCATGTAGAAGTCAATGGCAGAGGTCCCTTGAACCATTTGAAGGTGTTAATCCTGCGGATAACTTGATTTCAGTTTTTGGGTTGTTCATCCCGAATTTACTAATAAACTGAGTTTTTTCCATTCAAGTTTTTTCTTAAATCGGTAAAGAATCGAGTTGTGAGTTCATCGAGGTATAAAAAAACTTCAAAAAGCTCTAAAATTCAACCTTTGATATATAACCTCCTAAAAGTTAAGTTCAGTTGGGTTGTAAAGCTTCCAGAATTTCCGGTACGGGTGCATTCTGTATATGGAGTCTGTTTTCTTCCACATCTTTTGTGGTTCAAATGACAATATATGCCCAATCTAGACATCCCTATAGCAGTAGATATTTGTATTACACATTTTTATCTAATTATGACAAATACCCTCTCAAGGCACATAACTATCCCCATATTGTTTGCAAAAATATTTGTACCTTTTACATACTAATTATTGATTGTAATTTGTTTTTATGGAATGATGTGTGCAAGTCTATTTACATATATAATTACACACCACTGTGCTGCCATTAATGTGGTAATCATCCAAAGTGCACTATATAACATAATTATTTTCATGCCCTTTTCGATTTAATTGTAAATTAATGTGTGACTCTTTAATTAGAATAATTATAATATTGCTACTTACACCATTTCAAGAAGTTTGAAAAGCTACAATGGCAGGATCAAGTTACCTTTAGCATATACAAGTCTTTCCTTAAATAAATCATTGGCAGCTGGCTTTATTGAAATCACTGTTTTCAGCCGAAGAGTATGGTGATTGATGCTTCCCTTACTCTACACCATCTTTAATTTAATATTTCTCCACAGTGTTTAATAGTGCTGCATTATTGTCTCTTTGGCTGTTTGGGCTTCATCTGCTTTATATTTTGAAGGTTTGTATGTTTTCTTTGCTTAGACTCAACAAAGCTTTTTTAAATGAGAATTAAACCCTAAAAATGAATATGGTTAGAAATGCTATATTTTATATATTGAACTTATTGAACCAGACTAAGGGGTAAATTTATCAAAGAGTGAAGTTCCGCCACTAGAGTGAAATTCCGCAGCTCTCCATTCATTTTCTCCTCCATCAAATCCCAGTTCTATATAAATTTCAGCCTCTCTACTCTCCTCTCCTTCCCTCTCCATACATGAAGTTTATAAAGTACTCTGTTTAGCTATTCCACAAAACTCCTCTTTTTCATACAAACTAAGAACTTAAAAATCCCGCTCTCACTTAGTCTATCTTTCCTTTCTATTGCTGGCAGCTGGGAACATTTCCCCAAACCCTGGCCCTTACCCCATCCCAGTTATATCACGGCCAAGAGGTCCTTCTCTCCGGTGCAAATTCCAACAGTACAGAACTCTTACTCCTATACCCAAAAACCCAGTTGATCTTTCCTGTGCTCTCTGGAATGCCAGATCTGTCTGCAACAAACTCACCGCTATACATGACCATTTCATTGCAAATTCCTTTAACCTACTCGCACTTACTGAAACCTGGCTTTCTTCTACTGACACTGCCTCACCTGCTGCCCTGTCCTATGGGGGCCTACACCTTACTCATACTCCCAGACCTGGTAACAGACCTGGAGGTGGGGTAGGTTTGCTTCTCTCTCCCCGCTGTACTTTTAAAGTTCTTCCAACTGTTCCCTCTCTATCATTCTCCTCATTTGAGGATCACTGCATTAGGCTCTTTTCTCCTGTTTCACTCTGCATTGCTGTCATATATCGACTACCAGGACCAACTGCACAATTTCTGGACAACTTTGCTGCCTGGCTTCCTTACTTTCTTTCATCTAACATCCCATCCATCATATTAGGGGACTTTAATATACCCGTTAACAACATTAACAACTCTTCTGTCTCTAAACTTCTCTCACTAACCTCCTCCCTAGGCCTATCCTTGTGCTCAGACTCCCCCTCTCACTCCAATGGTAATGCTCTGGATCTCATATTTACTAGACTCTGTTCAACCACCAATTTTACTAACTCACCATTTCCTCTCTCTGATCACAATATGCTCACATTTCAACTATCGCTAACTCCCTATAACTGCTATTCCCCAAACACGTACGTACCGCGACTTACAAGCTGTAGACGTGTCACATCCCTCTTCTTCCTTTGACTCCCTTCACTCTAATATCTCAGCCATCTCATGTCCTAATGTGGCTACCTCTGTCTACTAAAATACTCTCACCACTGCCCTAAATGAGCTTGCTCCTATAAAAACTAAACGTTCTAAACCCAAACCACTTCAACCTTGGCATACCGCTCATACAAAAGCGCTCCAAAGACACTCACGTGCACTTGAGCGTCGCTGATGCAAATCCCGTTCAGAATCAGACTTTTGGAGCTACAAATCTGCCCTGCGCTCCTATAACACCAGCCTCTTCCAAGCCAATCAAACATACTTTATTTCACTCATTAACTCCCTTTCTAAAAAACCAGAACAACTTTTCTCCACCTTTGACACTCTCCTTTCCCCTTCTCCATCCCCTCCATGCACATCTGTCTCTGCTCTAGATATTGCTGAGCACTTCAAAACAAAATTGACACTATCAGAAGGGACATTACACTACTCAACCCCCCTAGACTTCCACCACCCTCCCTTCACACTCCCCAGTCTCTCCTGTGCTCCTTCAACCCTGTCACTGATGAGGAAGTCTCAAACCCTCTCTTGATCCCTCCAATCTTGACAACCTCTGACCTATCTCTCTGCTACCTTTCATCTCTAAACTACTTGAGCACCTAGTCTACAACCGACTAACCTCATTCCTCTCTGACAATAACCTGCTGGACCCCCTACAATCTGGTTTTAAGCCCCAACACTCCACGGAAAATGCCCTGACTCGACTAACTAATGACCTTTTAACCGCTAAAGCCAACAATCATTTCACACTACTAATACTGCTTGATCTCTCAGCCGCATTTGATACTGTAGTTCATCCTCTCCTCCTCCAGTCCCTCCATTCGCTTGGCCTTCGTGACACAGCCCTGTCCTGGTTCTCTTCTTACATCACCAATCATTCCTTCAGTGTCTCCTACAATGGAGTAGCATCTTCTCCCCTACCTCTTTCTGTTGGAGTTCCTCAAGGCTCTGTCCTGGGACCATTACTACTCTCCCTCTATCAACTCGTATGGTTTCCACTACCACCTCTATGCTGACATTACTCAGATCTATCTCTCATCTCCTGATCTCAACCCAGAACTCCTATTTCGCGTTTCCTCCTGCCTGTCCGCTATCTCTACCTGGATGTCGCAACGCTACCTTAAATTAAACCTCTCTAAAACTGAAATGGTTCTCTTTCCACCAACCAACACCAGTAACATCCCGGAAGTATCCATCATAGTTAACAATTCCACTTCACCCCCTCTCCCCAGGCCCGGTACCTTGGGGTTATCCTAGATTCTGCCCTGTCATTAACTCCTCAGATCCAGTCACTTATTAAATCATGTCACTTCCACCTAAGGAACATATCCAAAATACGATCATTTATCACCCAAGACGCTGCCAAAATTCTTATTCACTCTCTCATCATATCGCGTCTAGACTACTGTAACTCTCTTTTAATTGGCCTTCCCCTCCAGAGACTGTCACCTCTCCAGTCCATAATGAACACTGCTGCAAGGCTCATATACCTCAGCAACCGCTCCTCCTCTGCCTCACCATTCTGTCAATCCCTGCACTGGCTTCCGTTACCTTTCAGAATCAAATTCAAATTAATGACACTGACTTTCAAAGCACTTCATAACTCTGCCCCACTCTACATCTCTGAACTCATCTCTATATACTCACCCAATCGCTTACTACGCTCCTCTACTGACCTGCTACTCAACTCTTCTCTCATTACCTCACATGCTCGCATTCAAGACTTTGCAAGGGCTGCACCCCTCCTCTGGAACTCTCTCCCACGGTCTGTCCGACTTTCTCCCAACCTTTCTGCTTTCAAGAAATCTCTTAAAACGCACTTCTTTCGAGAAGCCTACCCTCGAGAAGCTTAACTACCAAATGCAACACCACATGCAATACCACTTTTCTCACCCACTTAATTCGATCTTGCCCACTCCCACACCTTGTGTATTACTCCTTCCCTTTAGAGTGTATGCCTATGCATAGGGCCTTCCTCACCTTTTTGTACCTGTATTGATTGTGATGTATGTAACTTCATATGTTCTATGTATATAATTCATGTGATTTAGTTGTATAATCACATTTACTTTACAGTGCTACGCAATATGTTGGCGCTATATAAATACATGATAATAATAATAATAATAATTTCTATGGGATTTTGAAAGGCGTATTTATCAATGGGTGAAAGTGAAATTTCACCCTTTGATAAATACGCCTTTAAAAACTCCAAAGAAATGAATGGGAAGTGGCGGAATTTCACTCTACCCCTATAGGTTTAGCATCTCTATAGTAGTAATGATCCAGGAAATATGTCACAGGAGTTTCCCATCTTTGATTTTGTTAGGAGTGTCTGAATCCAGAGTCGTTACATATTAAAGAGAGAAAAAACATTTTTTGAGCATTTACATACCACCAATTCACAATGGGTATACCAAGTTAAACAAGTGAGCAGACACGCTTGCCAGAAGTGAGAATCACCCAACGTTTCGGCAAAAAGGCTTTATCAAGGGGAATTCAGTAATGTTTCACTCCACTTTTTATACAGCATAATAACAAAATACTGAATGTGAGGTCTAAATGAAAGTATTTCATGTAATAATAATAACATATTCTAGTCATTTGTAAGGTGGTAGACCAGGTAATTGTTGTGAATGTCACTGGAAACTAAGGGGTAGATTCACTAAAAGACAAACTGGCTAACGCTAGCGACAATTTGCCAGTGTTACCATCAGTAGGGACATCGCCTATTCATTAACAGGCGCAGGCAGCAATTCACTAGTGAAAGAGACTGTTGCTAGCATTCGTTCATACTCTATCGCCAGGTGACTTTTCACTCTGGCGAAAGGTCGTTGCTCAGCAAATTCAGTAAAGGCCGGATTTTTCTGAACGTTAACTCTTTTGCCAGATTTGACTTCGCCACCTCAGACCAGGCAAAGTGCTAAAAAGAAGCTAGATCTTCCTCAATCTTCTGTCACTTACATCATATCCTGTGAACGGAAAATGAATTAAAGTTCAAAAAACGCTGGCGACTTTTCCTAGAACAAACTTTTTTTGGGTAACTGGTTTTCTTTAGGCATATGGAACATGAACATATGGGACATTAATTTTACAGTGGGCTCATGTGTAGGGCATTATATTAACTCCGTTATCTTTATCAATGTTCCCTGGACATCTGTAATAAAAAGTGGTAACTTCAAGCATTTGCACCAACATTTATAATAAAGACATCCATGCAACTTTACCCGCCCTATGCAAATTGACCTAAGCGCAAGATCACTAGTGAATTTTTTGGCTAGCTGCAAACGAATGCTAGCACACCTTTGCTAAGAAATATTTCCCTTCCTAACCTTTGGAGCAGATCCTCACTCATGGAAGGCAGGAACACAAAAGCATGATGGGAAGAACTGACATCACATATAAGAAAAGGGAATAGGACTGCTGGGGTACTTCAGGACAGACAGGAAAGCTAGTATGGGTAGCCCAGTTCCAAGTCAGGAGGTAGTGGCCTAGAGGCCGTAGCTAAGCCGGAGAATGGGCAGAAGTTGCAGTTGTAGGGCAGTGGATATATACTGAAGCAGGGACAAGAAAATTCCTACCCAGAGTAGAGCGGGGGGGGGGGGGGGTGATGCAAGGTCCTGGAAAGGGATGTGTGTCCATGGCAACTGGGATTGATGGAATGTCTTGCATGCTTGTCATTTAGTATGCCTGAACAGTGAATACGCATGTGAACTGTGCATAGTCTGTCAGTGAAAGTGAACGGAATTTTTTGAGATATCTGGATGTGTGAAGAATAAAACCATTTTTGTTCAGTTATTTGGATGACAGTGTGCCTTTAAGGGAGTTTCACCATATGATAAGGCGTACACATTGTTATTAGATGCATCCTACATTGCAACACTTTTCTTCCATATAGTATGGACATGTGTTTATCGGTATCATGCTCTGCCAATAGAAGATCATCGTAAAGATTTTGTGACATAACATTTGCAGTGACAAATAAAATATAAATTTAAATATATAAAATAAATAAGTATACACGCTGAAGGTTGTCTACACACTTGATGGGACAATGTCAATTTGACAACATCAAGCTTCTCCCCCCTACTGTATTAAGATCACATACAGACTACATGAAATACTTTGGGTGAAAAAGACCACAGCTTGTTTATTAACAATGTTATATAAATAACCAAAATGATAGTGTGTCTGCTACAACCAAGTTCTTACCTGGCTTACAGTATAAAACAAAGTTGTGTCCCTGAAGCCGCAGTAATAACCTCTGAATTCTCACCTGTGCTCTTTTGTACTATAGTAATCAGTGGCTTGGGATCAGTTTCTGCTTTAAATTCACAACCAAACATATATTCATGATATTTCTTTTTCTATTTGTGCATACAAACGTTCTGTTGAACTCAGTGCTCTGGATCCATAAGCCACTGGCAGCCAAGAGTCATTCGCTTTTTGAATAAGAACTGCTCCAAGGCCTTTCTGTGATGCGTCAGTATGGTCGAATTTCAACTTGAAAAAACTTTGTAATTCAAATTCAAAAAGACCAGCCAAAATAAAGTCTCAGTTTTTTTGTGTCAAATAGGTCTGTTTTAGATCAAATAGGTCCGTATTCGGAAAACTCGAAATTCTAATTTTTTTAATTCGAAAATTCACCTCGACCTAGACTTTACCTCGACATAGACTTTACCTATTTTGTAGGATCTTATATTCTCTTTATAATAACTTTTCTTTCCATGATTTGCAGCTCTGGTTTAAGTTTTTGTGTTTGAGCTATTGTTTCTTTGCACCTAGCATGCACTACAGGCTGTGCACCCTGCACCAGTTTGATAGTGTGGGTTATAGGCAGCATTCCAAGTCCTTCAAAAACATTTTTATATTTTGTGAGCATCATTTGTAAGTGATTATTCCCACCAGAACTTATAACTGCATTTATTTCTTCCATTCATTTAATTTAATGTAATTTCTCACATGTTATTAAGCCTATTAGGGAATATGAGGATCTGGAATAACCACCATGGTTACAGAATACAGGTGACCTTTAAATTGAATACAAACATTGCACTGTCCCAGATTTGGAATGAATTTACCACCATAAGCTCTTAAGCACAGTTTGGTTTCTTGCAGAAATGGCTTAGGTTGGAGCATGTTATATAAAGATTCTGACAGAATGTCCACTTCAGTGCCTGTATCTACTTTGAAGGAAATATCTGTCCCATTAATGGACAATGTAATGTACCATTTTGTTCTGCGTGGATAAGTTTTATGCATGCTGCCTATGTAAAGTCTTCATTACTGTCTGTGCCAGTTTGTACTGCATGTATTTGAGTGGTCAATTTGCACATTTTCTGAAAGTGCCACAACTATTGTACAAGTTTTTAGATATGCAGGGCATTGCATGTATGCACGTGATAATTTGAACTTTTAAATGCATGAGCTTTCTTGTTTTTAAAGCCAGAAATATTAGAGGTTTTCTGCACCCTGCTCTTATAATGGCCTTTAAGTGGGGGCTGCTTGGATGACACTTACATAAAAGAGCAGCTTTCTCTAGGCTGTTCCATTTGCAGATTTGTTTAGCATGGTCTAAAGTGAGATCTGTCTTTGTGAGCAATTTTACTTTTTATGTTATGCATGCCCATAACTAATTGTTCTTTAATCAGAGATTCAGTCAATGCACCAAAATCACAGGACTGACTCTTGAGGTCTGTCACATATTCATCAATTCTTACATGTCCTTTCTGCAACGTAGGACTGAATACAAGTCTCTCATACGTGATGTATTACGTTCTTAAATTTTTTAAGCACTGCATTAAAATGATCCTTCTCTACCTCTGCAAACTGAAAAGTATTGTATACATATTTATATATACTTATATATAACACTCTTCTAAATTTGCCGTAATTGATCTCTGATATAGCAGAAATCTTTCCTTAAATCTTGCCCAGTTCTATTCTAAGTTACCTTGCATGCTCAGTTCAGGAAGTTGCTTTAGGAGATCCAACCTGACACTGTAATGACTGGAGCTGTAGCTTGTTCACAAGTGCACTTCTGACACTATGGGGGTTATTTATCAAAGTCCGAATTTATCTCAGTATTTTCTGAAACAAACTCAAACCAAATCCGCACAGGTTTTTTGGGCTTATTTATTAATACACTTTCCTGAAAATTTTGTTTGTGAGGAGAAAATCGTGAAAAATCTGATTTTTTCGTATTTTTTATCCGATTTTCATGACTTTTCATCAGAAAACTCAGAATTTTGCCTGAAAACTTCTGGTATTGCCGAAAACCCAGCGCACTTAAAAAAATCATTGGGACTTCACCCATTGACTTATGTGCAACCTCGACAGGTCTGAAATGCCGGATTTTCAGATTTGGACTTTTCCATCCTCGGGGTTTAATAAATTCTGAAAAATTCATGATTTTTTAAAAGTCAGATTTTATAAAAAAAAAAAAACACAAATTCTTTGTGATTTTTGCATTCGGAGTTTAGTAAAAAAAAAACCCAGAGTGTTATTCTGTAGACTTACACTGATCGGAACTTCAGACTTTTATTCAGAGAGCTTATAGTACGTATCACTTACTTAACTTTTTTAGTTCCTAAACAAACAAAAGTGCTAACAGTAAGAATAAAAAAAAACACATGGGGGCACACTGCTTGAGTGAAGGATTAGAATGAAAAATACTTTGAAAAAAATACTTTGAATTTTTTTTGCTACTTCGACCATCGAATTGGCTACTTCGACCTTCGACTACGACTTCGACTTTGAATCGAACTAAAAATCGTTTGACTATTCGACCATTCGATAGTTGAAGTACTGTCTCTTTAAAAAAAACTTTGACTACCTACTTCGCCAGCTAAAACCTACCGAGCACCAATGTTAGCCTATGGGGACCTTCCTCATAGGCTTTATAAGTATTTTCAGATCAAAGGAAAATCGTTAGATCGATGGATTAAAATCCTGCGAATTGTTCGATTCGAAAGATTTAATCGTTTGATTTAACGATTTTTCCTTTGATCGTTCGATCGAAAGAAATGCTGTAAATCCTTCGACTTCGATATTCGAAGTCAAAGGATTTTACTTTGATGGACGAATATCGAGGGTTAATTAACCCTCGATATTCGAAACCATAGTAAATGTGCCCTCTAGTGGCTGGAGGTAAACACACAACAACCGTCACCTCCTGACCAGGTGTTAGCCCCAAGGTTCCCTTTGCACTCTGTGTCAATAGACCCAGCATACTTGCAGACATCAGTTTACTGGCAAACAGAAAATGATGACAGCAAACAACAGAAATTATGCCAGAGTATGAAAGACCCCACATAGAGGAACATGGGGGATCAGATAGGTGATGTCAAAGCACTGGGAAATAGTTTTAGGTTAAAATTATAAATAGCATGCAAAAACAATGTTATAATAGATGCACAAAAAAGGTTTCATTTCTGGTGTGAGTATCTCTTTAACAGCAAACTTCCATTAAATATTCAAGTACAGTGCTATAATAATAATGTCAACATAAAGTAAAATCCATTATGATATTTTACAATTATTCATTGCAAACTGTTGCTTAGAGGTTAAAATTCTTGAATCTGTTTTCAATTGCTGCTTTTATTGTACGCATTCAATGTGATTTTATACCGTATTTATATACAGAAGCAATAACAAAACAAACGAACCAACAACATCCACTGAAAATCACTGTCTATAGCCCATGAAAGTCACCACATGCTGTTGGAAAAAAAAATAGATGAAACTCCAGACAATTTTTAATCTTATTTATTTCTTTCTAATTATTGATGTGTTTACTTTTACTTTGAGGCTTTAATAATTACTGAAACATAGACATGAACATAGTGTTAGGAAATTCAACAGGGATGAGGATTTTACTGTGTTTTTATGTTTTCTCCACTGGATACTGTATCACTAAGCAGTATTGAAGCCTCAGGATATCAAAATAGCAGCAGGAGCAGAGAAACAGGAATTTAAGTTTTTATTTCCACTAGATATATGATGGTCCCTCAGAATGTTTGACTTAATACTCTCCACAGAATTGTGCTTGGACCATGGTAGAAGCCTAGGGCTTGACTGAATCAGTAGGAAAAGAGAAGTTGATCGATGTAGGTTGTTGTTTCCTTTGGTTATTTTTCTTATTTTATAGTTCTAGTCTCTGATTCTCAGTAAAACTCCTATTGTTTTGTGCTGAGCACTTTTGACCCAAGAGCATAAAAGAGATAATTATTTTGTATATCCAGGGTTTCCAGTGAGCTACTATATTCTGAAAAATCAATAAACATTATTCAAACATTTGGCGTTGATAATGTTCACCAGTTTTCCAATTCAATTAACAGAAAATTTCTGTTAGATTAAATGAAGATTATTAATGATGATTTTCTTAATTGCTTATAGTAATTTTCTTACTACGTAAAGCTATAAAGAGGAAAACTAAAAACTTAGGAGGTTATTTACTAAACCACATTTTTTTCTGGTCAGGTTTTTTGGGCAAAAGCTGGAATTATTTGAAAAATTGAAGAAACCTACATTTTTCAAGATTTATTATATCCTGAAGCTGCAAAAAGTCAGAATCTGAAAATCCGCCATCTCAAGGTCATGTAAAAGTAAATTGCATATGTCCCTTTTACAATTTAAAGATATTGTGGTCCCCTATGAGTTTTGTCCGATAACTTGAAAAAATTTTAGTTAAATAAAAAAATGTATACATTTTGGGTTTTCGCTCGATGTTATCACGTTTTTTCCCTGCCCAATATTTTTTTTTAGTTATTTTATTGATAAATAAGATAAAATCATGGATGGGAGTTTGCTTGAGCTTGGTTTAATAATAATATGAGATAAATTAAAGTTTTAATAAACAACCCCCTTAAAATAACCATGTTGAATGTATTGTGCATTGCAGTTATAATTTTTTTACTGTAATTGTAAAAGATATTGAGCATTTCCCCTTCCATAAAGCTACAAGCAATTGAGTGTCTGTTGTATTTCTAATATTATAAAGCAATTTAGGATACAGTTTGTGTTTTTAAAGCATCAAATTAATTACCATTATGAATCAACTTCCAAGAAAATGTACACAAGGGACAAGGAAGGTTCCAGTATAGAGGAAGTAAGTGCAAACATAGCTTTGTAATAAGTCACTCTAAAATGAGAGGCATGATAAAGGATTAGTTAGTAGAGCAGCCAGAGACTCCAATTAGGAGACCAGAAGGATTAGTACCCTGTGGTGTTTCCCAACCTACTTAACTGTTACATTGTGTACATTGAGTCTAAAATTAGTTAAACATAATATAACTCAACAGAGCTACCAAGGAACCACATATTACTAAGTTATCAATCAGTGCCACTCCCTTAAGGGGCCCCAGTTATTAAGAACAACATTGGCTCTCGCACACCCTGACTTCAAATAACTTAATGATACCTGGTGCACCATACAATGCTCCATAGAAAGTAATCCAAAGGCACACAGAATTGATGCAAGCAAAATTGCCTTGTGTGTATAATGAGGGTCACTCTCCCAACACCTGTTCCTCATGAATACAGGGCCAATGAACACAGGAGGTTCTGTGGTCATTGAGTGGTCTGAAATAGAGTGCAAAGACCTGTGGCAATTCATTTATAATAGAAGACAAAAAAGGTAGATTGTATCTGTTTTGCGCACTTTGCATCCCACCATCCAGTAACATAGTTACATAGTTTAATTGGGTTGAAAAAAGACAAAGTTCATCAAGTTTAACCCCTCCAAATGAAAACCCAGCATCCATACACACACCCCTCCCTACTCTCAGATAAATTATAGATACCCATATCTATACTAACTAAATTATTTAGTATCACAATAGCCTATGTCTATCCAAGAATTCATCCAAGCCACTCTTAAAGGCATTAACAGAATCAGCCATCACAACATCACCCGGCAGTGCATTCCACAACCTCACTGACCTCACTGTAAATAACCACCTACCTTGCTTCAAATTAAAGTTCTTTTCTTCTAGTCTAAAGGGATGGCCTCTGGTATGGTGATCCTCTTTTTGGGTAAAAAAGGTCCCCTGCTATTTGTCTATAATATCCTCTAATATACTTGTAAAGTGTAATCATGCGAGGAGAGAACAACCCCAACCTTGACAGTCTACCCTCATAATTTAAGTCTTCCAACCCTCTAACCAGTTTAGTTGCATGTCTCTGTACTCTCTCCAGCTCATCTATATACCTGTTAAGGACTGGAGTCCAAAACTGCACTGCATACTCCAGATGAGGCCTTATCAGGGACCTATAAAGAGGCATAATTATGTTTTCATCCCTTGAGTTAATGCCAGAACTTTATTTGCTTTAGTAGCCACAGAATGACACTGCCCAGAATTAGACAACTTGTTATCTACAAAACCCCCAAGCTCCTTCTCATTTGAGGAAACTTCCAACACACTGCCATATAAATTATACCCCACATTTTTGATACAGATCATTTGAAATTTTCTACATTACTTTTAACATTTGGGGGCAAATTCATCAATGGTCGAATTTCGAGGGGTTAAATCCCTGGGGAATAGAATCGAATAGGCAATTCGGGCAAATATTCGCCAGGCGAAAAGGCGCCCGATCGAATATTCGCTCGAAGGATTTTCGTTCAATCGAATGCCTTTTTATTCGATCAAAAACTTGGAAAACAAGTCTATGGGACTTTCCCATAGGCTTTTAAAGCAATTCGGTAGGTTTTAGGTGCCGAAGTAGGCAGTCGAAGTATTTTTAAAAGAGACAGTACTTCGATTATCGAATGGGCGAATAGTCGCAGCGTTTTTGCGCTCAATCTATTCGAATCATTCTACTCAGGCGAATTTACGCCAATACGATAGTCGAGGAGCACAAAAAACCACTCGAAATTCGAAGTTTTTTCATTCGAATCCTTCACTCGAGCTTGATGAATCGGCCCCTTGGTGTTAAACAATAGAAAGAAAATATCAGGTAAAACCATCAAACGCCACAAGATTGTAGAGTGCACAAACAAAATAACTTGGTTGAAGCTGCAAGAATTCATTTCACTTCTGACCTTTAACAACATCTACAAGTAATGATTTTATGCCTTAGAACTGTTAGCTGAATTCCAGGTTACTGCAATTTAATTTAAATTAAAAACCAAAAATAAAAGAACAGAACAGAAAATTTAAGACTAAGGGCCAAAAGTATTATTTTATAAATTCCATCTAAGTAAAATAATATGCATTCAAAATGTTATGGAAAGGCATTCCACTTTAATCAAACAGATGTTACTTAAAATTAAATATACATATTACATAACAGTGCACACTATAGATAATGAGATAAAGCAGCAAGAATAGGAATCTTGCTCATAATTTATTGATATATATTAAGGGGATTATTTATGAAAGGTGAAGTTGTGTATGGATATCGTGAAGTCCCACAATCCACTCCTGGTGGATAATGAGTCACAGTCCCTTTTTCCCCCAAGAGCTCTTAACTTTCCCCAGATAGCACTACCTGCCCAAATACCTCTCCTGGTGACCAGAGGTACTTGCTCCCCTGTAGCAGGCACATGAACAATGCCTGTTCACAAACAGGGGACACATGCTGGAGCATTTCAATCCCCTCCCTCAGGAAGAACCAGGGACTCACACAGGTGGGTCAGGCATTGACAGCGACTCAATCCTCAAGTTGGGCTCCCAAGCTATCCTAGTTGAGCATGACAAACCTGCTTTCATCAGGGTAGAGCTCCTAGTACTCTCCATAGTGCGAGCACAACAAACCCCCTTTACTTCTCATGCAACAGCTCCCATCTCCCAGCAGTGTGAGCACATCTATTATCTCTTTTGCATCTGACCTCGAGACCCTCCTTGTCGAGCTCCCAGGATTGGGGCTCACCCCTCCCCACCCAATCCAGGTCCAGCACTTAACTGGCCACAACAGAGGATTTTCAGCCATGGCACAAATTAAGCACACACAGGGGCACATTTACTATTGGTCGAATATCGAGGGTTAATTAACCCACAAAGTAAAATCCTTCGACTTCGAATTTACCGGATTTACCGCAAATGCTTTGAGCGAGCGATCGAAGGAAAAATCGTTCGATCAAATGATTAAATCCTTCGAAGGATTTTAATCCATCGATCGAACGATTTTCATTCAATCAAAAAAAGCTCGGTAGGTTTTAGGTGGCGAAGTAGGTGGTCGAAGTTTTTCTAAAGAGACAGTACTTCGATTATCGAATGGTCAAATAATCAAACGATTTTTAGTTTGAATCGTTAAATTCGAAGTCGAAGGTTGAAGTAGCCAAAAAAATACTTCGAAATTCGAAGTATTTTTCATTCTAATCCTTCACTCGAGCTAAGTAAATGTGCCCCACAGAGTCTTAGGCCACTACAGTGCAACTTTTATTGCAAACAGGTTCAGAACACTGAACATATATGACACACATATGATTAGCAGACATAACAATGTCTCCAAAACAGGACCAAAATGTTGACAATGAATTTTTCTTTATTTTCACAGCATCAGCAAGCCCTGGAAACTTTATAGGAACAATATACAGCATATATATATATATATATATATATATATATATATATATATATATATATATATATATAAAACCACACATTTGGTATCATTAGATAATTAACTGAAAACACAGTAAAGTAATAATCTGAATAAAGCAGCTACTCTGCACAAGGAGTTTTAAGACAGCTTCTTTGTTCATTCATACTCCATCCTTGTGTTCACACATAAGCAATGGCAATCCTAAAGCAAGGCTGTATTGAGTCATTTTAGAAAATACATTCAGTGTTAACCATGTTTATTACTATACAAATTATTGTGGCTGACATTACAAAAGTTTAGAACAGTTCTAGTCCCAGTGAGTCAGCAGGAACACTTAAAAAACATAAACATAAAGAAGGATGGAATTTACAACCCATGAATTTAGTTATTGTATGACAATCTACAATTGCAAGTGCTGTAAAACTAAAAATTGGTCAGTCATAGCAGCAATGATAATAGCTTAGAGGGATGACCGTTTAAATGTTTAAAAAAAACAGAATACCAAGTGAGTGTCTGTATTTAGTTTTTTATTTGAGGTTTTAGAAAAAATCAAACAAAAATATGAACACATTAAATAGTGAACACACTCCACGGCAGCTATCAATATAACTGTGCACAGTAAAACCAAAATACAGTGTAAGCACTATTTTTATGAATAATCTAAATTGAAAATAAACTGCACAATAAACTTTTGTAAACACATGGGGAAAGCTATCGGCATGTACAAACATTTTGACTTAAACATTTTATTATCTGCCACAAAATAAGGTAAAGTCCTGAAACAAGTTTTCACCATCAGCATGGGGATTTCTAAGGCAGCAATTTAATTGCTTTTATTGTTTCGGCTTAATAAACTTTCAGTGTTTTTTTAATGAATACATAGCACTTGACAAAAGGGATCTAAAAGAACTCCAAAAAGCAACTGTGAAAGAGCACGACATGCTGTGGTAATATGTATGTTATTCTGTATCATTCTGCTCTCGGTAAGGAACATTTTGATTAACAGCAGCAAAGTTTTTCCTCCTTAAAACCAATATGTTTATAATATGCAGAACTTGTAAAAGACATAAGATGTAGATCTTTGTATAGTAAAGGGAAGCTTTGTTGAATGTACACGAGCACATACAGCTTACTTGACTTTAGGTATAGCATGTACACAAAAAGGCTGTTTTTGGCAGTTATAGCACAGCAACTATAGATGTCCAGTCTTCGTTTATCATCATGTAACACCCTCTTGGACACCCCCTGGGCCAAGGTTGTACATACTTACCATAAACCAGATCCCGGGTCCCCTTTGTTAAGTGAAAGGGTACTGGGAATTACCTCTCATGGCAGTGCTTTCACCTAATGGGATCTGAGAATACACCTGCGGGTGGCTCTATTAGGAAAAACAAATCAAACACACTGTTTGCAATAAAACATAGAACTTTATTTAAAATTAAAGGCAAATTAAAATATGTATTTACATCATATTAATGACCACTACCCTGTAAATATCTGCACCTCCTTGCCAGGCAAAGTCTCACACTCCACTCCTTCTTTTAGCCCCTACATGTTACAGCACTTCTAATCACTTTCTCCTCAGTGAGATGGAAATCAGCATTGGCTGTGAGCACATGGCTCTGCCTATATCAAATAGTTACGAGGCAGCGACACCTTGTGACACCATCCTATCTGCCAGACATACTGCACAGGAATAAGGGTTCCTGTAGTAGCACACCAAATAAATACTAATTGCAACAAAGAACTGAAGTGTCATAGGCATCACTGTGTTCAGGAAGCGGCCTAAAGTCTATGTGTGCCAAAATAGTGTGTAGAGACCTGTAGAAATTCAAATAGGGTGCAATGTACAAACTAATGTCAGAGTGTTCATTCTACCAATAGAGATACATTTGAATGGAGAGACAAAACACAGTACCAGTATAAGATCTATTATTCAGAAGAATGCTTGGAACCTGTTGTTTTCTGGATAAGGGATCTTATAATGTATAATGTGGATCAAGATCCTTTAACTCTTCTAAAAATTATTTAAATATTAAATAAACCCGGTAGGGTTGTTTTGCCACAGATATGGATTCATGCAGCTTAGTTACCATCAAGTAAAATATACTGTTTTATTATTACAGAGAAAAGGGAAAAATGTCTATGGAAAGCAAAACTTTCTGAATATTAGGTGTTGAATAGCAGAATCCCTAAACTATATTGAATTATTGAGTAAAGGTTAAGTAGTGGATTATGTAATGTATGTGTTGATAAATGCACAGATACTGCAATGTCATATTGGTTTTTAGAGAATGTGTTAATAAAAGCAGGGTGAGGCAGAGATGGGCACACATTTCAGGATGTACAGCTAGCTACAGAAATATATAAGACACATGTACCTATCTATAGCCTATATAACCAAAGGTAGTGAGACTCAGTGGAGAGAGGAATCTGACCAGATAACAATTGTAATTAGATTCCTTGGGAATTGTTGTCAACATTGCAATTATATATCTAGCTGTTAGGGTTTGGTGTGAGCTGCAGTTCATAAGAACTTAAATAAAGGAACCTGACCATCATTTTAAATCAACCATATTCCTTGGGCATTTTTAATGTAGGTATTATTAACACTGTATCAATTCTTCCATGGATTACATGGATTACAGTTCATAAAGTTAACAGTACATTCATTCTATTGGCATTCTATGGTCAGAAATGATTAAGGTGACCAGAGTTTTATGTTCATAATACTGTACATTAAGTCAGCACTACATTTAATCTGTTATATATACTAAGTGCCTAATACATCACAATGGTGCTTCATTTATTGTGTGTTTTTTGTGTTGGTATTATAGGGACCATTTACTTATGGGAAGGCAACAGGCAAAGTGTAAAAACACTGCCATTTTAGACACTGACTTCCTCTCCCTGAATTGCTGCAGCATCCAGGGGCAGATTAATACATAGGCTAACATAGGCTATAGCCTAGGGTCCCACAGTGCTGAGGGGCCCATGGGGTTTTTTCTGTTTGTGTTTTTATTTTGTTTAAAAAAACTCAACTAGGCCCAGTAGGATGCTGTGCTGCCCCCTTCTGCACAGGCACTACAGGCACAGCTTTATAAAGATGTTCTCTAAAGCTGCATCAGCTGCGGCAAAATTGGCAAGTGACAGTGACGTCACCAGCACGTCGAGGCAGATGCACCATGCCTAATCTTCTCCCAGCCAGCCAGAAAGCAGGTACTGGCCGTGCATGAGGGGCAGCACGGCACCCGACCAGGTCCAGCAGCAGGGGGGGCCCTGTGGAAAGTGTAGCCTGGGGGCCTCACATATTATCAATCCACCACTGGCAGCATCCTATGGCAGTGGGGAAAAAAAAAACACAGCTCATGACCACCAACACTGCTTTCCACTACTTGATTTCAGGAAGAATTACTGCTTGAATGAGCAATTAATGTTCTTGCACTTCTTCCCCTTGGCTTAAAATTACTCTTTTCTGTCTTTTCTTACTTCTGAGGGTTAATTTACTAAGATAGGTTTACATTATTCTTTGTGATTTAACCGATAACTATTAATCAAGCTATATCCTACTCAGTGTTAGACTGAGGTGTCAGGGGTCTACAAAGTCTGCCACCTCAAGGGACCAACCCAGTTATGGAGGCCTCCCATATGTTGAGAATCTCTCAACTGCAACCCCCAACAAGTACCTCCATGCTGCACCCCCCTCTCCAGCACATATCTCCAAGCAGCACCATGTAACTTCTTTCCCTTGCCTCTGCTTACACCCACTGTAACCCTATCTCTCAGCAGGGTAAGCAGTGGGTCTGGGCTTGCGGGGTCCATGTGCACCACCGGTCCAGTCTGATGATAGTCGCACTGGCTATGAGTATTTATACTGTTGTCGTGCTGTTTCTTTTTGAAATATTTCAATTGTTGGGACCCACAGTAGCAATCAGTACCAGATTTTCACCAAAGTCATAACCACTGTGTGGCTGAGTTACTAACATGGTTGCTAAATTGCATTAGTTCAGATGCTATTGGCAACTACTGAGATCTCTGCTTTAATTGTTCGCTGTTGGTGCAGTTTAGCATCTGTGATAGGAAAAGTCTTGTATATTCTTCTATATAATCATCCAGGCAAATAAGCTTTTTAGCTACAGTAAGTCACTACCTGGATTTTAATATATTACTTAGTAACTCAAATTGACCCTCAGCATGACTAGAACTATAAGGTCCAATCAGGATATTAACCAGGACAGCTTTATTTGAACAGAGTACAAAGTATTTAATAATAGCGTATGCTTATTGAAAGCTCTTTATGATGCATGTAAATATCTTCCAAACAGCATATTACCATTTTTTTCTTCTGTGGGGCACATCTTATCATGCTATCGAATTATCATCCATGTTTTCATATAACTGTCTCTCTGTCGATCTTACGGAAAATCCCCCTTGGGTTGTTTGGACACAATTCTAGCTAAGAGCAGTTTGGCTCCCATTGAATTAAATGTTAAAAATGTATTTCAGTAGAAATTCCCAGGTTAAAAAAAACATGCGTTTGTGTTTACATTTTTAGAACACAACCATTAAAAGCTTTAGATAAGATGTGTGTTTGCACTGTTAGCAGAAAATTACATATAAAAAATATAAAAACAGGAGACAAGTGCACTCCGTTGTTGCTGAGAAAACACTGAAAGTAAATAAAGTTTCTGCTGATGACAGATAGAACATTTGCAGACTATGACAGATAGCTGTGCTTGGAATTTCCTTTTTATTCACTGCACACATTCTATTTCATCGGTATGATAAGAGAAAAGTGATAGCTGATAGAAATCTATGTCAACAGTAAGTAAATTAAAAATATGCTGCTTTGATCTGATAGTATTTTTTTTTATAAAATGCAATTCCTTTAGCTAATGTTTTCTGTTTTACTTCATAAGGTTATAGAAAATGTACATTTGATGGATGAGGACGGAAATTAGGGTCAAATAATACATTTTATATTAAAGGAATGCTCATATATAGATTTTTTCTAAGCTATAAAATGCTGTTCACAGCTTTGTATTAAATGCAACAAAAAAATAATGAGATATATTTAAAAAATTAATGTACATCTACAAAGTATATTGTAGTTGAACTTACATATGGCAAATTACATTTTTTGGCATACACTAACCTTAAATGATTTTTGAAAGTGAAATCAGGAGGGCCTGTGGAGGTGTTTTGTGCACAGTGTGATACTTGAAATAGGGTACATCCACTTTTAACCACACACATACACACTCAAGGTCAAAGAACAAATATAATTAAAGAGTGTTATATACCCTCATTCTTAGGCCATGGTCTACACAATTCCAATTAAAGAAAATGCAGAAGGTACAAAATGAGACCTGTGAATTTTTCATTGGCAAGAACTTTGCCAAAACTAACTTAAAGGAGAAGGAAAGGTTAAAACTAAGTAAGCCTTATCAGAAAGGTCCATCTAAATATACCAGTAAACCCCCAAAGTAATGTTGCTCTGAGTCCCCTGTCAAAAGAAACACTGAATTTCTTTCCTTCTATTGTGTACTCATGGGCTTCAGTATCAGACTTCCTGCCTTCAGCTTAAACCTCATTGCCCTGGGCAAGAGCATGCTAAGTTTGCTCCGCTCCCCCCACCCCTCCCTTCTCTACTGTAATCTGAGCCCAGAGCAGGGAGAGATTCAGGCAGGAAGTGATGTCACACCACATTAATACTGCAGCTCCTGTTCTAAACAAACAGAGAGTTTCTAGATCTTTTTACTCAGGTATGGTAAAACATTCTACAGAATAAATATAGCATTCTAGCTTGCACTGTTGCAGCTAATATATTGGCAATAAAATGCCTCCGTAGCTTTCCTTCTCCTTTAAACATTCGATAAACAAGTAGAAAATATTAATATTAGATTCATAAATGCAGTGTTAACTACCAGAGCATGTAGCAGTATGAATGGAGCAGGGCATTCCACAACTTGACTGCCTTCGCCATGAAGAACTACCTTTGTGCTACAAATGAAAGCTCAGTTCCTTAAGTCTAAACATGTGACTTCTGGTTTGTTGATCTTTTCTTTGGGGAAAAAAACTCTTTTTTATGCAAGACTGAACTGTATTTGCTTTTTTAGCCACTGAGTGACTGTCTTGAGTTAAATCGATTTGTTATCCACAAAAATTCACAGAAAGGGACTAAGTTAGGTGAATCATTAAAAGAAAAGGACCTATTAGGTGGGGGCTGGCCCTGATTCGTGCCATGCAGCCTCCCCCCCCCCGTGCCATTTTTTTCCCGCGGCTGCAGCCGAGTGCAGCAAGAATCAGTGGTGCGCAATCTGACGGGGGGGGGGGCCTGTGGGGTCCGGGCCCTGGTCCAATTGCACCCCATGCTCCCCCTGACTAAAAAAGTTGGCTGTAGAAAGCTAAGTGAAACGTCACGTCAGTTATGCATACAATAACACTTTTTTTGCTAAAAGAAAATCCCGGTGTTTCTGGTCTTTTTTTATATATGTATTTTTTACCTTGCACCTGGGCTGCTATTTAAGACAGAGGGCTGTCCTATCGCTATATATATATATATATATATATATATATATATATATATATATATATCATCAGTCCAGTGAAAGCACTCACGGCATTAGCTCCTCAAATGTATAGCAAAAGGCTTTTATTAGTGCATGGTGCATCAACGCATTTCGACTCACATGGAGCCGTTGTCAGGATGAATATATATATATATATATATTCCCATGAAGTACAGAACTCTACAGGTTTTGTTGTCATATTGACTAAAATGTTGGGTTTGTAAATTGCACAAGACCTGTTGAGCGCTGTAGTTCTTGGGACCATTACATTATTTATTACCAGCACCCAGGCAGACGATATATTTTTGTGTGAGTGCTCCTTCTTTGGGACTATATACTGTATATACTGTATATTTTACAGTAAATTTGGGGCATATAATAAACTTTCTGTTGCTTTATTAACATGTAGGTCATTCTAACAGACACAATCTAATTAGAATAAAATAAAAGACAATCCATACAAATTGACCTACTTAAGAAGGGGTTGCCTGGATAAATTTGATAAGGTATGGGGCCTCTGGCTGGCTGACCCCACCACAATAGCAATTGATGATACTATTTGAATGTTCCAGAGAATGCTTGTTAATTCTCCTCAGGTTGAGCTCTGCACCATGGCACCCCCACCCCAATTTCCCTTACTTTCTTTCCCTACTCTCTCTTGTCTCTAATTCTTGTTGTAAAATAATATAGAAAGGAAGATCCAACTTAAAATCAGAAAAAGCCAGGGTCAGACTGGAGGATTGGGGTCCCACTGGGTTTTAACTTCCAGGGGCCCCCGCGCATGCGCAAACGCCGGTGTGTGGTGTGCATGCACGAACACTGGTGCCACGTGTGCCACATATTATTGATTTTTGACTATTGATTTTTTTTTATGGGGGCCGGTAGATCAGGGTAGAGGGTTTCTCTCTACCCTGTTTCTCTGCGTCCCGTCAGCCCAGTCCGACCCTGGAAAAATCTATTCTCTCCCTAAAGTGGCTGTACTGGAAGAAACATTAAACAGCTTCAAGAAAGGGTTGGATGACTTTTTTTTGTTTCTCTGGATCAAATAGCAGATAAGCAGGTTTCAAACATAGACATAAAGCTTGAACTCAACGTTTGTTTTTGTTTTTTTCAACATACAAATTATTATTAGCATAAAGGCAGAGAATGGTGTACAATGGGAATTATGTAAATGCACTTGTTTATTATTTAATCAACAGTGTTAAGTTTTTCAGATCCACATGTATGGGGAAGATACAAGCTGTAATGTTTCATTTGTTTTATTAATGATGGTGTTCAGTCTAGCCCAATTCCAAATAAAGTTCCCTAGGGTCATGTTCTATATATAACCTTAAATCATGGGTCCCCAAACATTTTTACTTGTGAGCCATATTTAAATGTACGTTAGAGAGTCTCATAATAATGCAGAGTTCCTAGGGGTGCACAATAAGGGCTGTGATTGGATTGGTAGCCCCTATGTTGACTTGCTGCCTACAGGAGATGTTGTTTTGCAATACACATTGTTTTTATGCAACTACAGCTTGTCTTCAAGCCAGGAATTCAAAAAGAAGCACCTGTTTATGGCCGCTGGAAGCAACATCCAAGAGGTTATGAGCCACTGGTTGGGGATCACTGCCTTAAATTTAACGGGGCTCGGTAAATTGCACTTCCTTTAAAAAAATTAAAAAATCCAATGTGGTATCACTTTCATATTGATCTCACATCATCTTTATACAGCCCACTGCGATTTCTCACTTCCTCATATATTAAAGTTTTTATTATTTAATGTATGTGGTATCTGTCCTTTCACCTGCATAATTGTAACTCTCCAGATTCCAATCTATAATTACATTTTGCTTATTTATTCATTCTGCCTGCACCCTGCTGCCTTTGGCTTTTGTTTACTAACCTCCTGTGTCTTCCAGCCTAATATCTATGGCAGTTAGCTAATTCCGACACCTCGGGGCGCTAATTTACCCCCACTTCCCAATTATTGCTGTCCTTGTCTGTTTCCTATTTTTGAAATCTGGTATTCTTTATCATTACCCTCATTTTTCTTTGTTTTCTGTTAATGACAGGCATACAGTATCTGAGGAGCTGTGCATTTATAACAGCAGTTTTTGTTTTGTACACCTACATATTTTTATATTTATGCTCCTTATTTTACGGGATAAATTTTAAACTTCTCAAATCATTTCTTAATTGCTAAACCTAACCATATTTGCATTAAAATGCAGGAGGAATAGGAGATAGAATGTGTGAAATCCATTACACTCTTTGTTCATTATTACTGTTATTTCCATATGATTCCCCCCATGACAAAGACATTAGTATAAAATTGTTGAACTGTCTTCAGCAAAAATGTCGAATTTCTCATATAATTAACTAGCACATCAAACCCTGCAGAGGACCTCAACCTTATCATCCAAATATGTCCAAGTTGGGCCAGATCCTACAACACCAGATTTGATTTGACTGGTAATCCATATCTAATGATGCCAAAAAAATGACGTGTTAGACAAAGAAAAACTAGTACTTGTACCATATGCCAAATAAATTACACTCCTTCTAAACTATTCACTTGAGAAGAAAATAAGCTGTATAGCGGAGAATTACTTAAACAGGGGGTCTCACTACTTGGAATATATTAGGTAAAACACACTTTATTTATTCCAAATTTAAAATACACATACATATTAAAAAATTGGACATAGCAGCAAAATGGTAGGTGTAGCATCAATCCATTTGTTTCACTAAAGGTAAAATAACACATTTAAATTGAGTACCCGGGTACTGTTAGGGATTCAAAAAGATTCCCATGCAAATAATACTAGTAGGCGATAAGTATTGTTCAATCAGAAATGTATGCCCAATGCCCCAGTTGCCTTCCGGCATAAGCAAAAATAAATCATTTCACAAAATTGAGAGCCTATAATGAAAGAAATTAAGGCAACCACCTGGTACTGCACAATCCTTTAGTCCTCACTTTAACATTGCTGCAAATCCACCCCAATGCGCATTTCGCCCATAGCTTTTTCAAAGGGGATAAATGTCCTTATTTTACAGAAACCTTAAATAGGCTAGATATTCAATCCATTATAAAAAAACACCTGAGACTAATCCCATCACAATGACGCTTGTCTTTGTATGCACCCAATCATCAGATCCAAATCAAAGCGAAGCTTGAACTGCACACTTATATGTGAAATCACTAAACACACCCAAACCCTCACCAAAGCCCCCCCCACCCAGTTCCAAGCACACTAACCAAAATGGAAATCACAAATGCGATGTTAATTAAATGTTACTACACCCATACAGGTGGTGAATGCTAAACGGGGAAAAGGTTCGGCGCCATCTTACTACACCCATATAAGTGGTGAATACTAAACGCGAAAAAGATTCATCGCCATCTTACTACACCTACTACGTGATTCACCCAGTTATAGTAACTGAATCAAAATGAGGCTTGGACTGCACAGATGCACACAAGGACATCATGAACTCCCAAGTCATCACTAAGGCAACCCGTAGAGCCTATGTCACAAATACCAATGTTCATATATAACTCAAGTTACTAAACCCATATATTTGGTATGTACCTATCACGGAGAAGTTTGGCGCAATCTAGATACACTATCACCCATAACCATAGAATCCATTTAAATGAAAAAAAAAAAAAATAGAACAAAAAAAAAAAGATTATATACAGGTATATGCAAAAAAAAGGGATAATATAAATAAAGCATAAAAATAACCCACAAAAAATAAACTGCAACAAAATATGTATGTGTGTGTGTATATATATATATATATATATATATATATATATATATATATATATATATATATATATATATATTTATATATATATATAGGAAGTATGTCTTCTCCTAATTTATGTGTTACAAGGTTACTACAAAGAGATTAATATCAAATCCTATGTAACAACTAAAATTAGATAACAAACCCCAGAAAAGTTCAATTCCTCCCCAGGGCACTTTGTGGACAATCTAAAAATCCACCGACTCAGAGCACAATAACTTTTGTTCGAGATTTCCACCTCTGTTTCCACAGGAAACTTTCTAAGCCCCAGACCCTCATCAAGTCCTCCCAGGAGTAATGATGGTAAAAAAAAGTGTGACGCTACAAGTGATAGATGTCTTTTTCCTTATTAAGAGTTCTCAATCTTACCTCATAGTTTCTTATGTCACCGGCATGTTCCAAGATGTTTAGCCCACATAAGTCAGTCCACACGGGCACTGTATGGCATATAAAGCCCCTTGTGTATGACAATTGATGTACTGTCGTAGGCGAAATACCTCACCGTTTTGGGGGTTCACAAATTAATCACCCAATTGTACCCATGGGCAAATTGAAATTGCAATTTCCACAGTGGTAGGTACCCTGGAACTTCACTCCTGCTGTTAAAGATTCAGTAGCCTGCTGAAAATGTACCAATAAGTCCCGATATTTTTCCCCCGTAGTATGTAGTATTACGTGGTACGGGGCCAACAAATTTCTGCAGGGACAAATCATTTGTTAAAACATGCCAATGTTTAGACACAACTGTATGTCCAGTTGACCAATGTCCATTAAAGGAAGTGATGAGACGTAAGCCGAATGATTGTTCCTTGTTCTATACTTAGGTTGGAGTAGTGCTTTTCTATCATGCTGGACAGCCCTAGCTTTTGCCTGTTCCGTAAGAGACATACTATATCCCTGATTGTGAAATCTATCTGACAGTTCATTTGCTCTTTGTTTGAAAGCCTGTAGGGTGCTACAGATTTGTTTTAATCTGAGGGATTGTCCGTTTGGTATTCCCACTTTTAATTTATTTGGGTGGCAGCAAGGAATTTGTTGCTGTTGCTTTCCAAAAAAGGTCCATTTGTATACCCACATCCTGATCAATCTGAATCCTAACATCCAAAAAATCAACTGAGGTAGGGGAAAATGGGTCAGTGGGATCTGCAGAACATTTTGATTTAAGCCTTCAATGTAATTCAGGCACTGGGCCTCTGAGCCACGCCAAAAAAAAGAGCATGTCATCAATGAAGCGCCACCAACCTAAAATGGTAGCTGGGTTGTCCTCTGAGATCTGTTTTCCCTATGGCTGAAATTCTCTCTCCCACCACCCCAAAAAAACAAATTAGACCTGTTTCTTAAAAAGTTTGCCGAAATGTCGCAGACACCCATTAAAGTCTATGGGCATCAACATTTTTTGATGTGCGGCAAATTTTTTTTTGACACGCGACGCCATACAAGTCTATGGGCGTCATTTCCGCAGCGAAACAAGGTGAAAAATTTTGCTCATCCCTATTCTCCAGGGCATAATTGCAAATCCTGTAATTTCAATATTAAATCAGACGAATCACGTATATGGGATGGCAATGCCAGAACTAAGTTCTGTAAAAAATAATCAATGAAAATACAGGCTTTTTCGCAAAGGCTGCCTATCGTGGCTACAATGGGCCAACTCTGTGGGATTCTGTAACCTTTTATGGACCTTAGAAAGGGTGTAAAATGTTGGTAAGATTTATACACAACAAGAATGGGACTATAAGTCCCTGCCCATGTGACCCCCACCAGCTCAATTGTAAATAAATACTTTGAATATGTAAAAGGCAATATTTATTATTCAACACTATGCCATATATCAAGTTAAAACCAATTAAAACCAAACTAAGCAGCGCTGCATGTACAAAGGGATCCCTTGTAATATTATCTAAGTGTATCACAGCATGAATGGTAGTCGAATATGCTGTAATGTAGAAATGGCGTATCTGGAACCAAGCCGTAGCACTCCAATCTTATGCCACAATTTCAGTCCGTTGAGCAAGATAAACAGTCCCAGACCTCCAATATTGATGTTAAATTGGTTGTGGCCAAAGCGTAATGCTGAAGTATCCCTAGGTCTAAAATGCGCCAAAGTCACCAAATGTATTTGAGGCACCCCTCCAGCATGGACCACCTCGAAAAATCAACCCCGTTAGATATTGGGGGGAGGGGATGCACTTGCCGTGTAGCCGGAACCTTCGTAAAGGCACCCAATCAGATGTGGGTGAATACAGATATTTAGAATAAGCCTCAGTGGGATGTCCACAAATGCAAATATCTCCCAGCGTGCCCGCTCAACAAATATAAAATATATTACCGACCATGCGGAAGTCCGTGAACAGTTTCACAATGAGTCCTTAAGGTGATGTGTGAAGACGTCTCCGCTGCGGTTCCGTGGTGAGCGGTGTACGGCAGTCCTGGCACTTTAGACCTATGTGAAGGGATCCTCACTTGCTTAGCGCGCGCTGCACCTCGATAGCTTGGCTTGGCTGTCGAGGTGCAGCGCGCGCTAAGCAAGTGAGGATCCCTTCACATAGGTCTAAAGTGCCAGGACTGCCGTACACCGCTCACCACGGAACCGCAGCGGAGACATCTTCACACGTCACCTTAAGGACTCATTGTGAAACTGTTCACGGACTTCCGCATGGTCGGTAATATATTTTATATTTGTTCAGCGGGCACGCTGGGAGATATTTGCATTTGTGGACATCCCACTGAGGCTTATTCTAAATATCTGTATTCACCCACATCTGATTGGGTGCCTTTACGAATGTTCCGGCTACACGGCAAGTGCATCCCCCCCCCAATATCTAACGGGGTTGATTTTTCGAGGTGGTCCATGCTGGTTGGGTGCCTCAAATATATTTGGTGACTTTGGCGCATTTTAGACCTAGGGATACTTCAGCATTACGCTTTGGCCACAACCAATTTAACATCAATATTGGAGGTCTGGGACTGTTTATCTTGCTCAACGGACTGAAATTGTGGCATAAGATTGGAGTGCTACGGCTTGGTTCCAGATACGCCATTTCTACATTACAGCATATTCGACTACCATTCATGCTGTGATACACTTAGATAATATTACAAGGGATCCCTTTGTACATGCAGCGCTGCTTAGTTTGGTTTTAATTGGTTTTAACTTGATATATGGCATAGTGTTGAATAATAAATATTGCCTTTTACATATTCAAAGTATTTATTTACAATTGAGCTGGTGGGGGTCACATGGGCAGGGACTTATAGTCCCATTCTTGTTGTGTATATATGTTAAATTGTTGGAGGACACCCCAGCCCATTTGCCCCCACATACATTGGTATTACTGCATTTTGGTGCCTACACTGCACTTATAGTCTGCTGGTGTTGTTCAAATGTTGGTAAGATTCTCTCTTGTTGTAATTAACCCTTCCCGATGTGCTTGTTGGATCAGAACGTCTAATTGTCTCATGTAGACACATGTGTGGTCAGAACACAAGGGGGTTAGTTTACTAAAGTGCGGTAAATTTGACTGTATGTTTCTGCATGTTATCGCTGCAAATATTTTTCCACCAAAATATTCACAGCAACTAAGTTTACTAAACAGCGATGAGCTCAGAAGTCATTTTGATCACTTGCGGTAGCTACATTAACGAATCAGTGGTTAACGTTAGCGGTAATTTTAGTGCGTTGCAAATTTTCTGAGAATATTTATGCTATAAAATATTCTTGTTTTATGGTGGTTATTATGGCAAATTTTACTGTGGCATTTATGGCCAGAAATGCATCTTCAAAACTCATAAACTTTGACTGATGATTATACCATCCAACAACATTACCAGAGTAACACCAATCAAACATATATGCATCATATAAACCAATACTTCATCCATCCTGTCACAAACCCTTCTGCCAATAGAATCATGTGAACAAGAAATCATACCAGTCAATCTCTTTGCATCATATAAATGCACAGTTTAATGCAGCCAATCACAATGAAACCGAACCCACTGCCAATAGGATCATAAAGTTACAGAAATCAAATATATAAAAAATATATACAGTCGCTGCCAATAATACGCCTCTGAGCTGAAACTGCTGCTGTTGCAGCAAATAGAAGCAGAAGCCAAAAGATCCTCAGCAATGGCTACAGCAAAGAATGATGGGTAAACAGAGTACTATGGGATATTCCTGTTCCCTTTCGAATTTTCTGATGGAAAAAATAATTTACCACCACTATCTAGAAGGCGGTAAAATTTGGCGAATATTCTGGCGTTAATTTTGTCTTTCACACATTTCGCTGTTAAGTAAACTGGCTGTTAATGTGTACGTAGCGGTATTTTCAGCAAATGCGATAACTGACGAATACATATTCTTGCAAATTTGCAAATTTATATTAACCCCAGGTTAGCAAACTGGAGAAAACATATTCAGCGATAAATTTGTCTATATTTTGTGCACATATTTTTACCACACTTTAGTAAACGGACCCCAAGCTTTGTTAGTCAGCCGGGTTATATAATTGACGTACGTTTTCCCCAATATACTGGTTCTCAGTTTGTACAACTATATTGCCTTCCTTATCTGCTGGTTTAAACACCAGTCCTTTCATAGACTGTAATTCACGGAGGGCCAATCGCTCTGATCTGGTCAAATTATGATAAAATGGAAAGAAGACCAGAATGTTGGGGAATTTTGATAGCGCAGGAATATATCTTGATTTTGTTCAAAACTTGTCCTTTCTGGACACAGTCTGACCCTATTCACCCTCTTCCAGGAGATCTATTAAAATGTATTTTAACTTTACTTTGGGGGGGGGGGAGTTCCTGGTGAACTTTCCCTTAAAATATACTGGGTAACTATATGAATGTTGCACCTCTAGCTGCAGCTTTGGGAGATATTTTTTTAATGCAAACTATTCACTAACATGTTGGAGGAACTGTTCCTTGCACCTTACTCAATATTTCTTGGGGACTGCCCATTTGTTCAGCCCATATGGTTGAAAGTAGCAACACTTTTAAGCTGTCTACTATAGTTTTATGTGCCATTTTCCAGGTTAGCACTGCTTTATATTAGAACACCACACATTTATAATAAAAGTCAATTCCCAGGTTTATTTAATTATTCACAAGATATTTTCATGGTGAACAGTTAACAGTACAAATCAGACATTACTATGAAATCCATTATACAAACTGATTATGTCACAGCATTTCTCTTAAAATTATCAGGAAAGAATTAAAACAATTGCACAATCCCAGCTTTGTGGATTTCCTGCACATAGAACTTTTAGGCATAAAACACTTTTTATATCTATATATGATCACTTACTTAGGGGCAGATTTATCAAAGGTCGAAGTTAAAAAAACTTCGAACTTCGAATTCAAAAAGACCAACCGAATGGTGGTCGAAGTTTTTTGGGGTCGAAGTAGCGCTACTTCGATCTACTTCTGCACTTAGGCAGCTTTTAGGTGGCAAATGGTCGAAGTCGATGTTTTAAAGAGACAGTACGTTTTTAACTTCGAACATTCACTTCGACCTTTGATAAATCTGCCCGTAAGAGTTGTCCTTATAAATCCTTTACTTTGCAATTCAAAATAGCATTAAGAACCCCCCTATAAATAAATCTATTTAACTTTTAAAAATCTAACTCCTGGCTGGGGTCTACAGGTATGCTATCACAACATGTAAGGCCGCGTCCTGTGTCACCACACCTAATCTTCCAGCGGGACTTGGGCAGAGCAAACATCTATGCATTTTGCACTTTGTGCTTTCTCAAGAATAGTTCTGGATGGCTTTACAGTTGCTTTACATTTATAAATAGTAGATATTTTATTGAACTTGTTAGTATCACTGGGGAGAGCTGCAGTTCACTTAGAACAAACTGATTAATTGTACATATAAGTTTAGCACAGATTGGATAAAACTCGATTTTGTGTACTAGAATTTTATGTGGCTAAAGAAATAATTATTCTTCTTCTGGGCAAACCTGTGCAACAGCCAAGCTCTAGTTAATCAAATTATCACATCTACTTGGCTTGCTATTGCAGCCAAATGGAACGTCTTCCATACCAACTTTATCTGAAATACTAAAGAGGGTAAACAATAATATAATCTCTGAGTCTAGGATATCTCTTATGCAAGCAACTAACAAGCAACTCAGTAACTTAACATTTGGTCTAGTTTGGGAACTACTGGGACTCTCCACTTTTACACAAGGCCAGTATAGAAAAACGGCAGAACTTTTTCTAGCGGCGAGACCCCTGCTAATTTATTAGGTAAACTGCAATGCCTCAGGGGCACACCAGGGCATGCCTGATAAAGGGGCTGCCCCTGAAACCTGCAATTTACTTTATAAATTAACAGGGATCTCCCCACTTAACTTACTAAAGCTCTGTTGTGCAAGTAATATTTTTATAGTAAACGCATTTAAATTACATATGAGCCTAAGGCTAATTACTCTCTTGACTTTCTGGACCCTCCTTTATTCCCTCATTACTAGATTACTAGAACATTACTAGATCTATCTATCTATCTATCTATCTATCTATCTATCTATCTATCTATCTTATCTATCTTATCTATCTATCTATCTATCTATCTACTGTATCTATCTATATGCACCAGTCAGAAAATGTTAGATTTTAAAAACTTTAGAATGCATTTTATATGATATTTTAAATCAATTTGGCATCTATTGACAAAGGCTGACTATTTTAAAAGATGGTTCAATTATGCAGTGTCTAACCAGAGTGCAATCCAAAATCTCCATGTTGTGTGGCCATAAAATAGTTTTCAGTTGTTTTGCTTTGTTGTTATGCCATGTTAATCCTTTCCTTAAAATCAAAATATATGAAAAGCCAAGCCCCAGGTCCCAAGCATTCTGGATAACAGGTCCCACACCTGTACTATGTTTTCATAAGAAATGTTTTTACCTTTCATCTGTTGTATGTACAGATATGAGTTCAGTCATCTGTAAACCCGTTATCCAGAAAACCCAGAATTATTGAAATGCCATCTCCCATATCCAAATAATCCAATTTTTTACAAATAATTTCCTTTTTTTTCTGTAAGTCTCTGTATAATATTACATTATTATATATAAAAGCATATTGGGTTTATTTAATGTTTAAATGATTTTCTAGTAGACTTAAGGTATAAAAATCCAAAGTACACAAAGATCTATTATCAGAAAAAGCCATGTACCGAGCATTTTGGATAACAGGTCCTTTACCTTTATAATACTATTGTGATTTAATGTAAACTCCATTAAAAACTTTAGAATAAGAGGCTATATTGCAAAAAAAAAAAAAAAATGTATGAAAAGGCAATTGTAAACCTGCCATCTAAATATGGGGGTTTATTTTATAAAGGTAGTTACTTTTAAGAGTAGCATCAAAAATTTAAAAGTGTCTTAAATTAATTAAAATTTAAAGTACTGTTGCCGTCACTTTTGCCGTGCACTGGTGAAACTGGTGTGTTATCTTCATAAACAATACCACAGTTTATGTACTATGTAGCCATGAAAATAGCTGAAATAGGGATGAATAGCACAGGTTAAATACCAGATAACATAAGCTCTGTAGTATACAATGTAGTTATTACACAGGAAAACAACCTCATTTTATTTTACAGAGCTCTTTTCCTATGTAACCTATACCTTTTCTCCAGACTGAGGTTTAAGCTGAAAGAAGGAAATCTGATACAGAAGTGTTTCTTTTGACAGAGTCAGCATTTCTTTGAGGATTTACTGGTGTATTTATATAGACCCTTCTGATAAAGCTTACTTAGTTTTAACCTTCCCTTTACACCCTAATATTTCGAATTATACAAGTACAGATATGGGACCTGTTATCCAGAATGCTCGGGACCTGGGGCTTTCCGGATAATGGATCTTTCTGTAATTTGGATCTTCTTACCTTAAGTCTACTAGACAATCATTTAAACATTTAATAAACAGAATAGACTGGTTTTGCTTCCAATAAGGATTAATTATATCTTAGGTTGGATCAATTACAAGCTACTGTTTTATTATTACAGAGAAAAGGGAAATCATTTTTTTAAAAAATTTGGATTATTTGGATAAAAAGGAGTCTACGGGAGTCTTTCCATAATTCGGAACTTTCTGGATAACAGATCCCATACCTATATATAATTAATAATAAGCCTTATACTCTCTATTATTTACAACAAAAATAATGATCTCATCAGAATTAATTATAATTGCAAATTTGTGAATGACTTACAAGATCAAAATAATGAAATTTGTGTCAAATGGTGATCAAAGCTTTAACAATTAACTTTTGTCCAAATGATTAGTTTTTAGCACACACAACAAATATAAGGAAGTCACATTACTGGAAGAGAAAATCTTTTCTGTAATAATTTAGTTTTGCTAAATAGTGACTGGAACATAGAAATATTTAGCAAACATATTTTTGCATTATCTTGAATGTATTGCTTAAATATTTTAACATGCAAAGTTTTTCCAAAAATATAAATTTGCTTTTTAGGCCAGAATGGGAAAATGCATGAAATAACATTTGTAAAGATTATTTTGAGAACATTATTCAGCATTATTGAGCCACGGTTGTTATATTTCATAGATACTTGCAACTGTAGTAATATTTAAAATATTAAAAGAGTTTACATCTGATTCTCAACTATAATCTTCAGTGAATGTCGTAGCTTGTGATATTTTCTACCCAACCAAATTCTAATCAGTTATCATCATCTAGTTCTATCTTATTCAGTTAGTTTATCTGTGCTAAATTAGCTCTTGCATCTAACCGATCTGCAGGAGTGTTAGGGCTCTTACTGACGAGCGTTTTTACCTGCGCTCCCCTGGGTTCCGTTTTTCTGCGTTCAGCCGCAGGGGAGTGCAGGAATAGACGCATTACATTTTTTCCAATGGGGCTGTACTTACACAGGCGTGTGTAGGCGCCGAACGCAGGAAAAATGCAGCATGTTGCGTCTCAACCTGCGTTCCGCGCCTACACGTGCCTGTGTGAGTACAGCCCCATTGGAAAAAATGTAATGCATCTATTCCAGCGCTCCCATGCGGCTGAACGCAGAAAAACGGAACGCAGGGGAGCGCAGGTAAAAACGCTCGTCAGTAAGAGCCCTAAGTCTACTAGAAAATCATGTAAACATTAAATAAACCCAATAAAATGGTTTTGCTTCCAATTAGGATTGCTCATACCTTAGTTTGGACCAAGTACAAAGTAATGTTTTATTTTTACAGAGAAAAAGGAAATAAGTCTATGGGAGACGGCCGTTCCGTAATTCAGAGCTTTCTGTTTAATGGGTTTCTGGATAACGGATCCCATACCTGTAGAATTAAAAAAAAAGTTATCACAAGGACCCCATTTCTCCACTGATCTGCCTGTCAGGACTCCTGTGGTATAATATAAATACAGAATATTAATAGGTTAACCCAACTATTTTTTAACATTTATTGTGTTTCCACCTACTTTTGCATATATTATTTCTAACAAAAACACAGACTAACATTTGTACCTTTAAATGCATTTATTTCATACATTTTATTAAATAATTTCAAAATGAAAAAATTATAGAGACAAGTTAATACCAGTGATTGTTCTTTATAGCAAAATGCAAAAAGAATCAGCTTTTTCCATGTTTCCTTTTGGAACATAATGATACACCTCATGCTGACAAATTAAGCAGCAAACAAACCCATTAAATTCCAAATAATAAGTTTCCAAACTGCAAATGTCAAGTACTACTTAATGAAGCTCTTATGTTTACAA
This sequence comes from Xenopus laevis, assembly GCF_017654675.1. NCBI lineage: Eukaryota > Metazoa > Chordata > Amphibia > Anura > Pipidae > Xenopus > Xenopus laevis. The sequence continues at coordinate 84,041,081 of NC_054379.1, forward strand.
ATGTGTGTCAACCTATTATTTTGAAAGCACAAATGTAACAGGATAATGCAGCAGAGAATGTTCTCAAATGTTCATGATAATGTTGCATGGTAGAAAAATCTACCTAGACCTAGGACTTTTTCTAAATTACAACCTTCGGCAGGTTTAATTTGGCGAAGTTTTTTTGAAGAGACAGTACTTCGATTATCGAATGGTCGAATATTCGAAAGATTTTTACTTCGAATCGAAGTCAAAGTAAATTCGAAGTCGTAGTATCCTATTCGATGGTTGAAGTATTCAAAAAATTACTTCGAAATTTGAACTTTTTTAACTTCGAAAATTCACTCGAACCTTAGTAAATCTGCCACTTCGACAACTGCTCTAGAAGGTTAACATAGCACTTCGGCAGGTTTAATTTGGCGAAGTATTGAAGTCGAAGTTTTTCTAAATAGACAGTACTTCGATTATCAAATCGTCAAATATTCGAACGATTTTTACTTCGAATCGAAGTCGAAGTAAATTCGAAGTCGTAGTATCCTATTCGATTCGAAGTATCCGAAGTATTCAAAAATTCCTTAAAATTCACTTCGACCCTTGATAAATCTGCCCCTAAATGTATATGAATTTGTTATGAAAAAAAAAAACTAAATTAGCCATGGACATCCTTATTTGTATTTAAACAAAAAGTTCAAAAAGTTGATGTAGATGCACAAAATAGCAATATAAAATAATAGATGGTTCTGAGTGGCAAAGTCACTGGAATGTTATTGTCCATGCATGCTGAGAATGCCGCAGTAAGAATGTCAGATGTGAGAATGCCACAACTCCTTCCTAAAGGCATACAAAGAAACAGTGATCAACTCTTAGCTCCCAATCTCAGGCTGCCGTGTTTTTCTTCCCTCTGACAGCAGCTGCCACAATATTGATGAGTTTAAAGAAGCCCTGCTGCTAGTGTTTTAAGTTATGTAGCAGGTGATTGGATGCTGAAGGCTGAAAGAATATTGGAACAGCTTCTGAAATACTGTTGCACCCAGAACACTCATCAAAGGCAGGGGGTAAGTCCTAGACTGAGTGGTGTTTGTAAATGATTAGAGTCACAAAATTCTAAGGCAGCCATATTATCTGGGGAGAAAGGAGTAGGAGAATTAGAAACCAAAATACAGTAGGTACAAAACACAGATCGATGTTCACAAAAAACTACTTATACACCAGTTATCATTCAGGCCCTCTGGATTTAAACAGTTCAACATTCTGATCCATTTTGCCTAATGTTGTAACAGTAATCTAGTCACATTGCCCTTCTATGTGGCCTACACACTACCTCCAATACATGCCACTTCAATTGCGACTGATTAGGTTTTTGTTAAATAAAATGGAGTGAAACTGAAGTGTCTATTTGAGTCCCCGATTTGAAGTTACCAATATCCAATTCATGTTCTTTTATACGTTATTTCACAGGACGTGCAGATCAGTGAATGGCATGCTTAGAGTTTTTATAGAGGCTGCAGATGTGCTGTTGAACAAATCTGAAGGGTATGTTGAGATGTGTGGAAATTATGTAGGAGTACTGTACCTGTAACTCCACATACTGGCTTTATTTGTTTGTTTGGATGTGTGGGAGTTTATTGACTGTAGTGCTTGTGTGTGAAGACCATGATGTCATTATGCTGTAATTTGTCATACAGGTGTGAGCTAACAGCAAAGATAGTGCCCATTGGAAAATCATTGAGGTGCATGGAGTGTTCTTAAATATTGAAACTGATAGAAACTAGGCTTGCTGTGGAACTTTTATTCTGAATAATCATTTGGCGGGTTGTATTCCAAAAAATAAACTAAATATGGAAACCGAGCATAGTCATTTTCCTTTTAAGGAGATGGTACAAATTAGGATAAATCAAGACATGGAGAAGACTGATAAGGTATAATATGTAATCTTTATTGTTTCATTTTACTTTTTGATTTCGTTTTGTTATTTTTCACTTAAGAATATATAATTTAATATGCCTGTACATTATTAATGACTATATCATAAGTGCTCCCCTCTGTGTAGGAGAGCATTATTTATCAGTGTTGATAAATGCTAGGTTATGCACTTTGGCAAAATAATATAAATGCAAAATTCAAAATTAGACCCTTGATAAATCTGCCCCTTAATGACAGTCTGTTGGGAGTTTCCTTAACTGAGAAGGATCTAGGGGTTTTTAAGATAACAAGTTGTCTAACTCCAGACAGTGTCATTCTGTGGCCACTAAAGCAAATAAAGTTCTGTCTTGCATAAAAAAGGGCATTAACTCAAGGGATGAAAACATAATTATGTCTCTTTATAGGTCCCAGGTAAGGCCTCATCTGGAGTATGCAGTGCAGTTTTGGGTTTCAGTCCTTAAGAGGGATATAAATGAGCTGGAGAGAGTGCAGAGACATGCAACTAAATTGGTTAGAGGGATGGAAGACTTAAATTATGAGGGTAGACTGTTAAGTTTGGGGTTGTTTTCTCTGGAAAAAAGGTGCTTGCGAGGGGACATGATTATACTTTACAAGTACATTAGAGGACATTATAGACAAATGGCAGGGGAACTTTTTACCCATAAAGAGAATCACTGCACCAGAGGCCACCCCTTCAGACTAGAGGACATTTACTTTGATTTGAAGCAGCATAGGTAGTTCTTCACAGTGAGGATAGTGAGGTTGTGGAATGCAATGCCGGGTGATGTTGTGATGGCTGATTCAGTTAATACCTTTAAGAATGGCTTGGATGATTTATTGGACAGACATAATATCAAAGGCTATTGTGATATTAAACTCTATAGTTAGTATAGATATGGGTATATAGAATTTATGTGTGTATGTATGGATGTTGGGTTTCATGTGGACTGGTTGAACTTGATGGACTTTGGTATTTTTTTTAACCCAATTTAACTATGTAACTATTAGAATACCACAAAAAGAAAAAAAAATCTGTTTACCTGATTATGTGTATAGATATTCAATAAAAAAACATTTTGAAAAGAAACTGATAGACAACCCAAATGTAAGATGCGCCAGGAGATTTTCCTTGGGTCTTACCTCCCGGCATGTCTCTCCTCAGGTGCCAGTGCGCAGATGCGCACTTCCGGGTTTAGATCTTAGAGATCCTGGTGCTTGACACTGGGCGTCTTGACACTCGTGTCATGATGTTGATCGCTGTGACATCACAAATTGGTGCCGAATTCGATTTTTTGGCGCAAAATCATCTTTAAAAGCCCAGTCCTCCATTTTGATAGTGCTCAAGCTGTCTTCAGTTTACTGATCCTGCAGAAGCGTTAATACTCCATTTGAATTGCTGTTTTTTTTTACTTCTGCCTGACTTTGATTCCTGCCACCTGCCTGGATCCCTTTGCCTGACCTTCGACTAAGTTATTGCCCGCTGGTACCTTTTTTCTAGTAAACTTAATATATAAAGATAAATAAATTACAGAAATATCCATTATCTGGAAAACCCCAGGTCCTGAGTATTCTGGATTATAGGTCCCATAACTGTACAGGATTATGTTTCAAGCACTCAAGATTAAATTATACTGTTTATTAAACACTGCGACCTCAATGAAAACATCACTCAGAAAAAAGGAATATGCAGTATGAGGCCCATTTATAAAGATTGATGAATTAAACCAGAACACAGCGTGTCATAGAATAAAACATGATATATTTATATAGAGAATTTTTCTTTATGCATGTTCTTAGATACTACAATCATACAGTAAATAGCAATGTTTGCATAATTATAAAGGTGTTTTTTCCACTATCCAAACTCCATAAGTTATTATTTTACACTACCTAAGACCTGGCATAAACTATTCAACCGATTCTGTCAAAACAGGTTGTGTCTTTTACATGATGTTTCAAGCACCTGCTGCTTTGTATACCTGAACTTTACACTTAGCTTCTCTGTCACCTAAAATTAATATAGTACATTATAAATATCCAGGATTAGGTGTTTTTTTTTTTATCATGTATTTATATTTTATTTATTTCACTCCTACTCCTATAGAGTTTAGAGCAAACATCATCATCACTTGCAAAGACTTTATTAATTTTAATCTGTGATCAGTCACACAGCACACAAGACCATAAGGGCTTTGGGTCTTAACTGAGTGAATATAATATAATAACACAAATACAAATAAGCGGCATATTATCTTCTAAACCAAGGTTTTATAGTTAAGGGCATGGACACATTTGTTGCAACGAAACCTATTATGCTATGATTAGCATATTTGTAACTTTTATAATTGTATTGTGAGAAAGAAGCAGAGTAAATTTAAATTATACAGCACATTTACTTCTAATTTTCCCATTTTATTGTTATTAGAATTTTGCATTAAGTGTTAAAGCTCTACTCTGAGAAGCAGGTTAATTGTATCATCTATATTCAATTAGCTTTAATGGAGTGCATACATAGCAATGGTGTCCATTGTGCATATCCTCATTGTGATGGGGAAATGCAGAAAAACCTATTATTTTGATGTCCTGATAAATTATGTCCCATATTATGTTAAATTAACATAATGCATGACTAATGCCTCATACACACATGAGCTGTAACAGCATATCTGCATTTTAATAATATTCATAGTTGGCTAATGTCCACTACAGTTTATGATTAATGCTAATTAAATCCACTTTTTCTTAATACACATAGTGATATTTGTCTGAATGTTCAACTGTCATTTGCAAATTATAAAACCACTATTTCTACTGCCAGCTAACTCTCATCTTCCAAATTTGCTAATATTTCACTTGAGCATATCACTCAATAACAGATGTCCAAGAACATCCATGAGACATCCAAACTGAATAATAATTATATTGTGTCCACCTGCCATTTCCCAGAGTTCTGAAAGCAAGCTAGACAGACATTGATAGACAATTTGTAGGAAAATTATTACATATTTAACTATGAGTTGAATGTAAAAGTGCATAAGCAGTAGATATTACTTACATACAGTAGTTTCCCCCTTTTTATTTATGACAGCAAGTTATAAATGTTGCACTACATGCATACATGGACAATTTAATTTAAAAATGAAAGTTGCCTGCCACTTCAGACTCAGTCTGCAGATTATTGGCCCATGTATGCGCAGCTCCAGATGGCCTGCCCAATCAATATCTGGCTGAAAATCAGGCAGATATCTGCCATGCAAGTATGAAAATCCCATCAAATGAGGACTGCATAGGTGCATTAACGCACCTATGGATCTATGGGTCTGCCCCTATTTTGATGTGACCATTGGTCCCAGGGCCAAAAGATTCATTCCAATTTGGGCCAGTATGTTGGCAGTTTCAGTTGACAAATAAGGACATCAATTAGTCTTGTGTTGTGAATTTTATCATAAGAATTTATAACAGTTGCTTTATGACTGAACAGTTTACAAGTGAGCAACCAGTTATTTGTCGAGGAGGTAAAGCTCAACAGCATGAAAGCTGGCATCTCTTATACTAAGATGTAATTGGTGAATGAAGTTGGAATATCTAAGTTTGGAAATCACAGAGCTAAGCTCATTTCTAGTGATGGGAGAATTTATTCACCAGACATGAATTTGAGGTGTCAAAAACGGACCGCCGTTTCGCGAATTTCGCTGGAAATTCGAAAAATTTTCACCGAAACCATCGCTACTCATTTAGTACCCTGGGATGAAAACCATTTGGTCCTGGGCCTTTGTTTATCGTTACATGTCTCTTTACTAGCCTCTTTTGAATTTCCTCTTGCACGAACCATGTATAATTAGTTGCAATACTAAAATCATGAAGGGAAACTTCATTAGCTAGTCCCTCATTTGTTTAGGCAGATGAAAAATAACGGTTCTCATCAGCCAACTGACCCTCCCTCTGATATTAAGGGTCCCACCCCTTCCTGCTTAATTTTTTTACTATTTACATATTTAAAAAATAATTTTGGATTTTTACTCCTTGCTGCAATACCCTTTTCTATCTTAATTTTAGCTTGTCTAATTTGCCTCCTTGTACCTGATAAACGTTTTGGCTGGCCCAGCTAACTTGAATGCCTTAAAAGTATGTCTTGTCTTACCCACCTCAACACCACCACTTCTATCGAACCACAGAGGTTTTGTTTTGTGACAACGTTCCTTGCTTACAAGGGGAATATACTGACATGTATATTTATTATGCAGCATTTTAAAGACATCTCATTTTTGCTCTGTGTTGATCCCTCTGAAAAGCCCTTCCCAGTTAATATGTTGCAGAGATGCCCTAATACTGTCAAAGTTTACACATCTAAAATGTTGTGTTTTAGTTACTCCCTTATAGAGTTGCCTTTGCAACATAATATCAAAGGAGACCATGTTATGATCACTATTCCCTAAATGCTCATCCACACAAATGCTAAAAATGAGTGTGATATTATTAGTTATTACAAGGTCCAAAAGAGAGCCATTCCTAGTAGGTTCTTGAACAACCTGAAATGAAAAGTTGTCATTCAATATATTTACAAACCTACTAGTTTATTCTGACTTGGCAACCCCATTACCCAAGTCAATGTCTGGATAATTGAAGTCATCCATAATATTAACATGACCTAGTTGTGAAGCTACTTCTATTTATAAAAAAAATGCTGGGCGTCATTCTTGTCACTTATACAAGGTGTTTTCTAGCAAACAGCAAAGAAAATTTTCTTTGTTACCTTTTGCCCAGTCGAAATCTCTACCCATAGGGATTCCACACACTTTCCAGTGCCATCCATAGTCATTTCTTTAAAGCATGGCTTTAATTCAGCCTTTTAGGTATGGGCGAATTTGACCTGTTTAGTTTATAATGGGGGTTAGACCCCTCCACTGTATTATTGGTAAAAATAATTGTTATCAATGAATAGAAAATCCAAGATTTGTTTAACTGCCTTCTACTGTTTTTGATTTTCAATTTTTTTAATCTTGAAAAAAGAATCATTAATCAGTGCCCTTTAAAACAGAAACTGGAACTCTCACAGATGAGGCTATTTTCTCAAAGATCAAAATTATTTTTCTAGTGTAACAAATTCTCAAAAGTAGTGATGGGCGAATTTGCGCCGTTTCGCTTCGCCGAAAAATTCACGAATTTCGCGCGAAATTCTCGAAACGGCAAAAAATTTGACGCCGGCGAATTTTTACCGCGAATTTTCGCGGGCGTTTCGCGAATTTATTCGCTCGGCGCGAATCGCGCAAATTCGCCACGAATTCGCGCCTGGCGAATAAATTCGCCCATCCCTACTCAAAAGTTAACTGGTGTTGGGAGACAGTCACTGAATATTTATTAGTACCCATTAGTACCTGCTTATCCAGTGTAAAGAAACCCTTGTTATTCCTCTCGTACTACATGAACACCCCCAAATTTGTAGCAGAATGGTTCCACTGTACATATGGAACTTGATATATTAAGATTATTTCCTAGAAAATCCAACAAATTTCTTGATGTTGTCTTTTCCTCTCAGATCCAACCATATTTTACTTTTCGAAAGAGGAAATGACAGTAAACTCTATACATATATGGGATCCCTAATCCAGAAACACATTATCCAGAAAACTCTGAATTAAGGGAAGATCATCCCCTATAGAGTCCATTATAAGCAAATAATTCTAATTTTAAAGGTGTTTCCTTTTCTAATAATAATAAACAGTATCTTGTACTTGATGGTGACTAAGCTGTGTAAATCTATACTGTTGGCAAAACAATCCCTTTGGGTTTATTTATAAAATATTGAATATATATTCCTTATCAGGAAAATACTAAATCAGAGAATTATTGATAATAGATCATGTATCTGCTCTTGGTTTTTGCATTATAAGTGAATTATGCTAAAATCAAGCAACACTTAACAGTCAAAAACTTTGAATGGTTTTATTAATTTCAAGTCAGAGTAAATATTTAACACTAATTTTAGAGCATAAGATATATAAGTATACTTTAAAAAACAGGCTTATTTACGTGGACAAAAATTTGCTAGGGATTGAAAACTGGGATTGTCCCTAAAAATTCTGTAAAATGTACATTTAAATTATTAAGCAATTTCAGTATCATAATTTTCCTGGACATTCAACTCTCGCTATTTGTTGTAACATATGATTCTCTAAACCAGACCATAGACTATAAATTACATTTTTATTTTATTGCATGCCATTAATTTTGTACACTATTCATATAAGCCTATTATGAGAAATTTCCATTTTTATGTACAGTGTTATGGGAATAAACCTATATGCATTCAGTTAAAAGAAATAATATAGATTCAACTCAAATGGCATTTACCAGAAAACTATGTGCATTATAAACAAAAGGACTATTTAGTAATTAAATATGCTATAAACATATTTATAAGATATAATAAAATTCACACCATTGTTAATGACTTTAGCCACACAATGAAAGCATAGCTTTAAGACCTTACCCTTTCCCTGCCAGCTGATTTGTCCTAAATTCAAACATCTACTGCTAAGCAGTATTAAGACATTTTGTACTCTTTCACTTTAAGGGCATTTCCTGGGGGGGATGGGTCTTTTACTTTACCCCAGGAAAACAATATATTGTTTTGTTCAGGACAACCTGATATTTTAAAATATGCTATGCTTTTGGTGTAATTCCACTTCTGTAAAAAGATTTAGACTTCTAAGTGTCTAACAAAATAAAAAACAAAATCATGTTTCACGTGTTTCTCACATAGTACAATCAATAACAAATATATATCGTTTTATGGATATTTCTCACTTGTATAGATCAACATCTCCAAGCAGTACACTACCAAATTTCCAAAGTACTGCTAACCAAATGGTATACTTCTGATTTCAAGGCCAAACACTCGACTAACAGTTGGTTTACCCAAGAATACTACACATTATTAGAAAGAGGAGATTGTGGCAAATCAAAAATGATTAAATACTCAATGTACGCCAAACTAAAAAGTTGCAATTCTTTCCTAAAGTTATAAGGAAGTGCAAAAAACGTCGAAATTCGACCATCGAATAAGGTAGTTTAGCAATTGAAGTTGAAGGATTTTTAAAATCGTACGATCGTACATTGAAATCCTTAGAATCTAACGATTTAATCGTATGATCATACGATTTTACCCTAAAATCTTTCTATTTCTCAAAATATGTCAAATATATATAGGTTTACCTAAGCACGTGGCATGTAGGGGCCCCAAAATGAAGACCCCCATATGATCTGTAATTTCAGGTAATGTAAAATCCACACATTTACATAGTTTGGGGGGGGGGGCAAAGGTAGAAAAAAGTATGTTTACCCCAGAAAATCAAATATTTTTGGACACATTCCCCCGAATCCAAATTGGGTATGCATGTCTTTCTACTCCAAACTACCAAGCCGCAAAGTGATAAAGGCGGTTTTTACATTTCTGAGAATTACCTAAAAATATTGCTCACATTGGTCACATTTATCTCACCCACTTTCTCACCCAATTTCTTACATACAATTGTAAAATACCCTAAATATTGACGAAGGGTCTACTGAACAGTTTGATGCCCAATATGCATAGATATACCAAAGCAGCTAACATGTGTGGACCCCAAATGAAAATAGTGCATATGAATTGTCTTGGCTGCGAATTAGCCTTCTGTGAACAAAAGCCCCTGACTGTGTATTATGTGCCACAAGACCGTCTAACAGCACAAAAAATCCCTCTAAACCATATATTTTTGGAAAATACACATTCTGATGAATCAAATCTGTAATTAGGTCTTTCTACCTCAACTACCATACTGCTGTCAGGATCTACCATCAGTGTGTGGTTGGCAGGTAGGAGCCGAAATGCATGGTAACATGGCGACACTATGTTTGGTGTTAGAATAACCAGGAAATGGAAGTGTGCTCAGAATGAAGTTTAATGGTAAACTATAAACAATTGGTGCTGGTGAAACGGAAGACAAATAATAAGAAGTAAAATGAGAACTATAACAAACCAAAGGTTGGGGCAGGCTGATGCAAGTCCGTGTACACAGGCAAGAGTTCATAGGCGGGCGGCAGCCGATACAAGTCCTAGGAACAGGCAAGAGATCAGTGGCAGGCGGCAAACAATGCAAGTCCGTGAAACAGGCGAAGGGTCAAACCAGGAGATCAGATCAAGGATGTAGCATGTACAAGGAATAAACAGGTCAGAGGAACAAGCAGGACAAGTCAGGAATCAGGGACTGGGTAATTTCAGGAACACTGGCACAAGGCGACTAGAACACAGAAATAAATCAATGATCCAGCAATGGCTGGCAGAAAGGTAATGGCTTATATAGAGCCTTGATGATAAGATCACCGACACCTGGCTTCAATGAGATTAGGGATGGAGACATGGAATAGCAGTAATCTACACTGACAGTTCGAGGTGTGAGCTCCAACTGCCTCCAGTGGCTCAGCATGAGAATGCACTGTCCAGTCAACCTGCAGACCAGGGATTCAATCCCCAATAGTCCTGACATTACCCCCCCTTCAAGTATCACCCTCCGGGTGATACTAAAGTCAAATGAAATTTTTTAACAGGGAGAAAACCGCCAAGATCAGGAGTCAGGGTAGAGAAGCTGCCAGGGACAGGAACCAACACTGAAGTACTACCTGGAGCCACATCTGGAACCGGAGGACCACCAGGATCAGGAGTGCCACTAAACTCAAGAGCCCATGCAGGCAAGTCACCAGGGTTGAGGGCCAGAACTGAAGAGTTGCCAAGGACAGAGGTTGAAGAGCTGCCAGTGTCAGAAACCAGATCGGAGGAGTCTAGAGTCAAAACGGAAACATTGTTATAGTTTTGAGTCAATACAGGAACCTCGGCTGAGTCAGAAGCCAGGACAGGAACCTTGGCTGGGTCAGAAACCAAATCGGTGGAGTCGCCAGGGTCAGAAACTGGATCAGAGGAGTCGCCAGGGTCAGGAGCCAGATCAGAGGAGTCGCCAGGGTCAGGAGTCAGATTAGAGGAGTCGCCAAGGTCGAAAGTCAGATCAGAGGAGTCGCCAGGGTCAGGAGCCACATCGGAGGAGTCGCCAAGGTCAGGAGTCAGATCGGAGGAGTCGCCAGGGTCAGGAGCCAGATTAGAGGAGTCAGCCAAGGCACCCATTACAGGTGGCGGACCAGCAGAGGCACCCATTACAGGTGGCGGACCAGCAGAGGCACCCATTACAGGTGGCGGACCAGCAGAGGCACCCATTACAGGTGGCGGACCAGCAGAGGCACCCCTTATAGGTGGCGGACCAGCAGAGGCACCCCTTACAGGTGGCGGACCAGCAGAGGCACCCCTTACAGGTGGCGGACCAGCAAAGGCACCCATTACAGGTGATGGCTTGCCCAGGACAACAGAAAGACCATCATGAACAGCAACAAGACTGGTAGACTCTGGAGCACCAGAACTATCAGATCTCGTAGTAGGTACGACAGGTCTAGAAATGGATTTGTCCTTGGGCCCAGAGGCCACAGTACACAGGTCCTCACAGACTGAAGCCGGCAAGGCTGCTGGCTCGGAGGCTGGAAGCGGTAAGGCTGCTGGCTCAGAGGCTGGAAGCGGCAAGGCTGCTGGCTCGGAGGCTGGAAGCGGCAAGGCTGCTGGCTCGGAGGCTGGAAGCGGCAAGGCTGCTGGCTCGGAGGCTGGAAGCTGAGGTACTGGCACAGGAGCTGCAAACGGAACCACTGGCACTGGAGCTGCAGACGGGACCACTGGCACAGGAGCTGCAGACGGGACCACTGGCACAGGAGCTGCAGACGGGACCACTGGCACAGGAGCTGCAGACGGGACCACTGGCACAGGAGCTGCAGACGGGACCACTGGCACAGGAGCTGCAGACGGGACCACTGGCACAGGAACCAGGAGTGGCTGGGAAGTCGGCATAGAAGCAGGAGACTGGACCGCTGATACTGGAGCCTGAGACTGGACTGCGGGCACACAGGCTGAAACAGGCTGGACGAGAGCAGGTAGAGGCCCAATTCGTGGGAAAGCTGGGGAAGGACCAAGCCGCCGGAGGACCGGAACCAGAAAAATCTGTTGAATATCAGCTGGCCCTGGAGCAGGAACTGAAGGTTGAACAGTGGGCCTAGGGGCAGGAGGCACAGGTATTGATGGTAACTGGGTGATTGAACGGCCCTTGAACTTAGTAGTAAATGCAGTTTGTATTTCATCCCCATCTGAGTCCAGATCTTCCCATTCTTCATCAGAAATATTTTCTAAATTGCCTCCATCAGAGAAAACATCAGAACAGGAGGATTGCAAAGTAATTTCAGATGTAGAAAAAGTTGGAAATGAGGAAGTTGAGGAGGCAATTGTAGTAGATTTGAAAATATCAGGCGATACTGGCCAGAGATCCCCTGTAGAATATGCCTTTAACAAAGTGAGAAACAGAATGGGATCCTGCAGAAAAAAAGCCTCTTCATCTATGCAAGACTCAGCCCACTCTAAGACTTTACCTCCCAAAAGGAATAATATAATTAGCCTGCTTTTCATGCACTCAGGTGCTTGCTTGAAAAAAGAGACAGTCGCAAACCTTTTACATACAAGAAGAAATTCATCAAACGTGTCCTTTTCCCCTTCATACTTTTTCACTGAGGCAAGCCACTTGGCAGAGAGTTGTAGTTCAGCAGTATCAGAAACAGCACAGCAGTTACCATCAGGCTCCTTGTAATTAGGCTGGATCATTCTGTCAGGATCTACCATCAGTGTGTGGTTGGCAGGTAGGAGCCGAAATGCATGGTAACATGGCGACACCATGTTTGGTGTTAGAATAACCAGGAAATGGAAGTGTGCTCAGAATGAAGTTTAATGGTAAACTATAAACAATTGGTGCTGGTGAAACGGAAGACAAATAATAAGAAGTAAAATGAGAACTATAACAAACCAAAGGTTGGGGCAGGCTGATGCAAGTCCGTGTACACAGGCAAGAGTTCATAGGCGGGCGGCAGCCGATACAAGTCCTAGGAACAGGCAAGAGATCAGTGGCAGGCGGCAAACAATGCAAGTCCGTGAAACAGGCGAAGGGTCAAACCAGGAGATCAGATCAAGGATGTAGCAGGTACAAGGAATAAACAGGTCAGAGGAACAAGCAGGACAAGTCAGGAATCAGGGACTGGGTAATTTCAGGAACACTGGCACAAGGCGACTAGAACACAGAAATAAATCAATGATCCAGCAATGGCTGGCAGAAAGGTAATGGCTTATATAGAGCCTTGATGATAAGATCACCGACACCTGGCTTCAATGAGATTAGGGGTGGAGACATGGAATAGCAGTAATCTACACTGACAGTTCGAGGTGTGAGCTCCAACTGCCTCCAGTGGCTCAGCATGAGAATGCACTGTCCAGTCAACCTGCAGACCAGGGATTCAATCCCCAATAGTCCTGACAACTGCAAAGCTACACTAAAGGCAATGGTTTTTATGACATTTCTGAAAATCGCCCAAAAATATAGCAATGGGCTGCATTTATCTCACGCAATTTCTTATATACAACTGGTGCCAATGGTCTATGGAACAGTTTGATGCCCAATATGCATAGATAAACCAAAGCAGCTGACATGTACAGACCCCAAATAAAAATAGTTCACAGAAGGTGTATTGGCAGCAGAGAAAATTCATATGCACTAAGACCCTGACTGAGTATTATGTGCCACAAGACCCTCCTAACAGCACAATAATCCACAAAAATACAGATGTCTTTCTACACCAAACCACCAAACTGCAAAGATTTTCTAAACATAGAGGTTTTTACGACATTTCTGAAAATCGCATAATTTTGCAGTTTGCCAAATTTATCTCACATAATGTTTTACATACAATAAAAATCACCCTAAATATGGATGTCAGCGGTATACTGAATAGTTTGATGCCCAATATGCATAGATTTACCAAAGTATCTGGTATATACGGACCCCAAATGAAAAAAATGCATATGAATTTTCCAACTGGCCAACTCAGCTGCTGAAAACAGAGCCGCGACTATGCGTTATGTGTCGCAAGACCCCCAAACTGTAAAAAGACCAGAAAACCATATATTTTTGGAAAGTACATATTCTGACGGATCAAACAAGGTAAAATACATTTTTCTATACCAAAGCACCAAAAAGCAAAACTATACTTAAGGAACAATAACTCAGGGATTAAATTGCAATAACCACAAAAATTGTGTAAATCAATGAAATAACAAAATAACTGATCCGACAGCATAATTAATGGCCAAAATAAATTATCCAATAGTCACTTTGCCAAATTAATCAGTTTTTAGGGGTAAAAAAACCACACACTTGTAAAATGAAAAAGTAAAAAAACCAAAAAAAAACAAAACCTCTTTGTGAGTTTTTGTGTATACAGGTGTGTACATTTCCAAAAGTTGTGTGACAGTGTGTACATGTGTATATAAGTCTATATAAGTGCATATAAGTGTATATAAGTGTATATAAGTGTGCAAAATAAAAAAATGGGGAAAAAAGCGTATGTGCTTGGCTACCCTTAGACACACCATTAATTAAATCACATTGGATACTTAACCTTACTTCTGTGAGTCTTATGTATCATTATTATTTATTTTTTTATGAAGAAGTCGTGTCTGAAATGTCATTTACCTTGTCATTGACTCTAATGCATTTTTGCAAAATATAGAGAAATACTGCAAGTTTGCTCATCACTTAAAATAACCATTATTCTAACTTTAATCCTTGAGAACAGTTAATATGTTAATCATATCTGTTGTTTATGCTTTTATGAAAGTTTGTTTATGTCTAAAAATTTTGAAAAATTTTAATTAGCCGCTGCCTACCATATTTAATGTTTTAGGTGTCGTTAAAGGGGACCTGTCACCCAGACATAAAAAGCTGTATAGTAAAAGTAATTTTCAAATTAAGCATGAAACCCAAATTCCCTTTTTATTAAATATCCATACCCATTATAAACTCATTTAAAAGTCTCTGCTGTCAATCATATATTGCTTGCCTCGCCTCTATATATCTTTTCCATTCTGCACTTTCTAGATGTCACTGCCCTCTTCAATGTCACCCTCCCTCCTCACCATCTAATTGTGTGGCTATAGTGCATGGGCATTAGGAGCCCAATTCTGGCATGATGCAAAGCTTGTGTCCACAAAATGGCAGCTGCCTGCTTGCTGTGATTGTGAATTCCAAGACTAAAGGAAAAAAGATTTTAAATAATTTATATAGTGTAAGGAAAGTTAATTTTGCTTGTACAACATCATAACATAGGATTTGGATTTATTTTTTATGGTGACATGTCCCCTTTTAGGTTTATTTAAATTGATTTTGACAGAGAAAATTTTGATTCATGGTGGAGTGACCACTGGTGAAACTGAGAATTTTCCCCTAGCAGTACTTGTGGGGAAAACTGATGAGTCTGTTCCAAATATGCATAATTAAAAGCCTCATTAGTAAAAGTCCAAAACAGTAGTATTACATGGTGAGCCTAAATTTCCTGTGACTGACAAAGTATTTCAGCACTTGGCTTTGAATCAAGATTTTCTGTACAAAGTTGATAGAATATGTGGAGAAGTAGTAGAGGGGATTTTTCTGGTCAGATGTACAAGTTGAGAGTAAGCAGTATTATTATCCTTATCCTGAATATCAGATGACCACTATTATGCCACATTATCGGGATGTGTTTGTACCCCCTGCCTATCGTAGAGGTTCAATTTGCCAGAAAAACAATGCATTTAACTGGGCTCTTCTAGATCCTCTAGAGGATACCAATATATTCTAGTACTCATTTAAACCACATGCTACCCAGAGGCCATTCCTTTAAACTCTTTGGGACCTTGTTAAAGCTGTCTTCTGAGAATGTCACTGAATAGTTAAAAAGTTTGATATGTTTTGTTCTTTCATTTTATTTTTAGATCTTTCTTGTTAATAATTTAAAATCATAGAAGTTTATATATCCCACTTTGTAAAGTGTTTTCAAATATTTTTCTTTTTGATGTTTATAGCGATTAAAGGTGATATAACAAAAATATGAGCTCACTTAACCTAAAAGTGAGATTAGAGGAATATTTGATGTAATTTCTAAATTGTAACCTTTGCGAATTACTTTGACAGAAATGCCAGCATAAAATCCATACTCTATTTCTTTACATTTTTGTGACATGGTGCTTGCTGAAATCTGACAGGTGATGAGTTAAACACACCTATTACTACAATTTAATTTTATAAATTTGAGGGTGTATGTGCACTCCCCCTCAAATATTTTATGAACAATTAAGCAAACATGAATGATACTGAAATATAAAAGTCAGTAGCATCTTTTACAATAAAAAACAGAACAACATTTAACATGTTGTAAAAAAAATAATTTATCAATTTAAAAAAAAAATCTAAAGCTAGTTACAGTAGTTATCACCATTCTTACTTGTTATTATTTTATTCTTCAATTGTAAATAACTAATACATGAATGTGTAACCTAAAATGCTTAAAGGGGTTGTAGAAAGTGATCTGAGACAATGTGCAATTGGTCATCATTTTGTATTTGTTTGTGGTTCTTGCATGGTTTAGCTTTTTGTTCAGCAGCTACCCAATTTGGTATTTCAGCAGATATCAGGTTGCTAGGGTCAAAATTACCCTAGCAATCAGGTAGTGGTTTGAATGAGAGACTAGAAGATGAATAGGAGAGGGTCTGGGTAGAAATATATGTAATAATGAGTAACAATAATAAAATGGTAGCCTCACAAAGCAAAGAGTCAGAAGAAGAAGGAAAATAAGTCAAAAACTAAGAATTGGCTATTCTAAACTACCAATCTACAAGTTAACTACCCTTTTAAAGGAATAGTTCAGTGTAAAAATAAAAACTGGGTAAATAGATAGGCTGTGCAAAATAAAAAATGTTTCTAATATAGTTAGTTAGCCAAAAATGTAATGTATAAAGGCTGGAGTGAACAGATGTCTAATAAAACAGCCAGAATCCAACTTCCTGCTTTTCAGCTTTATAACTCTGAGTTAGTCAGCGACTTGAAGGGGGGCCACATGGTACATTTCTGTTCAGTGAGTTTGTAATTGATCCTCAGCATTTAGCTCAGATTCAAAAGCAACAGATATGACCCATGTGGCCCCCCCCCCCTTCAAGTCTCTGATTGGTTACTGTCTGGTAACCAGTCAGTGAAAACCAAGAGAGCTGAAAAGCAGGAAGTAGTGTTCTGACTGACATTTTATACATCAAATCACTCCAGCCTTTATACATTACATTTTTGGCTAACTAACTATATTAGAAACATTATTTATTTTGTACAGCCTATCTATTTACCTAGTTTTTATTTTTACACTGAACAATTCCTTTAAGCCACAGGGGAACTGGACAGGACTGCACAGCATGAATAATACAACAGTCAGCTCCCTTGTGTGTGTGTGTGGGGAGGGGTCTGTGAATTTTTAATACTTTTTTGAAGGGTGGATGGATTTTTCTATGTAGACGTAGAAGTAAAATATCAAGGATAAGGGCATGGTTTGATGCACGAACGGCGGCATAGTTAGTGAGCTCTGTCCTGACATCGACGTAAAAGCCTGCTTACAGCCACAAGAATTGCTTTCTCACAACCAGGCTACACAGAAATTAAGAGAACATCACTTGACATACCGATGGTACAAGTCAGCATACATTGTCTCCACATTCCAACCTACAGTATATGCCACTTACTTGGCTCATCCACTCACCCACCAAGAGCAAGATAACCCCGCTCTCCTCCTCATCTTTCCTTTTACAAAGACCTCTAAAGGTCAAAGGTTGCTTGTAAAAATTATGATGAAAAGATGGGAACCTTTTCAAATTCTAAGTTGGTTATTTCTATACTTTGATTTTGTTCAGTTTCTTGTTGTACTAATGTTTATCTTTTCTTTATGGCACATACAAATAAGTCAGGTGGTTAAAATACTTTGGTATGATGTAAGGGGACTTGGACAAATGTTTGATATGTTTAATTGTTTTTGGAGATATTAGATTGTTGTCTCAATATTTTAACTTAATGGTTAAAAGGTATTGGTATGAATTAAGAAAGCATGATAAATATGTAATTGTTTTTGGAGAAATGCAGGTGAAGTTGATCAGAACCCAGAGAGATAAGTCGCATACCTTTCTTACATATAAAAATGGCTAAAATTATCTCATTAAATGTTAATGGCCTAAACTCCCTGCTTAAGCAAGCTTTACTTGAAAGGGAAATAACATCTTTAAGCCCCTCAATACTTTGTACACAAGAAACTCACCATAAAAAAATCAGATCCTTGTTATGTTGAACATAGAGATTATCCACAATGCTTTCGGGCATCAGGGCCCAAGGAAAAAGCCGGAGTTGCCATTTTAATCCATAACAATAGTCAATTAATATGTACCACTCATAAAGCAGATCCATCTGGTCACTACCTTATTCTATATGGGCATCTGGGAGCTACTCCTGTAATTCTGATAAATGTATATTTGCCAAACAAGAGACCGTTAATCCTTTTTAGGAAAGTACTGTTAAAAATGACTTCACTTAACAATGTAAATATGATAGTGGTTGGAGACTTCAACATGATACATTCCCCCTTCAGGGATCGACAAGCTCTCACTCACTCCATATCACCTTCAATCACTAATCGGAACTCCGCTCAATTTCGGACTTTGTTACGTTCCTATTATTTACAAGACACATGGAGGATTCAAAATTCCACCTCTAAAGCGTTCTCATTTTACTAACATGCACACAAGGTGCATACCAGAATAGATTATATATTTCTAACATCTCCGCTTACTTCCATAGCACATACAACTAAAATACACACTATCTCATGGACAGATCATGCTCCAATAGAGCTAATCCTCCAAACAACTAAGTTACAAGTAAATAAAAGCCAATGGAGGAAGAATGAGCATTTGTTGAAGTTTCCAACCACAAGGGAAAATTTAGCTACTCATCTGAAAGAATACTTTCTTATTAACAAACCCTCAGTTACTTCACAAAATATACTTTGGGAGGCTCACAAGGCTGTTATTATGGGAACATGTATAGCCTTTTCCTCTTCCTTAAAGAAAAATACAACTCACCAATATCAGCAAATTACAGTAGCCTTACAAAAAGTAAAGAGACAAGCAAATCACCCAACAATTCACAATCTTTCTAAAATTATTTCCTTGAGAAATGCATTACGCGACCTAAAATAGCAGATTCAGATAAACTATTAAGATCATGTTAACAAATATATTATGAGAAGGCCAATAAAGCTCATACACTGTTGGCAAATAAACTTAGAACCAAGCAGGCCCTCCAAACTCCACAGATTATTCGTACATCCCAAGGCCTAGTTAGCTCACCACAGGATATTGCCAAAGCATTCCAACAATATTATTCTCAGTTACATAATCTATTTCCTGTAGTTGATAGTGAACAATTAACGCAGAAACAAAAGGAATTTCTTCTAAGGACAAAGTTTCCTAAAATAAGCCCGACAGATTCAGAAGCCCTTAATAAACAGGTTACCATAGAAGAACTGTTAGGGGCGTTAAAGCAAAGGCCGGCCAATAAGTCACCTGGTCCAGATGGATTACCTTATGGGTATTATAAAACGTTCCAAGATTTATTGACCCCTTATATGGTCCCACTATTTAGTGAATAGATGTCAGACCTACCAATACCGAAAACAGTACTCAAGTCATTCATTACACTTATCCCTAAACCAAGTAAAGATCATACAACCTGTGCCAGCTATCGTCCCATAGCCTTACTTAATTCCAACCTAAAAATATTTACCAAATTATTATCATCCAGAATAAATCTCATTCTTCCAAAATTAATCAATTCTGTTCAGGTAGGCTTCATTTTGGAAAATAAAGTGGCGACAATATCCGCAGAGCAATAACCATAACTGATTACATAAATAAAAATAATATACCAGCGATTCTATTTAGTTTAGACACAGAAAAAGCGTTTGATTGCTTAAGATGGAGATTCATGTTTCAAACTTTACACAGTATGGGCCCCTTTATCACAGCTCTGCATTCACTCTATTCCTCACCATCAGCACAAGTGCTCCCAGGGGTCCTTTCACAACCATAATCAATATATAATGGTATGAGGCAAGGTTGTCCCCTATCCCCACTGCTATTTGCCTTATGTATTGAACCTTTAGCAGCGGCTATACGACATTCCCCCAAAGTGTATGGTATTACAGTAGGAAAAGAGATATATAAAATAGGATTATATGCTGACGATATCTTGTTAATGCTCACCTCCCCAGAAACTTCTTTACCAAACCTCCATCAGATATTATTGGAATATGGAAACATCTCTGGATACAAAATTAATCATGATAAATCTGAAGCATTCCCACTTCACATCACTGTGTCAAAGTACTGCAGATCAATTTCCCTTACAGCCGTAAGGGAAATTGATCTGCAGTACTTTGGCAGATAGCTAATCCAGCCAAACTGTGTCAAATACCTGGGTGTTGAGCTCACAACAGATTACAATACTTTATATAAAAAGAACTATGTTTCCCTTCTAACAACTTTAAATGAGATCTCCAAACATGGCATACATATAATTTATCATGGCTGGGTAGGATAGCTAATCCAGCCAATGTAGTGTGGATTAGCACACCCACCTTGTCGATAAATGAAGATATGCCTGGTGCACGTGGGTGGAGGCTCGGCAACCCCCCAAAGCAGTAGCGTAGAAAGAACCTCACGGCACACTGGTCATTTATAAACTTCGCGCAGGGTAGATTGGTTAGCAAAGTGAATATATTTGCCTTGTGCATGGTTTATTTTTATATTTATAAAGCCTAATAAGAGTGTGCAAACAGAATTGTGAATTTTTTTTTCACAATGAGAATGTCTATAGGAGCTTTTTAAATATATCACAATTCGAAATTGCGAATCTTTATGCGTACACTCTGCGATTCAATTACGCCACAACTTTGGTGGCGGATAAAATATTCGCATAACAGTTTTGCAAACTGTGAATTTAAGTTACTGTCAATGCTATTTTCACACACAACAACCTCGCACATTGGTTTCGTTTGCGATAACTCCCGTCTGATTTGCACGCCACTTGCGAAAATTAATTCACACTGTGAATTTGCAAAAAATGGAAAGACGGGCAGAACAGTGCAATATACTAGCGTTCAGGAAAAAACATGCACAATACAATCATTTGCGAAAAATATGCACTGCGCGAAAATGACCCACAGTAAGTAAATGACTAAATAAGGTATTATTAGCGGAAATACCCAAAGATCCACTAATAGGGATGTAGCGAACGGCGGAAAAAATGTTCGCGAACATATTCGCGAACTTGCGTCCAAAAATGCGAACGGTTCGCGAACGTCGCGAACCCCATAGACTTCAATGGGAAGGCGAATTTTAAATGCTAGAAAAGACATTTCTGGCCAGAAAAATGATTTTAAAGTTGTTTAAAGGGTGCAACGACCTGGACAGTGGCATGCCAGAGGGGGATCAAGGGCAAAAATGTATCTGAAAAATACATTGTTGACACAGCGCTGCGTTTTGTGCTGTAAAGGGCAGAAATCACACTACGTCACTCAGGTGATGTTTCTGGACACGGAATGTGAAAAAGCTCACACAGCTAGGTGGCACTTGGTTAAAGACTGGGCAAACAATGCCTGCAAGGGCAATGTATACAGTAGTGGATACGGAATATATTATTGCTGCTGTAAAAACATCACTCAGGTGATGTTTACGGACACGGAATTATTATTGTTATTTAGACAGAATGTGAAAAACCTCACACAGCTAGGTGGCACTTGCATACCTCCCAACTGTCCCTCTTTTGACCACTCAACCCCCTGTCCCTCTTTTGTACTGGAAAGTCCCTCTTTTCTCTGCACTGAACAGCCAGAAAAAAAAACAGTTTCTAACTTAATTGGCTTTTGGCAGAGAACTGTCCCTCAAATCACTAAACAGCTCTCTCCCTACACTAGCTCTTCCAAGCACACACAGGCAGAATGAAAAAACGCTGCAGGGCTTCAGTTTATATATGGAAGGGGAGTGGTCCAGGGGGTGTGGGGGTGGTCCAGGAGGGAGAGCTTCCTGATTGGCTGCCAAGTATCTGCTGGTCTGGGGTGAGAGGGCAAAAATAAGCGCCAGCTAAGGGGAACCCAAATTGGCGAACGTCGCGCGACGTTCGCGAACATTCGGCGGACGCGAACGGCCGATGTTCGCGCAAATTAGTTCGCGGGCGAACAGTCCGCGACATCCCTATCCACTAATATTTGTCCTAGGGGCTGGGATCCCCAAACTTAAAAATCCAGTACAGAGATTAGCAAATTCCATTTTATCAACAGCAAGATGTTGTATAGTAAGCAAATGGAAAGGGACATCCCCATCAACAGAACTAGAACTACTGAACTGGATTCAATACATAAGAAGGATGGACTTCCTAATGAAATGACACAGTGGACCAATTCAACAACATATGAAACAATTGTGATTTAAATCAGGACGTAATTTACAATTGAAACACTACTTTTGCCAGCTAAGCCTTTCATATA
The DNA here is from genome assembly GCF_017654675.1 of Xenopus laevis. Taxonomy (NCBI): domain Eukaryota; kingdom Metazoa; phylum Chordata; class Amphibia; order Anura; family Pipidae; genus Xenopus; species Xenopus laevis. Next base: position 84,063,536 of record NC_054379.1, read on the forward strand.
CTGTCAGCTTAATCTATGGAGAAGTGCGAACCACCACTCCTCACTAAAGCAATGTTGCATCTTATTTCTAAAATATCGAGACTCATCCATGTATAGTAATAAAAAGTTGTCCATTATATGTTCTCTACTATTTTCACAATTTTTGTAACGGGCCATATAAGGTCACAAATTTAAGATAGCAAAGTAAAGCAATCATAGTATGAATATATGCCAACAGGAGACAAATCTATTCTTATATATTTATATTATAATGTGATTTCAACAAATTGTGATATATGATGTGAATACTAACAAAGCTGTATACTTAAACAAAAAAATCTGTTTAATAAAAATAGTTTGAAAAAAAAAAGTATCAAGGGTAAAATAAGAATATCAAAGATTAATATTAACAAATCTTTATAAGTTCCAACCTATAGATTGATATGCATACAAATATTGTACGATACAGGAAGTAAAAAGGACTCTGCGCAAAAGACACGTGTTGTGGAGATAGGCAGTCTTGATTGCTAAGGTATACGAGTCTGACAGCAACATTGACTGTGTTGCTGACTGTCTATGTTTGGGGAATGCTAATTAATAGAGGGTTATAGTACTTAATAAGTGACACGAGAGAGTGAAAAAGAATCTTGGGTGGAATCTTGCATAATCTTGTATAATAAGCAAGTGTATTTTAGTGTATTTTAGAACAAAGGTTAACGTAACATGATTAGTTATTGATTGAATATGCAGAGTGAAGGAGAGGGCAGAATAAAGATATCCCCAAGATGTGGTGCATTGGGAGCTGTGGAGTTAGAGTCATTAACAGTACAGGCATGGGATCCCTTATCCAGAAACCCATTATTCCAAAAGCTCTGAATTATGAAAAGACCAGCTGCCATAGTCCAGAGTCCAGTTTAAGAACATAATTCTAATATTTAAAATTGATTTTCGCCCTCCCTTATTCAATTTAGGTCCAACACTTAGCTGGCCACACCAGGGAATTTCCAACCATGTTTATGTTTTTTTTAGAAAGTGAGCAGTGATAGGCAAATCTGATGCATTTTTGCAGAAAGGCATAAAAATTGACAGATGTATTGAAGTCAATGGACATATTTTCATGCAACTGTTCAAATATTTTTACTATACATTAGAGTTTATGGGTGTTTTTTCTCAGCACACCGTGGCAAAATATTCATCCATAAAAGTTGTAAAACACATACAGTAGTTACTGAAATTAAGGGGGTTATTGTTGTAAAGTTGAATGTTAGTTTTTTTTTTTTATACCTCGAATGAAATCAAATGAACTCATAAATCAATGGTTTCTTGTTTGTATTTAGGAACAATTTTTCTAGCCATCTGGTGCTTATCAAACGGTTTTATATGGACCTATGGGGTTATTTTGCCTTCTTTTGGATCAAATATTACTATTTGATCCAAAAGAAGGCAAAATAAGGTTGACCTTGATAGACTTTTTTAATATTTCCGTATCAATCATACACATTTTTAGTTTATCGTTTATTTATTTTAATTGAACAATATTGCATTAAAAATACAACCTCAATGTTGCTAGATTACAGCTTCCAGCATGCATTAACCTTCATAATATACACGTATGTTAAAGTATACTGGGATTTGTTACCTAGCAACAAAATGTGGTTGAGTGGTGCAGCAATGCTTAGATCCATTTAGTTGATGCATGGTTATTCAGAGAATCACAAAGGACAGTATAACATTTCAGCACGGTTTATCATATACCACAACTATACAGCCAGAAGGAACGTGCTGACCACACAGCTTTCTCAGTTGAATTTATCATTTAAAACTTGTTTGTTAAGGGTAATGCAATCTATTTGAATTTGTAGCTTAAAACTAGTTATAAGTGAATGCTGACTTTAACAAATGTAATTTCTTCTAAAGGTCAGCACGTTGCTCAGCCACATAAAATTGAAAAAAGCCCAGCAGCAGAACAATAGATTCATATCTAGTAAATAACAATATCTCATCCTGTGTTTAATCTCTTTGGAAAGAATGATCATGGCTAGCAAGTGGTCTCTAGCTTGCCATTATGATAACAGTGTTGGCTACATTGAAGGGGAGTTCAGTGCTAATAAAAGTTATCTGGAAACCCATTATCCAAAAAGTGCCAAATTAAGGGAAGCCTGTCTCCCATAAACTTCATTTTATCTTAATAATTAAACTTTATAAAAATGATTTCCTTTTTCTCTGTAATAAAAAAACAGTACCTTGTACATGATCCAAACTAAGATATAATTAATCCTTATTGGAGGTAAACCAAGACTATTGAATTGAAATTTTTAAAAGATTTTTGAGTAGACTTAAGATATGCAGATCTAAAGTAAGGAAAACCCAGAAAACCCAAAGTCCCAAGTATTCTGTATAACCAATACCATACCTGTATTGGAAAAGTCACGTTATTTAAAAATGTTTAGTCTTAAAAATTTATAATTTTTTAAGACTTTTTTATTCAAAATATAGATACCCTTAAATTCTGGCACTGTATTAAACAAGTGCCATGAATAGCCTCTAAATATCACAAAAAATTGTGCTTATTGATGTAATAAGCTATGACATAAATACTAGGTTATATCAGCTAATGAATGGACAGATCTCTGACTTTTAGTTACACACATCTTCATCTTACAGTTAGAGCTGCATTATTTCCTGTCAGGTGATAAGAATGACATCCCTTATCCAGAAACTCATTATCCAGAAAGCATTAAAGTAAGGGAAGGCAATCTCCCCATAGAGTCCATATAAAAGGACATGTAAACCCAACATTTTCATATCATGTAAATAAGTATCTCTCTCTCTCACTCTCTAGGTCTAGGTTTGGAATGGGCAGAATTACATGTATCTGTGTTTAGGTGAAAAGGGATGAGTTAAAGCAGCAGATACCCGGGCCGAGGGAGAGAGGGATGTGATGTCAGGGAAAGAAGCAATTCACTTCCTTATCTTTTGAGCAGGTAGACACATCCCACCACCCTTCCCCATTTGCATATTTTGGGAATTGTCAGGAGTTTTCTTCTTTATGTTCTCATATTATCTATTAATAACTGAATATGGATGTTTTCCTGAAAGTGCTGTTATATTGTGGTTTCTGTATCTTTACACATTATAATTGTGAGAGTCTGCATTGTATTCATTTATGTTAAATTAATGTGAAATGCTTGATCCAGGGAATTTTTCCGATTGCCAATGGGGTCAGGAAGGAATTTTTTCATACTTGGCACTGGCTCCGGGCGGGGTTTTTGCCTTCCTCTGGATCAAAACAGTGCACATATGGTATTATATTTTAAGTTTTATTTGTCACAGTTGCAGTAGGACCTTGCCAGATTACTGCACAGGTAAGTTTAGAAGAGGGAGAAAGGAGGTTCTCTCCTGTGACTGCATGGTGGATTGATTGATACAGACGTTACTACTGCTTGTGCTAGGTGACCGCCTGCTTGAATTTCCTGTCACCGAGACACTGCAGATGCAGTTCCGGCAGCAGGGCTGCTGAACTTCTCTCATGTTGGAGGCACAGCATAGTAGTGATCTCTTGTTAAATTCTGGCTTTAGAATATTGCCTTTGGTTAAGCTGGCATATTTATTTGATGAAATGTGAATAAATGCTGTGGCAATTTTGCACCCATATCTGTCTACTGGTTTCATTACAGTATATAACAATGGGGTTCAGTGGGATGGCTGAAGGTGAAGGGTCAAGTTCAGGATTCCCCTTGTCATGCATATAAGGTATCCCCTCAATTCGCCAGCTTTCACACATTTTCCTAAAACAAATAGCAGCTTTCACCAATTTTTCCTCTGACACATCATGGGTGACATTTCATCTACATACAGCACATGTGTTGTAAAGTTCATGCTATGACAAATGCAGGCTTACACAGGCACAACTTACTTTAATAGAAAGCCTGCTCAGGTTGTAATGGTTAAGATGAGCTGAAAAGAAGAGTTTAGGAACATAGGAGCAACCAGAGAAGAGTTTCTATTGGAACCAACAATGGCTGCTAGACCGGAGGGACATATTTAGAAATCTGAGCTCAGAAGAACTGAGCAGGTTCAGTAGCCAACAGTCAAAGTGAATTCCCAAGGGAGGGGCTTAAGTGTGTTAGAGGAGGAGAAGGAATCATAAATGATTAAGTGGATGCTGCAGCCTTACTACTAACCTTTGAACAACCATAGTGGCAGGTATTTAAAGATTTCAAAGAGGCTATTGCTGATTACAATTCTTTGTGGGAGGTTTACATATCCTGTAAGCAAATAATTCTAATTATTAATAATGATTAATTTTTTCTTTGTAATAATAAACAGTACCAGTAGTAGTACCATTTTTACTGGATCCAAACTAAACTGCATGGATCCATATCAGCTAAAAAACAATATTTCTTGTTTAAATTCTTTTTAGCAGACTTAAGGTATGGTGATCCAAATTAAAGAAATATTCTTTATCTGGCATTCCAGGGTCCCAAGCACTGGAGATAATGAGATCCCTTATGCTGAAACTCATTAACCAGAAAGCTCAGATCCTAGTAACCAACTGCTCTGGTGTCCTTGGATTTCCCTGTTGATCATGTAAACAAAAAAATGTTTTTAAGGATATCTCTATAACAGATTGTCCGTGGTGGAACTACAGGGGGTGCACCCCCTTGGGGCCCACCAAAGCCGTGATATAGCAATTTCCGAGGCAGCATGTAAGGAGGTTTTTCAAGGGCACATGTCCAGCAGGTGGGTACATAAATCCAAAAGGGGAAGGGGACAACAGGGGGCCAGGGAGCAGATTCTGCATCCAGGAAAGGTGAAGGTGATATTAGTTACACCACTGCAAATGGTGAAGGAATATTGACTAATACAAATCCAGAGCCATTATTGCATTTTGGAAAATGGTATTCTTTAATCTGGCTGGCTATGTAGCACACCCCAGCAGCTTTTTATTACATGCTTTCACCATCTTGTGTTAAACATTGTAGTTCCTAATGCATCAATTTCTCTCTTGATATGGTCTAAATTTAGCAATACCAGTGCTACATTAATGCCATCTGAATTACTATAATTAAAATTATCTCTTCTTTCTGATTAGGGCATGATGAACATTCCCTTTGGATTTAACATCCACTTCATATTAACAACACTAATCATCTGGCATTATCATCCTTTTATTTTTCTAAAATGTATTAACTAGTCCCATATAAAAATAACTTTTTCAGTGCTAAATATGGCAGTGTACATTATAATAAGGTTCTAAAACGTTCAAGATTTTTTTGTCAGATTTTTGAAGTCTAGTAGATATATTAGAACATATTTATAATGGTGTGTAAAAAAATAAAATATAACAAAAACCTTCCACCATGTAACATCCCGCACATTTAAAAATGCTTTATAATGATTTCATGAATATGTATTGCCAAGTTTAAAACCAAGAGGCCTGTTTACTAATTTTCAAGGTTAAGAAAAAAACCCTGTGTGCCAAAAAAAAAACTCAACAAAACTCAAGAACGCTAACTTATTTTATAAAAAATGTGTCAGAAGTCCACCAATATGGACTCATACAGCTTACTTAGCTTTAAGTTGATACAGTATTCTTTCATTATTACAGAGAAAAAGGAATTCATTTTTAAAAACTAGAATTATTTGCTTACAAAGATTGAGATGGCTTTCCTTTAATTGGGAGCTGCATAATGGGCTTGTGGATAAGGGATCAGGAACCAGTATCACATTAAAACACTCCCTGTGTTGTTTTTTTTACATTCCAATTCCTTTCCCTCCCAAAGCTGACCTGTACCCACCCATTCTGGAAGAAGATGTAAGACCTGGTATATTAGTAAACAGAATAGGTTTTTGTAAACCCAGTGTTAAGGTTGCAACAACTGAAAAAGAAAAGAGCAATCAAACTAAACAGGTACAAGAGGATCAATAGTAATGTGGCAGGGAATTTAACATAATGACCTTGACCATTTGTTCTTTTCTAGTCCTTATTGCCTAATCTCTTTGTTGGCCCTTTATAACCCCTCCCCATGCAATTCTACTTTACTGTATGATTGCGGGTGTTTTACAGTAAAGCAGAATGAGAATACACTAGTTTATGGTTTATCACATCAATGAAGTATACATTGCATACATACATATTTTGAGGCATTTATCGCATGTTGAACAGACAGTTCTCTACAATTTGCCAGAGCAATCCAAGTAAATAGGAATTGTTGAGTTCTTTTCTAAAGAATGGTAATGAAATGTCAGTTTACTCTATACTATTAATGGCCCCTGGAGTTTCTAAAGACTTGTCTGTAGTATCTGGTATAGTTTTCTCTAAACGATTCCATTATGTTCATAAAAGATGCAATTAATTTGGCATAAATATATTGAATGCACCTTTGCAAAACACATTCTTGGAGGATATTCATGCTACTCTTTTAATTGTATTTTGAACTGTTTGGATGCAAAGCAATTTCTTTCTTTAATTAACTGTTTTAATAATCAATCTGCAACATAAAAATGCAATCTATAAAAGGTATGGGGTGAAGTGAACCACCTTAATTAACTTTTTCCTAATATCTCTTGCCCCACAAAAGTCTATTTAAATGCATGCATTCACTGTTTAATAATTCCCTTTCATGTAAATTATCTTATTAATCAAAATTTGCTGTAATGAATGTAAGATAAACTTATGTTCAAGCAGCATGAGGCTTTCCTACATCAATACTAAATTGCTTTCAACATTAGTGCTCTAGAGATTGGCTCTTACCACAGTTTCTGAAGTGTACATTGTTTTGAAGATAGTAACCATCTCCATTAAAATAATCTTTTATTTATCCATTTCCTTAAATGAAGAATAGTATAAAAAAGCAGTTCTCGTTATTAAACAAATAGACTGAATGACTGCAAATAAAGTGTTATTAGTTTGGCAACAGCTGCTGCATTTAAAGGACCACACACCTGCAGATGGTTAGGTAATAAATGTCTTGAATTCTCTATTATGACTTGTAACCCATAGCAATCAATCCGCAGGCATCCTCAGCATTTAATGGTCATGTGACATACTAATCAAGCCGGAACCTGGAGTTTGGTTACCAATCTGATTCTTCCGTAAAGCAGGAGAGTCCAACTAGTCCCGGTTTTCACCAATGCCCTTTTGGGGTCCTGGAACTTTCTGCTGCGATTCAAGCTGGGATCCTACCAACTTCAGAGGTCAGAAGTTCCAAAATGAGGTACAGACATGGGTCAAGTGAAGAGAAGTCAAAAACAGGTAGAGGTCAGAATGGGCGGCGAGCTTCATAGTCAGAAGGGCAGTCCAAAGTCAAAAACCAGGATCAAAACACTCAGAAAAGCTTGAGCAGGATCTGACAGAACCAGAAGCCAGTCTGGGCATGGAGTGATTGACTGAGCTGGTTTAAATAGGAAGATTTAGTGCCAAAAACAGGAAGTAAGGACAAAATAGAGTTTAACCCAAAACAAAGATAGCACCCACGGCTTCAAAACACACATGTCGTGATGTCATCTCACACTCGATGATGTGAATTCAGTTTTCACACATGCGCGCTTGCGGCAGGAAGAGTGCAACTGAGAGAGAGTGCACTGGCCCAGCGGGGCACCTTACAGGTCAGCTGTTTGTAAACAAACATCAGATTTGTTGCTATGGGTTAATAAATAAAGGCAAATGCAAAACTTTTCATTACATTACCACATATGTGTGTAAATGACTCCTACAGAGTTACAATTGGAAGCAGATAAAAAAATATGCAAAAGGAACTTAGCTCATTAAAAAACTGATACTGGATAATGTAAGCAAACATAAGCAAAAGATTTGTCTGAGCCCATATGGCATCTTGGCCACAATAACCTGGTGCTGCATGTTACCATATACAAATTTTTTGGTAAGCACTATCAGCGGACTCTGAGAGGGTAATAAAATCTCCTTTGGCATTTGCTTTAGAGAGACAGGTGATATTAAGGGTGTAAATAATACATTGACCGTTATTAGCATGTCAGGAAATGAACTGTCCTCCAGCAACAAGGAATGTATCTCTACTAATAACCAAAAGTTACTTCTGAATTTAATCATTAGCCAGATGTCAACAGTAGAACACATACAGGACCTCATAATCAAAGCACTAATTCAACAATTCCTCATGTTAAAACTGCATAAATTAAGCTATGGAATTTTAACTTATTGAATACAAAAAATTTTAACGTTCCAATCAGTCTTTTACTGCACTAACCATAGCCATTACTTCATTTACATTGATGGAAATGCATTTTTGAAGTAGTTTCCACATTGAATGTTGTGTAAAGTATATTCCCTATTGAACACAAAATGGAGTATGGTTGAGTTTTTCAAAGTCCACGAAAGTATGGCAAACTCGCACACCCAGGCCTTCTAAAGATCCGCCAGCAATGCTTGACAAAGGGGACCTCCCCGAAACGTTGCATCGTGTGCAAATAAATATACGCAAGGGTTTCCCTGCTTGAACATGCTGTGAGTGCCATTTGCTTTCTTTCTGAGTTTTTCAAAGTGTAATTTTAGGCACAAAGTTTTATTAACAATGAACTATTTTGAGTCTACCAACTTTGTGGTTTTAAGTATTCCAGAACAAATCAAATAGGGGATTTTTTCAATGTATTGTGAAGCCAAGAATATTGATATTAATAAAGTTATGTATCATTTATAGATATAAGTGTTTCAATATTAAAGTAAACACTCATTTGGTATACACTGGGTATTGCCACCCCACCTCCAAAGAACCCCAATCTCTCCTGTGTGTCAAAAAGCACAAGTCAGAAAATTGTGTATATATGGCATAAGGGGGCTGTAAGTATATTCTAACTGGCTGCTACCCTTGCTATTTGTTCATCATAGTGTATACTAAATATGATAAGCAGCAGGAAAACAGTAAAGAAGCCTTGAATAATGTGTTGCTAGCAGGTTAGAATCTTCTACCCACAACATCCACAATGCCAATTTGGTTATATGACTCAATAAAATATTGCAATGGTTTATTTTTAGAAATAGGACACATCCAAGATAAATGGAGAAAAATACAGATAAGAAGTTTGTACAAATATATCAAGTGCAATCACTTAACACAGACCACAGGAACCCACCCTATTTGCCACATGTTAGTCGAAAGTACAAATGCAAAATAATTTGCCTAACACTGAAGTGTTCACATATCTAAGTAAACTGTATTAAAAAGTTTTTTTCTCCATATTGACTCTTTATTACATGACCTGTGTGGCATCAGTTAGGCATCAAGTTGACAAGTTGGATTATGAAGTAGTACAAATACCTTTGTAAATAGCATCTAAAGTAAAGTGTAATGATTGATTTAATGCAGTTATATATATATGCACATAGTATACATTAACAGACTCAGTATATTTGCCAATTACCTAATAGAGATCATCAATCACAAACACTTTTTAGGCAAAAAAAGTGTTTTTTTTCCATGAACACAATATGTACCAATGAAAACAGCTATACAATACAAGTTAAACAGCTTCAATGAACAGTAACATCAACATCTTTTCATATCCATTTCAACCTCTGATCTGCTGTACAAATACATCTTACCCCCCTTGCTTTACTCATAGCACCTACTAAATGTGTTTCCTAGGTCTGTTGTATGCTTCTAAAAAAGGTGATTGGGCACCATTTATCCTGAACCAGAAGTTAATGAAAGACAGCTTTATAGTGGAGAATCTTCGGATGAGTCGCATCTGAGGAGTAAATTTATGTTTTAACTCCTTGCATCCATGCCCTGAAAATTAAATGAAAGCCAGCCAGAGGAACAAGAACTCCAATTAACAATGCTGGTACAATTTGATTCTTGAGCTGCTACCTTACTTCCAGTTTATGGCAGGAACCAGCCCAAAAAGGTATTTTGGCTGTATGGTGCCTTATTTTTAAATGTAATTTTGAGGAAGCAGATTAAATATCTGAAGAGCAGTATGAAGAACCTATTATTGTAACATTTTAGAGATTGGTTGTGTAACACCCTTTTTTTGTTACTATTCCTTTCATTTTTATTTGAAAAGTTGCAGGAGTTTAGACACCACTCTACTGAACTTGTGAGATTTGATATCGTTTGATCAGTGAAACTCCACAAACTGAAGTCAGAAATTCATTATAGTGTCTCCTGGTGCCTCACTGATGTTACCTGCTGCTGACTTTGATATTCTATTAAGCTTCAGATGATTAAAAACTCTGCATGACAAGCTATAGCATTGCAATTTATTGAAGTTCTTTCTTTCTAAGATGTCTGATTGTGAGCCTTTCACAGTTAGGTTAAAGCCTTTAAATTTGGCTTAATAACAAATTACAAAAATTAGCAATTAGAAAATATCTGTTATTGTTCATGCTATGAAGCATATTAATTCTGAGTAGTTGAAATTGTCATTTAAAGAATGTAATTTTCTGCACAGCAGGGGTTTATTTCAAGAAGGCATCCTAGCAAGAAGTTACAATTTAATATTGTAAATATTTTTCATGCTACATCTGTATAAAATCTACATTGTAACATTCTATTTTCCCTTCGTTAGTGTCAATGTCATTACAAAGCATGTTACTAAGTCATGAGTCTTTTAAGATCAAAGTATTAATTGCAGCCTAGCAACAGAGCTAATTCATTACTTTTTCTCTGCTGAAAACATTATTAACATCAGGGTACTTTATAACATGAAGTGGAAGGTAAGGTGCAAAGTGCATATATATATATATATATATATATATATATATATATATATATATATATACGCAAAAGGAGAAAGTTGTGCTCACCATCATTAGGTGGGGGTGAAGCTGAGATGACCAGATACATACAAAGACAAGAGGCCATCTGCACCCGCCCCTTATCCATACATATAGTACATTAAGACATTTTTTTTACTAAAAATGCTCTCCTTGGTCTGGCCAGTCCTGCTCTCACTTACTTTGAAAACTAAAAGAATTTGCATGCTCTCTGCTGCTGTTCAACGGCAGTTGCTATTAGGACACTGCAGAACAGCCAGGTGGCTAAGTATGGGTTAAAACTTCCACATTGAAGGATGGCAAGAGCAGCTGTTCTCAAAAAGCTCCGGTATGTGTAACTTTGCATCCCCCTCGTGGTCTACCAGAACATTTTATATGATCGACTGGTAAACTGTGATTGAAGTCTTAGGGATTCCTGCTATAAAAACACATTTTTAAGAAACTGAAAACACTGGGCGGCACATTTAGTTAGCTCGAATAAAGGAATAGAATAAAAAATACTTCGAATTTCGAAGTATTTTTTTGGCTACTTCGACCATCGAATTGGCTACTTCACCCTTCGACTACGACTTCGAATCGAACAATTCAAACTAAAAATTGTTTAACTATTCGACCATTTGATAGTCGAAGTACTGTCTCTTTAAAAAAACTTCTACCACCTACTTCGCCACCTAAAACCTACCGAGCATCAATGTTAGCCTATGGGGAAGGTCCTCATAGGCTTTCTAGCCAATTTGGGATTGAAGAAAAATCGTTCGATCGATGGATTAAAATCGTTCGATTCAAAGGATTTAATCGAATATCGAAGTCAAAGGATTTAACGCATTTCCTGCGATTGAACGATCAAAGGAAAAATCTTTGATCGAACGATTAAATCCTTCATCGATTGAACGTTTTTCCTTCGATCCAAAATTTTACTTCGACGGTCGAATATCCAGGGTTAATTAACCCTGGATATACGACCAATAGTAAATGTGCCCCTGGATGTTTTCTTTTCCCTTTTGAAAAAGCAGTTGTAACATAGTGTATAGGAGGCCCTCTAACAATGTAGGGCATGCGTGTAACAGTAAACTGAGCAAAAAATGCATGTGATTTTGCCATTTTGCAATTTGGAAAATGTAGGGAATTTTGACACAAAACAAGACATGGCAGATTCGTTCAACACAGTCAACAAGACTTGGTATTGGTAGCCCAAAATCAGAAAAAAAGTGCCACAAAAAACCACCAATAAAATCGTATTTATTTTGCTACAAGAAAGTGATCCATATATTTTGTTTCGCAAATTTTACTGTAGTTTCGGAAATCACTAGCCATAAGGGTACAGCTTCCTCATTTTTCATCATCACTTCCTCCTTTACATTGGCTTATAAATTGTGCTTAACTAATAGACATTCTCTTTTTCTGTTGCCTCTGTCCCACCAAAACAAACAATATTATTTATTCCCTGAACATGGAAATTGCATAAAAAATGTAGAGTTTAGCTCAATGGTAGGTAAGAAGTTTGGCTCAATAAGTTACAGTATTTGCCAAGATAATGGTTCAACACTTTTTAATACAAACTGTTCTCCAGCAAAATTATTATTTACACTGAATGCATCAGGCAGAAATTAATTATGACCATTTTTAATTCTGAATTATTCAGAAAAGAACATTATTTGCTTAAAGGGATTCTGTTGTCAAAATAAGTGTACAATTGCAGCTAAAAAAGAAAATTCATATTTCATAAAAAGTTTCTACATTTGAAAGAGCCATAATCACTTCCTATACTGCTCCAAAAGAAGTATATTTCCTAATAACCATATCACATTTTTGTAACAGTCTGTTATTTTATGAATTAGGGATTCATACTATATACTCAAGAATGTGTCAGACAAGATATTTTCCCTTTTTGTCTGAGAGACTTCTTAATATAACTCTGCTCCTTAAAGATTTATGTCAGATTTAGCTTTTAAGGGAGGAAATATTCGGATATCTAATAGGAATTAGATCTAACAGGCTTTGAATTTGAAAAATGCATTTATGCAGACCAAACATTCAGGGGCACATTTACCTAGGGTCGAATATCGAGGGTTAATTAACCCTCGATATCCGTCTGTCGAAGTAAAATCCTTCGGCTTCGAATATCGAAGTCGAAGGATTTACCGCTATTCCTAAGAACGATCGAAGGAATAATCGTTCGATCCAACTATTAAATCCTTCGATCGAAGGATATTCCTTCGATCAGAAAATTGTTAGGAAGCCTATGGGGACCTTCCCCATAGGCTAAAATTGGCCTCAGTAGGTTTTAGGTGGCGAACTAGGGGATCGAAGAATTTTTTAAAGAGACAGTACTTCGAATATCGAATGGTCTAATAGTCAAATGATTTTTAGTTTGAATCGTTTCGATTCGAAGTCGAAGGTCATAGTCGAAGGTCGAACCAGCCCATTCGATGGTCGAAGTAGCCATATTCAACCATTCGAACTATTTTTCCTCTATTCCTTCACTCGAGCTAAGTAAATGGGCCCCTCAATGTTTTGGCAGATAACAAAGCAATATTAAAATGTGCATAAGAAGATAATAATTATAATCTGGATGAGCTGGTACCTTGCCGATAATGAGTTCATCAACAGGCAGAGGTTCTGACCACTAAGATATTGACTTAACAAGTTGAGAAGGAACATTGAAACCTTTAGCTTTAGCATACTTCACCTTTTTAGGTAAAGAAGACTGCCAAACAAATCTGAGACATTGCTGTTAGATTCTGAACCTTGCACTCAGGGTGGGGTGATACATAGAGGCCTATTTATGAAAATTGTAATTTGAGTAGTTTTAGAAGTTTTTTAAACCACAACAAAACTCACATTTTGAAAAAGCACAAATGTCTACTTATGTATGAAATATCCAAATAGAAAAGGCACGAACCAATAAAAACATGGACTGAATCCAAATAAGAATATGAAAACCTAAAAATCCTCATTGTCATAAGATTTTTTGTTTGATTACAAACAAAAGAGTTTTTACATTTTATAAATATGAAATTTTTTGTTGTTTAGAATAATTTGTTTAAAACATTCTCTTTATACTTGTAAAGTATCATTTGGGTAAAAGAAAAAAATACGTACCTTAGTAAATTGGCTCCTTATTGTCTACCTGTATCAATAAACCCCTATTGAGCACCTGTATTGCCTCTTGTTTTGAATTTGCTTTTTATTTCTTATTCCATTTTGAGCTTTCTCATCATTAAAAGTAGGTTTGATTTTGTTCAAAATATCAATACAAAGGATAATTATTAACAATGAAGATTATAATTAAAAAATGGCTATTTTACTATTACTATTTTAAATACGTTTTTTTTATAAGCAATTTTATGAAACAAAAGTATTGACTTTAACAAAAAGTGCAGCTAATGATCTTTATTATTTATTTCAATTTTACTGAATAAATCATCGAGAATGGATTTGCAAACAAAATAAAATAACCACCACACATGCTTTCCTATAACATATTGTGAAGAATACATAAAACAAGATATAGTCATTTTTTATTAAAGCAGACCAGTAGAAACTAGAAACTAAGGTAGAGTTGTATAATGTTTTAAATATCAGCTGGCATAAGATGTATTTTTAAAAAAACATACGTTTTGTGTAGAGAATTCTGTTTCTGAAATGAAATACATAATAATAAATGCTCCACAGCTGAACAAGAAAGAAAAGAGCTCTCACAGAAAGAGTGGGACAGATGAATTAACAATGGAAAAAGCTCTAAGAATATGTTGATTACTAATAATATTAAATATTCAAAATACTTTTAAAATATTTTACAACAAAAACTTTTTCTTATGAAAATATGTATTTGAAAATATTTTACAACAAAAGAATGAAAGAATTAAAAATAACATTCATTTTAATTATAATTAATGTAGTTTAATAAATTACTAAAAGTAAAAAAAGGACAACATAAGGCAATTAAAAGAAGCCATAAACATTTATTACCATCATTTATTTATATTTGTTCTTTTAGTTAGGAAGTTATTGTGCCCATTGCTTTAGCAAACCAACTTGGTTTAATATGTCATTGAATAAAATGAGTCAGAATCAATTAAATTCACACTTGTTGTCTAATTTATTTATTTAGGTTATGGACAAGTAAGACAAATCTTCTTACTGATTTTAGGGGACAAATATGTACTTAAAGGGCTAATATATTCCTATATTATCATTGATTAATCTGCTCTAATCTAATTTTATAAAATACTTTTCTATTGCAAAGTTCTTATAGTTATATCGAAGCTCAGCCTTAAGATCTTCCAGTATTTGATTTATATGAACTCATAAGCTCTTCTGCAAACCTCATGACACATTTTCCATTTTCAGCCAGTAAATCAATACCCAGACTTTTCTCAATGTTTTTTTCAATGCACCAGAGTCAATGTTATTTCCCACACAAAAAAAAACCTACATTTTGTTGCCAAAACAATGCATGGCAAAATTCTAGCACATATTTGCAAACATGGATTTGCAGCAAATCTGTATTATCTGAAAACATTCACTCATTCCTAACTATTACATTAAACCTTTTATGTACATCATGAAATATGCTTGTCATATGCCACTTTGCTGTGCTATGACTTTTACATTCTCTATGTAGCAAAATTAAGATGATTATAAACTTTAGATACCAGTTGTTCTTCAAAATAGGCTTTAAAAGGCCAAAAGAGCATATCCAAACTACATTGCATATGTTGAAACCATTTATTGAAGTCTTTCTTTTTAATAGACTAATTACTGATATACTTCAGTACTAATGGCTGTCTCATTTAGAACGTTTAAAAGAGACTAGAACATGTAAAAGTAAAGAATTTTCGATCTGGCGAAAGAGCATTACTACGCAAATTCCCTACGTTTTTGATTTTACTGACTGTTACCTCTATCGCCAGACTTGCCTTCAGACCTGATGAAGTGCAATGGAGTAGATAGGAGTTTGTAGAAAAAAGTTGAAATTTTTTCTAAGTCCCAAAAAAACACTGGTGGCTTTTCCTTTTTACAGGGTGATAGGCTGAAAAAGATCAAAATTTTTCTTGGGTACCCTCCTTCCCCCCTACATTTCCTTACATATGGCACCTAAACTATACTGTGGGCACATGTGTAGGGCATTATATTAAGGTTCCTTAGCCTTGTGTAGTGTAATGTATTTGATGCAGCGTATACGGCCATTGTACTTTAACTGCATGCCATATGCAAATTACCGAACACTAGCTTAACTTCGAACTGCTGATCGTATTTTCGCTAGCGCAACTTTGCAAACTTTCACAACTTCGGATCTTTGTCAATTATCGTTGTCCAGGTGAACGCCAACCTTGGTGGATTTTCGGAGGTAAGTAAATTTGCCCCATTGACTTATATGCAACCTCGACAGATCTGACATGTCGGATTTTCAGATAAAGACTTCTCCATCCTCTGGGTTTAATAAATTCCAAAAAATTTGTGATTTTTAAAAAGTCTGATTTTATATAAAAAAAATCACGAATTTTCCTTGATTTTTAGTGGAGTTAAGTAAATAACCCCCTTAATCTTCCATGATAATTTATTGTCTAGCCTGATGGTGACAGAATGGCAAAATTACTATTGAACTGCTATTATTTAAAACAAAAATGGTCTTGAAAAAGGTCTTAGGAACAGAACGAAACGTTTTTAATGTATTGAATAAAACTTTTGATTTTTATACAATTCTTTAAAAGTTCCTTGTGTGCACCTTCATTTTTGGATATTCATAAAATGTTATAGTAGGTAGCATCGGGGTCACTCCATTTTTGTTACTGTGTGCTAAACATATTTGGACTTTATATCTATATATATATAATATATATATATATATATATATATATATATATATATATATATATATATATATATATATATATATAGACAAATACAAGATTCCTCTGCACTCAACCCATTATCAATATATTTAAGACAGCTACATTTTGTGCATACTGCTACTGAAAAATGCCTTACCCTTTAAACAAGACAGGGATTGTTTGTCCATATATTGCAATATATTTAAGCTGGCCAACTACGTCAAAGTCATCCCATATCTGGCCAGTCCTATGCTCAATTTTCATCTGATTCATTAAGAATTCTATGGTTTAATTATACATTTTATAAAAGGGACGAATACGTTTTACCTGCAACTTACTAGCTGCTTTCAAAGTAAAACTCCCAAACTTGGCTGCCCTTTTATTAGACACCAGTGGGATCACCTGACTATAGTTGGAGGGGGTGGGAGCTACAACATGGAGCTGGTCACTGCTCCTGTATAACTATAACAAACAAGGGAAAGTTGTGCTCACCACTAGTTTTTAAAATCATTAGGCGGGGGTGCAATGAGGGTGTGACCACAAAAAACATATAGACAAATACAAGATTCCTCTGCACTCAACCCATTATCAATATATTTAAGACAGCGACATTTTGTGCATACTGCTACTGAAAAATGCCTTACCCTTTAAACAAAACAGGGATTGTTTGTC
Organism: Xenopus laevis; assembly: GCF_017654675.1. NCBI lineage: Eukaryota > Metazoa > Chordata > Amphibia > Anura > Pipidae > Xenopus > Xenopus laevis. Next base: position 84,080,783 of record NC_054379.1, read on the forward strand.
CATATATTGCAATATATTTAAGATGGCCAACTACGTCAAAGTCATCCCATATCTGGCCAGTCCTATGCTCAATTTTCATCTGATTCATTAAGAATTCTATGGTTTAATTATACATTTTATAAAAGGGATGAATACATTTTACCTGCAACTTACTAGCTGCTTTCAAAGTAAAACTCCCAAACTTGGCTGCCCTTTTATTAGACACCAGTGGGATCACCTGACTATAGTTGGAGGGGGTGGGAACTACAACATGGAGCTGGTCACTGCTCCTGTATAACTATAACAAACAAGGGAAAGTTGTGCTCACCACTAGTTTTTAAAATCATTAGGCGGGGGTGCAATGAGGGTGTGACCACAAAAAACATATAGACAAATACAAGATTCCTCTGTACTCAACCCATTATCAATATATTTAAGACAGCGACATTTTGTGCATACTGCTACTGAAAAATGCCTTACCCTTTAAACAAAACAGGGATTGTTTGTCCATATATTGCAATATATTTAAGCTGGCCAACTACGTCAAAGTCATCCCATATCTGGCCAGTCCTATGCTCAATTTTCATCTGATTCATTAAGAATTCTATGGAATTCTATGAAGCAATAGAATTCTTAATGAATCAGATGAAAATTGAGCATAGGACTGGCCAGATATGGGATGACTTTGACGTAGTTGGCCAGCTTAAATATATTGCAATATATGGACAAACAATCCCTGTTTTGTTTAAAGGGTAAGGCATTTTTCAGTAGCAGTATGCACAAAATGTCGCTGTCTTAAATATATTGATAATGGGTTGAGTGCAGAGGAATCTTGTATTTGTCTATATGTTTTTTGTGGTCACACCCTCATTGCACCCCCGCCTAATGATTTTAAAAACTAGTGGTGAGCACAACTTTCCCTTGTTTGTTATAGTTATACAGGAGCAGTGACCAGCTCCATGTTGTAGCTCCCACCCCCTCCAACTATAGTCAGGTGATCCCACTGGTGTCTAATAAAAGGGCAGCCAAGTTTGGGAGTTTTACTTTGAAAGCAGCTAGTAAGTTGCAGGTAAAACGTATTCGTCCCTTTTATAAAATGTATAATTAAACCATAGAATTCTAAATGAATCAGATGAAAATTGAGCATAGGACTGGCCAGATATGGGATGACTTTGACGTAGTTGGCCAGCTTAAATATATTGCAATATATGGACAAACAATCCCTGTTTTGTTTAAAGGGTAAGGCATTTTTCAGTAGCAGTATGCACAAAATGTCGCTGTCTTAAATATATTGATAATGGGTTGAGTGCAGAGGAATCTTGTATTTGTCTATATGTTTTTTGTAGTCACATCCTCATTGCACCCCCGCCTAATGATTTTAAAAACTAGTGGTGAGCACAACTTTCCCTTGTTTGTTATATATATATATATATATATATATATATATATATATATATATATATATATATATATATATAATGTAGGCGGGACCACAAAAAGAAAAAAAGATGTAAAATGAGGAAAACGTAAAATCAGGGGATGTAAAATTGAGGTTTCATTGTATGTAATTTATTTTGTTCCTGGTAAGAAATTCCTTTCTTATTTATATTATTACAATAAATGCATGTTTTATTATTGTCTTATTTTATATCCTATCATTTAGGACTACTTAGTAAATATTTGTTGAGATTGGACACTTGATAGAGAATTGGTATTCTATTATCTTTGCAAATATGCTGTCTTTTCAGAAATATGGGATTAAAGGGGTTGTTCACCTTTGTAACAAATTGACAAATCTAACAGTTCACATGAATAGAACAAACTTTTCCATAGAAATAGTTAACAGAAAAAGTACAGTTCAAGAGATATTCACCTCAGAAGTGTCCCTGTACTAATCCTTCAGTTCCACACAGACCCTGTGCTGGGAGGGGGTCACTGACCCCCAAAAACACTACAGTGTTCACTTCCTCTTCCTTATATGACATCACACATTGTACTGGCAGCTAATTTAACTCCTATTGGCTATGTCTGCTGTCAATCTGCCACTGCTTCCTGTGCTGGGGAATTTGAGCAGCATTCAGGTACTGAAGAGAAACTGTTAAAAGTTTGTGAGAGGGAGGGGGAGTGTGGGCTACTGCAGAGACTTCAACTGTGCAGATGGGGGGATCGAGGTGCTTGGGACCTGGAGTTTTACGGATAATGGATCTTTCCATAATTTGGATCTTCATACCTTAAGTCTACTAGAAAATCATGTAAACATTAAATAAACCCAATAGGCTGGTTTGCTTCCAATAAGGATTAATTATATCTTAGTTGGGATCAAGTACAAGCGACTGTTTTATTATTACAGAGAAAAGGGAAATCATTTTTATAAATTTGAATTATTGCATTATAATGAATACTATGGGAGATGACACTTGTACTTTCCAGAAATATATTATTTTGGGGGGGGGGGGGCCATGTTTTATTTTGTGTATTTACCTCATAAAAAATCATTATTCAGCAGCTGACGTGACTTCCAGGACTATTTGTATGAGCTTGAGGCTTTCCAAATGAGTTGAATTTTTGTGCATGAAGTGAAATATTTTTCTGGTATGGATCCCTATATCATGAAAAATAGAACTTTTTAATTTTTTGGTATTTAGACCTCTAAATCTTGTTCCAGAAGTGGAACACTTAAAAAAGGTATAGTTTTCCTAGGTAAATTACCGCCCCCCCCCCGGGAGAGCGCACAAAATGTTCAAAAAACCTACCTGCCCTCAACATTGCTCTGCCTGTCACTTAGGGTTGCCACCTCACCCTTTTAAAACCAAACACATATGAAATCCACAGCCTGCATGGCTAATTGGCAATTCATTTAGATGCATGATACATGGCTGCACAGAAATCAGTTCAGTCTGCAGCATCTAAATGAATTGCTAATTAGCCATGCAGCCTGTGGATTTCATATGTGTTTGGTTTTAAAAGGGTGAGGTGGCAGCTCTACTGTCCCTGCTAGATGTGTAAGTTACATACGTTTCTAAGCAAGTCAGTGCTGGTTTTGTTGCAATTTTGTAAATAACTGACATTATGCTTAATGCCAAAGATATTAAAAGGTAAAAATATAGAAACTCCAGTATTTATTCCCAGAAAAGTTTGCACCCCTTTGGCACCCCATTCAGTTTTAGTCTAGGCAGAAGGAGAGTGCCAGAATTGGGAGAACAATGTTGCTCCTTCCTTTTCTGCAGTATTTGTCTGCATGGCTGTGTGATTGTTTGTTGCAAGGCAGGTTTGTTTATATGCTGCGTCTGTTAACCTCTGCCATTACAATTGAGTAATCAACCAATGACCATTCAAATTATGTGACCGGTTACAGTTCACAAGCAACCAATGAATTACTAGGAGGAGGGCAGTATCAACATCCAATAGGAAAGAAGTAAGGGCAAAGCCTGGGCATGATGATGTCATCATATAGGAAGTTCTTGTGTGTCAGGTTCAAAATAGGCCACTCCCATCACTTCAGAAAACTGGTCTGAGAGACAGGAGAAGGGCTGAGTTAATAGGTATAAAAATTAGCTTTTACAATGGCATTTTTTCTTTTTGTTATGGAAAATGGTTTTTCTAACACATTGAGAGCATTGTTAGTGGTTTCATAAGATTTGTACATTGAAGGTGAACAACCCCTTTAACATTGCAAATTGCTTCACTGTGTTAAACCATTATTAATTCCTTTATAAGCCTAGCAACAGTTTTGCTCATAAATGAAATTTTGTGTGAGAAGGTTTGGCAAGTCAGACATAAACACAGACAAAAATATGATATGATTGAGACCAGGGCCAGGAACAAGGTACAAAAGACCTTAAAGGTCATGGTAAGGAGTAGGACTGGGCAACTAAAAAATAAAGTAGAAATGAATGCCACTTCATGTTTAATTCTAAGGGTCTGATTTATTAATTTTCTTGATCATGATTAAGATTTTTTCTGCAATTGTGCATATATTTTCATGGAAGTATAATAAAGGCAGGCTTATTTTAACTGCGTAAACTGCATTTACATTTTCAATATTTGACGATATGTTCCTGTTAAAAAAAATAAATAAAACACCACCCTTAAAGCAATGTATTACGTTTTGCTGACATTATTCACTCTTTAACAAGCAATACATACAGTGGGATGCATTCAAATTATTCAAAATACTGTTTTTTCTCTACTGGGATTTGAACCAGGGGCCTCTCACTGCCTTTCTCTAAGCACATGGTCAGGAAAGCAGTTGATGATTTTTGAGGTGTTGAGATTATATATATTATATTCCTTTTTCAGTGTGTTTATCAAATCCTAGCACCCTCAGCGACTATTAAGGTCCAGGCATTTATAGCTGAATTATTCCTATATAAACCCTTCCTTGAACATTGTCATCTGTGCACTGTGGCCTCACCATAGCTCTTGCTATTTGTGGTTCTTGCCTTGCATTGTCTTGTATGATATCATTGTCTTTAGAAATATTGTGATGTGTGAGTATCCTAGATTCCCTACCTTGCTCTAGTATCTTGTATCCTGCCATGCTTAGCCATTCTTCTGCTCCATCCTAACTTATTTTCTTATTTTCAGAACACTTAGCCATAAGGAGTAATATACTGATAACATCCAACAATATCTATGTCTACACTTATTGAATTGAATGCACAATAGTAGATAGATATATTAGTAAATAGATATATTTACATAACATCCAATAAGTAGGGTACTACTGCAGAGCGTCTTATTGATCGCATATCTAGCTATTATATATTATGTGGTTTGGGTTTATATGCCACTAGTGATAAGCAAAACTTTTCGCTGAGTTTCGCTGTGAAAATGATGCCCATAGACTCCAATGGGTGAAAAAAAAATTTTGTGAATTTTGTGCAAAGGGAAACAGGTCAGATTCGCTCATCACAAGCCACTAATGCTTATGATTTATTAGTTATTTGTATCTTGTTGGTTTAGCATATATTGGGGAAGAGAATTTCTCTTAAAGTTAAATAAGCAATACAATAAAAAATATTGTTTTATAAGAAATAAATATGTTTACTCTTCAATATGAAGTTAGAGAATTAGTGGTGTAATTATCCTACTGCCAAATAGAGCAAAGACTAGACAGTAGGGTATCATCTAAGTTTACAGCATACGGTATGTGTGACTAAATATCCCATTTTGGATTAGCTATGTAAAACTGGTTATTAATATTTGAAAATACAAATATGCTATCCCAATCTGGCTCGCATCGCAGATACATCCACTATAAACAGTAAGTAAATTTTAAAAATTAGAAAATATTTAAGAAGTTGGCAATAAAAATACTGCATGTTTAAATGATCTGTCTATATAAAATATCAGTGTTAACAGGCAGTGACCCATTGTTGATTGTGAATTTCTGTAATCTGAAAAAGTTACAAAAAAAAAAAAATCTGTGTTAAAATAATATTGCACTTTGAATTTTATTTTAAGATAACTGGAGACCACTTACTATCAATAAAAATAAGCTTCAAATAGTAGCTAAAATAATTACTTTATTAAAAGTGGCAAATATTATAGAAATTTTAGCATGTCTTTATATTTTTAGGGGCCTTTAAATACAGCTTTGAAATAAAATTAGACATTGTCATTGTAACACAAAGTACACTAACATTTTTATAAAAATGTGTCATTATGCAAATGTGTGGTAATAAAACTAAAAAAAAAATTGATTTATTTAATACATTTGAAGATTATAAAGTAGGGATCACCATTTAAAAATTGGTCATACCACTAAAATGTACACAATTATTCTGGTCATCCAATAATATAAAGCAATAAATATAATTACATTTTTGAAAAATTTCTAGAAAGATTCATCTATCACTAACCACTAGTTAAAAAAGAATCTGAATATTGTATGAAAAGTTCATCACACAAGAATAAAAAGGCCCCAGTCCATAATGTCCTTTAAAAATGAAAATCAAATTATATCCATTGCTATGTCACCATGTCATTATGCAGTGCAGCAGAGTGTACAATTCTCAGTTCTGCTGGTGTTAGCTTGGAAATGCTTTGTAATGCCCATGTGAAGTGTCGCCACTTTTTACACATTAGTTTAACCACTTTTTAGACCGGATATTCGTTATCACCTGAATTTGTTCTGTTGACTTCAATAAGTTAGGCCTGTTAAAGGGGTTTGTAAAAGCTGAAACAATTTTATAATTTATTGTGGCATAAAAATAAATAAAAATTTTTATAAATAGGCCCTTTATCTGATTGTAACAGATATATGTTCTTGATTAAAAAGCATCAATAATGAATGTATGAGGATAATAAAAGAGCTTTGTAATTACACATTATGTTTAGTAATGACTGCACGTGTTGTGCAATATCGGATGAAATTTGCCACATTTTTGCCCAGAATGCAGCATTTCCCCCCCATAATTCCAGTGTAAAGATTCCAGTGGGTATGATAGGGAGCTGCACTGAACCTGATGTGTGAACACTTGCAAATGCGCAATTTCCATAAAGCTCTGAATTGCAGGAGAGTCATATCACATAGACTCAATTTTAAACATATAGTTTAATATTTTAAAACGTATTAACTTTTTCTCGGTTGTAATAAAACAGTTTCTTCTACATGTTTCCAACTAAGATATATTTAATAATTATTGAAAGTAAAATAATCCTGTTGGGTGTATTAAATGTTTTTATTATTTTTAGTGGACAACATATATAGATCAAAATTACAGAATGATACCCCAGGACCCAAGCATTCTGGATAACGAATTCTGTACCTGTATATACTAAACTCTTGTTTTTCACATTTCTAAAACCAGCTGTCACATCTTGCAAACTGTAGTTTTGTTGTTCATTGTGATGCTGCTTTATCGTTTGGGTATATGAGTGTTTTGCTCAGTGTAGGTCCCAGCCCATAGCTCAATAAAAGACATTGCATTTAGTGCTTTAATCATGGACACATGTATTAGAAGAATGCAAGAATTACATCTCAGAGCTTGTTGTAGCTTATATCATGGTCTGGGACAGAACACAAAATACTGTTGGTATTGCATCCGTTTTTGCAGACGTTTTCAACATTTCATGACATATATTGCATTGCACAGTTTTTTCATTCTCAGCATTTCCATCTCTGAATTCTAAAGCAAGAAATAATTCATTTTGTTTACCTTAGGCATGTATCTGGAGCTGGAAGCACAGTTGTAATATTCAACAGTATTGGTATCATCCTGGTTTTAATTATCAAAAACATTCCCTCCAGGGACTAAGACTAAATTGCATATTTTGTTTTATTTATTTAATTCCCTGACATTTCATCACAAATATGCAGATTTTACAAGGGATTTAATAGAAAACACAATACATATTTGTACAGCAATTTTTATTGCAATAAACATGACTGCACTGCCTTGATGTCCCCTATTCATACAGTCTGTCACTTTTTTTATTTAATGCTCTCATAAAAACCCAAGTCATTGTAAGATATGCAGTGTAACAAAATTTGAGGAGACAATTTGAAGATCCCTGATAAACAGATTGCTTAATAAAATCAAATTTAATCTATAGGCATCCCTAATACAGTAGCTGGGAGGTCTAATGCAAAAAGAGGGCTAAAACTGTTAAGGGCAGGATACTAAATCCCATTACTTCTCCTCTGGTCATGTGCAAACAGTATATACATATGTATGATATATATATATATATATATATATATATATATATATATATATATATATATATATATATATTGCAAATGTAATTTATACACATTGACTATGATTAATGCTTAATTCTTGATACTTTTTACTTTAAATACAGCCGGCTCACATTCAAGAGCCGAAACGTTGTCTTTTTCTTTGCATTTTGAGTGCGTTTTTTTTCTGTTTTATACTATGATTTAATATTCCAGCACCTAGGCATGTACTTGTGATCTTTGTGCACCGGTTCTATGTATATATATAGTAATAAACTGAAACTGGAGAACTACAGTATAAAGGCATCAAAATTACAGATGAACAACCACAATGGCCTATTTAGCAAAGGGATTACCATATTTTTACCTACAGAAGCAAACTTTTGAACAAAACAGAAGGAGTTTATACAGTAATGTGCAAATATATAAAAATTATTTAATAAAGGAAAAAATCATATTTTCCTAGAGTTTACCAGGAAGTTGGGTGCATTTGCCACCAATATAACTGATTTTTGTTTTAAGTGTAGCTTTATTGGCTCCACCCATGCAAGGTAGTATTGGTCTTCACTATTATATAGCAAGAATATATGATGGGCCTCTTTTGTACAAGAAAAAAACATATGTATGTCTTGATAGTCAAAGCCCACAGTTCTACTTACTCTTTTTACTCACCATTTTTAAAAAACCTAATTATTGGGCTATTTGATGCAACCTCATTGACCTGATTAATTTCATAACTTTTTATAACCCTGTTTATTATTGCCTTAGGCTGTCTTATATGATTAACATATCTTTCGAGACTTGGCTCGCTACGTAATTCTTGGCAGTCATTATGAAAGGTGCTGTTCTACCCTGTGATTGCAAGGTAAATTGTGACATTATATATCTGTAGCATACTCCAGTTAGTTATACTTTGGGTTAGCCAATTTAATATTGTTAATGCAATAGGAATATTTAAATGTTATGGATATAGGAGCTATTTATAAGATAGTAATGTATTGTATTTACGAGTGTGAAGTTATGTTAATCACTTTACAACTTTGTAACTGGGTGCTGAGTGTGTGGGTCTTTGTAAATGTAATTAAACAACTCATAGTTTAAAACAGAAGTAATTTGAAATTTGAGAGGATTGTTGATACATATTGTAGTTTGTGTTTCCTGTTTTTGTGCAATTGGAATATGAGTGGTGGCAGGATTGAAGGTCTGACTCAGTACACTGTCATACATATGCATATATGGAACAGGAGTTCCGAAGTTCTCTGTGATGCATGTGAGCCAATCTCCACTCTAAAAGCTTAAGTTAGATAACTAGAACAGCAAATAAAAAGTTTGATTCAGATATCTAGAACAGCAAATTGCAAATGCAATCTTGAGAGAAGCCTTCTGCTCACTGCTGGGGAGGAGAACAGCTGCAAGATGATGTGGCAGTCATTTGGGTAACAGTGTAACTAGTGTGGAGCAAAGGAAAAAGGAGGCTGATCTAGGGTTTGTACATCCCAAAATATTTGTCAGATTGAGTGAGTAAGATGATCTTTCTAAAAGCTGGGAGACTAGCCTCTCTAGTCAAGTTGGGGAGGAGGCAAGGGCTAGACCTAGACAGATTGTGGTTGTAGGGTATTCAAAAATTAGGAAAGCAAACATGGTTATCTGTCATCTGAACAGCAACCTAACAATTTGCTGTCTCCCTGGTTTGTTTAGACAAATTATTGTGTGGGGATGGACCCTTATGTAAGGGTGTACATAGGCTACCCTACTTCAGAGCCGGATCAATATCACACCATGGCCCCCAGACCTTGTCAAATTTGCTGGGTGAGACTCTGATTTTATATGTAAGTTTGAAAAGTGGGACAGCGTTATTAACCAACTGCTTCCATGCTCTAAGGGAGGGTGGTGAGTTACCCATCCCATGCATTGCCACTGTTTTTTTGCATAAAATAAAAGTATGTGTGACCTTAACCTGGCGTATTTAACAGGGATCATGGCTTCAACGACCCCCAAAAGGCAAGTAGTTGGGGCTATTACACATGGGAAGTCCAGATTATCCACCATGTAATTTATAACTTTGGACCAGAAGGTAAAAATTTGCGGACATTCCTACATCAAATGGAAGAAATCAGATGCAGGTTCTTGACACCTAGGGCAGGAGTCATCAGGGTTTCATCCCCATTTGTCAGATGGGAGTTACATATAGATGGTGTATTGTCTTATATTGTATTAGCCTATCTTTAAGTGAGGTAAGGCAGGAGTAAGCATTGTCTGTTGCCTCGTCCCAGTCATCTTGTTAAAGGTCAGAAATTGTTAGGAAGGTGTTCCGCAGGCAGAAGTTTAAAATTCAAAACTTTATTCTAGGCTATTTAAAACAACGAACAGGAATTAATTAAAGATGTACTTCCCATTCTATGACATGTGTAGTCACCTGACATGTTTCATGCCTCGTTCTGGCAATTGATTAGAGGTGTGGTCACAGGATATCTCTTGCCTTATATAGCACCATCCATTAAAACCACCAATCATTTAAAAAAACAGCAAAAACATATTTGCATATTACACATCATTTCAGTTACATTGAAAAATATATTACATTATCAATCTTTTAGGGATATAAGAGAGGTATAAAAGGATGTACATGTGTTCATTTGTTAAAAGTTGTATATATATTTGCAGTTGGTTTCTTTTGCCAATTTTTCTTACTCTTCCTATTTGTTTTATTTTTTAGTTCTTGTCTAGAGGTTCCTACTGCCCTCTCATAAGCCTTCTTGATTACCATTTCATCATATTTTCTTTCCAATAATTTATCCCAAAGCACCATTGCCTGCCTCTGGAAGGCATCCCACATGGTACAGAAAAAACTGGCCCACTGGCATGCCCCCCAAAACCGAGAGCGGGTGACTATCTGCACGCAATAATGTGTTTTTGGCAATCGGCTTCACATATAAATCACATTTTACATTGCAGTCTGTTGACCCATCTAAAGTAATATTGTCTAGGAAATTGATCATATTCATAGTGTAGTATGAGTAAATTGCAAATTAGTTATTACAGTAATTACAGTTACAAGGCTTGGAATCTTACTATCCCACCACTCTTGTGCTGATTGGAATTAATGATGGGCGAATTTATTCGCCAGGCGCGAATTTGCGGCGAATTTGCGCGATTTGCCACCAGCGAATAAATTCGTGAAACGCCCGTGAAAATTCGCCCGTAAAAAAAACGAGACGCCGGCGCCGAATTTTTCGCCGTTTTGCAAATTCGCCCATCACTAATTGGAATGGTTTGGGGCCTGACAGAAGCAGGTTTTGGTACAGTCAGGATACCATCTTAGAGGGATTGGGGTCATGGAGAGTTTCTTCTATGTTGAGAGAGAGATGAGTTGGGGTTGAGCGTGGTATATTGGGAGCAGAAGGCATGTCTAAGCTGCAAGTGTTTAAAAAGTGGAATATGACCTGGTTGGCATTTTTGCTGCAGTATGGGATACATTGGAAAGATCAAATTTTCTAAAAGGTCCCCCAAGCATCTGACATTTTCATTAGGCCAGAGGGTAAAGTCTTGCAAGTTCTGGAATTGTGGTAAGTATGAATTCCCCCAAAGCAGGAGGTGCAGGAATAATAAAAGGGTGGGGCGTCCCCTAGGAGTTTAAGAGCTTTAAGAGATTGTCATGAATGACTTCCTGTTCCTGAGTTATCCACTTTCCCTCAGTAGCTTATTGTCCATAGCACTCATCAAGTGGGAGTTTCTCAAGGGCGACTTATGGTGTCAGGCTAAGCTCTCTTCAGTTGCAGGGTGGTGAACGTCTAGGATTTTTCTGGTTAAACTAGTTGTCTGCCTATGCTGGGGAGTTGAAAAACTGCACTCGCACTCCATCCTGTATTCTAAGCCTCATCGGCTATATCATGCTGTAAGGTGTGTGGGCTTCTTTGAGACGTTTCTTGACAGTGGTAAAGGTAGCCCTTTGTTTCTGTACCGCTGGCAAGAAGTCAAGGTATAGAGAGATTGTTGCTCCATTAAAGGTAATGGGGCACTTGAGCCTTGCAGCCCTTAGAGCGCTATCTCTGTCCCTGTAATTCAGCATATAGAGAGCTAATGGTCTAGGAGGTGCTGTGGGGGGGCAGCTTGGTAGGTACTCTGTGGTCTCTCTCCACATTTAGGAGCAGATTTACTAAACCTCGGGTGATTTTTTACTTTTTCTACAAACTTCAAATCGAATTTTCAAAATGTATTAATGTTACTTCGACAATGGGAGTTGTAGAATTCGACAATCGAAGTTGAAAAATTCAATATCAAGGTTTTTTACATTCGATTATCCAATTCTTCTATTCGACTTTGAATATTCGACTTCAATATCAAAAGATTCAACATTTATCAATATTGACTCAAAGTTTTAAAAATTATTTATTCCCCAACTTTGACATGCCGAGCTCCATCTCCCACTTTGATAATTCGAATACTCGCAGTTTTTAAATTCGAACATTCGATTTAGCCAGCCTATCTATCGTTAGGCTTCAGTAAATGGTTAAAGGGTCCATGGAATGCTGGGAAACATTGGATTAACAATAAAAACCTACACCTGATGCTATTATACTTTAAAAGAGGCTGTCGGCCAGGCTCATTTTGTTACCCTCAACTCAAGCAGAGTGGTAACATTGAAGCAGGACTTTTTCTAAATTGGACAATTCCCTAATTACCTATGACTCATTGATTGTATTCATCTATTGATCACATCAACAGGAGCACTAATGTCATTGTAAGCGATCCCATTACAACAATGTGCAGGTGGTGTGTGATTCCCACATGCGTATCATAAGTCGGAAATGTGTGTTTCCTGGAAGTGTCCAGGATGCTACTATCCTCACTCACTCAGCTCCTAATCACCTCTTCAACCAACCACAAATGTCCGAGGGCTGGCTGGTGGGTAAGTTATATGTTATATTTTCTACAAAGCCATTTCAAAGATTCATTTAAAGGAATGTGCATGTACAGGATTTTGGCATAGACTCACCACAATCTTGTAACAATAAATGCAATAAATGCATTATGTTTCTTGGGACTTTACTTCAATTAAGTGATTTTGGCAGGGAATGTAAAGTAATTAATGGCACCTGATGGATGTGTGTTAATCAATTAACTAATAAGGAAGGGAGGGGGCATATCTCCTATCAAGTTGTTTGAAATTGTGCTTTCAATGTCTCTCACTCACTGGGGGTCCTCTGCTTTATTGCCCCTGGAAGGCTTTGCACCTCAGCATTGTGTTTGTCAAGTTGCAGTGCAGCATAGTTTCCCACCAGATATTAATGATGATCTTCAACTCCAGATTGTTGGGTATATTGTTGGGTAGATGGAGGAATAACCAACCACAGAAAAGAGTGCATGGGAGGCTTATCAATGCACACTTTAGTTGTATGTTTACCAAACCACAGAAATAGTTAATATCTAGCATCAGGGTGTGTGCAAGGTGAAAGAAGGCCACATATTTTGTTAGGCCCTTATTCCTAAATCCAATTTTTGTGCTTGTGGTTTTTTCCAATATTTTTCTTACCTTTCAAAGCATCTTATTCAGCTGGGAATGTTGTAATTTGCTTACCCTTTGAACCTATTAGTCCCCCATTGTAATAATGTTTACTAATCTAATGATAATCAGTCTTTCTAGGAGCCTTCATCTATATTAACTCAATAATGACTGTTAAATGCACAAATACCTAGGTCTGTTGTTTGGCCTTAATATGTTGGTCTTATCATGGGGTTCATATGTCAGTTAATGAGGCTTTTGGTCCTATATAACCTCTTCTTCTGTTGTCCGACTTGCAACTGAAGTGTTAGGGTAGAAATAAACTAGTGTTTTCGGTTCGATCCAACGTGCTCTGACAAAACGCATGCGTCAAGTGGGATGTGACGGGAAACAAGGTAAGTAACAGCAACGTCAATGGTGTCACAGAGTTCGTCTAGCGCAACACGACTGTTGGATGCAGACGTTGCATGCTTAGTCTGCATCCGACAGTTGTGTTGCGTCGGATGAATGCTGCGACTTCATATGACATTTCTATCTGTTACCTTATTTCCAGTGCATCCGACCTAAAGCTTGCAATTTGTCAGATCACGTTGGATCGGACCGAAAATGCTCGTTTAGTTCTAGCCCCCATTGAGCACTAAAGGGCAGAGCTTTGCAAAGGGTTTAGTGGGTTATGGGCAAGAATTTCTTGCATGAGATTCATAATGCACCCCTGTGTCAATGCTGGGCAAGTTTACATAAATTAAAGATTAAAGACAAAAAAAGTTTGGCATTGAGGAGTCCTTTGTACAAAACAAGAATATAACAATCAATATGATATACAAATGACACTTATCAATATATGACAATATGGGCTGTTTGAAAGTATCAGCACATATGAGGTTAGTGCTGGCCAGGTCATGTGTTGGAATAGTTGCAAGTGCAATGTAAAAAGCAATGCTTTGAGGCAAACCAGATACCTCTAACTTGCTATTTAATTACCAGAGGAGGAGGAGGTAGTAGTAGGCATTAGCACATATTATGAGTGCTGGGTAGCCAAATTAGGCCATAGGTAGCCAACAATACTTTATAGTGCAAAGCACAAGGTACACTTTTTTCACTTGAAAGTGTTGATAGTTGCATGAACATGGGCCATAGTTACATGAATGCACATAACATGTAAAACACATACATACAGAGCTTGATTAGCATATGTAACCTTTGAAGCAACACTGCATTAGTGATAAATACACAATAAAAAGTGTAGTCATATGCTTGAAATGATTGGAATTCATTGACCCTTACATGTAACACTGCCGCATCGCCATAGAAATATGTTATGGCAAATGCACTTTTGTTATTAGTTATAAACATTGATCTTATGTCTGGGGGGCACCACAGGAATGACGGCAGGTGACTGGGGGTGGCATTCAGCTTAGTGTCCTGTAATGTGAAATAGGACATTAGTAATGCTCTAAACAAGTTGAGGGAGCAACTACATTGGTCACAAACATTGAACATGTCTGTATCTTGAGCTTTCGGGCTTTATCTGGCTCATCATCCTCACCCTCTTCCTGTGGTTGCCTCATCCCGGTCCTGGTCACTGTGCAAGTTATGCGGCAAAGTTTGCGGCGGGGCTGCAATTGTGAATAAAGAAAGCAAAAAGGAATTAAAATGCAGAATCATATAGAATTGCAAGTGCACTTGGCTAGTATCCTGGTGCAGAGATCTCCCACACGCTACAAATATATTTTATTTCTCATTCCAAATACTAACTGGAACTGGAATGGCACAGCAAGGGAGATGGAATGGTTAAAACTTAAATACAGGACACAAAGGCATTGTTTGAAATGATGCGAGCAGGAGCTCTAGGCTCTACATGTGTTGCTTCACACTTTACTTTTGCAGATTGGTTGTTGACCTTTGAGTTAAGTTTAACTATGATGTAGAGTTCAATATTCTGAGACAATTTGCAATTGGTTGCTACAGTTTGCAATGTCACCAATCTGGTTGCTAGGGTCCAAATTAGCATAGCATTCATCTCAATAAGAGAGTGCAATATAATTAGGGGATGGTCTGAATAGTAATATGAGTATTAACTCACAATAACATCACATGCTTGTCTTACAGAGCCTTTCTTATAGACCCAAATTTTAGAGGTGGAAAGAGTCAGAAGCATAAACACAATAATTTCATAAATATACAACATAACTAATAAAGGCCAATTGAAAGGTTGCTTAGACTTGGTGATTCTATAACATACTTAAAAGTTAACTAAAAGGTGAACCAGCCCTTTAATGCAGTTTCTAAACATTTGTGCTATGGTGGGGAAATGGTTAATAAAGAAATGGTTGCATTTTGTCTATGTTACAGCTGCACTTAAATAAGTAGTAATAAACAAACACCAACACTTTAAAGAAAAGCACAAGAAACTCCTCTAATGCAAAACAGGAGCAATATGTTACCATAGAAGTGAAATGCTAAAGGGTAAATTAGATATTTATACAAAGGATCGGGATGTGGAAAAAATGAGTCAGATATTTGTTTCTTGAAAAGTCTACTTACTTCTCCAGTCTGTGTCACGGTATGGTCCTTCCAGCCCTTCACAGACCTTCTTTGCCCATAATGTCCAGAAGCCGGCGCTCATATGGTTTTAGCCTGAGTGGAGGGACACGCCCTCCGCCAGTCTTCTGGGCTTTAGCTCTCCTGGCAGTTAACTTTGCCCATATCCAACTTTGTCCACCAGTGCTCCATTCTCGTCGCTGGAAAATCTACGGTCCATTTTGCTGCTGGGGCCCTCGTCTTCTTCATCATCCTTCTCCTCCTGTCCTCTGTGTGCCAGTGGGTTGCGTTGCCGCCTCCTCCTTCTTGCTGCTGGCCAGCCTCCGTTGCCTCCTACTGGGGGAGCTCCTTCGAGCCCAGGTTGGGCTGCTCGTCCTGGGGGAGCCTCACCGAGTCCTGGATGGGGTGCGTGACACTCTGCATGCCCTGGGGGAGATCCTTCGTACCCTGGGTGGGGTACGAGACACGCTGCATCCCCCGAGTGGTGAGCAGGACATGCGGCGTGCCCAAGGGGACACCCTGTGTGGGCTGGGGGACACCCTCCCTACCCTATACTCCTTCCCTCCTCTACGGGACCCCCCAGCCCTCTCTTCTACCCCCCTACGAGACCTCCCACCTGCCCTACTCTCCTCCCCCTCTACGGGACCCCCCTGACCCTACTCTCCTCCCCCTCTACGGGACCCCCCTGACCCTACTCTCCTCCCCCTCTACGGGACCCCCCTGACCCTACTCTCCTCCCCCTCTACGGGACCCCCCTGACCCTACTCTCCTGTACCCCCTACAGGACCCCCCACCTGACCTACTCTCCTCCCCCCCTCTACGGAACCCCCCCAGCCCTACTCTCCTCTACCCCCCTACTGGACTCCCACCTGACCTACTCTCTCCCCCCATGGGACCCCCACCTAACCGATTCTCCTCCTCTTCCTCCCCTCAGGGAACCCCTCCCAGTGACTCCCCAGCCCGTGTCCCCCCTCTCTCCCTCCTGTGGCGACTAAGATCCCACAGTGTCCCACACTATGCACCTCTTCAGGGCTGGAGAGGCATTCTCCCTCCTCCTCCTCATGCCATCTGCGTGAAGCCATTGGATATTTATTTAAAAAAAAGAGTCTTTCAGAAATACTTCCTCCTCCTCTGTAATCTAAATAGCAAGTGCGCAATCAGCATGAAAATGCACTTAAAATGGCCACTGGAAGACCTGTGTGAAAAAAATGACAGAAAGGAAGTGGGGCATTAAAAAATTTGAATTGATCGGCAAGGTCAACTGTTATCCTATCCGACTATACGCTACGGCCAAAACCTTCGAATCTAATTTGAATTTGATCGAAGTACATTGAACACAAGCCATTCGATCGAAGACTCAAAACTCGACTACCTTGATAAATATGTGAATAATGGAATTTTTTAAATAAAACTTCAGTCGAGGTAAATCGAAGTTTACTTTATTTGAAATTTGACCCTTGATAAATATCCCCTTAATGTGGGAGAGAATGAGTCATTCCCAAGAGTCTCTTTAAGCCAGTTATCTATGAATGTTTCCGGATTTTGACCTTCCGATTTTCTGGTAGATCCACGATGCACACAATGTTTCTGCGGAGTCTGTTTTCAGGTCCTCTGTTTTATCAAGTGCCTGTTGTAGCTGATGTTTAATGGTTCTGATATGGAAGGGCAGAGAATATGTCTTCCAGTGAGGAAACTCTAGCATCCACCTCCCTGGTGCATTCTCTTATGTTCTGCAGGTTGAGTCTAATTTATTTTCCTCTAGTTGCGTTGTTGTGGCAGTAAGACTTTCCAGTATTTCTGAGAGGAGCTCATTTTTTGTGGGCTCTGGTGCCTCCGCTCCTGACCCATGTGATGCGGGTGATGATGGAAGTGAGTCTGGGGATGAGGCAGGTTGAGAGAGAGGTTCTGTGCGGGCAAAGCATTCTAGTCGTGATGGTACATCCGTCTTTTGTTTCTGTAAATGCTTCCCCATGCTGTTACTCAGCTTTATGGGC
Source organism: Xenopus laevis (assembly GCF_017654675.1). Classification (NCBI taxonomy): domain Eukaryota; kingdom Metazoa; phylum Chordata; class Amphibia; order Anura; family Pipidae; genus Xenopus; species Xenopus laevis. The sequence goes on from NC_054379.1 coordinate 84,098,487, forward strand.
CACCCCCCCACACTGTATCAGTCTCTGGTATACTTGGATCTGATTAACAGATTTTATCAAGTAAATTTATAAAAATGTATAGTTGAGTGAACAGACAGTGGTATAGAACTTAAAGTCTTTCTGTGGATTTGTGTCTGTCTGATACTGGTAACAGTGGGGCTGCTCAATTCACATTAGAGCAAGTAGGGAGGGCACCCCCAGGGTCTGAGGATTACTACTGCTGGCGCCTACTGATAATATTTCCCCAGCGAATGGCAGCTGGGATATGACCTGAACCCTTCGATTCTGAGTGGTGGGGGCAGCAAGGCTATAATGCGGCAGATAAGCTCTGCTTAGAGCAGGACCCCAGGAGTGCCAGAAAAGCATGTCCACTTCAGTGCCTGGCCAGGTACGCCCCCCCCCCCCCATAAATCATTATTCTTATTATTCTCATATAATCATAAATATTTAGAGGACAGCATCCGTTTTTTCCTTCAATCTGTGTTAAGTTTTATCAGCATATTTTCATAGTTTTAAAAAAAAATTCTAACAGCCAAATATATTCCTTGTCCTGCTTTGGGACATATACTGTAGTTGTCTTTGATCTATATAGAATTCCATAATCTGAGTATATCTGGCATTTCCATTTTTAAACTGTACAAACTACAGAGCGAAAACAGTTCTTTATATTTTTTTCAACATGTAACAGACATCAAACAATTTTAGGAAAACACATTTTGCTTGTTGAGACTCCCTCGGGAACAAACAGTAGGTCTGAGACATCAAAACACTGAATCACAAGACTGAATTGGCTAATGTTGAAGGCATATGACGGCGATTTTAAGCCTCTCTGTTTTGTTCTCATTAACAGAATGATTATCATTTAATGTTAATTCTAACAGTATATTCAGTTGGAATTAAGAGCATATAAATAGTTATAAAATTAGCAGCATTTCTAATTAAAATTTCAATACAAGTTTAATATACAGTATTCTGTTTTTAATCTAATCTTTTTCTTTTAGACACAAGACTTCTCAGGCATTACAAAACCAGCAAGATAAAATTAACACACAAATTGATTTTTCTCCCTTTGGGCAGGAAGAGATTCTGTTTACAAGGAAAATGCAATTATACATACATATTTATAATAAAAAAAAAAGTTTAAGAATTATATAAAGAGGAAAATAGTCATTAAAGAATTTGATACAATTATCACCCCCTCACGAGAAAATAAAAAAAGTCTTTGTCAATTGGATTTTTATAAAATTAACTTGAATTTTAAGAGTAAAACTTTGTCCTGATGGATTCGTTTTATATATTATGCTTTCTCCTACAGTAGTGACCAAAACTGTTAAAACCATAAAGGGCCTTCGTATTTGCTATTGTTAACTTCTTATGGGTGGTAGTGATTAGTTCTGGTTGTAAAAAAGTTAATGATAGTTTTAGGTTTAACAATTTAAAATAGTTTTACAAATCAATAATCCCAACATTGAATTTGCCTTGGGGATTAATCATTTTGGATAGGTGTTAGTATGCATTTAGCAGTACTGTGTACTGGCATACACTGAAAATTTAAGTGTCTGACTGTTCAAAGCAAGACAAAACTGACACTAGATTTGGTAAAAGTGTCAATTAACATTTTCCTGACTGTCAGTAATATACTGTATATATCGGGATTCGGGAACTCTTTCTCCTAGTCTAGCTATATTCTTTCCTGGCCAGATAGATCAAACGGGGAATGTAATAAAAGTCACAAAGAGAAAACAATATGCACCAATAAGAATAAAAATTCACATCTCGCAATGTAATATTGTTCCTTAAACTGTAACTGCAAATTTTAACTGCGCATTGCAAATTTTAATTGCACACTTTAAGAAATGCTTGAAGGTGTTGTAATATTTTGGAACAAACATAATGATATTTTCAGTAACACGTGACAATGTCTCCATTCTTCACAAATCCGGCCTAGTTGAGAGAAGTGCTCCAATTCAAGATGATGTGGGTGATAGAGATGCACCTAGTGATCTATCCCTGCACTCTTCCCAGGAGGCTTCACAATACGATGCCAACTGTCTCTCTCAGGTCAGTCGCCACTACCATCTCAGCTCCTACACACACAAGTGCTCCAGACCTCATATGTCTCTCTGCAAGCCACATTAGACCCTGTCATTGGTTCTGATATGCTCACCTTACAGCTCATCTATCTGCATTGCAAAGCAATCTTATGTCAGCCTTAAAGGAGAAGGAAAGATTAAAACTAAGTAAGCCTTATCAGAAAGGTCCATCTAAATATACCAGTAAATCCCCAAAGTAGTGCTGCTCTGAGTCCCCTGTCAAAAGAAACAGTGCATTTCTTTCCTTCTATTGTGTACACATGGGCTTCTGTATCAGACTTCCTGCCTTCATCTTAAACCTCTTTGCCCTGGGCTTGAGCATGCTCAGTTTGCTCCTCTCCCCCCCCTCCCTTCTCTACTGTAATCTGAGCCCAGAGCAGGGAGAGACTCAGGCAGGAAGTGATGTCATACCACGTTAATACTGCAGCTCCTATCCTAAACAAACAGAGAGTTTCTAGAGCTTTTTACTCAGGTATGGTAAAATATTCTACAGAATAAATATAACATTCTAGCTTGCACTATTGCAGCTAATCTATTAAAATCCCTCCGTAGCTTTCCTTCTCCTTTAACCAAAGCGGTCACAGATCCTGTAACTGTTGCTGTTGAAATCCATAATGAACTGTTTGAATTAGGTAGCCGTACAGTCGAGCTGTAATATATTACTGATGGTGTTATACAGAGACAATCTACCCTTGAGGAAAAGAATGCACTGCTCATAGATGAGTTAGAGCAGTTGAAAAATATGTGTAAAGGCCTGGAAAACAGGTCTAGGAGGCAAAATCTTAGAATTCGGAGAGTGCCTGAAATCATATCAACACAGGATATACCAAATTATCATAGCAGGCTCTTTTCCACAATATGCCCTAACACACACCCAGATCAATGGAAATTTGGCAGGGCACATCGCTCCTAAGGCCAAAAGCTTTTCCCAACCAAGCCTCCAAGGGACAAAGTAATCTGCCTGCACTATTTCAAACAGAAAGGGTTGATCCTAACTCATGTCCACTCTAATGCAGAAATCACCTACTTGAATCTTAAAATCCAAATATTCACTGATCTTTCAATCAATTTCTCTGAGCAAACTTAAGCCAGTAACTCAACGCCTCAGAGATATTAAAAATGCTATACTGTTGGGGATACCCCTTCTTACTGATAGCACAACATCATGGACCCAGATAAGGCAAAACACTTCTTTGCAGCCATAGGTCTGCAAGACAAATCGCCCACTAGCCCAAAGGTAAATCCATTGAAACCCATGCTCCAGCAACAATGGCAACAAGTCGAGAGGCCATCATCTCAGCAGAGACTGGCACTAATTCAGTCCTCTTCCTCAGACCACAAAAGCAACTCTCCCAGACGGCTGAGGAATAACCACCATTACCTCTCCTGGCTGGATCTATTTTTGATGGTTTACGTACAGTTCATAATACCCCTTGTGTTGTGGACCTACACTGTTTTCTAGAGTTACACATTCCAACATTTATTATTGCCAATATCTATTCACCCAACAGGCGCCAGGTGAAATTTCTTAAAAAGATTTTCAATAAAATCTCTGTTTCCATTGCCCTTTACAAAATTGTCTGGTGAGACTTTCATTTAATTTAATAAGATTTTAGACAGCTATTACATAATCAGAATAAGCAGCTTTGTTTGATTCTTGGCGTATTGATCATCCACTTGGTCAGCAATATACATTATTTTTTGCCATGCACAAAGTCCATACTTGCCTGGACTATTTTTTGATCTCCCAACCTTGCCTCAGACTCCATTACACCTCTGATATATTAGCAATTACATGGTCAGACCACTCTTCGGTTAAATTGACCCTTGACCTGTACACCCGCCCACCTAAAGCATTGCACTGGAGACTCAATGAAACTATATTACATGATCTAGAAACCTTTAGCAAAATGGAGATATTTCTGAAATAATATTTTACTTCAAATGAAACTTCAGTTCATTCACTAACCACTCTTTGGAAGGCCCATAAGGCAGCTATGAGTGGAAACTGTATAGCCTTCTCTTCCTTTAGAAAAAGGCAACAAACCCAGCTACAACAAAACATGTTGTCTCAACTGAAACATTTAGAATCCCTTTATAATGAGAACCCATCAGATGCATTACTTGGTTAGATTATAGATACATGCAACCAACTTCGAGCCCAAAAAGAAACCATAGTTGATATGGACCAAGCAAACCTTCTATGAGAAAGGAGATAAGCAACATACCTTATTAGCATGCAAACTGAGAACAAAAAGTCCACTCTACTATTGCTGCAATCAAAAATTACTCTTATGCATTGATCTATAATCCTGACCAAATAGCTGCTCAGTTCCACAAATAGTACACCACTCTATACAATTTAAGACAAAACCAGAACCTATATTCCCCTCCACAGCCTCTTTGCTATCAAATTTTTTCCAACTGGCAAACATGCCTACGTTTCAGGAGGATATCTTAGAATTACACAAGAAGAGCTGTCGGCCACTCTCAAAACCCTCCCCAGTAATAAGGACCCAGGCCCAGATGTGCTTCCTCACAAACTACAGGCCCATTGCCTTACTAAATACGGATCTGAAGTTATTTTCCAAAATGCTAGCTAATCGCTTAGCCCCTCTTTTCACAAAACTGATTAGCACTGCCCAAAAGGGTTTGATATTAGGCCACAAGGCCAGAGACAACACGAGAAGAGTGATTAATCTACTCAATATACTAACTTAACATATACTACTTAGCCCCTCTCCTCACAAAACTGATTAGTGCTGACAAAAGGGTCTTCTATTAGGCTACAAGGCCAGAGACAACACAAGAAAAATTATTAACCTACTCGATATATTGCATTGGCAGAAAAACAGGCTTTGATATTAAGCCTAGAAGCAGAGAAGGAGGTTGGCTACCTAGATTGTTCCTTATTTGCCCTCCTACATCATCTTAATTTTAATGGTTGTTACTCTCAAGTTTTACATGTCCTCCATAATGACCCCACCACTTACCTAAAATTGCCAGGTCACTCCAATGACCCAATTCGAATTTCAAACGGTACAAGGCAGGGTTGCCCCTATCACCCCTCCTCTATGCCTTCAGCATAGAACCACTAGCTGCTTATATACAGGTGAAGCCAGAAGGGATTGTGCATCTGGTGCACTGTTAAGTGCAGGGAAACATGCTGTCCTAACGTTTAGAAATGATTAGAGTTGAAAGTAAAATAGGCCCAATTCAAGTTATGGACACCAGGCACCTAAACTACCTTTCCATTCTAAGCTGACATCTGTCTAGATTCACCGGGACAGAAAGTGGCTCAGTTGCTGCTCCAGAAACAGATACACATAATTACAATTTGTCTTGGAGCTACAAAATTACACTATATGATTTTCTGTAGAAATGTATATTAATTAACCTGAGCACAAAAACTCCTTTAGGCTAATGGACAAGGTGTTGGACTGAGGAGCAGAGGGTTATTGGTTTGATCTTAACCACTGACATTTTTTTCACTTTCCTCATAAATTATTTTAAAGTGCTTATTCACTACAATGTGCCATAAACATATAAAAACTATAACAGTTTTAAAGTTTTGCTTTCAGCCTTTACAACATTTTAGAATGTAGATTGTACTGTATGTGACAGAAAATGGCTCAATAAAACTGTTATTGCTCCAGAAACTGATATGGATTTATCTTAACAATTGACAATAAAGGTACTGTATGTGCTTTACAATCTTGGCTTGGCTCTGTATCCAGAAAAAAAACACAGTTTGTTATTTGTGTAAACACACATTGTAATCATCCTAAATACAGCAATGTATAAGCAGCTGTGCAGGTTAAGGGTTTGAATGCACCCATTGACAGATTATTTTACTTTTCATAAAAAATATAGTAAGTGCTTATTCAAACAGGCTACTGAATGGAAAAGCAACTAAAAACATACAAATCAACTGAAAAGGATAAGTATTTGTTAACTGTTATTTTATTTGTTATGGATGCTAAATAGCAAAGTTTGGTGTGCTATTGTGCTTACGGCAAGTTTATAATAACAAAAGAGAAGAAAAGAACCCCTCTTCTATCCGAAATCCTATGGTCCAATTTTAATAGTCAATCTCCAATTACTCAATCAACTTGCTTAATAAATATAAATGTGAATTCACCTTAACTATGTTGTTGCGTATTCTTAAAATTATAAATATAATAGTAAATATATAAATTCATTAAAAGTTCATTGTTTATAAAATATTGTGATTATAGATTAAAGTGCTAGTTCATTGACCCACTAATTAACCCACTAATCTAAAGTGCCTAAGTGTTAAGAATACATTAATAAATTATATTACATAAAGTGCAAGTGCTTTGGTCCAGTTTAGGACTTATGAAAAATGAGAATTAATAAATGACCAAATTAATTGAGGATAAATCTATTGCCCAGCAACTCAAACACGATATAAAAGTAAGAAAAAGGATATAGTAAGAGGTGGAGTTGTCCCGAAACTTTCTACCTATTGTTTTTACTATCCCAGGGACACCACAAAGCAAAGAAAGACAGGAAAACCAGGACTGTGGTCTAAATTTTTAATGCTGGCCCTGTCTATTTTAAGAGCTGTCTAGACCTCACAAAACCACAAATCCTGGCCCCTTGGGAATCCCAGTGTGGGATACAATAGAAGGAGGAGAGACGAGATTAGGGTTTGAGTTTGGATTTCCAACCAACAACCTCCCTCCTTGACCAATTCTATTAGTTAGTGAAAAAAGCTATTAAGCCGATTTTAAAAAGTTATTTGTTTAAAAGTTAAAAATAGCAGAGTTTGCCAACGCGCGTTTTGCAAATGAAGCTTTCTCAAGGAGCCTTGAGAAAGCTTCATTTGCGAAACGCACGTTGACGAACTCTGCTATTTTTAACTTTTAAACAAAGCAGTAAAAATAATCCAAAATTAAATATGTTAATTGTAAAAAAATGAAGCAGGAAGGGGTGGGACCTTTAATATCAGAGGGGGTCATCTGGTTGATGAAAACAAAAAATAGCACAGATTCTGAACACATATTTTTTGTCTGCCTACACAAATGAGGAACCAGTTAATGAAGGTTTACTTCTTGATGGTCCCAATTCTAGTAATACAAATAATGATGCATGGTTCACACATGAGGAAATTCAAAAGAGACTAGAACATGTTAGGATAAACAAAGGTCCGGGGCCAGATGGTATTCATCTCAGGGTACTAAGTAGATTATCTGAAATGTAGTCACATCCATATAAACAACCTATTTTTTCATTATCCCTGAGAATATATACATGTATAGGATAAGTAATCAAATTATATCACTTTAGCCCCTTTCCCACCACTACTGTATATGTTTTCAAGATAAGTTAATGTATTGTTTCTTGAATGTAACCAAAACAGAAGCACTCCCTCTACATACTCCAACCCTACAACTCCAACCCTGGAACTTTTACAATTCACTTTCAAATATAACTGGAAACAGATTCCATTACATACCTGGGTGTCAAGACCGCCGGGAGCGCGAGGAGTCGCGTCCGCTCCCGGCGGCGAAGAATCCAAGATGGCGGCGCCCAGGCAACCCACGTGGGTTCCGACGCCGGCGCAGTGACGCCAGCACGGCGCGACGGTCGCAGGCACGCTGATGCTGGCGCAAGGGCGCCAAATTCAAAGATAAAAGAACGCCTGAGGCGCCAAGATGGCGCCCGAAAATAGGATCCTGTTCCCTAAGAGATTCCTGGGTTCCCTTGCTGTTTTCCCTGCTATTCCTGCCTGATTCCTTGGAGTGACCCCTTGCCTGGACCTGGACTTCGCTGTTACTCTGCCTGCCATTGACCCCCTGCCTTGCCCTGGACTTTGTTTGTATTCCGCCTGCCTTCTGACCTGTGCTTGGACTTTGATTATTCTCTTGCCTAACCCCTGGATACCACGACCCTGTTCCCTCCTGAGGGGCTTCCTCCTAGATCCGGACTACTCCCCAGAGGGGGCTCCCTGACATTATTTTCGAAGCCACACCTGATGTCGGACGAGCACTCCGCGGACTGGCATCCCGCATGGAGGACTACGAAAACCAGCAGGTTCGCATTGGGCAGGCACTCGATATCCTGCTTGCTCGAGTGCCTTCTGCGCCCTCCGCTGCTCCACCTACTGGAGATCCCCCCATGGCGGCAGCCTCTATGAACGCAAGCTACCCGACAGGTGAGCCTCGCATTCCACCTCCCCTTCGCTTTAGTGGGGATCCACAAGCCTGCAGGGGATTTGCCACACAGTGCCAAATTCAATTTGAGTTCCAACCCACACAGTTTCCAAGTGAGCGTTCCAAGGTGGGGTATGTGATGTCTCGATTGGAAGGCAAGCCACTGGAGTGGGCAACGTCTCTTTGGGAGAAGAATTCCCCGGTGACTTATGATGTTAAAGACTTTCTCCAAGCTTTTCGCATAGTCTTTGATGCTCCAGGTCGGGTTACGAACGCCCCTGCCCGTCTCTTGCAGCTCCGGCAGGGAAGCCGCAGTGTCAATGAGTACGCTATAGACTTCCGAACACTGATGGCGGAGACTTCCTGGTGTGATGACGCTTACAAGGCCGTATACTACCAAGGCCTATCCATCCGCATCAAAGATGATCTCGTCTCCAGAGAGACTCCTGACACCCTGGAAGGACTGATCGCTCTATCTATTAAGGTGGACACCCGCCTCAGAGAACACCAGGTGGAGAGAGAGCGCAGCAGACGATTTTCTCCCATGTTGGCCCCTCGCTTTCAAAGGCCGATTCTGCAAGCACCAGCTGTCCCTGTGACTCATGTGTCCTCGTCTCCCCTGGAGGAACCTATGCAAGTAGGAAAAGCTCGCCTCTCCGAGCAGGAAAGACTCCGAAGACGTATGGCTGGGCTCTGTTTGTACTGTGGTGGGCATTCCCATTTTGCCAACGCCTGTCCTGCCAAAGCCAAGAGTTTTGTACCCCGAGGTATGTCTCAGGTTTCTCATGTAGGGGGCATCACTCGAGGGCCTCAGGAGAAGTATCAAGAAAATTCACGCAGACTTCTCCTTCCTTTGCAGATTCACCTGGCAAGTAAGTCTATCTTCGAAAGGGCCTTCCTCGACTCCGGAGCGGATGGCAATTTCATGGATGCCTTCTTTGCCGAACGCATGAAGATTCCCCTGCTTCCATTGTCTTCACCCCTGCGAATTACCGCCATAGATGACAAACCCTTGGAGTTTGAATTCGTCACAATGTTCACGGCGGAACTATCGGTACAAGTTGGGGCGCTGCATCAAGAAAAACTTTCATTCTTCATCATCCCCTGCCCTTCTACTCCAGTAATATTGGGTCTTCCGTGGTTACGTCTGCATAACCCCACCATAGACTGGTCCACTGGGCAGATCTCTCGCTGGAGTTTATTTTGCCTGCAACATTGCCTTCCGCCAAAACCCCTCGAGAAGGTGAATGTCTTCACTGCGGAACTAAAGACTTTGCCCTCCACTTACAAGGAATTTTCCGATGTGTTTTGTAAAAAGTCTGCAGAGTTCCTTCCCCCACATCGCTCCTACAGTCGTAGGTTGAACTCCTGCCAGGAGCCATGCCCCCCAGAGGGCGCACCTACCCTCTCTCTCCTGCAGAGACTACCGCTATGAAGGAGTACATCCAAGAAAATCTCCAGCGGGGGTTTATCCGCCCTTCTACCTCTCCTGCAGGGGCTGGGTTCTTCTTCGTGGAGAAGAAGGACGGAGGCCTTCGGCCTTGTATAGACTATCGGGGCCTGAATAAGATCACCGTGAAAAACAGGTACCCCCTGCCCCTGATTGCCGAGCTCTTTGACCAGCTGAAAGGGGCAAAGATTTTCTCCAAGTTGGATCTCCGGGGGGCCTACAACCTCATTCGCATCCGGGAGGGTGACGAATGGAAGACGGCATTCAACACTCGGGATGGGCACTATGAATATCTTGTTATGCCCTTCGGCCTATGCAATGCCCCTGCCGTCTTCCAGGAGTTTGTTAATGATGTGTTCCGAGATCTCCTAGGAAGGTTCGTAGTCGTATACTTGGACGACATCCTGATCTTCTCCAAGGACCTTGAAAGTCATCGCTCCCAGGTGAAGGAGGTACTCTCTCGTTTGAGGAAGAACTCTCTCTTCGCCAAGTTGGAGAAGTGTGTCTTCGAGGTATCCAAGATCCCCTTCCTAGGATACATTATCTCTCCAGAGGGATTTGAGATGGACCCCGTGAAAGTGTCGGCCATCCAGGAGTGGCCTCTCCCACTGAGTACCAAGACAATCCAGAGATTCATCGGATTTGCTAATTATTATCGACAGTTCATCCGGGGGTTCTCTTCCCGCATTGCACCTATCCTGGCCCTCATCCGGAAAGGGGGTAAACCCAGCCTGTGGCCTCCATCTGCCATAGAAGCCTTTCAGTCCTTGAAGGAGGCCTTCACGTCCGCTCCTGTTCTCCGACATCCCAATCCTGCACTACCCTTCTGCATCGAAGTTGATGCTTCTGAAGTTGGAGCCGGAGCTATCCTGTCTCAGAGACACTCCACTGATGGAAAATTGCACCCCTGTGCGTATTTCTCCAAGAAGTTCTCATCCGCAGAGCAGAACTATGATGTCGGAAATCGAGAACTCTTGGCAGTCAAGCTTGCCCTTGAAGAATGGCGTCACCTCCTGGAGGGCTCTGAAATTCCTGTCCAGATTTTCACAGATCACAAGAATCTGGAGTTTATACAGTCCCTCAAGAGGCTAAATCCCAGACAAGCCAGGTGGGCCCTTTTCTTTTCCCGATTTAACTTTGTTTTGACTTATCGCCCAGGTTCCAAGAATCTGAAGGCAGACGCCTTGTCTCGTAGCTTCACTCCGGTGGACCGTGACCCTGAGAGGCAGGAACCAATCATTCCACCAGTCAAGATCATTGCCTCTCTGTATCCCCAATTTGCCGACCAGATTCTGGCTGGGCAGTCCTCGGCTCCTCAAGATACTCCGATTGGCATGGCCTTCGTCCCTCCAGAACTTTGCCTGGCCATCCTGCAACAAACCCACTGCTCCAGGCAAGCTGGACATCCTGGTCCGGCCAAGACCCTTGAACTCTTGAGGCGCCTAGTCTGGTGGCCTGATATCCGCAAGGATGTAAAGGACTTTGTGGCTGCTTGTAATGTCTGCGCCACTTCTAAGCCTAGCCATTCCCGCCCCAGCATGTTGTTACAGCCTTTGCCGGTTCCCTCTCGTCCGTGGACGCACCTCTCTATGGACTTTATTGTCGAACTTCCTCCCTCCGGTGGGAATACTGTGATCTGGGTTGTCATAGACCGCTTCAGCAAAATGGCCCATTTCATCCCTTTGAAGAAGTTACCCTCTGCGGTGGAATTATCCCAACTCTTTATTAAGTACATCTTCCGCCTGCATGGTTTCCCGGTGGAGATCGTCTCCGACAGAGGCACCCAGTTCACCGCCAAGTTCTGGCGTTCCCTATGTAAAGACTTGGGAATAACACTTCCATTTTCGTCCGCCTACCACCCGCAGACGAATGGGGCAGCTGAACGTGTGAACCAAGCCTTAGAACAGTTCCTGAGGAACCACGTGTCTCTTTGCCAGGACGATTGGTCTGACCTCCTCCCGTGGGCGGAGTTTGCTCATAATAATGTATGTCATTCCTCCACAGGAAGGTCTCCTTTTATGGCGGTGTATGGACAGCACCCTCAAGCCTTTCCTCAGGACTTCGTGTTGTCGGACGTCCCGGCTGCAGATGATCTGGCAGCCCATATGGTTGCTATTTGGGCTGCAACCAAGTCTAATCTGGAGAAGAGTGCTCTAGTCCACAAGACTTTCGCGGATCGCCGTAGAAGGCCCTCTCCTCCCTACAAGGTGGGTGATAGTGTCTGGCTCTCTTCCAGGAATATTCGCTTGAAGGTGCCATCTCCCAAGTTGGGTCTGAAGTTCCTGGGTCCGTTCCCCATCTTGGAGATAATTAACCCTGTAGCCATCAGACTTCAACTCCCACCAGAGATGAGAATCCCCAATGTGTTCCATGTCTCCCTGGTGAAGCCCACCGTCTCCAACCGTTTCTCTGGTGTCCAATCTCCTCCTCCTGCCGTCTCTGTGGAGGGTCAACAGGAATTCGAGGTGGAGAGAATCCTTGATTCCAGAATCTCCAGAGGGTCCCTTCAATACCTCATCCATTGGAAGGGCTTTGGCCCCGAAGAATGCTCTTGGGAGGGACACCGTGATGTGCATGCTCCTCGTTTGGTAAGAGACTTCCACTCCAAGTTTCCCCAGAAACCAAGTCCCGGTGGTCCTGAGGCCCCCCGTGAGGGGGGGGTACTGTCAAGACCGCCGAGAGCGCGAGGAGTCGCGTCCGCTCCCGGCGGCGAAGAATCCAAGATGGCGGCGCCCAGGCAACCCACGTGGGTTCCGACGCCGGCTCAGTGACGCCAGCACGGCGCGACGGTCGCAGGCGCGCTGACGCTGGCGCAAGGGCGCCAAATTCAAAGATAAAAGAACGCCTGAGGCGCCAAGATGGCGCCCGAAAATAGGATCCTGTTCCCTAAGAGATTCCTGGGTTCCCTTGCTGTTTTCCCTGCTATTCCTGCCTGATTCCTTGGAGTGACCCCTTGCCTGGACCTGGACTTCGCTGTTACTCTGCCTGCCATTGACCCCCTGCCTTGCCCTGGACTTTGTTTGTATTCCGCCTGCCTTCTGACCTGTGCTTGGACTTTGATTATTCTCTTGCCTAACCCCTGGATACCACGACCCTGTTCCCTCCTGAGGGGCTTCCTCCTAGATCCGGACTACTCCCCAGAGGGGGCTTCCGGCTCCCTGACACCTGGGGGTGCGTGTCACACCTAGATAAGAATTAAATATAATTTTCCCCCTTGATACAGGAGACAAAGCTCAAACTTCAGAAATGGATGGACTATTCCATATCTTGGTTTGGTAGAATAGCCTCTTTAAAAATGTCTATTCTCCCAAAATTTCTTTGAGACCTTGCCTATTCTTATCCCTTTGCCAGTATTAAAAGGAATCCAAGTGTAATTTCATACTTTCATTTGGGGAAAAAAGAGGCATAGAATTGATAGAATCACAGCCCCAAATATGTTTGGGGGCATAGGTGTCCCACAGCTCCAATATTACTATGAGGCTGCCAAATTACCCAGATATTGGTGTAGTCACATTGGTCTTCCAATATTACATGGGCAAATATTGAGGCAAACCAATTTCTGCCTTACCATCCTAATGCATGTGTCTGGTCGATCTTAGGTCAAAGACAAACAAAAAGCATCAATGCTTAAAACAACAGAGCATATATTTAAATGTTGGTGGAAACTTAGATTCAAGTGCAAGCTAACTATTTACAAATCCAACTTGATCATAGGCTTAACGTAACAGTGACCAAGGTTCTTTTTTACTTCTTTCCTTTGCTTTCTCTTTTTTTTTAAATTGTACTTCTTACTTTGTGTTTTTTTGTTGTTTATTTACTAATTGTTTTACATACAGGTTAACATGTGTCTGCATACACAATAGAATACTGTATATGCTTTTTGTAATGATGCCTTCACACTGTTTAATGAGATTTGTATAAATAAATGTACAAAATGCATCAAAATGCTTTGTTCCTTTACCAACAAAATAAAAGTGTAAGTAACAAGAAAATAGAATGTCCAGGAATACAGAGTGGATCCTGCAGCAGTTTGGGGGAAATACTTTGAGATACAACTACACAGAGAGACCCTCATCTGCTGTGCAGTGCTGTCTGTGAACTTCATTGTATAAGCTTCTGTGAGTACCCTGGTGACTTGTGGGGACAGGTCTTGTGTTTGTGTGCCTGTGATGTGGGAGCAACTACCCTATTCATGGAGAGATACTTGGGGGAAGGCACTGTGCTTTAAAATTGCAGTATCTTCCCCATTTTAAAGGAAGTTTACCTTTATGTTAACTTTTAGTATGTTATAAAATTCTAAGCAGCTTTTCAGTTGGTCTATATTATTTATTTGTTACTTTTTCTTTTATTATTTTCTGCCTTCTTCTGACTCTTTCCAGTTTTCAAATGAGGGTCACTGACCCCATTTGTTGGTTCGTGTATTTCCATACCCAAGTCCATCAATAGTTTATGTAACCAGATAACTCCTTGACAAGCTTGTGCTGTGGCAATATATTCAGCTTCTGTTGATGATAAGGCTACTGTGGCTTGTTTTGTACTGGTCCAACATATGGTGCCTTTTCCAAGTTGAAATAAAAAAACCTGTGGTTGACTTGCGATCTTTTACATCACCTGCCCAGGCTGCGTCTATATAATCAGTTAACTTTGCTATGTGTACTGCTGGCAATTTCAACTTCTTATTGATAGTCCCTTTCAGGTATTTTATGATGCACTTTACCGCTTTCCAATCACAATGCGATGGAGCTGAAACCTTTCTGCAAAGTATTCCTACTACTGCAATGTCTTGTCTTGTCACTGTCGCTATGAACAACCTTTCGATATCGGTGGTTGTCTGTCAACAATCGCTCACCATTCTCGTCTTTCAGATATTCAACTTCCATAGGCATATTCACTTTGCTTCCTCCATTCCACGATAGGTTCAGTTCTTGAATTTTATTTTTCGGATTAAGTAGGAAACTTCCATCCTTATCTCTCTCAATTTCTATTCCAAGCTAATATGTGACATGTGACATTAACCAAATCCTTCATTTCAAAGTTTGCCTTCACAAAACCTGACGGTTGTTACATGTATAGGTCTTCATCAATTTCACCATAAAAAAATGCAGTTTTCACATCTAGGTGTCTTACTTGCATACCTTTGCTGGCTGCTGTGTGTTCTCACAGTTGTATGTTTCACTACTAGTGATGGGGGAATTTATTTGGCAGGCGCAAATTCGTGGCAAATTCCCGCGATTCACCGCTGGCGAATAAATTTTGCGAAACCACAAAAATGAGATGCCGACAACGTTTCGTGAATTTTTTTCAGCTTCGCGAATTTTGCAGAAAATTCACGAATTTTCCGGCGAAGCGAAAGGCCCCAAATTCGCCCATTACTGTTCACTACTGGAGCAAAAGTTTCCTCATAGTCTGACCAAAATTTTGTGACTAATCTAGCCTTGTCACACTCATCTTCTTCATTTGCATTGTATTTCACTTTAAATATCCACTTACAACCTATTGCTTTGCGACTCTGGGGTAACTGAGTCAAAGTCCATTTTTGTTCAAGGAATCAATTCCCTTTTGTGCTGAAACTTGCCATTTTTTGGCTTCACTTTTTGGTAGCTGATTTATCTCTTCCCAGGAGTTTGGTTCAAATATTTCTTGTGTGTAAGCTTTGCAAGAGTATCTGGGAGCTGGTACCCCTTTTGTGGTGCGTGTTGACCTTCGCAGTTCAGTTTCCTCTGTGACATTTGGTTGTTGAGGTGTACTTAGTGAATTTTCCATCATGTGCTTCATAGAGTCATCTGTTTTGGCAAGTGGTTCTACCTTTACTGTCACAGACACTGTTGTTGTCTCTTCAGAAGATTCAGGTATCATGGTTTTTGATAATCATCAAAATATACACTGTGGCTTACTGTCGCTTTGCAGGTTTTAGGATTTAGAACTCTGTAAGCTTTACTTTGCCTTGCAACCAATTCATTGATAGGAGGCTCCCCTCTAATTCTGGAACATACAGTACATCCTTCACAAGTATATTATGTTTTTGTCCTATGCTTGTGACACAGTTCACATGGCCTTGACCAATTAATTTCGCAGTGATGCTGTCCCTATTTGCAAGGAACATTTTCACAGTCTATTTTATCAAAGAAATGCTTATCACTTGTCATGTTTGAATCAGGCTGCTGACTTGCTGTTTGAATCAGGCTGCTGACTGGAATAAAGCAACTTAAAGCAAACAAATCAACTAAAAAGGATAAGTATTTATTAACTGCTATTTTATATTAAGGTTTATATTTAACTACTGTGGTTTTATTTTTTAAAGGTTTTATATTCTGTCTTGGGTTCTAAACAGCAAAGTTTGGTGTGCTAGTGTGCTTACAGCAAGTTTGTCACAACCTGCTTTACTTTGCCGTTTTCCCTCCGTTTGAGGGGGTGGGGTTTGATTAGTTGCACTTGAACAGACTGTATAAATAGAACCCCTGGGACTCCAGTGGAGCTTGCTCTAGTGTTAGCTTCTCTTAAGTGTTTGCTCGTTAAGTGGGGGATCTGTAAGTTGAGTTATAAACACCGGAGTTAAGTGGGGGATCTGTAAGTGGAGTTATAAACACCGGAGTTAAGTGGGGGATCTGTAAGTGGAGTTATAAACACCGGAGTTGAAAACTAAAGGAGGTTAAAACTAGGTCAAACGTTTGTTCTAAACCCTAATTTTTATTTTATTTATTTTTATTTTTTCCTGTTTTGATCTGTAACTGGGATAATGAGTGCTAGCAAGATTGAAGGTCTGACTCAGTGCACAGTCTGTCATATGTATTCAGATTTGGAACAAGAGATCCAAAATGCTTACCTCTGTGGTGGTTGTGAGCAAAATGCCACTTTGGAGGCTCAAGTTAGAGCACTAGAGCAACAAATTGCAACACTGCGGTCGATTGACAATCTTGAAAGGAGTCTTTTGCTCACTGAGCAGGACCTAGCGGGGTCAGATAGTTTGGGGGGAACAGAACAGCAGCAGGATGTTGAAGCAGCTAGCTGGGTGACAGTTAGAAAATCTAAGGTGGGCAAAAGGAAAATGGAGGCTGATCCGGAGATTATACATTGCAAAAAATTTGCCAGATTGTGTGAAGATGATGGCAGTATGAACTCTGGATTGGCAATTCTAGATGGGGCTGATCTCGCTAACAGCCGGGAGACCACTTTCTCTAGTAGTGGTGGGGAGGAGAGTAGAGTCAGGCCTAAGCAGATTGTGGTTGTAGGGGACTCAATTATTAGGAAAGTGGATAGGGTAATTTGTCGTCCGGATCACTACAACCAAACAGTTTGCTGTCTACCTGGTGCCAGGGTTCGGCATGTGGTTGATCGGATAGACAAATTATTGGGTGGGGCTGGGCATAACCCAGCTGTCTTAGTGCATATCGGTACTAATGACAAAATAAATGGTAGATGGAAGACCTTAAAGAATGATTTCAGGGATCTAGGCTCTAAGATCAAGGAAAGGTCTTCCAATGTCATCTTTTCTGAAATTTTGCCTGTGCCACGTGCAAGTTTAGGAAAACATCAGTAGTTAAGGGAGCTAAATGCGTGGCTCAAGTCTTGGTGCAGGAAGGAAGGGTTTGGGTTCCTAGAGCACTGGGCTGATTTTTCGTTGGGGTACAACCTATACAGTCATGACGGTTTGCACCTCAATGGAAGGGGGTCCGCGGTGCTAGGGGAAAGAATGGCTAAGAGGTTGGAGGAGTGTTTAAACTAGGCAAGGGTGGGGTGAGATAAAGAATTATGGGGAAGCTAGGGTAGACGGGGCAGTGGGGTTAGTAAGGGGTCATGTAGGAGGAGTGAGGGGGCATACAGTTTACCAGCTAAGGAGGTCCCTCTGTTACAAGGAAAACAGAATAATACTAACTTAATGTATAATTCTCCACTAAGTAATGCTAATTTCAAAAGTAAAAGTAGTAACCTCAGCTGTATGCTGGCAAATGCACGGAGTTTGTCAGGTAAAAGGGAGACCTAGAATTAATTGCATGCTCTAATATTTATGATATAATTGGTATCACTGAGACCTGGTGGGATGAAACATGTGACTGGATTGTGAATTTAAATGGTTACACCCTTTTTAGGAGGGACAGAGGGATTAAAAAGGGTTGAGGAGTGTGTTTGTATGTAAAGCCTGAATTAAAGCCATGCGCTAAAGAAATAACAATAGCTGGCACTGGTGAGGGTGTAGAATCACTCTGGGTAGAGATTTTGACTGGGCAAAAGGTAACAAAAAGAATTATCATTGGTGTATGCTATAAACCACCTCGTATGAGTGTCGCGTATGAAGCCCAGCTACTCTTGCAGATACAAGCGGCTTCACAGCTGGGTCAAGTTGTTGCTATGGGTGACTTCAATTATCCAGACATTGACTGGGGTAATGGGGTTGCTAAGACAGAAAAAGCTAGTAGGTTTGTAAATATGCTGAATGACAACTTTTTTATTCCAGCTCGTTCAAGAACCTACTAGGAATAACTCTCTTTTGGACCTTGTAATAACTAACAATACTGAACTCATCTCTAACATTTGTGTGGGTGAGCATTTAGGGAATAGTGATCATAACATGGTCTCCTTTGAGATTCTGTTGCAAAAGCAATTCTATAAGGGAGTTACTAAAACACTAAATTTCAGACGTGCAAACTTTGACAGTATAAGGGAATCTCTGCAACATATTAAATAGGAAATGCTTTTCACAGGGTTAAACACAGAACAAAAATGGGAAGTCTTTAAAATGCTGCTTAAAGAGATACTGACACCTGAAAATAAACTTTTTTTTACATCTATTATAATATTGGCTTTGCAAGCTACTTCTAACTTTGCCAAAAAGTATTTGCATGATGCTTTTACATTACCTGTCTGATCCCCCATGTTCCTGTATTAGGGGGGCTGCCATATTTGTGCAGCAGGAGTCCGTTAGCATTAGAAACTGTAACTAACTGGCTGAGATGGGAGAGTCAGGTTGGCAAAGTCAGAGTGTCAGAGAGTCAGAGAGTCAGGCTTAGGAACTTCAACTAACAATTATATACAAAAACAAACCTCTCAGCAAAAAATGATCAACATGACCTATAGGTAACATTTAATGTACATTAATATGCTAAAATTAATTTTTTAGTGTCAGTATCATATCAGTAAATATACTTGTCAATATATTCCACTTGTAAGCAAGGAACGTTGATGCAAACAAAACATTTTTGGTTCAATAGAAGCGTTGGTGTTGAGGTGGGTAAGAAAAGATGTGCTTTTAAGGCTTTCAAGTTAGCTGGTACAGCTGAAACATTGATAAGGTACAAGGAGGCCAATAAATCATGCAAAGAAGCTATAAGGCAAGCTAAAATTGATATAGAAAAGGATATTGCAGCAAGCAGTAAAAAAAATCCAAAATTATTTTTTAAATATGTTAATAGTAAAAAAAATGAAGCAGGAAGGGGTGGGACCCTTACTATCAGACAGGGGTCAGCTGGTTGATGAAAACAAAATAAAAGCACAGATTCTGAACTCATATTTTTCATCTGTCTACACAAATGAGGAACCAGTAAGTGAAGGTTTCCTTCTTAACAGTCCCAGTTCTAGTAATACAACTAATGATGCATGGTTCACACATGAAGAAATTCAAAGAGACTAGAACATGTTAAGATTAACAAAGGTCCAGGGCCAGATGGTATTCATCCCAGGGTAATTAGCGAGCTTAGCTCTGTGATTGCCAAACCTCTTTACTTAATTTTTCAGGATTCATTGAGATCTGGCATAGTGCCGAGAGACTGGCGAATTGCCAATGTGGTGCCTCTATTCAAAAAAGGTTCCCGTTCTCAGCCTCAAAACTATAGCCCAGTTAGTCTGATGTCAGTGGTAGGAAAGCTTTTTGAAGGGTTAATAAAGGATAAGATACTGGACTTCATAGCAAATCATAATACTATGAGTTTGTGCCAGCATGGTTTTATGCGTAATAAATCTTGCCAGACTACCTTATATACTCGTGTATAAGCCGACCCGTGTATAAGCCGAGGTACCTAATTTTACCTACAAAAACTTGTAAAACTTATTGACTTGAGTATAAGCCTAGGGGTGAGAAATGCATTTTAGGACATCTTCAGCAGAACACACGCTCCTGCGTGCACTCTGCTAGGGAAGAACTCGCCTAGAGTAATTTAGACTCTAACAACCAGACTGCTGAAATTGCAAACTGCTGAATAAAAAGCGAAATAACTCAAAAAACCACAAATAATAAAAACCAATTGCAAGTTGTCTCAGAATCTCACTCTATCCATCCTACTAAAAGTTAATTTAAGGGAAGACAGAGGTTACAAATTATCCAACCAGCTGTTGGTGAGACAGTGGGAGGTGTAGTCCAACAACAGCTGGATTGCTGCAAGCTTAACATTCCTGATCAGTATAATGAATATATCTAACATATGTTTTACATGGATTGTAAATAATATTGAGGATCCAGGGTTACTGGAGGCCTAGTGTAAAAGCCTTCTCTGCCCTCCAGTAAAACCGACCCTGCTCAGTAGACTATTACGATAAATCTAACCGTCAATCGCCCTCTCTCTCCTCACCGGTGGGCACTGAGTTACAGGGAGCTTCCCGATCAGACGCAACCCGATATACCGGTAATCTTCTCCCTCCATAGCAGGCGAACTAGCACAGGTCACATGACTTCTGTCATGCCACTTCCTATTTCGTCAACTAATCTGCGGCGCGAACATTGGCTTTCCTGGAAGATGTCGCTTCGCGTCATGTGACACAAGAGTCAGCGTCGTGTCAGCAGTGCACTATGCTTGGGAAATGAGCTGTGTCAGGAGATAGACGTGAGGCACTGCAGGACTGCAGCGGCGGGGAGGCTGCAGTAGGAGGAACATACTCTGATGACGTCACATGAGCAGGAGGTGCCAGGGAGATGCAGGCCGGGTAGTTCTGCTGAAGCGGAGCCATTGACTCGAGTATAAGCCGAGGTAGACTTTTTCAGCACATTTTGGGTGCTGAAAAACTCGGCTTATACTCGAGTATATACGGTAACTTAATTTCTTTTTATGAGAATGTAAGTAGAGACCTCGATTC
The DNA here is from genome assembly GCF_017654675.1 of Xenopus laevis. Lineage (NCBI taxonomy): Eukaryota > Metazoa > Chordata > Amphibia > Anura > Pipidae > Xenopus > Xenopus laevis. Next base: position 84,119,270 of record NC_054379.1, read on the forward strand.
TGGGATGGCAGTGGATGTGATTTACTTAGACTTTGCTAAAGCATTTGATACAGTGCCACAGAAAAGGTTACTGGTTAAATTAAGGAATGTTGGCCTGGAACATAGTATTTGTACCTGGATAGAGAACTGGCTAAAAGATAGACTACAAAGAGTGGTGGTAATTGGACCAGTGTTGTTAGTGGATTACCGCAGGGCTCTGTACTAGGTCCCTTGCTTTTCAACTTGTTTATTAATGACCTGGAGGTGGGCATTGAAAGTACTGTTTCTATTTTTGCAGATGATACAAAATTGTGCAGAACTATAGGTTCCATGCAGGATGCTGCCACTTTGCAGAGTGATTTGTCTAAACTGGGCAGCAAACTGGAAAATGAGGTTCAATGTTGATAAATATAAGGTTATACACTTTGGCAAAAATAATATAAATGCAAGTTATACACTAAATGGCAGTGTGTTGGGAGTTTCCTTAAATGAGAAGGATCTAGGGGTCTTTGTAGATAACACGTTGTCTAATTCTGGGCAGTGTCATTCTGTGGCTACTAAAGCAAATAAAGTTCTGTCTTGCATAAAAAAGGGCATTAACTCAAGGGATGAAAACATAATTATGCCTCTTTATAGGTCCCTGGTAAGGCCTCACCTGGAGTATGCAGTGCAGTTTTGGACTCCAGTCCTTAAGAGGAATATAAATGAGCTGGAGAGAGTGCAGAGACGTGCAACTAAATTGGTTAGAGGGATGGAAGACTTAAATTATGAGGGTAGACTGTCAAGTTTGGGGTTGTTTTCTCTGGAAAAAAGGCGCTTGCGAGGGGACATGATTACACTTTACAAGTACATTAGAGGACATTATAGACAAATGGCAGGGGACCTTTTTACCCATAAAGTGGATCACTGTACCAGAGGCCACCCCTTTAGACTAGAAGAAAAGAACTTTCATTTGAAGCAACGTAGGGGGTTCTTCACAGTCAGGACAGTGAGGTTGTGGAATGCACTGCCGGGTGATGTTGTGATGGCTGATTCAGTTAATGCCTTTAAGAATGGCTTGGATGATTTTTTGGACAGACATAATATCAAAGGCTATTGTGATACTAAGCTCTATAGTTAGTATAGGTATGGGTATATAGATTTAATTAAAAGTAGGGAGGGGTGTGTGTATGGATGCTGGGTTTTCATTTAGAGGGGTTGAACTTGATGGACTTTGTCTTTTTTCAACCCAATTTAACTATGTAACTATGTAACTATGTGACTCATTGCTCCTGAGTCAATACACCAGTTTGATGAGCAGTTGTCTTGAGTAAGTTTGAAACATCCACTCCACTGTGTATCTATACTATCTGGAGTTTTATGCAACTTCTTTTGCTGTCTTTGCCACCGCATGTTTTTGGTGCTATAGTTTCTTTCACAGCTCTGTTTTCCTTTCGGCAATTAAACTTGCCTAGTTATTTCTGACTCTGGTCTGACTTCAATGGCATTTATCAGAGGGCTATATGATTCAGGAAGGCTGCATAGAAGGAGAACTGCTAAATGGCTGTCTTTAATTTCCTCTCCAATTCCTCTGAGCTGTTCTAAAGTTGCATTCAAATGTTCCTGCATTTCCTGATTTTTCTGCAGTCTCATGCTGTATAGCTTACACAGCAGGTACAGTTTACTCTTTAAGTTTGATCTCTCATGGAGTGCCTACAGTGCATTCCACATACCTTTTGCTGTAGATTCTTTCCTGATGTGAATCAGTTCATCATCTTCCACCAGTAAGCTAATAACTGCTTTAACCTGTCTGTTTCTTGTATGCCAATCCTCAGGATTGTTTTATGGTATCTCTGTACTGAGTACCTCCCACAGGTTATCCTTACGTAAAAGCATTTCCACCTTGAATTTCCATAGCTGATAGTTGCTGTTATTCAGCTTTGCTATTCCTGACCTGGACTCCAGACTAGCTGCCATTTTACCAAGTGCTCAGCTTCTGTCTGTCTCTCCAGAGATTCTCAGGATCAGATACCAGTGGTGCTGTGATCTGAGCCCATAACCTGTTAGCAGAGAGCTGATCCAAACTGCATGTGCTATTTCACCCCCCCCCCCCAACCCATTCAGCATGCTGGTGTGCTATGAAATTTTTTTTCTACCCAGCTAGGAAATGTCCAAGGTAAAGTTAAGGGATACACCAAAACAGTAGTGAATCCATCACAAAATAAAGTTGGTTAAATGAAGTACAGTTGCCAAATGACATAACAAAGGCCAATTTTCACATGTAACATGTTTAAACAAAATATAAAATATTATATATTGAATTGTTCATAGATGGGTGATAATAGTCATTCAACACTATAAATAAAGTGAGGTGGGCGTCAAATCTCCTCTACCACTATTCTGAGATCCACCCCTTTAAAAAAAAACAGATGATGTTAGCAGTTAATATGAAATATAAATATCACATCAGGCACATTTACCATAATAAACCCATAAATACTGTATAGATTCCTCAATTAAACCATGAGGAATGACTGTCCGCAGCTGGAATATCCACCATCATTTTAACTCAATTAATCCCCCCCCCTAAAACCGTGGTACTTATTTGCCTCATTCTGTTAAAAAAAACGACATCCAATATGGGATAAATATTTCTCCCTTTTCATATGAATTGTTTTTTAAGTTTGGTTTCATAATTACCTTTATCGCCTGCTTGTTCCAAAATATGTTTCTTTAATGTACAGGATGTTTTGCTTCATAAATTGATTTTATGGGACATGTGATACAATACAATTCATATATGCATGTACCTCATAATCTTTAACTGTTGGAGGATGTTGGAGAATCTTTACTACGAAGGAACTTTACACAATGCTCCAATATAGTTTTGTGTCTCTTGAAGTTAATATGCACAAAACAATCAACAATATTACTACCCCTTCTGGGAATCATACAAGGAGGATCTGCTTCCCAACACTGTAATATGGTATCAGAGGTGAAGAATTTCCAATGTTTTGTCAGTAAACCCCTTACATTAGGTCATTTCCAACAAAAAGTAGTGATCAATCACATCTCGTCTTTGGCTGCAAAAGCTGTAGTCAGTCACTTGCAAGGCCAATATTCTAGGGCTTCATCAAACTAGTATTAGTATACCCCTTAAAGCAAAGGCTGTAGGTAATTTTCTCTGATTTAGATGTAAAAGTATGCATACTAGATCAGGTATGACCTATTTTTTTAGGAATTGCCCAATTGGTATGCCCTTTTTAAGACTCTTGGGGTGGTAGCTATCGAAGTTTAACAAGGAATTTGTCATTGTGGGTTGTCACTGTGGTCTTTCTGAAAAGGTCAGTGTGTAAACAATCATCCTCATCTAAAGAGAGTCATATGCAGGCAATCCAGGGACTGGACATAGTGAAAATAAGATGTATATTATGATCTTTGTGATTTAAAAATGATATAATCTGGTGGCAGAGGTCCTCCAGGCATTGTCATATCAAAGAATGTGATCTATAAAATATAATGTCCATTGTCTGTGAGTTCCCACCATTCAAGAAACAAACCTACTGAAGAAAGAGTAAATTTGGTTCCCATTATCATCCCTGAAAGCTGCAAATAATACTTCCAATCCAAGACAAAATATTTGTAGGTAAGTGTGATTTTAAGGCTAAATACTAAGTGTGTGCCCCCTGTGTGAGGACAGGTCTTTGGTTATCCTTCCAATATCCTCCCTTGGTGGATCACTTACTGAGGGCTCACAAGGCTGGCACACTGGGGTTCAGAGACATCTTGGCATGAAACAGGATGGGATCTCTCTAAACAGCTGTAACTCCAGGACTTTCATTCAGGCTGAGCTTACATTCAGGATCCTCTCTCTCTGTTACTGGACAATTTCTCTCCCTCTGCCTGGGAGGAGCATCAAGGGCTCTTTTGTGACTTCTGCTGCCCCATCTCACACAGGCTCTCCCCTTTTTGCAGATGTCCTCTGGTTCTTAATTAAATTAGTATATTTCAAGTCACCACAGCATCACAGAGGAAAAACAATTTAAAACAGGTTTTCATATAGCCTCCTTTAAAATGTTTCCAAATTAAATTCACTAAATGAATGCAGCATGTGTAGTATTAACTGTCCAGTTGCACGTTAAACAAGTAAATAATAATATTATAATTGAACTCACAACTGGAATGGTTTCTAATTTAAGAAAGTTCAGCGAGCTTGGGGTTAGCAACCCAAAAACTCAAATGAATTGCATTTTTAGCAGAAAAAAGCTTGAAATGCTCAAATTGATCGAGTTTTCAAGTGAAATCCAGTAAAAAAAATTTGTGGTCATGTGGTTCAAGGGACCTCTACCAATGACCTTCTACATGACCTTTACAAGTTTTAGATGGTGTATTTTTGGATCCAAGCTATTTCCAAGGTTGGGGTATAATAGATCTTGACTCAAAAATACCCTCGCAAGCTCACATTCTTAAAGGAACAGTAACAACAAAAAATTTAAGTGTTTTAAAGTAATGAGAATATTGTGTACTGTTGGCCTGCACTGGTAAAACTGATCTGTTTGCTTCAGAAACGCTACTATAGTTCATATAAACATGCTGCTGTGGAGCAATGGTGGAAATTGAAAAACAGCTATATGGCACAGGTTAACTAATGGATAACAGATAACACCATTAGACAGACAGAGCTTATCTGCTATCTGCTGTGTAACTTGAGCCTTTTCTCATTTGAATGGCTGCCCCCATTGCTACACAGCAGCTTATTTATAGAAACAATAGTAGTGTTTCTGAAGCAAAATTTACCAGTGCAGGGCAACACTGCATTATATTTTCATTACTTTAAAACGCTTTTATTTTTTGACGTTACTGTTCCTTTAAGGAAAAACACAACTCGACCTTTGATAAATAACCCCCATAATGTGGCAGAAGTTCTGGATACTAAAAACAAACAGGGTCATGTAATAAAAGGTCTAAGGGCTCTTACTGACGAGCGGTTGAAGCTGCGTTCCGTTTTTCTGCGTTCAGCCGCAAGGGAACGCAGGAATAGACGCATTAAGTTCTTTTCAATGGGGCTGTACTCACACAGGTGTGTGTAGGTGCCGAACGCTGGAAAAATGCATCATGTTGCGTCTCAGAATTATAGGAAAGCCATCTCCCATAGACTCCATTTTATTCAAGTAATTCAAATATTAAAAATATTTTTCTTTTTTTTCTGTAGTAACAAAACAGCACCTTGCACTTGATCCCCACTTAGATATAATTAATGCCTTCTGGAGGCAATCCTATTGGGTTAAATTAATGTTTAAATTATTTTTAATAGACTTAAGGTGTGGTGATCAAAATTACTGAAAGACCCCTTATCTAGAAAACCCCAGTTCCTGAGCATTCTAGATAACAGGTCCCAAACAGTGCTACGCAATATGTTGGCGCTATATAAATACATGTTAATAATAAACTTGTATTTTAATTAAAATGTTGTATTGCAGTGTTTATACACAATCAGGGATTTAACCCTTTAAGTGCCACAGAACGTAGAATCTACGTTCTGTGGCAAAGTAACTTGAAATGCCACAGAACGTAGATTCTACGTTCTGCAGCATTTGCAGGTTTGGGAACGGAGAAGCGGCTTCTAAAGCCGCTCTCTCCGTTCCGACTTGTTCCCCAGCCCCTAGGCAACGAGCCTAGGCGGGGAACAAGTGGCCCCTGGGTCGCGATCGCCCAGGGGCCCCAAGGCAGCAGCAGGCACGTGCAGCATATGTGCCCTGCTGCTGCCTGCACTTTCAGAACGGAGGAGTGGCTTTACAAGCCGCTCGCTCCGTTCTTAGTGGCCCAGGTAGCTTCCCCGTCCCCTAGGCAACGAGCCTAGGTGGGGAAAGATGGGCCCCTGGGTCGCGATCGCCCAGGGGCCCCAAAGCAGCAGCAGACACGCGAAATGTGCGTGCTCTGCTGCTGCCTGCATTTACTGAACGGAGGAGCGGCTTGTAAAGCCGCTCTCTCCGTTTCCGACTTGTTCCCCAGCCCCTAGGCAACGAGCCTAGGCGGGGAACAAGTGGCCCCTGGGTCGCGATCGCCCAGGGGCCCCAAGGCAGCAGCAGGCACGTGCAGCATATGTGCCCTGCTGCTGCCTGCACTTTCAGAACGGAGGAGTGGCTTTACAAGCCGCTCGCTCCGTTCTTAGTGGCCCAGGTAGCTTCCCCGTCCCCTAGGCAACGAGCCTAGGTGGGGAAAGATGGGCCCCTGGGTCGCGATCGCCCAGGGGCCCCAAAGCAGCAGCAGACACGCGAAATGTGCGTGCTCTGCTGCTGCCTGCATTTACTGAACGGAGGAGCGGCTTGTAAAGCCGCTCGCTCCGTTCCAACTCGTCCCCCAGCCCCTAGGCAACGAGCGGAAGTGGGGAACGAGTGGCCCCTGGGGCGAGATCGCCCAGGGGCCCCAAGGCAGCAGCAGGCAAGGAAAATCGAGGTGCCCTGCTGCTGCCTGCGCTTCCTGAGCATCAAGCCCCGCCTACTCACCAGGGCCAAAAAAGAAGACGTCTCCAAATGTTCCAAGTCAGCCTCCTGGACTACCTACAGCCTGCCACCCCAGGTAAGTGCCCCCCCCACACACAAACACACACTTATTGCACTAATACACTTACATTCACACTTACACACACATACATTCAATTTTGGGGGATCAGGGGGGGTCACACAATTTTCGCAGCACTTACACACGCTTGCATACGCATACAACACGAATACAACACGCATACAACACGCATACAACACGCATACAACACACATACAACACACAATTTGCATATTGTACGCACACATACATTATTTTGTGGTTTTTTTTTCTTTTATTGCATTGCCTGTTTTTTTGGCTGTAAAAACTGTTTTATTGCCATTGCGAATAGCGTATTTGCTAATTGCACTGCGCAATACCTTTTGTATGTTATTTCGATGACTATATTGCAATTTCAGTGATATTGGTGATTTTTTAGACATTTTATTGCATGTTTAGCCATTTTATTTCATTTTCAGTTTTGTGTAGGTGTTGTTCGCTTATTTCTATCCGTAAAACCTATTTAGCCATGCTAAAATAATCAAACTTTGATTCTGACTGCTAATTACATTAGGCTAAAAAAAATCCATAGATTTTTGTGTTTTTGTTGGATTTTACTGATTTTATACCATTTGGCTCTGTTCTTTGTTACTTTGTTTTGCCCATGGAAATTTTGTCTGCTATATATTCATTTGGGGGTCTCTGTGCGCGACATAGTTTGGTTTATCTTTGCATACCAGGCATCAACCTGTTCAGTAGACCCCTGGCGTTCATACTTAGGGTGCCTTTTGCTGGTACGTTACAAAATGTGGGGTATATAATGGGGTAAAATGCAAGCTTTGTGACTATTTTTAGAAATTTCATAAAAACTGTTATGTTTAGCATAGCTTTGCAGGTTGGAAGTTTGCAGTAGAAAGATGTAATTACTGTACCTGCTTTAGATTCGTCAGAATGTGTACTTTTGGAAAATGTATAGTTTTATAGGGTCTCCATACTGTTAGGGGGGTCTTATGGTGCATAATACAAATACCGGGTGCTTGTATTGTAGAAGTCAGAGTGTCATACGTGAAAATTCATATGTACTATTTTCATTTGGGGGTCTCTGTGCGCGACATAGTTTGGTTTATCTATGCATACCAGGCATCAACCTGTTCAGTAGACCCCTGGCGTTCATACTTAGGGTGCCTTTTGCTGGTACGTTACAAAATGTGGGGTATATAATGGGGTAAAATGCAAGCTTTGTGACTATTTTTAGAAATTTCAAAAAAAGCGTTATGTTTAGCATAGCTTTGCGGTTTGGTAGTTTGCAGTAGAAAGATGTAATTACCTGCTTTAGATTCGTCAGAATGTGTACTTTTGGAAAATGTATAGTTTTATAGGGTCTCCATACTGTTAGGGGGTCTTATGGTGCATAATACAAATACCGGGTGCTTGTATTGTAGAAGTCAGAGTGTCATACGTGAAAATTCATATGTACTATTTTCATTTGGGGGTCTCTGTGCGCGACATAGTTTGGTTTATCTATGCATACCAGGCATCAACCTGTTCAGTAGACCCCTGGCGTTCATACTTAGGGTGCCTTTTGCTGGTACGTTACAAAATGTGGGGTATATAATGGGGTAAAATGCAAGCTTTGTGACTATTTTTAGAAATTTCAAAAAAAGCGTTATGTTTAGCATAGCTTTGCGGTTTGGTAGTTTGCAGTAGAAAGATGTAATTACCTGCTTTAGATTCGTCAGAATGTGTACTTTTGGAAAATGTATGGTTTTCTAGGGTCTACATACTGGTAGGGGGTCTCATGGCACATAATACACATACCGGGTGCTTATATTGAGTGTCATACATGAAAATTCATATGCCCTATTTGGATCTGGGGGTCTCTGTATGCAACATAGTTTGGTAAATCTATGCATATTGGGCATCAAACTGTTTAGTAGACCCCGCCACATTCATATTTAGGATGCTTTATGCTGGTAATGATACATGCACGGTACGATGCTCGAAAGTTGAAGCTTTGAGGCAATTTTCAGGTATTTCACCAAAACCACCAATTTTGGGAAAGCCTTGCGACTCAGTCGTTTGGAGCAGAAAGGCATGGGTACCCAGTTTAGATTCGGTAGAATGTGTACTTTCCAAAATATATGGCTTTGGGGGTAAACCTATATTTCTGTGTTTTGACTCCACAAAAAATGCAGTCAATTTGTTGATTTTTCAGTAGCTGAATATGCGCTGACTTCATTTTGGGGCCTCTAAATGCCAGATACTTTGGTAAACCTATGCACCATGGGCACCAAACTGTTCAGTGGACCCCTGGCAATCATATTTAGGGTGCTTTTGCTTGGTACATAATGATTCATGGGCGATATGATGCTGGAAATTTGAAGCTTTGAGGCAATTTTCAGATATTTCACCAAAACCGACAATTTTGGGAAAGCCTTGCGACTCGGTCGTTTGGAGCAGAAAGGCATGGGTACCCATTTTAGATTCAGTAGAATGTGTACTTTCCAAAAATATATGGTTTTGGGGGTAAACCTATATTTCTGTGTTTTTACCCCACAAAAATTGCAGTCAATGTGTGGATTTTTCATTAGCTGAAGTTACCCACAGGACTATTTGTATGCGCTAACTTCATTTTGGGGCCTCTAAATGCCTGATACTTTGGTAAACCTATGCACCATGGGCACCAAACTGTTCAGTGGACCCCTGGCAATAATATTTAGGGTGTGTTTTCTTGGTAAGTAATGATTCATGGGTGATATGGTGCTGGAAAGTTGAAGCTTTGAGGCAATTTTCAGATATTTCACCAAAACCGACAAATTTGGAAAAGCCTTGCGACTTAGTAGTTTGGAGCAGAAAGGCATGGGTACCCATTTTAGATTCGGTAGAATGTGTACTTTCCAAAAATATATGGTTTTGGGGGGTAAACATATATTTCTGTGTTTTTACCCCACAAAAAATGCAGTCCATGTGTTTATTTTTCATTAGCAGAAGTTACCCACAGGACTATTTGTATGCGCTAACTTCATTTTGGGGCCTCTAAATGCCAGATACTTTGCTGCACCTATGCACCATGGGCACCTAACTGTTCAGTGGACCCCTGGCAATCATATTTAGGGTGCTTTTTCTTGGTACATAATGATTCATGGGCGATATAATGCTGGAAAGTTGAAGCTTTGAGGCAATTTTCAGATATTTCACCAAAACCGCCAATTTTGGGAAATCCTTGCGACTCGGTTGTTTGGAGCAGAAAGGCATGGGTACCCATTTTAGATTCGGTAGAATGTGTACTTTCAAAAAATATATGGTTTTGGGGGGTAAACCTATATTTCTGTGTTTTTACCCCACAAAAAATGCAGTCAATGTGTTGATTTTTCATTAGCTGAAGTTACCCACAGGACTATTGGTATGCGCTAACTTCATTTTGGGGCCTCTAAATGCCTGATACTTTGGTAAACCTATGCACCATGGGCACCAAATTGTTCAGTGGACCCCTGGCAATAATATTTAGGGTGCGTTTTCTTGGTAAGTAATGATTCATGGGTGATATGGTGCTGGAAAGTTGAAGCTTTGAGGCAATTTTCAGATATTTCACCAAAACCGACAAATTTGGAAAAGCCTTGCGACTCAGTAGTTTGGAGCAGAAAGGCATGGGTACCCATTTTAGATTCGGTAGAATGTGTACTTTCCAAAAATATATGGTTTTGGGGGGTAAACCTATATTTCTGTGTTTTTACCCCACAAAAAATGCAGTCAATGTGTTGATTTTTCATTAGCTGAAGTTACCCACAGGACTATTTGTATGCGCTAACTTCATTTTGGGGCCTCTAAATGCCTGATACTTTGGTAAACCTATGCACCATGGGCACCAAATTGTTCAGTGGACCCCTGGCAATAATATTTAGGGTGCGTTTTCTTGGTAAGTAATGATTCATGGGCGATAGGGTGCTGGAAAGTTGAAGCTTTGAGGCGATTTTCAGATATTTCACCAAAACCGTCAATTTTGGGAAAGCCTTGCGACTCGGTCGTTTGGAGCAGAAAGGCATGGGTACCCATTTTAGATTCGGTAGAATGTGTACTTTCCAAAAATATATGGTTTTGGGGGGTAAACCTATATTTCTGTGTTTTTACCCCACAAAAAATGCAGTCAATGTGTTGATTTTTCATTAGCTGAAGTTACCCACAGGACTATTGGTATGCGCTAACTTCATTTTGGGGGCTATAAATGCCTGATACTTTGGTAAACCTATGCACCATGGGCACCAAATTGTTCAGTGGACCCCTGGCAATAATATTTAGGGTGCGTTTTCTTGGTAAGTAATGATTCATGGGTGATATGGTGCTGGAAAGTTGAAGCTTTGAGGCAATTTTCAGATATTTCACCAAAACCGACAAATTTGGGAAAAGCCTTGCGATTCGGTCGTTTGGAGCAGAAAGGCATGGGTACCCATTTTAGATTCAGTAGAATGTGTACTTTCCAAAAATATATGGTTTTGGGGGTAAACCTATATTTCTGTGTTTTTACCCCACAAAAATTGCAGTCAATGTGTGGATTTTTCATTAGCTGAAGTTACCCACAGGACTATTTGTATGCGCTAACTTCATTTTGGGGCCTCTAAATGCCTGATACTTTGGTAAACCTATGCACCATGGGCACCAAATTGTTCAGTGGACCCCTGGCAATAATATTTAGGGTGCGTTTTCTTGGTAAGTAATGATTCATGGGCGATAGGGTGCTGGAAAGTTGAAGCTTTGAGGCGATTTTCAGATATTTCACCAAAACCGTCAATTTTGGGAAAGCCTTGCGACTCGGTCGTTTGGAGCAGAAAGGCATGGGTACCCATTTTAGATTCGGTAGAATGTGTACTTTCCAAAAATATATGGTTTTTGGGGGTAAACATATATTTTTGTGTTTTTACCCCACAAAAAATGCAGTCAATGTGTTGATTTTTCAGTAGCTGAAGTAAAGTCCTGGACAATTTGTATGTGCTAACTTCATATTGGGGTCTGTAAATGCCAGATAAATTGGTAAAGCTATGCACAATGGGCATCGAACTGTTCAGTGGACCCCTGACAATCATATTCAGGGTGCTTTTTCTTGGTACCTATTACAGTGTGGGATATGCGGAGCAGCAAAATAAAACCTTTGAAGTGATTTTTCAGAATTTTGATACATTTTTATAAAAACCACTACGCTCAGACAAGCTTTGATGTTTGGTAGTTAGGAGTAGAGAGACATAGTTACCCATTTTGGAATCAGCAGAATGTGTACTTTTCAAAAATATATGGGTTTCTGGGGTAAACCTAATGTTTCAGGATTTTGTGGCCTTGGAATCTGAAGTATGCCATTTTCTGCCTTCTGCTTTCAAAATTCGGTAATATACTGCCGACAGTTTTTGCTGTACAGAAGTCCTAAATCTGCCTATAACTATACATATCTGGTATTGGCACGTTCGAGAGATATGAGGCTTTCCAAATCAGTTGGATTTTCATTCGTAAAATGAAATATTTTTCTGGTATAAATTCATATATTGTGAAAAATAGAAATTTTTCATTTTTTTTTGTATTTAGCGCTAAAAATCTTTTTGCAGAGGTGGAAATAGATGAAAACTCAGGCACATTTAAAAAGCTCAGTTTCTCCCGAAAAAAACAATGTATAGTTTTCCTAGGTAAACTATAGGTTTCCCCTCAGAAAATGCCCCTAAAGTGAGAGAGCACAAATGTTTAAAAAATGGCTGGCATTTCGCGTAACCAAAATGTGAAATTCTGCTGGCACTTAAAGGGTTAATATTATACCTTTCTCAAAAAAATAAACATATCCTGTTTAATCGTTACTGACATCTTCATGTGGAGACTGGTAACTGACAATACACCCGTAATATTGTCTAAAATATATTTCTGACTAGTTGAGGTGTTTCTTTTTCATAATTTTAAAAACAATTTACAACATTATGTCATTCATAAATGAGTATCTACACCAAGAACTATTTTTGTTGATGTAAAAGTGGAAAATTATTATCAATCTGTTCATTGGCAATAATTATGGAACATAAAATATAGAAAATTATACACATCTATAGCATGGTATTAGTTTCTTAGAATTCACAATTATATTTATGATGTGGGTAATAACATAAATGCTTTTAACAAAAACAAGGTACTAATCATACTGAATAGAGTACTCTGGGAAAAATATACCTTCCTTCCAGGTTTTTCCCGGTTACCATGTCACACTTGCCTTTACTTATATCTTAGATCTGATGTTGTATCTGTAAATAGAGGAAAATTGTTTTAATGTCAGACTTCATTTCTTATATGTTACAAAACGGTTGCATTCACACAATCTCTAACAAGTTAAAAGGAAGATGCAAACACTTGGTCATTATTAGTAGTAGTAAACATAGAATACACTATGAAATCACAGCAATGATAATCAAGAAAGGAAGGATTTACTGCAAAGACCGCAACCTATTGAATGTAGAAAAATTGCAACTCCAGGGAATCTCATCTGACTAGCAGTACAGGGATTTCAGTATCTTGTAAGTCACCTTATTGATCACACATTTTTTCTAATCTTCATTCTACTTTTTCAACCTAAGCTATAGCTACAGTAGGAATAGATTAGGGAAACTGTAGAATTAATCATATAATATAGAACACAGCAATACAGTCTACATCTCTATATACTCTGCTTCTTTCTGGATTGTGCAGCAAACACTGAAGTTAAAGATATCTTTGAAAGTGATTCCAGGAACTTGCTGCAAAGCTTGTTGCTACAAAAACATTGCAAGTTTTTTTTGATGAACTGCTAGTTTCCCTGCTGTTGATTAAAACGAACTGTTATAATTAGAGGTAAAGTGCTGAAACACAAGCCCTAAAGCAGATGCGGAGAAAGCTGTGTACCTTTACCAACATTAAGGGGTAGCTTTATTAAAGTTCAGATAGTATTTGAATTTGAGTTTTGTCAAAATTCACACATTTTTTTAAAATGTAATCCCCCCCAATTCAAATGTAAATTTGAATGTGAGATTTATCACACCACGACCATGTAAACAGTTCTAATTCGACTATTCACCACCTAAAACCTAAAAAATCAGATGGCACACACTTCAGCAATTGTACTACAAATTCTGTGGTTTTATTTGAGATCTCCACATGACGTTTCGGAGGTACAACCTCCTTTCTCAAGTGCTTGAGGTTGTACCTCCGAAATGTCGTGTGGAGATCTCAAATAAAACCACTGAATTTGTAGCACAATTGCTGAAGTGTGTGCCATCTGATTTTTTATTTTTCATATGGAATATTGAAACCCATTTATGCAGCAAGGTTTCCAGATAGAGCACCACAACATTTATATCGCAATCTTTTGAACTATTGTATATTGGATACGACCTAAAACCTGCCTAGTTCATTTACAAGTCAATGACAGAGGTCTGCAGAACCATTTGACATTCGAGTTTTTATTGGAGGAGAATTAGATTCAAATTTTCATGTCGGGACTATTCAATAGAATATTAGATGCTCAAGTGTTTTTCATAAATAACCTCCCATTTGAATTTATTCACATAAATTCAAAATTTGACCTTTGATAAATAACCCCCTGAGAGAGCTAAATAAAATAAGTACAAGACAACTCTTCAGTTCTTGTTGATATTCTCTCTTTTCCTCAGGAGAACCAGTTGGGCAACTATCTAGCTCTAGAACCTGCATGCTGGTTGCCTCTGTAGGCAACATTGCCATTGGAGATCTAGCCCATCTAATACTCCTTGGTGGAGCCCAAAACTGCTCAGCTAAGCTTGAGTCTAACTATGACAGGAGATAGCTGCACGCTCACTAAATCCTGCACTAATATGGGCTCCACTCTTGACTCCCTTCCACCTAGGGGGGGTCTCTGGCCAGAAGCACATGGCTTTCCTTTACATATTTTAGCACACTGCTTCCTTGTGAGCATTACTCCCTCTATAAACATACTGTGTGTTATAGTTTTTACTATTAGCAGAATAAATGGTTTACCACTTAACTTTTTAAACACTCATCAAGCCCCATTGGGTTTCCACCACAGGGGCCCCAACATCCCCCCTGGGCACCCTTTCTCTGCTGCAATGCCCCTACAGGCCCATCACTTTAGTCGCAGATGCCACATCGGTGACCGGGGGTGAGATCAGGAGCAGCATGGGTCGTACACAGGTGCGGGTATGGGTCGCTGGGGCCCACTGGGTTTTTACCCAAGTCAGACCCTTATTACCTGTAGGGAAGCCATGAAATACTTATAATCCATAACTTAGGGAGAAAAGTCCAAGGTTTAACAAAAAGATGAATATGTATTTAACTGTTGCAAACGCTGTTATCTGTTGTTAGGCATTGACGGTCAACTGCTGGAGATTGGCAGGCTTTACATAGATAGCTGAGTGATAGGGGAGAGATGGTGCCATAGGAAAGGTTGTGTTTTGGTGGAATTATGTCAAAAGCAGGTCTAAACCTGGCAGCTAGTGATGAGCAAAACTACACAGTTTTACTGTACCAAAAAATTGCATAACAGTGGAAATACTGGCTTTTTTTCTTATGTTTATACTTGCATCAAAGGCATAGGCATTTTTTTTATAAGTTCATGCTATACAGTCGAAAAAAAAAAGTAATTCTTATTATGCTGACATTTTTCCTGATGGTTTTCCTGGCGCAAAAAAAATGCAGTTTTTTTCTTATGAAACTAAGTACAAATGTTTCCACAAAACTGTATCAGGCAAAAAAATCACTCACCCCTACTGCCAATTCTTTCTACTGTGATGTTACTAACAGCTTGCCAGTAAAGTGATTTCATGCAAGGAATCAGAAAGAACATAGAGAGATTAAGGAATTTAGTTTGTAAGAACTGGATTTAACTGGTATAAACGAAAAGGGGGATTTTTAGATTTATGACATATCCAGAAGGTGATACATAATGGTAGTGAGATACTAATGTATGCTTCAATCATGCATTGTTTAATAACAAATGTCATATGATAACCAAATATATCTGATTAAAATAATGATGTAGGTATCTTTCAATTAAATGTCATGTATTTCATGCTGCAACAGAATTCTGCAGATCAAAAGTATGCTTTGTACACTTATCAGTGCACTGAATGAAACAGTAATCTTTTCTCTGATCTAAAGCTTTGGACTCTGCCTTTCAGAAACCTCTAGGTTTAAAGTTAACAAGAGGTAGATATGTGTGTTGGAATACACAAAGGATAAGGTGAGGGTTAGATGGACCAAGGAGCAAGAGCTGTGGCTGTCAATGAAGAGGGGGAGCTTTTTTCTGGATGTTCGCTGGATTTTCAGACAAAATATGGAAACACACAAAATATGGAAACAAATTGTCATAAGATCAAACCCATTCATCATACCTACAGGAGCACACAATGAGAAGGTGCACTTGATCATTTTGTTTTATAATAACCCTTATTATTAATAGCTATTTAATATAAATATAAGTGTATGGATTTATTCAATTCTGTGTATCATGTAATGAAAACCTTTGGGTAAAGAACATATGATATATAAGGACTCATATCTCAAGTATAAAATATACTGTATGACTACCACAGTGAACAACAGAGCAATGTCAACATCTCAAGTCCTCTTTTTATATTCATTTTGACTATTTTTACCCATAATACTAATAAATTGGCTTTTAGGGATATTTAATAGGAATTTCTATCCACCTTTTTTGAAATGAGTACTAGTGATAATCCTTATTATTCTCCATTTTTATTACCGAGTCCAAAAGTCAAAAAAACAACTTGGCTAAATTCATAGTATATGTAAAGATCAAATATTCATCATTAGAATTTAAATAAAGGAAAATATTGGTCAACAGATATTGTGCCTCCCAGTTACCCAAATATGAATTTGCATAGCTAGAGGCATATCTGGTCCCCATTGTCTGCAATTAAATAATGAATAATTGCGCTGAAGAATAAACTTGACACCTAGAAGAAATTGTCTTTGTTACATACACAAATACAGTAGATGATGTTGGGCATTTTAGATGTTTGCCTCATCAGATACTGCATCAAATAACCATAACATTGTAACCAATAATGGCGACTGCAGAGTTTAAACAAGCAAAGCATATCAATCCTCACTTTGGATTCTCTTCAAGAAGCGTGCATGCACAAATAATCGCAGAGAACAGTAGTGCTGTAAACACTGTAAAATATAGTGCCTACAGGGAAAGGGACTTGGATGTGATTGTTAAGTGAGGTTTGATGTTATGAATATATCCTGGCCAGGGTATCTATCTTAATTTTGAATTTTTAAAACTGTGGACTTCAGTTGTTTACATTGCTCCGTTGTTCACGGTGTGAGTCATAACTTTTTTATTTGGGATATAAATCCTTGTATATCCTATGTTCTAGACCTAAATGTTTTCTTTACTTGATACACAGATGTAACAAACTACTTAGTCAGGAACCAAGGAAAATGGCTGCTGGCACAAGTCTGACTCTTCTGAAAAGTAGGAGAGCCCAACTCTCAAGATTCAAGAATTGAATCTTAGTCAGACAGGCAGAGTTCAGGAACCAGAAATACACAATGGAAAAGGTTTTAGCAGGGTCTGTTTACAACCAGAAGCCAGCTTGGGATAGGAGGGAAGGGGTAAAATAGGGAGTTTTGGTGCCAAAACTGTAGGGGGAAGCGATGCACGAAGGAAGGGCAAAACCATTAGCAAAATGGCCCCATAAGCTTGAAAACGGCAGCAATTGTGATGCAGATGTATGTATGAATTACGAAATCTACAGACCACCGAGCACAACCACCTTTCAGTGCGTAGAAAGGTAAAAGAGTGCTCCTGACCAACGGCACGCTTTACAACAGATCTGCATTAATCCAAATTTATAATGCAACGCTGTGTTTTTTTAGTAAATGTGCAGTTTATCCTTCTTAGATAATTAAAGTGGATTACTGTTACATACTTTTATATGGTTTTAATGATTTCTGTTTTTCTTCTCATCTTGGGTTCTAGTAAAAGTAAAAAAAAGATTTATAGTTTTACTGATCACAAGTGCAAAATATTGGCTTATTTGTTTTCAGTCATTCAGTGACACATAAAATACACTAATGCAGGGCTCCCCCATTCCTTAGGTACTTTAAGATGATGGCCCTGCTTCCACATTTAGTCAATGCAATGACACAACTACATATGGCAAGGTAACCTGTTGAATATCTTGTTCTAGGGCAGGCATCACAATTTAACTGTAAAAATCTTCACTCTGGAACTTTTTAAATACATTTAGGCGTAGACCAAATAAATAAGTTCTCAAAAGAGAATTCAAACACATCAATCAGTGAAGCAGTTTAAGGATTATTTTGGAGAATTTTGTAAAGAATTACCTTTTCTTTCCTTTTTGATAAGAAGTAAAGTTACTTCCACTTATTTTCAGTACAAATTTGATTTTCAGATTGGAAGTAAATGGGTTTGCAAAATTCTAGCCAAAGAAGCTCTAAAATATACACATAAGAGATATATAAATATTTGATAGTGTGAGTTTCTTTTACTTAGCATATTTGACAGATAGAAAGTTATTTAGTATGTATAGCTGAAGGGTACATTCTTTTGAATATTTTCTCTTGGACAATATTCAAGTATACTGTATTTGCTGACTGCTGTCAAAGAGATGATGACTTTTATCTCTCATCCACTGCACTGTGCACCTGCTAAGAATACAGTTCTATTTTATTACTATTTTAGTTAGGGTTGGAAATGCATTTATAAATTAGCATATTTGCTAGCTCTATGATTTTATGAAAAGTATAATCCTGTAAATATTAATATTGTTTTATTTTAATGGCAGGTTTTCTAACCCGGAGAGGTTTTAATATCATCAAAATGATGCTATGAAATTATTGTTACATACTGAGAGTTGCTTTGAAAGTGCAGCATTTTCGGCTATTTTTTTTACATGCTAAAAAAATTATTTTGTGATTTGTTCCTTATAATAAATAACAAAACAAGTAGTATATCGGTCTGTTAAAAAGAGACAGATGGTGCCATATCAATATAAGATCACCTGACATCAATGGATATTGAGGATTCTTACAGGACTGCACACCAAGCAAAAATTAGGTTCTAACAATGGAAATGAGCATTGTGCTGTTTTACATATCAAATTAACATTAGGGGCCTTGTTTAGCAAATTCCAAATTTTTCTGATTATTTTAATAAAGAAAAGTCCAACCACACTAGAATCCATGAATGGAATTTATTTATTATTAAAAAAGCACAATTTAATCGATCAGGGACAAATACGGAAAAATAGAGCAAAATAATAGTATGAATAGTACGATTTTTTTCTGAGTTTCTTCTTGAATCCATCCTTGGGGTATAATGAATCTTGAAAAATGTGAGGTTATTTTTCCACTACAAATTTGGATTTTATATTAGAAAAAAACACAATTTTTTTAATAAATAACCCACTAGATGAATTTAATTTAATAAATCTGAACAATGCTAAATAGCAAAATATGACAATTTATAAAAGACTGACCAAGAAAAACTATTTTTCCTAAACAGAGGTCATAGCAGTATATTCCTAATTCTCAAGCAGAAATCCAAATTTCAAATGAGAGGGACACTCCGATTCCAATCCAGGATTGAAGAAAGAAAGGTCAAGCTTTCATGAGGTTGTAGCACTCCAATACCTGTCCCTTTAATGGTGGTTTGTCTTTCAAAGTGGATGTTGGGCTTGGAGATTTATCCCTTATAAAAGCTGCTGTAGCTTTTATTAGGAAGAGATCTAGAATATAATTTGCCCAAGTAGGGAGGTAACAATGCTTGAAAAAACAGAGTTAAATAGATAGGGATACCATATAGTCTTTTCTTTGACATGGTAATGTGGTTTCACAATTTTATGAGAATAAGACTTGTAACTTAAATCTCCTTTAAAAAAAAAAAAAAATGCATGTACAGAATAATTAATTAATTAATTAATTAATTAATTAAGCATGGGGCCAGGAAATATGCATTTATTCATTTCCTCTTTTTTGTCAGTACTTCAAATTACCCTGAAAGGAATTTATCCTTTGCCCAAACCTTTATTACCAGCTGTAGAGTGCAATAGTCATAATAATGACCTTAAACTTCTACTCCAGTGCAAGTGGGGTAAGGGTTTTTATGTGACTATGTTCATAAACAAGTAATACAGATGTCTCCATTCTCCAGCCCATCATTGATAATTTAGTAAATGATTTTTTACCTTGCAAAAATAAACATTTTTTTATGCCTCTGTTCTTCAACATATACAGTTTACATTGGGAACTCGGTATCTTATTTAATAATATCTCCCCATATGAATAAATTACAGAACATTCTGTCTTTTGTGTTCCCAGTTCTGACATCATTTTATCTTACACCAGTTTGGTATTTGATCATATTTTTCTTTGCCGTGAAAGAAGTATGGCCCTTATTTCAATTTTTTTTTAACTTTAATTTTGCTTTTGACATGTATTTGTGTTTTGAACCAAAAAATGTAACACATTTTAAAGCTGACTGTTTAACAAAAGTGCAGAGCAGTCCAGCAAGCTTTTATGGTAAACCAGTTCCTTAGTATTTTTAGTGATTAATCTTGTCAATGATAAGAGTATCATCTTTGCTTGACAGTCACAGTTTATCTTTTCTGTAAAAGCATTTTCTCTTTTGGAAAATTGACAAGGAGTACATCCCTTGCAGCTAATGGCTGTTATCACTACAGTTTCACAGATGATAGATTTTCTTCTAAACACCCTCAAGGGTGATCTTAGCTGTCAGTATCCACCTTCCTGTCATCTTCTGAATTTGGATATGTTGGATGAAATAATCCTGGCTTTACAATGAAAATGGCTAATCTCAATTTAAGATTAATAAATGCAATAAATTAATAACTACATTTTATTGTAAGTTTCTGAAACACTGTGCCTGTTTTCAGCAGTTTCTCTACTGCATGGTGATATCACTGTAAGAAGTTGAATAAAAGGTGAATAAATTCTGCATGAAAATATAACAAGGAATGTTACAAGGAATTCTCTTTATGTGTTATATATATCATCTTCTATTCAAATGTATAAGTTGGGCACCATTACTATTACAAATCCCAAAGCTAAAATGTTTAGCAATGTTTAAACAGCATTATTGCAGATGTAGCAAACTTTTTTTGATGCAACACAGAACACCAAGACATAGACCAAAGCATGTCAACTGCAGATATTGTGGGTCTCCATAATTCTTAGCTGGCAGGGCTTTCCTATGAGGGGACCCCAAGTTATTAATCCATTGTGTACCTAAAGACCAAACCAAAAATCCAGCACTCAGCATTCAGGTCTTGGTGAATAAGCAATTTAATATGTATTAAATGTTTTGGTTCTAGTGCGAGCCTTCTTTAGGCTGCATATCTACAGTATTCATCTCTTTCTCTCTCGCCATCTATCTATTGTGTTTCTCTTGAGAAAATGAGGGGCGATTTTGCTGTATAAGTTTTAAACTGTATTGTACAGAACACTTTGATTCTTAAAAAAAACTTTGTAAAGAAGGGTTACTTATCACACATGTCTTCATAATGGCATACGTATGGCAGACAATGTGAAACACCATTTAAAATCGATACATAATGTATAGCCTTGTAAGTAATTTAGCTGTATGTATGGTGTAAACTTTGCATAATTCTTATCTGGTAAATGTCATGCAAAAAATTATATTGGTTTGCCAACTTTAAATATAGTATTTTAGACATTTGTAATAAATTGTTTGGCTAATTTGATGTGATGTGATGGATGGTGTTAAAGCATTCATAAGCATTAATATACTGCACCAGATTTGAATCCATTTTCCAATATTAAATCTTGGGAAATAGGCACCTAAACATGCATACAAATAGCAGTATCAATCAACAATGGAACAAACGTAAAAACTTTAAAGGGGTCCTGCACCCCAAAGCTTTTTTTGCATATTGAAAAAGATTAAATTCTTAACATTTTTCCAGTATACACTAATTAATAATTGTCAGTGGTTTTAAAGTATTTCACAATATTTGCAATTAAAGGCAGAATATTCATTTATCCCTTTCTAGTCTCTTGGTCTGACTCTTATTAAGGTTCGAATTGTGTTTTCCATGAAAAATTATTAGTTATTTTTGAGTCGAAATCAATTTATTATACCTGACCCTGGAAATAGCTTGAATCTGAAAATACACAATCTAAAACCTGTAAAGATCACGTAGGAGTCAATGGCAGAGGTCCCTTGAACCATTTGAAGATGTTTATAGCCTTCATGATGTTTGAGTTTTTCTCTGTGTGTTTCACTCGACAACTCGATCAATTCAAGCATTTTGAGGTTTTTTTCACCAAAAACTCGATCAATTCGAGTTTTTGGGTTTGCAACTCAAACTTGCTAATTCCAGTTTTTTCTTAAAAAAGAAACCAATCAGGTTGTGAGTTCATTCTCAGGTTCATTTGAGGTTTAAAAAAGCTCACATATAGCTCTTAAAATTGACCCTTGATAAATAACCCCCTTAAACAATTGAACAGTTAGGTACAAAGTCAGTTTACTTATACAGGTAAAAGATCTGTTATACAGAATGATTGAGATCTGGGGTTTTCCAAATAAGGGATCTTTCATAATTTAGATCACCATACTAACATCAAATTTCTATTTTTTTCACGAATCGCCTTAATGTTTTTTATACCTCTAAAATTCTAAGAAATTAAGATGTTTAAAGCTTAAAACCATGAAAAACTCTAATATTAAATAAACCCTATAGGATTGTTTTGCCACTAATTTGTGTAGCTTAGTTAGGATCATATACCGGGTCCTGTTTTTTATTACAAATAAAAAGGAAATTGTTTTTAAAAATCAGAATTATTTGCTTTCAGTGGACTTTATGGGACCTTCCCATAATTTGGAACTTTCTGAATAACAGGTCTCTGAATTAGGGACCCTATAGCTGTATATTTATACTTATAAATCACTAAAATATTAATATTTAACTTTTTGGGCAGAGGACCCTTTTAAGTAATCAAACCTGTCACATAGTTTGGGGTACTTGGGAAATGGACATCATGTCTAACCCCATGCCACAATTCAAAAATAAATATAAAAAAATCTGTTTGCTCTTTTAAAAAATGGATTTTTTGAAGCAGCAGTATTTACTGATGTATTTTGGAAAAAAAAACACGTTTTTCCCATGGCAGTTTGCACATCCATTTTGAAAATATGCCTGGATCTTTTGGGAACTAATGTATTTCCCTTTAGAAAGCACATTTATATCAAAATAAAATAAAAAGAGTTTCAGTCTGCTGTGATTCCTTCTGCTCTATGAGACCTCTTACTCAAAGACATTTTGTCCTGCGTTCCCCTGAGCTTAATTTTCCTGCGTTCCACCCCGGGGGAGCGCAGGTGGAAGTCTTTATTCTAAGCCTGTACTGACACAAGCACCAAATGGAGGTGGAATGCACCATGTGGCATTCTACCTGTGACAACTGTTAAAGGTATCAGTAAAATAATTAAGACAATGTTGAAAGTGCTGTCTGGCTATTTGTAAATGAGTAGCTGAACAAGTTAATAAATGGGGAACCATATAAATGAGTAATGAGCTTCTTTTTCATTTGCTGGGTTTTAGATAATTTGGCCAACCATGGCACTTCCTAAACATATTGTTTCTCACCCTGCACCTCACTCTATATATGAAATCAGATGTGAAGCCTCAGCAGGTGCAAGGCAGACTAGTCCTTAGACCCTGCCTTCCTTTTGTAGATGACACCAGTGGTGTAACTAAAGAAAAAGCAAACCCCTGTTTCCTCTATAGCCATGCTACTCTGTCAAAATTGACAAACTGTCTATGCATAAGTGCCTGCCTATTGTGTGCTGGGCCCCACTGAATATTGTATTTGCAGATGTGACGTTATGCAGCTGGATGACTCCTAGTGTATTACAACATATTTCACTGTACATCAGCATTTTGTGATTCTGCGTGAATGCACATTGTGCACATTGTATTGTTTGCATACTGGTGTGTCAGAATAACTGTACCCCCCCCAAAAGTAATACTCACAACAATACCACAGAAAGACATAAGGGAGTGGCAGCAGGAGTTTATTAAAGCATTTCTTGTTTCCAGCACCTGGCATGCCACCTTGTAACAACAGCACACTCACACCTTATGAGATCATGCAACTGTAGAGTGATACCTTCTGTTAGTAAAAAAATGGCAGTGATGGGCTGAATGAGTTCAACCTTAATGGTCATTTTGACTGGGGTGATTAGTAAAAGCAAAAAAAAAAAAACTAGTAGTATAATGTTTTACACTTAATTTTATATCCACAGCAGGGTTATTTGCACCATGAGTATAAGTAGATGTTTTATTATTGTTTTTCATCCTGGTGTTTATTTTTCCTTCTTCTAGCTGGTCAAACAGAGCATATGTCTTGTATTACGAGCTGGTACTAGGACTGTTATGAATACTTTAATATCCAATGTCTTGTAAATGAAATGCTTTAAAGGCTGGCACTGAATGATATTTATTTTGCTGACTAAGCAGTAACACCACAATGACCTTAAAAAAGTTGATTCAGCAGCTGCAAGTCATATGTCAAACTTTCAGATGAATTCTAAAGTAAAGACATACATTTGTCAGCTTATCTTGCCCACATTTAATACTAAGGACAGGATCTAATTTAGCCCTTTAGCTAATGTCCCTCTGAAACATAAGGACAGTTGAACAATACAGTAACAATTTTTTTCACCCATTGGAAGCCATGGTAGTCATTTTTGCAGCAAAACTTGGCTAAATTTTTCACTCATCGAATTTCAATTTTTAAAAATTTGTGTTTTTTTCTTTTTATTTATTTATTATTCATTAAGTGTAAAATCCATGAAAACTTTGCCAGGTAAAAGTTGTCAAGGTTCTATAGAAGTCAGCAGGAGCTGCACTGATCCTATGGGACAGTTTTAAATCAATTCAGACTTTTAGTGGTCTTCAGGTTTTTAGACGTATCCAAATTGTTTTCCGATTGTTCAGCGTAATTTTCAGTTTGTACTTCTTTTATTTGGATCTTTTAATAAATGTCATGACATTTGTGGTTTTAGAGAAAGTGAATTTAACCGTGGTTTCACAAACCTCTAAAACCACAAAAATTTGTCCTCTACATGGCAGATTTATTCCAGTTTGAGTTTAAATCTTTACTACAATTCAAGTTTTTTTGTAGCAAAAATGCACGCATTCTAATTCAAGTTTTTGAATCATTTTCAAGATTTATTATGTGCAAAAATCTAGTATTAAAAAATGCAAGTCACTGGCAGGTTCATTTAGAAGTCAATGACAATTGTATTTTACAGTTCAAGACATTTTTAAAGTTTTTTAAGATAAATCCAAATTTTGACGTGTTTAGTGTTTTTGAGTTTTTTTTATGAGTTTGAAACAAATTTTTTCTCTATCAATTTTTTTAATCTCAGCAGGTTTAAAGGAGAAGGAAAGGTTAAAACTAAGTAAGCCTTATCAGAAAGGTCCATCTAAATATACCAGTAAACCCCCAAAGTAGTGCTGCTCTGAGTCCCCTGTCAAAAGAAACACAGCATTTCTTTCCTTCTATTGTGTACTCATGGGCTTCTGTATCAGACTTCCTGCCTTCAGCTTAAACCTCATTGCCCTGGGCAAGAGCATGCTCAGTTTGTTCCTCTTCCCCACCCCCTCCCTTCTCTACTGTAATCTGAGCCCAGAGCAGGGAGAGACTCAGGCAGGAAGTGATGTCACACCCCATTAATACTGCAGCTCCTATCCTAAACAAACAGAGAGTTTCTAGAGCTTTTTACTCAGGTATGGTAAAACATTCTACAGAATAAATATAGCATTCTAGCTTGCACTATTGCAGCTAATCTATTGCCAATAAAATGCCTCCGTAGCTTTCCTTCTCCTTTAAAATGGTGAGATTTTTTTATAGATTTTTTTTATAAATATATCACATTTTTGCTGCTATTCTCTATGCACAAATTAAAAAATCTACCCCAGTTTTCCATAAACTCAACACTGTCTATGTTTATGTCTACTTGTCTCCCAGTGCAATAAATAATGGTAACAACAAGCAATCAACACAATGCAGAACTGAAAATGCAATAACATGTATAGACATTGATTAAATAACTTGCAATGGGCAATTACATTTTTATAGGAAACAAACCTCAAGAAAGTAAAACTGGTATATATTTGTGTACCATTTCCAGTAAGTATCTTGTGTTTAATGAGAATCTTATATGTAAAAGAATCAGACATGGTATTTGAGTGTGCCAAAGATATGTTAAATAATGTTTCTAGTCTTCTTGTATACAAAATTGTGATGTATAATATATATATATATATATATATATATATATATATATATATATATATATATATATATATAATATTCACACAATTGATAGTTAAAAGCCTGCTTGAAGTTTTGTTTCAGTGACTGGGAAGTAAGTGAGTCTCTATGAGTGCTTTAATTTCCCCTTAAAATACCTGCTTCAATATCCTGGCTGACTTTTAATGATGTGAACAACTAGAAAATTGCATTGCTCAGTAAATGCAAACATGTAAGCATGTTGCATATCCTATTCCCTGAATTAGACTGTTAATGGGCCTGAGGTTTTACTCAACCAAGGAAAACAGTTCTTGGGTGGTAGCACAGTTTCTGCCTGTACATCAGGTTCAAAGTCAGAGTTTCAGGCAGGAATCAGGATCAGGATAGCAGTAGCAAAAACACACCCAGGTTCTATAGCACAAGTAACCTATAATTGGGCAGGGTTTCAGTGTCCAGGGCTCCCTTTTATGACAAAATCCCAGTACCAGTGATGACGTCATCATGCAGCGACACTGCACCCATGTATTCAACATGGGCGCCGCCATCTTGGATTTTCTTTGATACCGCCGGGAAGGTGAGCAGTGTTGTCGGGTGCTTCTGGCAATCCTGATAATGAGCAGGAGAATAAAATGATGTGAATAAATTGAACAAATGTTGTATTTAAAAAACCTCCAGAATGCTCGGGACCTGGGGTTTTCCAGATAATGGATCTTTCCATAATTTGGGTCTTCGTGCCTTAAAGGAAAACTATACCCCCCAAACAATGTAGGTCTCTATTAAAAGATACTGAGTAAAACAGCTCATGTGTAAAACCCTGCTTCATGTAAATGAACCATTATCATAATAATATACTTTTTTAGTAGTATGTGCCATTGGGTAATCATAAATAGAAAATTGCCATTTTAAAAAATAAGGGCCACCCCCTGAGATCGTAAGATTCACTGTGCACACATACAAACCACATGTAAGGTCACATGAGCCAATTAACAGACAGAGTTCTGCCTTTTGCTTCCTCACTTCTTCCTGTTACAGTTAGTGTTGTAGTATTTCTGGTCAGGTGATCTCTGAGGCAGCACAGATAGAGTCACGAAATGGTGGTTCAAGGCAAGAGATGTAAAAGGGCAATATTTATGTAAATATATATTCCAGTTTGGTAAGATCCTTTAATATGTCATTCAATTTGATATAAACTATCTGTAGCTTAAGTGTTCATTTTGGTGGTATAGTTTTCCTTTA
This sequence comes from Xenopus laevis, assembly GCF_017654675.1. NCBI lineage: Eukaryota > Metazoa > Chordata > Amphibia > Anura > Pipidae > Xenopus > Xenopus laevis. Next base: position 84,146,348 of record NC_054379.1, read on the forward strand.
AGTCTACTAGAAATTCATTTAAACATTAAATAAACCCAATAGGCTGGTTTTGCTTCTAATAAGGATTAATTATATCTTAGTTGGGATCAAGTACAAGCTACTGTTTTATTATTACAGAGAAAAAGGAAATCATTTTTAAAAATTTGGATTATTTGGATAAAATGGAGTCTATGGGAGACAGCCATTCCGTAATTCTGAGCTTTCTGGATATCGGGTTTCCAGATAAGGGATCCTATACCTGTAGTAAATAAATATATAGTATAAATTATGATCACTCATGCTTTATTCTAAACTATATAAACAGAATACAAAATCTGTTTTGTTTTTAAAAGATTATTGGAAAATATGCCTATTTTTTTGTAATAGGGATAGTAAAAAAGTTTTCATTTTTAATCTCCAGTTATTATAATATTGTAAATAAAACTTGTATTTATTGAGAGAGGAAGTTTGTGACTATTGTACCAACTTTAATAAATGTAACCATACAATGCAGCAAGATGCCTCAAAAAATAAAGAAGATTCTATACTGATGGTATAGTTTAACAAAAGCTCAAACTGTACAATAAGAAACTGCCTTATTGAATTTAGCATCTTTTTATGATCATCAATACATTAATCCAATCCTAGAATTAGGAATTACATTTTAAATAATGAAAATTAAAACATTAAATTAGAAATACTTTATTGTTACTGAAAGTGCAAAGCTTTCACATATTGTAGATGAATTACTGATAAATATATGATAAAAATGCAGTGGCACCAAAAGTGCAGAAACGGAAATTCAGAGAGCGGTGAAGGACCTCCAAGATACTAATTTGTCTCCAATTTAACGTAACTTGTTCCCTGAAGGTAAACAGAAAGACAAGAACACAGATCCCCTTAAACTGTGGTCACATGAGTTACATCTTACCACTAAGTTAGAAACAAAAAAGGCAATAACCAACTCACTAGAAGACTGCAGACTGGTGGGGTCTTGGAGATTAAAAAGTGCAAAGTACAAATAGCTGGCTTGCTTTCAACACAACGCATATTAATAAATCAAATGGGAGCACATTTTGAACAAAAGCACACACTAATACTCAAAAGTTAAGGTAACTGAAAAGTTACCTTATGACATGTTTACATAAAGGATGCTACATAAAGGATGTAAACCTAGTTGAGCTAATCTTGGTAAAAACAGACATGAAAAACACAAAAAACTATTTAAAGAAAATTAAATTTGCAATTTAACCTACAAAATCATCCATAAGTGACTGAGCCAACAAGAAATACATTTGACTTCCATTAGCTGTAACTCTAATTTTTTATTTAACTACTCAGAAAAGTATTTAGTCAAATTAAATTAAGCCAATACTTTATACATTATACAGGAATGGGATCTGTTATCCTGACATCCATTAACCAGAATGACTCTTTTTGTAATTATAAAACAGTACTTTGTATTTGATCCTAAGATATAATTAATCATTATTGGAGGCAAAACAAGCCTTTTGTGTTAATGTTTTATTTTTTTAAGTAGACCTAAGATATTGAGATCCACATTACAGAGACTCTTTTGTCTGGAAAACCCCAGGTCCTGATCAGGCATCCTTGTAGTAGTTTTTCAGAAAATTAAAATAAAACTATTAAACAAACATCATTTAAACATCCTAATATGATCAATAATTTTTCCCTTTGCTTTTTTTTTTTTTTTTATAAAATTCTCCCAAATTCAACATATATTCTAATTGTATAGTACATTTCTCCTTCTTGAGGATTTCTACTTCCTGTTAAATGGTTCCTTTTGGCCTGCTTCTTTCTTTTTAACAGGAAATGTTTCCATATTCTCTTCATAGGAACCACCCAATCAGCAGACAAGGCATCTTCAAACATACTCTGTTGGAGTTTGTAGCTACGTTTAAGTTTTGCTGAGATCCTAAAGAAACTAGTTCAACAACTTTTAGACTTCCTATATTTTTAGACTGTGCACACATCTCATACAATGTTTACAAACAAAGATTACATCTCTAGGGATGGGCGATTTTTTTTGCCTTGTTTCGCCGCGGAAATGACGCCCATAGACTTGGCGGAGTGCGTCAAAAAAAAAAATTTGTCACCCAGACACTTTAATGGGCGTCGCTGACATTTCGCCGACATTTGGTGAAACTAAACGGGTCAAATTTGCCCATCCCTATACATCTCTATGGCCATAAACATGCATTGCATCACCATAATTTTGACATAAATTACATGTCAACACAATTCTTACATCTCCTGCCAAAATCTGGAATTCCATTAAAGAAACAATCAATATTCACTTTGCCAAGCTGAAATCCTCTTTGAAAATATCTTTGCACATACATTTGAAGTTATATTTCCACTTTCATTTAAAATCTTGCTGACAAAAACAAGCTTCTTATAACAGTGGCAAGGGCAGCTTCAATGGTAAAGATGATTTCACCACAAAGAAACCTCTTCTTGCTCAAAATGGGGAAACCACTTAGACTAAAATGATCCAAACTTCCAGACAAAGTCTTCAATAAGCTAAGGAATCCTATCGCTAACGTAATATTAAAGATTTCTCTTTTATGATAGCCCTGTTTAGTAACAATTAGTGGTAAGCGAATTTGTGGTCTCTCCGAAAAAAATTTGCGAAACTGCGAAAACAATTTGTGAAATGGCAAAAAGTTTGCGAAAGACTTTTTTTGACAAGTGTCAAATTTTTTACGTGCATGTAATTTTTTTTGACACGTCTTTTTTTGTGATTTTTTTGACGTGCAAAACTAAACAGATGGCAAATTTTTGTAGATGTTTCTCAAAACTTTTAGCCTGCAGTGAAACTCGTAAATTTGCTTGTAAAAAAGGCAACATCCATAATAGCAGCATGGATCTTCAGATAGTTGCCTGCCAATGCTCCAAGGTCAAGGACCTACGTTTCTAGGCACCAGTTGACAGAGACTTGGTCTAAGCCAAAAGACTGAGAAACTATAAGTTGTAACCCCCAGAATGATTGGCCCTAATTACCATCCACACCATTAGATGTGTTCTAGATGTATATTGGGATAATTGGCACAGTCTTGAACGCATAGCACTTTCCACACCTCTTAGTGCTCATTTACACAGAACTTGTGTCTGTTACATTACTATGCTCTGCACCTTGTACCAGATTAAAATTTCCCATTTCCAGCTTGTATCCTTATGAATGCAGTGCAGTTCTCTTCTTGAGCTCAAAAACCTAAGCCTATGGTATCTAAATGTTGGTATTATTGCAAAGTGTAAAAACCATGGCAGTTTGCTTGTGCTTTTTGCCTTGTTCAGTATGTTGTAAATGAGCCCTAGTAACTTTGTGTTTTGTCACCCAATGTTTACAAGGTGAAAGCCAAGACAAAAGATATCTTGCTCTAAAATCTCACTACAGTCCTTGTACACACCATTACCAGTTGGTGCTAGTGTACTGAAAGCCAGAGTCATCCTCTTTAAAAAAAGATTCATAGGGGACATGTAAAAAACATTGAGAATAAAAAATATTAGCAATCTAAAAAAATATTCTTCTGTGCAAACAATATTTCTTTGGAGAATTTAATATAGCGTTTGAAAACGAGAAAGTATTTAGCATCCACATCTGCCAGTGGAAGAAAAATTGTGAATTTTATATATGGTGTTAGCATGCAGTGTATGTAATAACACTTCTTATGGCATAATTTCTTATTTTTGTATCAAAAAAATACATCCCCTTTAAGCAAGACTTAAAAATCCACTGTGTGTGCATGCTGTAATTGTGTACATCAAAAAATACATTTTTTTTTTATTATTTAAGCATTTGTTTCCCCCTTTTTTACCACTTCATTTCATTTGCCTGATAGGGAACCAAACTCTATGGTATTTGACAAGCAGTGCCCACATGTTCTAAAGATTAAAGCTAATTATTTAAAGCTCATGTGTACCATTTGAACAGTTATAAAAACCACAAAAATGCTACTTATATAAACATACTGCATTTCTTAAAATTAATATTCATTCATTTTGATAAGTTGTGCTATGCTGTAACTATGCATGTAACTTCCTTTAAGAAGTCAGGTGGGTGTAATTAAAGAAGACATGGCAGATGTTTCATCTCTCTTAAGCTTAGGTAAAAAAGACAGGTTTGACTTATAAAATTAAGAATCAAATTGTAAGGCATTCAGCTGTTGTCTAAGCAGAATTACATATAAATCATGCACTGACAACTGTGTTATGACAAATATTGCTTCAATCATTTATGTGTGCAATATATGATGCATAAAATAGTACATTTCATTGCATTTTATTAAATCTTTCATTGATATTATGCATAATTTCAGTGTTGATCCTTAAATGTTTCATTGCCTCTACTTGTAAAGGGCATACATTCAAATACTTAGGGGCAGATTTATCAAAGGTCGAGGTGAATTTTCAAATGAAAAAAATTCGTATTTCAAGCACTTTTTTGTGTATTTCGACTAGGCAATAGTCCAAATTCGATTTGAATTTGAAAAAAAAATCGAAAATTTGAATATCGAAATTTATCATGAACTGTCTCTTTAAAAATTCGACTTCAACCATTTGTCATCTAAAACCTCCTAGAACCTATTTGGAGTCAATTGGTGGGGGAAAAACTTAGAATCAAATTCAATTGAATGCGCTATTCCTTCGATTCGTACAATTCGAATTCGGCCAATTACGGACCTATTCGTTTGAAAACTGACCTATTCGACCAAAAAAAATTAGACTTAATTTCGGTTGGTCTTTTTGAATTCGAATTTCAAAGTTTTTTTAATGCGAAATTCGACCCTTGATAAATATTCCCCTAAGTATAGTAGTTTAAGAAAATACTATTTTTCAATTCGAATTTGAAAAAAAATAATCAAACATTGGAATATCTAAATTTATCATGTACTGTCTCTTTAAAAATTCAACTTTGACTATTCACCATCTAAAACCTGCCAAATTGCTGTTTTAGCCTATGGGGGGATATCATAGAACCTATTTGGAGTCATTTGGTGGACTTCGAAAAATCTATGGTTTTTTTGGAAAATAGTTACATATAAATGGTAACCTTAGAGCAGTTAGAACACCATAGTATTTACCCGCAGGTTTGAAAATTGAATCAAGAACAATAAAGAAAACAAGAGTTTAGGACTGCAGCCCAAGAAGAAAAGGAATGCAAACTTCCACTCTTAATGCAAACCAGTTTGGGTGGTATTAATTCTAGCAACTGACTAGTGACCTACCTAAGACTTAACTTTTATTAATTCAACACTAAAATAATGACCAGGGGCATGCCCTTAGGCAGTACCACACACAACAACCAGACTCACTGCAAATTCCCAATTTTGCAGTGCAAGACAATTGCCTTAAAACACTCTTAATTAAAAACCACGATAGGTGGTTCCAATGCCCAATAGTAATCAGCACTATACTAGTATCAGAGTAGTCTTAGCTATAATGTGATTTCCATATCCCCCACCCTTCATACAATCAATTTCCCAAGGTGCCAAATTCTGCCTAGCTACGTTGGGACAGGATGGGGGCTTTCCCCCACCGTCCACCTACACAGCCCTACGCGTTTCACCACTTATGAGGCTTCATCAGGGGTATAGGTGTCATGTGCGGCTCTTCATTTGGTTTAAATAACCCGCCGGTAAGACGAAACCCAGAAGCGCCGCTTACCTGCGTCACTTTCAGTAGTAATTGATCGTCCGTAGCAGTGTACTTTCCTTTGTGCACATAGCGGCTTAACATTGATCGTGGTGCTCTCAATTTTTGCTATCCCTATGGTTTTCGAATTTTTCGGCGAAGCGAAACGGCGCAAATTCGCCCATCACTAATGGTATTGTTGTCACTCTCCCGAAAAATACATATGTCTAGAAAGTTTACAGAAGTGCTGTCTATTTCTGATGTAACTTTCAAATTAATATTATTCTTGTTAAGGTTACTCACAAATTGCATGAATTTTTCTTTGCTACTTGACCAGATTAACACTATATAGTCTATATAGCGTAGCCACAAAGGGATGTGCTGTGTAAATTCTAGTAAGTTGTCTCCGAATACATAATTTCTCTCCCACTAACTTAGATAAATATTGGCATATGTGGGAGCACACGCACTTCCCATTGCTGTCCCCCTGATTGGTTGATAATATTTATTATTGAAAGTGAAATAGTTGTGGGTGTGGACGAATTCCAAAAGCATAGTGACAAAATTATTGTGTTCTGTATATTGTTGTCCACGCTGTATAAGGGTGTCCTTTACTGCTTCTATCCCTACTTTGTGAAGGATGCTAGTGTAGAGAGATTCTACATCAAGACATGCTAGAAATTGGTCCGTTTCTAAAGAGATGCCTTCTAGCCGTCTAATAGCGTCAGTTGTATCCTGTATGAACGACGGTAAGCATGTCACAAAGGGTTTCAAGATAGCATCTACGTACTTACTGGAGGGTTCTGTTAGGCTGTTAATTCCAGATACAATCGGTCATCCAGGGGGCAATTGGGAATTTTTGTGTAATTTAGGGATAGTATAAAAAGTAGGTATCACGGGTGTTTTTACTGCCAAAAAATCATATTCATCTTTACTTATTAGCATCTTTTCCTTGCCATTTTTTTAAATTTTAAGTAATGTTGCCTGGAAATTGCTTGTAGGATCATTTTTCTGTAATGTATAGCAGTTTTTGTCCCCTAATTGTCTCATACACTCATTCTCATATGTAGATCGATCTTTAATAACGATATTGCCCCCTTGTCGCTAGGTTTGATAATTATTTCCTTATTGTTTTGTAACTGTTTTAACCCGTCTTTCCTTCCAGGTCAAGTCGCATTATAGCGAAGACTACTCTGATACTAGTATAGTGCCGATTACTATAGGGCACTGATTACGCCATCAACTGCCACCTATCTTGGTTTTTAATTAAGTGCGTTTTAAGGCAATTGGCCTGCACTGCAAAATTGTGAATTTGCAGTGAGTCTGGTTGTTGTTTTTGGTACTGCATAAGGGCATGTCCCTGGTCATTATTTTAGTGTTGAATTAATAAAAGTTAAGTCTTAGGTAGGTCACTAGTCAGTCGCTAGAATTAATACCACCCGAACTGGTATGCATTAGAGTTAAAATAGTTACATAGTTAGATCGGGCTGAAAAAAGACAAAGTCCATCAAGTTCAACCCCTCCAAATGAAAACCCAGCATCCATATACACACCCCTCCCTACTCTTAGATAAATTATATATATACATATCTATACTAACTTTAGAGTTTAGTATCACAATAGCCTTTGATATTATGTCTGTCCAAGAAATCATCCAAGCCACTCTTACAGGAATTAACAGACACCTGGCAGTGCATTCCACAACCTCACTGACCTGACTGTAAAGAATCACCTATGTTGCTTCAAATGAAAGTTCTTTTCTTCTAGGCTGAAGGGGTAGCCTCTGGTATGGTGATCCTCTTTATGGGTAAAAAGGTCCCCTGCTATTTGTCTACAATGTCCTCTAATGTACTTGTAAAGTGTAATCATGTCCCCTCGCAAGCGCCTTTTTCCAGAAAAAACAACCCCAACCTTGACAGTCTACCCTCATAATTTAAGTCTTCCATCCCTCAAACCAGTTTAGTTGCACGTCTCTGCAGTCTCTCTAGCTCATTTATATCCCTCTTAAGGACTGGAGTTCGAAACTGAACTGCATACTCCAGAGGAGGCCTTACCAGGGACCTAACATAATTATGTTTTCATCCCTTGAGTTAATGCCGTTTTTTATGCAAGACAGAACTTTATTTGCTTTAGTAGCCACAGAATGACACTGCCCAGAATTAGACAACTTGTTATCTATAAAAAACACAAGATCCTTCTCATTTAAGGAAACTCCCAACACACTGCCATTTAGTGTATAACTTGCATATATATTATTTTTGCAAAAGGGCTTAACCTTGCATTTGTCAACATTGAACCTCATTTTCCAGTTTGCTGCCCATTTTCCCAATTTAGACAAATCACTCTGCAAAGTGGCAGCATCCTGCATGGAACCTATAGTTCTGCACAATTTAGTTTCATCTGCAAAAATAGAAACAGTACTTGCAATGCCCATCTCCAGGTCATTAATAAACAAGTTGAAAAGCAAGGGACCTAGTACAGAGCCCTGAGGTACTCCACTAACAACACTGGTCCAATTAGAAAATGTTCCATTTACCACCACTCTTTGTAGTCTATCTTTTAGCCAGTTCTCTATCCAGGTACAAATACTATGTTCCAGGCCAACATTCCTTAATTTAATCAGTAACCTTCTGTGTGGCACTGTATCAAATGCTTTAGCAAAGTCTAAGTAAATCACATCCACTGCCATCCCAGAATCGAGGTCTCTACTTACATTCTCATAAAAAGAAATTGTTAGTCTGGCAAGATCTATTACGCATAAAACCATGCTGGCACAAACTCATAGTGTTATGATTTGCTATGAAGTCCAGTATCTTATCCTTTATTAACCCTTCGAAAAGTTTTCCTACCACTGACGTCAGACTAACTGGCCTATTGTTTTGAGGATAAGAACACGATTTCTTTTTGAATAGTAGCACCACATTAGCAATTTGCCAGTTGCTCGGCACTATGTTAAAAATCCTGAAAAATTAAGAGGTTTGACAATCACAGAGCTAAGCTCACTAAGTACCCTGGGATGAATACCATCTGGCCCCTGGCCTTTGTTTATCTTAACATGTTCTAGTCTCTTTTGAATTTCCTCATGTGCAAACCATGAATCATTTGTTGTATTGCTAGAATTGGGACTATCAAGAAGGAAACCTTCATTAACTGGTTCCTCATTTGTATAGATAGATGAAAAACATTTGTTCAGAATCTGCGCTTTTTTTTGTTTTCACCAACCAGCTGACCCCCCTCTGATAATAAAGGTCCCATCCCTTCCTGCTTAATTATTTTTTTTTTATATATTCTTTATTTTCCGTTTTTGAAATACAAAGTACACACAATGAACATCAAGACCTGCTTAATTATTTTACTATTAACATATTTAAAAAATTATTTTGGATTTTAATACTGCCTGCTGCAATATCCATTTCCATATTAATTCTAGCTTGCCTTATAGCTTCTTTGCATGATTTATTGGCCTCCATGTACCTTATAAATGATTCAACTGCCCCAGCTTATTTGAAAGCCATAAAAGCACATCTTTTCTTACCCACCTCAACACCAACACTTCTATTGAACCAAAAAGGTTTTGCTTTGCAACGACGTTCCTTGCTTACAAGTGGAATATACTGACATGTATATTTATTAAGCAGCATTTTAAAGACTTCCCATTTTTTTCTGTGTTTAACCCTGTGAAAAACATTTCTCACCTAATATGTTGCAGAGATACCCTTATACTGTCAATGTTTGCACGTCTGATTTAGTGTTTTAGTTACTCCCTTATAGAATTGCTTCTGCAACAGAATCTCAAAGGAGACAATGTTATGATCACTATTCCCTAAATGCTCACCCACACAAATGTTAGAGATGAGTTCAGTATTATTAGTTATAACAAGGTCCAAAAGAGAGTTATTCCTAGTAGGTTCTTGAACGAGCTGGAATAAAAAGCTGTCATTCAGCATATATAAAAACCTACTAGCTTTGGCAACCCCATTACCCCAGTCACTGTCTGGATAATTGAAGTCACCCATAGCAAAAACTTGATCCAGCTGTGAAGCTGCTTCTATCTGCAAGAGTAAAAATAATAATGGACCGCACACCCAATTTGAAAAACAAATACATTTATTACAAAAAAGGTGAGCCCAAGGGTCTTCCTCAGGGGCACAAAATAAACAAAAAATCAAAAAGGCCCGGCTCTGAGTTGTAGCGATCCGGACGACAGATTATCCTATCCACTTTCCTTATAATTGAATTCCCTACAACCACAATCTGCTTAGGCCTGACTCTCCTCCCCACCACTACTAGAGAAACTGTTCTCCTGGCTGTTCGATAGATAGAAGGACTACATACAGTAAAGGGGATATTTACAGGATTTTGTTTCATTAACAAAAACCATGACTAGTGTAACATTGTTCACTGATTTTCAATGTACTACTTGCATTTTGATGCATGCCTGATGAAATGCATAGTAAAGAAATGTAAGTAACTTTAAATGAAATAAAAGCCATATTTTTGCACTACCAATGTAAACCCTTGTCAAACCTTTTTCTGTAATATGCAAGCTACCTTCCTTGCTTGTATCAGTCTGTGGCTAGATATATATATATATATATGCAAGATTCCCAATACAGGAAAATGCATTCAGTTCTGTTCTGACATTTTGTAATTGGCCTCCTTGATTTTGAAACATAAATTAATATCAATAATCTAAAACAAAAGACTAATTACATTACTATTTTACTCCAAACAGAATTCTACCATAATGTCCAAAAATTTGACACAGAGGAATTTGCAGTGAAATCGCCTGTGATAACGTTTTTCGTGAATTTGTTGTGAAAATTCATGGTGGCAAATATTTGCCTAGGGAGTTTTCTGTGTGTGTATTGTCTATGGAAATGACAGCAATCTATTTGTCCTGGATTTTACAAACTCACAAGTGCTGAGATTCGCTCATCATTTTTAGGTGCTGGACTGGGAGAATCTTGATAAATTGTATGGTTTCTGACTACACTGTGCTGTACTCCGTCTACTTTTCTGACAGCTGCATTTCATTTTATCTGTTTGACAGAAGTTAAGCAAAGAAAACTTCTTAATTTTTGCACTTTCTGATTGAATACACTTTGATTCAAAAAATACACCAGAGCATTTTTTCTTCTAAAGCAGAGGTTTGGGGTTGATTCATTCTTATTGCCAATGTCAAAAGGCACTGACTAGATTCATCAGCCTTTAAATTCTTATGGGGTTATGTAATTAAAGGCACTAAGTTTGCCCGGGGCAGTAACTTATAGCAACCAATCAGCAGGTAGAATTTCCTGGTCATGTGTTTAAATGCAAACATCTTATTGGTTGCTACTGGTTACTGCTCCTGGGCAAACTTAGTGCCTTATATTACATGTGGGGGTTAGTGTTTTTAAGGTCTCATTGAAAATTTACCAAATGCTTATTCTTTTTAAATAATGCCACTAATCACCTCACTATATGGGAAACAAGTTGTTGGTTGATTCAGTTCTTTTGACTTTCGTAGCAGAGCAAACATCAGCATGAAGTAATCTATTTTGATGACAAATTATGCTAACCGTCTCCCCAGAGATGCAGCTGACAGGTGCCAATCAGTTCAGCAAAGTGTTTGTGTCAGCCTCTTCAGTGTATTGTCAAGGGATTTCTCAATCAGATTAGAAAACATCTCAATAATATATATTAATTGACAATTTCAAAGAAGCGATAAATAAACGTGATTGAAACAAAATGATTTACATGAATATTTTGAAAGAAATGAAGAATTAGTGGAGCGTTGCCAATGTTCTTACCTGCAGGCACTATAAATGTGTTTTGAAGCAATGTCTGTAGCTTTACAGAGAAATGCATGTTTCTTACAGCTCTAGTTGGAGGCTTAAGGATTTATGGGAATCCTGCGAGATTGAATCCAAATACCAAACAAGCAGGATTGCTTTGGCCTACGATTGTTTTCTTTCTGACATTTACAGATACACAATATTGCCTACAAGTTAAAACTATTTTTAACCCATTGAGTCATAGATCACTCTAAACTTGAAATGTGAAGTTCTCGAAATTACTCATGCCATTGCTGTAATATTTCCCATGGCCATTTGAATGCAATACAAAAGGTTAAATTATTTCCTCCTAAATTATTAATAACATATTTACAAATCACAAACATATTCCACAACTCTTTTAATATATCGTCTCTGCTGGTATTGATAAAAAAGCTATAGGGGAGACATTTTAAAACATAGTTAAACTGGAAACAAACTATAGGACCCAGTCAAATCCATCTTTGCACTCCTGAATGGAATGATTTTGCATCCCTTAGTTTGCTAGTACTTGAAACAGGGGATTTAGTAAATGATCCCTGAGGACTTTTGCAAACAATATTAGGCTGAGCAATTTTGCATTTCTTCATTATTTGTAAAAAAGAAAATTCAACAATTTCAAAGCAAATTCTACCTATTGACCAAGTATGTTCCACAAAATGTAGATTCTATTTTCTGCAGCAATTCCTGGTTTGGGAAGAATTGGTTCATAAAGCCATGCCCCGCTCATTCCCCTGCCCTATTGCCCAGGGACCCCCTAGAGAGCAGCAGACGCATGACAACTATGTGTCTGCTGCAGGCACCTCTTCTTTCAGGATCAACCCTCCAATGACCACCTTCCCTAATGACGTCAATCTTGTGCTTCAGAGGTCCTCCTGTAGCTCCAGCCTGCCTAACTGCCTTTTGCATTAAGTAAGTGCAACTACTACACACTCACAAACACACAAATATTTGAATAGTTTGTAATTTACACTTGCACACACTCACATATATTTTTGGGGGATCAGGGGGCTTTTACATATTCACAGCACTAACACATACTTGCACATGCACACACATGCACATAACACACAGTTTGATAAGTTTGCACACACATACACACAGTTTTTTTTACTGCAGCATGTGGTTTTATTTTGCCTGAAAAAAAAGTTTTATTTCCATTGTGAACAGATTATTCACTAACTGCACTATGTAATACCTTTTGTATGTTGTTTTGGTCATTATTTTATAATTTTGGTGATTTGGTGCATTTTTAGCCATTTTCAGGCCCGGTTATGTGGCGAGGCCACATAGGCCCAGGCCTAGGGCAGCAAAATGTGAGGGGTGGCATGCTGCTCAGTGGCTTTCTGGGGAGCACTGGGGATGCAGAGCTCCCCAGTCCTCCTGCTCGCATGCGCTCAGGAAGAAGAGGTAGCGAGGGCACTAGGAGCGGCCAACAAGGAGATTTTATTGCATTTTCAGCTCTGTGTAGGTGTTGTTCACTTGTTTGTCCGTAAAAATTATTTGGCCAACCCAAAATAATTAGATTCTGGCTGCTGATTACTTTAGGCAAGAAAAAAAAATCATTGTTTTCATGGTTTTATTGGATTTTATGATTTTATTGCATTGTGCCTTGTTCTTTTTTACTTGTTTTTGCCCATGGACATTTTGTCTGCCATATATCCATTTGGGGTCTCTGTACGCAACATAGTTTGGTAAATCTATGTACTGTATTATGACTATGAAGATTTTCATTCATCCAGGTCATGGTATATCTAGTATAGGTAAATCTAAAAACAACTGGACTTGCTGAGTAATCAATGAAGACGTTTCACTACTCATCCGAGCAGCTTCTTCAGTTCGACTGACTGGTGTGGGATATTCTCGGCATATAAACTCTTCCACTAATCCAATCACAATGGCACATTGTAACTCTTCAAAGAGGTGACATCTGAAGAAATTCACAGAGGTGTAGATTCTGTGTAGTTACTGTGATAGGATTATCCAATGTGTCATGCAACTCCTAGAAAGAGGTGTTACTTGTGAGAGTTGCATGAATGGATGTGTGAAGTTTTCTGAAACCACCGGGGTACAGATGTTAGAACAGCATTGTATGAAGCAGACAGGTGGTGGTGCCGAAGGCCCCCACCTCTGTTCAGGGATGGTTTCTCCACCTTGACATGAATCGCCTCTTTCACGCCTCGTTCAAACCAGCGGTCTTCTTTATCCAATATTTGGACCTTGCTATCTTCAAAGGAGTGTCCCTTGTCTTTTAAGTGTAGAAAGACAGCTGAGTTTTGCCCTGTAGAGTTCGCCCTCCTATGCTGAGCCATTCGCTTGGTGAACAGTTGTTTTGTCTCCCCAATGTTTAGATCTGTGCACTCCTCGCTACACTGGACTCCATATACCACATTGCTTTGTTTTTCTTTAGGGGTTGGATCCTTAGGGTGTACCAGTTTTTGCCTCAGTGTGTTGCTAGGTTTGAAAAACACAGGGACGTGGTGTTTGTTAAAAATCCTCCTGAGTTTCTCAGACACTCCAGCTACATATGGGATGACTAAGTTTCGCCTACTATGTGTCTCCAGGCGGTTATTTCTATTGGTGTTCCTGTTGGGCTTGGTTGCTGCTGTTTTGACAAAGGCCCCGTTTGGGTAGCCACACGCTTTCAAAGCTCCTCTAAGATGTTTTTGCTCTTTGTCTTTGGACTCTGTATCAGTTGCCACAACTTCCGCCCTGTGGTGCAGAGTTCTAATGACACCCAGTTTGTGTTCCAGCGGATGGTGGGAATCAAACAACAGATATTGATCCGTATGTACTGTATTGTATATTGGGCATAACAATGTTCAGTAAACTCCTGGTGTGTTGATTTAGGATGTTTTATGTTAGCATCTTATGAATGATGAGGTAACAATACGGTAACGTGCAAGCTTTGTGACGATTTTCAGAAAATTCATAAAAACTAATACGTTTTGCAAGGTCTTGCAGTTTGTTTGTTTGCCGTAGAAACATGTGTTTACCAATTTTGGATTTATCAGAATGTGTACTTTAGGAAAATATATGGTTTACTGGGGTTGACTTTGACTAATTTGCCATTTCCCCCCCCCTCCATAGCTCAGGCAGTATTTATTTTGGTAGTAGAAATATATGCTATGAAATGTGTATGCACTAACTTAATTTTGGGTATCTAACTGCCAGATACTTTGGTAATTACATGCACAATGGGCATCAAACTGTTTAGTGGATCTCTAGCATTCATATTTAGGATGTTTCTTCTTTGTACCTTATGCTATGTGGGAAATAACATGCTAGAAAGTGAAAGTAAAAGCTTTAAATGCAATTTTCCAGTATTTCATCAAAACCGTCAATTTTGGGAAAGCATTGTTACTCAGAAGTTTCAAGTAGAAAGACATGGTTACCCATTTTGGATTTGTCTGTATACATACTTTCAAAAATATATGGCTTTGAGGGTCAACGTATTTCTTTGTGTTTTACCCCCCCCCCAAAATGCAGTAATTGTGTTGATCTTTCAGGAGCTGAAGTGACCTCTTAGACAATTTGTATGTACTAACTTCATTTTGGGGTATCTAAGTGCCAGACACTTGGAAATTCCATGCACAATGGGCATCAAACTGTTCAGTGGACCTCTAGCATCCCTACTTAGGATTTTTTTGGTACCTTCTGCTTTGTGGGAAAAACAAACTTGCAAGGTCACCCTTTTGAGGTGATTTTTTATAATTTTCATAAATATTTTATAAAAATGGCTATGTTCAAAATAGCTTTTATGCTTGGTAATTAGTAGTAGAAAAACATGGTTACCCATTTTGGATTCAGCAGTACTTTTCAAAAATATATGGTTTCTCGGGGGAAAACCTACTGTTTCAGGATTTTGGTTTTAGAACCTAAAGTTCTAAAACCCTGGTATTCTACTGTAGTGGTTTGAAAATTGAATAATTTATTGCTGGGAGTTTTTGATCTATAGAAGTAACAATTTTCCATAAAAATATACATATCTAATATTGCTGCATTTGAGAGACATGAGGCTATCCAAATCAGTTGAATTTTTGTGCATAAAAAAATATTTTTCTGGTTTAAATCTCATGAAAAATAGCAATTTTTTCTTTGATATTTAGGGGGAGATTTCCTAAAGGGAGAAGTGACTAACGCTAGGGAAAATTCGCCAGCGTGACATCATTTCTGAACTTTGCCGATATCCTAACGGGCACAGGCGTCACTTCACTAGGAGATAGATGCTAGCGTTGCTTCGCACTCTAACGCCAGGAAAATTTTCGCTCTGTCGAATGGACGGAACTCCGCAATTTCAGTAAGATGCGGATTTTACTGAACGTTACCTCATTCACCAAACTTGCCACACCTTAGAGGGAACATTGTAAGTGATGTTACTATAGCATACATACATATACAGCAGGATTTATATAAAAATGTTTAGTCTGTTTAGTAGTGCTGGAGAATTATTATATCATAGATAACATACCAAACTTATTAACTGTCATTTTTCAGCCAATAAATAATGCAATTCTTAAATACACTAATATACAGTAGATTCATTGTTTATTATATACATACATTTACAGACAAGGTACACTAATAAATAATATATATAAGATAGTGTAAGAATCTTCATTCACCATAGAAGCATATTTCCAAATAGAATGTATATCGTATGTCCCTTTTTGGATAGGCATACAATCCAGGGCTACAGTAATCTCTAGATACACCTAGTTTTGTGTATGTATGGGAATTGCTGTGTTTGTGTATATATAAATATAAGTGCATGACTGACCAGACCAGGGATGACGTTGATTTAGTTGGTCATCTTAGATATATTGTAATATATGGACAAACATTCCCTGTTTTGTTTAAAGGGGGTGACTTTTTTTAGTATCTTAAGGCACAAAATGTCTCAATGTGGTCGCAGCCTCATTGCATCCCTGCTTACTGTTTTAAAAATTTTATATATATATATATATATATATATATATATATATATATATATATATATATATATATACAAAAATCGTAGGATGCCTCCTGCACTCACTTATCTGGGTTGTTACCCTGGTGCTAACAGAATATATGTATAAAAGTAGAATGAAAGCTGTTGCACAACAGGGTCTTGCAAAAAAAGTAATTATTTGTGAAATAATAAATAATTACTTTTTTTGAAAGACCCTGTTGTACAACAGCTTTCATTCTACTTTTATATATATATATATATATATATATATATATATATATATATATATATATATATATATATATATATATATATATATTTATATATATAAACATTGTTTCAGTTAAAATTATGTTATAATGATCTATTGTGATTTTATTGTTCTTTTCTATGTTAAAAAAGATCTCTTGCTGCCTGACGAATAATGTTCTCTAAAGTAAGAGTGCTCATTTCTCCTTGCAAGGTCCTCTTTTCCATGGAAAAACCCAGTCTTTCCTTATAGTTAATTTGTTCCATTCTTTTGCCAATTTAGTTTGATGCCTCTACATTCTTTTACATCATTAATATACTTCTTGGCACCAAAACCGATACTATATACTCAAGGTAAGACATTAGCAGGGATTGATAAAGAAGCAAACTTTTGTCTTCTTACATTGATGACCTTCTTTATTCAAGAGATTATTTATTTGCTTATTGACACTTCCTAGAGTTGCAAAGTTTGTCATCCATACAAACAACAAATCCTTCTTCCAATACAATTTTCTTTAGTGTATAACTCTCATACATTATATTTTTTTCATGTACATAACTGTGCATTTCTAAATGTTAGACTATTTTCAAGTTTTTCAATACAAACAAATTTCATTCAGCTCTTATACTGTGAAGTCTTCAATCAATATAAGGAATTCTTGATTGAAGCTGGCCTTCACTGATCCACTCTGTTGGACTCTCCAATACAAAAGAAATCTTTGTAAGGAAGTGCAAAATGGATACTATGGTGCAGTACTCTTAATTAATTATAATAAAGTGCCAAGTGCAATACACTGTGCCATGTTTATTTTTATTTTGTAAAACTTGTTTATAAAATTGCCATGAGCTGTGGATCCTTCAGGTAGGTTAGACTAAGGATGATGATTCAGCTAACCTATGATAAAATTGCCTACTCACTATTATTACTTTTAAAATAAGTACATATCAACCAAGTTTATGCTGAGTACATGGTGTCGTCAAGTATTCATGCAATATTCATAAAAGGTAAAAAGTGTATACTAGTGCAAATGTATTTATTATAAAATAATGCACCCCCACAACTGGGTATACACACAAAATAATAGAAAATGTTCCTTAAAGGGTTTCAAGTGGACCGCCATGCTTCTTCAAGTTTACTTCTCATTTATCACCACTCAGTCTATCTTTCAAATAGTCCAAATTCGATTTGAATTTGAAAAAAATTAGAAAATTTGTATATCTAAATTTATCATGTACTGCCAAATTGCTGTTTTAGCCTATGGGAGACCTCCTAGAACCTATTTGGAGTTAATTGGTGGACTTTGAGTAATCAAAGTTTTTTGGGGGGAAAACTTAGATTCAAATTCGATCGAATGCGCTATTACTTTGATTCGAATAATATGGACCTATTCGATCTAAAACTGACCTATTCGGCCAGAAAAAAACTTAAATTCGGTTGATCTTTTTGAATTCGAATTTTGACCATTTTTACATTTGAAATTCAAGACTTAATAAATATGCTCCTTAGTGACATAAACTGCAGGAACAATTTTGAATAAGATATAAGGAGAAATACATTGCAGCAATTTTTTTAAATTACACTGACATGAATTTGTGGCAACGTGGTTTTTATCTGCATCAGATATTTTAGATAAATGTAATTGCCTTATTTAATAAGGTAAGCAGAAACCAAGACTTTGGGGATGCAGTAGATGTGAGCTACTTAGCTTTTGCTAAAGCATTAAACACAGTTACTGTATTGAATAGTTATTAAATTAAGATTTGCATCGGTCGTAATCATACTATTCCCTAGTCGAAATTTTTTCAATTCGAAAATTCACCTCGACTTGCCCCTTACTTTTGATTTATGCCCACTTTATGGGTTCATTTAAACAAATTAAAGGGTACAGGACCAACAACAGCCCCCTAAGGTGCTATAAGAATACTAACAACATGGTCCAACCAGTAAATGTTCCCTTTTTCACCACACATTCTAATCTAACTTTCAGTCAGTTCACTATTTCAGTAAAAATAATATGATCAAGGTCACATACTCTTTAATGCAGTAATTAACCTTTTGTGCTACTGTATCAAATGCTTTAGCAAAATGTAAGTAAATCATATCTACTAAAACCTCAAGGTCTTTCTTTCTGCTCCTTATAGAATGCAATTACAATCTTGCAAGATCTATTGCACATTAAACTGTTTTTGTTTTGGCCCAAACTCATAGCGTAATTTGAAAGGTATTTCAATATTTTATTTATTTCACCACCTCTAACAGCTTCTTGTAGTTAGGGATGTAGCGAACTGCCGATTTGGTGTTCGCGAACGCCGTTCGCGAACACCGGCAAAAAATGCGAACGTTCGCGAACAGTTCGCGAACTTCGAACACCCGCTAAAATCGTTCGAATCGAACGATCGAAGGATTTTAATCGTTCGATCGAACGATTTTCATTCGAATCGAACGATCGAAGCATTCGATCGAATGCTTTTCATTCATTCGAATGCTCACAATCGTTCGAACGAATGGAAATCGTTCGATTTTTAGCGGTCGAAGGAATTCGAATGGTCGAATGGTCGAACGATTTGTATTCGAATCGAACGCGAACTCAAAATGCGAACGTCGCGCGACGTTCGCGAACATTCGGCGGACGCGAACGGTCGAAGTTCGCGCGAACAAGTTCGCCGGCGAACAGTTCGCTACATCCCTACTTGTAGTTAAGGTCATCTACTGTTGATTTATTTCCACTTTTGTGGGTTCAAGTTTTAATTATGGAACCTAAGCATATTTTTGAGTCTGCAATCTTTAAACATTTTAGAGGCTACAAATGATGCAAATTTCCAGTTTTCTTGAATCATTAAAACATTCTGCTTCTGTGCTGCCAAGAATGTGAGGTATTGAGGGAATCTAAACATTTTGCCTCAGGTGATGTATTAATTTATTGACTTGCCAGAAGAGTAGGATTACAGAAACTGAAACAATATAAATGATACAAATTACTCAATTACTTACTGTAAACATTGATATACATACTAGCATGCGGTACATCAGATGATTATGGATAATAGTATGCTCTTCGTCTTTGATTCCCACTTTGTTGAAACATGGTTTCAAGTTCCTTATGAAGTTATGCATTATGTATAGTATCTAGTTCTAGATGAAGACACACATTTGTCATTTTAATTTTTTTAACTTTAAGTACTAAGAGTACTAGAATATTTGGTGGTAATATGGAATGGGTTTTTCATTACCCATGTAGCTGAATGATTGTTTTGTTGAGTGTATGCTTTTTATCTCTGCTTAGGTGAAGAAAATTTCATTTTCAAAGATCGTTGCGTGTGCTTTTTCTTTTAATTTGAGTGTTTTCTCTTTTAATAGAGAAATAGAAACCTCTAACAGAGACAGCAATAGATTAATAATTGTTTTAAAGGAGAAGGAAAGGTTAAAACTATGTAAGCCTTATGTAAATCTTTGCGGATGTAACAAATAATGATAATAATAATAATATAATGTAACTTGTCCTGTCTCTATGGTTTATTGTCATCCCCATCTAATAAAGCCCTGTTTGCCTTCCTGATTATTTATTGCATCCTAATAGATTTACACTGTAGTAACGTATGTCACATTGTGCGTGAATATTAACTGCACAAGAAATAGATTAATTATTTTTAATGTAATCCATCAATGAGCTCTAGTTATTTAAAGCGATTTTGACACTAAAAAACTACCTTTTAAAATATGAATGTACATTAAAAGTTACCTATAGGTCATGTTGATCGTTTTTTGCTGAGAGGTTTGTTTTGTAAGTTATTGTTAGTTGAAGTTTCTAAACCTGACTGTTTTGCCAACCTGACTGTCCCATCTCAGCCTGACAGTTTCTAATGCTAACGGACTCCTGCTGCACAAATATGGCAGCCCCCTCATACAGGAACAATGGGCATTGGACAGGTAATGTAAAAGCATTGTGCAAATACTTTATGGCAAAGTTATAAGTAGCTTTCGAAGGCAATATTATGATAGATGTAAAAAAGAGTTTAATTTCTGGTGTCAGTATTTCTTTAAATTAGCTAAAATAGTATGTTTTTAGGTAGTTGCGTATTTGTGTCGATTACCCTATGTCATCAATTAATGCTGTTTTCCCGCTATATCATGTATATAATGCATAAGTGTTAACTAGTTACTTTGAGAAAGGCCTGCGTGGAGGCCGAAACGTCACTCTGTAACTCTAATAATTTTTTTTTTACATTTAAAAAGACCTGTGAGTGTGGAGCTCTTTGGAAATGGATGAATATTTGGTTTCTGCACCCAGGCACATGAACTATTTTCTGATAGTGCTGGTATCACTTGGTAATGTATTTTTTAATTTAATTTGATTTAATTAAGGATAGTGATGGGCGAATTTATTCGGCAGGCACGAATTTGCGGTGAATTCCCGGGTTTTTTTGGGTGCCAGTGAATTTGTGCGTCAAAAACAGATGCCGGCATCAAAGACGAGATGCCGGTGCTGTTTTGTGATTTTGTCTCCGCCAAATTTGCCCATCACTATTTAAGGACTCTAAGGCGAGCATATATCATGAAAAGCCATGAAATCAACAGTTTTTGCTTGATGTTATTGATGAAGTTCGTACCTGTCTATATTTACTGGATGTGGGATTATCCGGTTTGCCCCCATAGTGATGGTTGATAATAATCCTCCCGCCCTACTACTCACAGCTATACGAGGAGAAAGGATTGGGAGATTTGTGCAAAGCCAGTGTGCATCCACCCTAAAAACATGCATTTGGCCTCATTAAACATGCATTGGGCCGCCAAACCGCTGTGGGATATCAGGATAGGATCGACTACAGCAGTAAGAAAAGGCACCGGCCTTGGGATGGTAATTGACACACCGTATAGATGTGCTTTTAATATCCCCTACCAAGTACCAACTATTGGAAGGAGGGTGATAACTTTGGATTTGACCCAGTGATGAGCCGCCATTTTTCATTACTAGCCGAGATCTGTGATTGAGTGGAAGGACTGAGTGGAAGGGGTGTGGTTTCTGACGGGTTAAACTGGCATACTGGTATCAGCATGTGCATAGCAGGACTTCATCAATATTGGATCACAACCTGCACGATTCCCGCTGCGTGGAGGGACGCGCAATGCAGGATATGAATATGGAACTTTGTTGCCATTAACTACGGGCCAGTTGTTGAAAAGCTAATTGGACTGAACACTGATCACACTGAATATGGGAAAGTGAATGGGATGACTCAATAAACATAATTGAATATGGGTTCTACACAGTAGCGGGAAATCTACGTTGTAGTATAATATATTTTATTTTTTGCATATCATTTTATATTTTATTTAATTTTTTTGCACATGTATTTTTGTGGTTTATTTACACTAACTATGGGAAAAGTGACTTTTTAGTTACACTTGAGGGCACATGGATACACTGAGAGTGAAGGGTCTTTATGTTAATTAGACCATTCAATAGCATCTATGTAGTGTTATAAACATGAGGATATCCTGATATCAGCAGTAAGAGATTTTAAAGTGGACAGATCATAGATATCATGTAAATTTTATTGGGTTCGATGGGTTAACTGAACACGCTTAGTGATTGACATCCTAGTGGGAAGATACTGTAGGTGAAGGCTGGGAAGTATAAGGTGTTAAAGGAAAGTCATAAGTGTATTGGACGGCAAACATGGCTTTATTAGATGGGGAAGAAAATAAACCATAGAGACAGGACGAGTTACATCATTATTTATTACATACTCAAAGATTTACACTGTAGTAACATTGTGTGTGAAATTTAATATATAATGTGTCTGAAACTATAGGATGGTTATTTAGTGCTTCGTTTTTAACCTATGTTTTAAATTTTTTCTATTTGTACATGAAATGGATGAAAAATTTATAATATAATCTACAAAGGAGCTTTAGTTACTTAAATTAATGCTTTTAATTTATTAACTGCACAAGAAATACATTAATTATTTTTAATGTAATCCATCAATGAGCTCTAGTTTAAATAAATAGTTTAAATAAATTATTTAAATTAGGTACAATAGAATGTTTTTAGGTAGTCGTCTATTTTTGATGATTACCCAATGTCATCAATTAGTGCTGTTTTCCTGCCATATCATGTATATAATGCATGTTAAGTGTTAACTAGGAACACTGGAATTTTTTTAAAAATAATTAATTTATTTAACAAACTTTAAAAGAGCATTATACAAGTATAAACACTTCGGTCCACATCTTGGACCGTTATCAAGATCATATATATATATGAGTGTGGAGTCGGTGCACTCAGAGCACAAAATGGATGCCTCGGTGCTGGAACCAAACAACAATAGTATGCAAGTTTCAAAAAAAGGTCCGCACACACAGGACTTAGGTGAGAAAGAAAAAATATCGTTTATTCAACGTTTCGGCCCAGTCACTTGAGGACTTCCTGAGGACGGCTCAAGTGACTGGGCCGAAACGTTGAATAAACGATATTTTTTCCTTTTTTTGAAACTTGTGTATATATATATATATATATATATATATATATATATATATATACACACAAATATCTTTTTTGTATTGCTAGGTATAATAATATGTATACCCAATAGAGAAGTCAAAAACCGAAAGTTCGGTGGTTTGGCGCAAGCAGTATGGCAACATAGTAAGCAAGCTCCATCCTGACACCGACACAGAGGCCTGATCACAGCCACCAGAACTGCTTCTTCACAGCCAGGCTGCATCGAAGACGAAAGGGCCAGCAACTGTCGTGTTTTCACTGTAAACACCCTGGTCACGCCAGAGGGGAGA
Organism: Xenopus laevis; assembly: GCF_017654675.1. Taxonomy (NCBI): domain Eukaryota; kingdom Metazoa; phylum Chordata; class Amphibia; order Anura; family Pipidae; genus Xenopus; species Xenopus laevis. The sequence continues at coordinate 84,169,797 of NC_054379.1, forward strand.
CGCAAGATGTAGACGACTTCAGACCTACAGAGCCTAACTTTCCTGTGCAATCCTCAGTTAGTGAACAGTCAGTTCAGTAAGTGTCTGCAGAAACACACCAAAAGACAGACACCACGCACAGCAGACAAGACTGCCGATGTGATTACAACTACTGTACATGCCTCATGACACAACTCCAATCCCTCCATGATCAGCTAACAGCTTCTATCTCCCAAACTATAAAGACAGCCATATCAGAACTAAAAGCTGATCTAACAGCTATTGACTAACATATTGATAGATTAGAGGGGACTACTGATGATCTTCTCCAGCGCCAAGCATTTTTAGAAGATGAAACACATCTCTAGGAGAGCAGAGAGAGCACTTGAAAATGCAATAGGAAGACATTGAAAACAGAGTATAAATAATCTGCGTATCAGAGGTATCACAAACACTGTCTCAACCCCTGACTTACGCACCTATCTCAGAGGTCCCATTTCATCCATAAACCCGGACAGTAACGTAGCTAGAGGGGGCAGCCCTGGTGCGTGACTCTGTCCCCGATTTTCAGTGGCGCGCGAGCTGCCGGGGGGCCCTGAATGGGTGCGAGCCCTGGCCCGCTCGCACCCCCTGCTCCCCCGGTAGTTCCACCACTGAACCCGGATCTGCCTCCGGAAGCATGGAGAATGGATAGGGCCCAAAGAGCCCTAAGGACTAATACCTTCAACCTACCTAAAGATGTGGTGGTCAGGCTACACTATTTTGAGAGTAAAAACAGCAACAACTTTACGCAACCAGCAACAACTCAAGGAGCAACTATACAAATCTTAAATGATCTCTCACTAGCAACGCTAGCAAAACAGAGACTGCTACAGCCGATTACATAGAAGCTAAGAGAACATCACCTGCCATACTGATGGGGTTTCCCGTTTTGGCTAACGGTCACTAAAGACGAGTGACAATATGTTTTTTGCGCCTCATGGAGCGGCTCTCAACTACTATCACAACTGGGGCTGGAGGAGAAAAAATCCCCATCAAATGCCCCACGCGCCCCAGGTCTTCTCCATCATGGAGCACAGTATCACCGAAGCCTCAGCGTTCTCAATGCTCTTCTTACCCCGGATCCTCAAAAGACATCTCCAAAATGATGATTCTGGCCCAAACAAAACTGGATTTCATCAATGCAAGACACATTGTCATCTCCGTCGCCTTAAAGTCTCCCTGGCACTAACTACTCGTGACACAGGTTGGGCATACAATGTCTCCACGCTTCAACCTACACGTCTTTTTGTGGGCCCATCCACTTACCCGCTACGAGCAGGGTAACCCCGCTCTCATCCTCATCTTTCCTTTCACGACGACCTTCAAGGGTCAAAGGTTAATCCTCACTTTGTTCTCACAATACTTTGATTTAACTCACTTTGTTTGTTTAACTGTGTTTTTCTTATGGCACACAAAAATGAGGCTGGTGGTTAAAATATATTGGAATGGCTTAGAGGAACATGATAAATGCATGATATGTATAACTGTTTTTGGAGAAATCAGTTTAATGTTTCAATACTTCGATTTAATTCACTTTGATAGTCTAACTAAGTCTTTCTTTTTCTTACGGCACACACAAATGAGTCTGGTGGATGAAATGCATTGGAATGGCTTAGGAGAACAGGATAAATGCCTGATATGTATAATTGTTTTTGGAGAAATACAGTGGAAGATGACCAGAACCCAGAGACATAGGTTGCATACATTATTTACATTTAAACATTGCTAAGATTACTTTATTTAATGTTAATGGATTATACTCCCCGCTCAAACAGGCATTACTTTGCAGCGAGTTAAATCTTTAAGCCCCCTCAACACTTTTTATACAAAAAACCCACCATAAAAAAACAGATCTTTGGCATGTTAAACACAGGGATTTCCCAACATGCTTCTGGGCATCAGGCCCCACAAAAAAAGCAGGAGTTGCCATCTTAATCCATAGAAACAGCCAATTCACATGCACCGCACATATACTGTAGCAGATCCATCCGGCCACTATCTAATTCTCTCTGGGCATCTGGGAGCTACTCCTGTAATTCTGATAAATGTATATCTTCCGAATATGAGACCGTTAGCCATTCTCAGGCCCTTCTTGCTTTATAATGTACTGTAAACATGATAGTAGCTAGATATTTCAATATGATACACTCCCTCTCCAGGGATAGACAAACTCTCACTCACTCAATGCTACCCCCAACCACTGACCGGACTTCTGCTCAATTGAGGATCTTGTTATGGTCCCATTTTCTGCAAGATACATGGAGGATTCAAAACCCCACATCTAAAGAGTTTACATTATATTCCCATGCACATAAAGTGCACACTAGAATAGACTATGGCTTTTTAACATCTTCACTTACTTCTATAGCACACACAACCAAAATACACCATAGTTTTTTCTACCTGGAATAAAAAACTCAACTGTTTGCTTATTTATGAAAAGCATGAATGTAAAAAACTCGATTGAATGCATTCGGGGGAAAACTCGAATACTTCGAATTTATTGATTTAGAGACTAAAAAGAATACTCAAATTTAAAGAGTTTTCGAGCACCAACCACAGTAAAAAAACAGGAAATCATGAACGAAAAAACATCTTCAAATGGTTAAAGGGACCTCTGCCATTGGCTTTGGGGCATAATTAGTCTAGAAAAAATTCTACAGTCTTTAATGAAACTACCCTCGAAAAACTCCCACTTTTTTTGGGAAAATACAGCTTAACCTTTAATAAATACGGTAACTCCCTAAGTGTTTTATTAAGTGTGCAAGCCTCCCTCTTCCTGCTTTGTCACAGTGTATCTTCTTTAATACCTATAATTAAGGGGGGTTAGTTACTAAAATCTGAATTTATCTCTTATTTTTTATTAAAAAAACCCACAACCAAATTCCCATGCTTGATTTAACCTTATTTATTAATGAAATAACCTAAATTAATCTGATCATAGAAAAACGTATAAAATCGAGTGAAAACACACTTTTTTTTTGGCTATTTTCCCGAATCATATATCTATATATATATATCTTTTTTTCCACAAACATTTTTTAGCTTTTGTCCCAAAAAGCCAGACCAGATATATCTGAAGTTTTGTTCAAATTAGTTCGAGTTTCAAGTTTCAGAACTCAAACTCACAGAATCGGGTTTTTACCATTCTAGGTTTTTCTTAAATAAGATGCCATTCAAATTGTGAGTTCATTTGAGGTATAAAAAACTCTAACACTCAACCTTTGATAAATAACCCGCAAAGTCTATCTTTCAATTCAAAATGAATTAAGCATGTAAAATATTACCATGCAGGCTATGACAAAAATAATGAAGTGATCAATTAGCTGATGTATCTTTATAATGCCTGTCTCCAACCTGAACCTTGAAAAATTACAAAAAAAAAACCCACTTCGCTGCTCTTGATAAATTAGAGAATGTTCACACCTGCATATTAAACCTAGCAAAAAGACATGAATCTTCACGTATTTGTTATTCTTGCATTTCAGTAAATTGCTAAAGTCAATTGGTTGTGTAAAATGTGAATTTTGAATTTGGTAAACTATGTCAAACTATTCATTCAAACATTTTACACTTTAGTAAATATGCTCCTATGTGAATATGGTATAAGAATTAATATACAGGCATAGGATCTTTTATCAGAAATACTTGGGACTTGAAGTTTTCTGGATAAAGGGTTCTTTCTGTAATTTGGATCTCCGTACCTTTAAGTCTACAAATAAGCATTCAAACTAATATGGATTTATGCAGATTAGTTAGGATCATGTTCAAATTACTGTTTTATTACTACAGTGAAATAGGGAATCATTTAAAATTAAACAATTAGAATTATAATATAGTAGTAGTAATTAGAATATAGCACATTGTATTGTTTTATTCTACACAGTTTTCTATCTCTTTTCACTACCAAAAGATGTTCCATCTTGTTTTAAAGTTTGTATCACACTATTAAAAAATCATTATAATCCATTGTACAAAGAGTGCATTTATTTTCTGAAATGGAACAAGAATTAACAGTTGATATGACACCCACATAAAATGAGATTTAAATAAAGAAAAAAAATAAAGCCATTAAAACTGTAATGCATTCTAAATTGCTTTTACCAAAGACTGTAAGTACATTCATCCAACTGTGTTTTATATTATAAGAGGAACTTTAAGCAAAAAAGCCTTTTTTCACTTCTACTCTGTAGTGCAATGAAGTTGATGCAATGTAAAAGATCTAGCATTAGTGCCGTTTCCATTAATTCATACTGTTATTTTAAGATTTACTTTAAGCAGGATTAAAATGTTCCACCAGATGTTTATATTAATGGATTAATATGCTGATGTGGGGTAGTTGATCATTTTTATAAAATATTAAAATTAAAGTGTGTTTATGTTACAGTAGTTTATTCAGGTGTTTGTATTTATGACATTATAATGCTTTATTATATCATTATCTTTGACATAGAAAAATACTGCAATTATTTGACCTGTTTTGCATCGCCACAAATTTCGCGAATTTCGTGTGTGCCATTCTCTGCTTGCCCAGTGCTTCTTGTGTGTGCCATTTTCTGCTTGCCCAGTGCTGCTTTTCCCAGTGCTTCTTGTGTGTGCCATTCTCTGCTTGTACAGTGCTGCTTGTGTATGTCATTTTCTGCTTGCCCAGTGCTTCTTGGGTGTTCCATTCTGTGCTTGCCCAGTGCTGTTTGTGTGTACCATAGTCTGCCTGCCCAGTGCTGCATGTGTGTGCCACACTCTGCCTGCCTGTGCTGCTTGTGTGTACCATTCTCTGCTTGCCTAGTGCTGCTTGGGTGTGCCATACTCTGCCTGCCCAGTGCTGCTTGTGTGTTATATTCTCTGCTTTCCCAGTGCTTCTTGTATGTGCCATTCTCTGCTTGGCCTACACTACCTACAGTATGTGATGTAAGCCTTGTTGAGGTTTGTTCTGGGGGGTTTGTTAGCATTTGGAAATTGTTGTTAGGGGCCCCTAAGGTGTTTAAACATGTGTTGGGGGTTGTTGTATTATCCACAGGGAAGGAGGAGGAGGCATATGTATGTAAGGGTATGTTTTAATATGACTTACTACACTTGTTTCACATATGAATGATGAGGGATATCCCTGCAGTGAGCACCAACCATTTGGTTATTTGGTGTGATAGAACAGTTAATGTGGATATGATCTTAAAAGTTCTTGTGGTAATGTGGATGTGGTTTACAGTGGATGTGGCTTAAAAGGGGGGAAAAAGCAGAAAAATATCGCCTTCAGTACCACAGAAGTTGGACAGCACTGCTCTAATATGTGGAAAAACAAAGTTTATTATCACTTACTGCAAAAACATCCCAATTTTTTTCAACCTCCACATACTGTGGTCTTCCTCTACCAGGAACACATGCAAGAATACATGCAGTAGTTATGTTTCCCAAGGGATTTCTTAGAGTATTTAGACATACATAGAAAATTCCATCACAGTATAATCCAGTACAGAATTCTACAACTTCACTGCTCTCGCTCTGAGGATCCCATGTAAATTGCAATTTATTTGTACAATCGCTAATCCATACTCTTCTGTAAATAAGATATATCAGTTTGCTATTAGTTTGCTATTATAATCTATTATTTAGTTTGCTTGCCAAAATTGGTTTTGAGTAAAAAGAACCACTAAATAATAAACTCGGGTCATCTTAGAATCTGTTTACTTACTTTTATAAACATTCACTCATGTTGTGCAACTTAGGCATTATGCTATCTGTCTATAGCAGAACAGCTTTAGCGTGTACTTGACCATTTAATCTTGAGGTATTTTGGTATCTTTAAACTGTCAGGTAAACATAACATGAATTTAGTATTTGGTAAAAGAAAAAGTGATCAATTTATCAAATCCTCGCTTTCCTGTGGTGCTATGTTAGAATACATATATGAAATCTAAATGCTAGACCTAAAGGATTTACCAACTAGCAAGTCCCCATCTTCTGCCATCACTCAAAATATGCTGACATTTTGCCAATAACTTAATCAATGACTCTTTCCCTTTAATAATTCATAAGCTAATTACATCTTGAAACAAACCACTGAGATATAAAGTTGTCCTGGTGTTAATTACATTAAATATGTATACAGAGCTATTGGCTTGCATATATATATATATATATATATATATATATATATATATATATATATATATATATATATATATATATACATATATGTATATATATATATATATATATATATATATATATATATATATATATATATATACACATTTTATCCATAAGTTTCACAGGTGGAAGTGGGGGATGTCACGCAGAGGGACGTGGCTTACCTTGGCAGTTGGTTGCAGGCGGTGGTTGGAGCACAAGCAGCTCATAATGTCCCACGCTCCCTCCATATGAGGTGAGGCGGGGGATCTGTTTGTTGTCGTAGTATGAGAACTCACCCTGGTGGTCTACCGTGGGTGCGACGGGGACACCGGAAAGGTTGCAGCCTTGACTGCACCCATCATGTAAGTCAGGGGTTCCCAACCTTTTTCACCCGTGAGCAACATTCAGATTTAAAAAGAGTTGGGGAGCAACACAAGCACGGAAAATGTTCCTGGGTGGTGCCAAATAAGGGTTGTGATTCACTATTGGTAGCCCCTATGTGGACTTGCAGCCTCTAGGAGGGTATGTTTGACAGTACATCTGGTTTTTATGCAACCAAAACTTGCCTCCAAGCCTGAAATTCAAAAATAAGCTCCTGCTTTGAGGCCACTGGGAGCAACATCCAAGGGGTTGGAGAGCAACATGTTGCTCACGAGCTACTGGTTGGGGATCACTGATGTAAGTCATCCATATCTTTAGTCATATTGCACCCGATCGCTTATATAACTATCGTAATCCAAGACTGAGAACAATAAAATCCTATTGATTTGCCTTTGCTTGTTTACCATACTATTAGGCCCATGTAGCAGATTCAGACATATTGGTACCGTTTTTCCAAAATAGCCAAAATCTTGCACCATAGCTGCTTATGCAAATCATGTGAAAACAACAGCATGGGCATTGTTCAAGTGATTCTGGCCCAAACATATGCTTTGTGGGCAGGTGATGATTTAAAGTACTATGAGAACTATGGGCCTTGCAGGTATAGAATGTTTACATTATTCAAAAGACATATCATTTAGGTGCAAATGATCTTGCAGTACTCCATGCATTGTAATTCTGTGATTAATATATCTTGAGGTAATTTAGGATTGAGATGTATCAGAAACAATTACAATGTCAGCAACACACTTGATAATACAATTCACTGTATGTTAATTATAAATACACTCAGAGGCATTAAAAATAAGAACACCAGTATGCACAAGATTTAAATGTGATTAATTTGACAAATTGTACAGTAAATCTATATGGCTTTGAATAATAATTAAAAGATTTTTTAAATATATTTGGTTTTCATGCATATGCATTTTTGTCACTGCAGATAAAAAATATATGATCCTGAAAAAAAGAAAACTGCAAGTTTTATAAACACTTGTGATTGCAGAGCATCTGTTACATTTTTATATATATTTTATAAATAACAAAAGTGGTTTATAGTTTTTAAAGAAATATCTATTCCTAATTAAACATGTCTAATTATGGTAATTAAATGGCTACCTGCGTATTGATTGTAAGGTGTGGTTACTTCCATAAACAGTACATAAGCAATATGAATATATTCAATAGCATAACAAAATTGAAGAAATACATAAGCAAGGTTTTCTAAAATTTGACACAAAGAATTTAACAGGTTTCTTATATTATATTTTATATATATATATATATATATATATATATATATATATATATATATATATATATATATATATATGTATATAATATGTGGCATTCTGTTTTTTCCATATATTTGGTGGGGTCTATGGTCCTATTCAATGGTACCCTGTATTAATGCTTATCATTTAAAAAGGAGTTTGCCCTTGTGCAGACATGTCAGGCACAGTGTGGTCCAGGACAGCAAATCTCGGCAAACCCTTGCCTGCTAAATAGCAACATGGTAGAATCGATGATTGCTACAGGGAAAGGCTAACGTTTAACATAAGAGTAGTAGGCTACTGAATTCACAGCAATACCCTCTTTTCCTAGGCTTTCATTATACTTTATTAAACTGATTTTAAAGGAATATTTTTTGATACACATACATGGTTTCTAACTGCTTCATTATCTGGCACTGGATTGTTTGCAAATGCATTACAGATTGTTAGCACAATTTGATATACTGTGACTCTTTGTTTTGGTAGGAAGACTTTAATATTTAAAATCAATATTTACATGTGCTTTGTTTCTTTGTCTTGCCATTTCAAAACAGTAAAATGTGAAATAGGTTGCACATTTGATTCATTCTCTTAACTGTAATGATGTTTCACCATTTTCATGCTGTGATCTTTTTTTAAACTGTGAACTGGTTACTGATGCATCTCACATTCCATATTTTGAGTCACCTATAAATACCTGTAATGGTGACAGGCCATGTGAGGAAATGGGCATAGGGTAGGACTTACACACGCACAACTTCTTTGGGGAATAAGGCTCTTTATTGCAGCATGGCAACTTCACTGTTACACGTTTCCTAACAGTTGGTTATGGTAATGCAATGGTAGCCAGCCTGCACCTAGCGGTGCTGCCTGTGGATTATGTTCAAGCTGGGCACTGCAAATGCTGGTCACTGGAACATGTGGGTACAGCTGCGCTGGTTACATCTGTGCAGTCTCTGTGATCTTCCATGTGTATAAAAACACCATAAATTCTGGAATTCTTGGCAGCCACCATCATAATCACATATCCATGTTGAAAAAAAGGCTGGCACCATTGTAAGTCAGAAAGAAAACAAAACATGGATTGATTCTTTCTGCCAATTACAAAGGCATCTTCCGGGGGGTGGGGCAATCACATGACATTCTCTGCGGGTCATTATAGGGATCAATCCAGCCCTGAATTGTGATAGGGCCACAATTCAGGGTCAATAAGGTTCCATTTGGTAAACATGTCCAATTTAGTCAGGGTTGGGCTGGGGGTCCAGGGCCCACCAGGCTACTGCCTCAGGGCCCCCCTCCCCCACCAGGCTGCTGCCTCAGGGCCCCCCTCCCCCCCTCGCTGTTGTGGTGTTTGTACTATGTTTTTGCCACGACCAGCTGGTCGCGGCAGGAAGAAGCGCAGGGTGCGGATCTGGACCAACAGGGCCCACAAGACCAGTTTAGTCTAAGTGTAGGGGACTTGGGGCCAACTGTGTATATTATGTTACAGAGTGTCCTGGCTTTGTTTGCCCACACAATAGGAGTCAGTTACCTGGGGAAAATATGCATAACATTAAACACATATGGGGTAATGTAATATAAACAAGGTGGCATTTGTTTTGCCATTTTTCTGAGCTTTCAGGGTCGGGGATCTGGTGAGCCCCAGTAATAAGGTACCTGGGGGAATACAGAGGGCTGATGTCAAGGTGGGGGAGGATAGTGTGGAAATGTGGCTCAGCAGGTCCAAGACTGTCCAATTAGGAAGGGGTCACTGGATGGTATTAAATTGCATTCATTGAATGGTGGGTCAGTTTGTCCATATGTTAACATTCAACAATTCCTGGCAGCCCACCCTAGGGTTGAGGGCCCCTTCTTGATTCACAAAGATGGCACACCATTAACTGCGTTTCAGTTTGTATAAGTTTTCCATTTGTGTTTGGAAAGACTGGGTAAGGCCCCACTTGAATACGGTTCACAGAATTGCAGTGGCCTGGCTTATTCGACGGAGTGGTGACACTGTCGTTAAAGGAACAGCACCCCCACATCATGGTGTTGCACGCGGTTGGTAACAGCATGGGAATCATGAGTCAACAAGATTTAGTGAGACATATAAAAATTGATATTGACAAGATTCGCTCATTTTGTAAGGGTGTGTTTATTGTATAGTCGGAAATGGTGCCCAGGTTAGAATGGCGTTGGGCAAGGGACCACAATGGAGAGGAGCAGGATTAAAGGAGAAGGAAAGGTTAACACTAAGTAAGCCTTATCAGAAAGGTCCACCTAAATATACCAGTAAACCCCCAAAGTAATGTTGCTCTGAGTCCCCTGTCAAAGGAAACAGCACATTTCTTTCCTTCTATTGTGTACTCATGGGCTTCTGTATCAGACTTCCTGCCTTCAGCTTAAACCTCATTGCCCTGGGCAAGAGCATGCTCAGTTTGCTCCTCTCCCCCCCCCCTCCCGTCTCTACTGTAATCTGAGCCCAGAGCAGAGAGAGACTCAGGCAGGAAGTGATGTCACACCACATTAATACTGCAGCTCCTATCCTAAACAAACAGAGAGTTTCTAGAGCTTTTTACTCAGGTATGGTAAAACATTCTACAGAATAAATATAGCATTCTAGCTTGCACTATTGCAGCTAATCTATTGGCAATAAAATGCCTCCATAGCTTTCCTTCTCCTTTAAGTTAAACAAGTTACTGGGAGCTTCTGTTAGAAGGTCTGGTGGGGTTGTTAGACACAAAATCCTGGAAAGGGCATTGCCTGATTATTATAAGTGGGATGGAGTTCACTTGTCTGATGTGGGCTTCGACATTTTTAATCTTGATTTGGCAGATGGGGTGGTTAGTGGATGGGGTGGCTCAGCCGGCATAAGGAAGGTCATGCCGGCAGTGCAGTGGCATGGAGGGGCTGCCCTACTGGGTAGCCGAGAAAGGGGGCTGTAGTGTTAAGGTGAGTTTGGTGTCGGATAGGCCTGGGTCTATGCTTAAAGGAAGGAGGCATAGTAAGCAAGGAAATAGGTGGCGGAGGCTTAGCCTTAGGCTGGAGAACGGGTTAGTTAAGAGGGTTACTGTTAATTCATTGTAAACTATTGTTACCTGTTATATGCAGCCTTTAGTGGCTAGTGTTTTACACATGTAAACATACTATGCAATTTTGTTATAATAATGTTGGAATGTGTGGTGGTTAATTTATCATAAGTTGTGTAATGTAAATAAATAAATCAAGCTGTGGCCTTTCACCCAAGTTAGTTATGTTTGTGTGGGGTGTGGGGTTTTGGTCTGGAATTGAGTCATACTCAAGTCAAGGGCAAGATTTTAGCTTGTTAAAAATGCATTTTTATTTACTCATTCCTCAATTAACAAATTGTTGATAGGCAATAGCATAGTTGTACTGTATCACATACCCCAGTTAGAAAAACATTTTGGGGTACATCATTTTTTTATTCTTTCTGTACTGCTAATATGACCACTTGTATCGTTAGTATGTAGAATAGGCCATTTAAGCATTATGATATTGGAGGTTATAGTGATATCAAAAGCCCGAGCAGTAAAATCATTATGATTACTGTATAGGATTCATGAAACTGATTTGACTGCATTCTGTGAGTTTTTCAGGAACCTGGGTAGTTTGAACCTCTTTAAGTTTCCAATTTTCTAAAGAAAGTTATTGAATTGTACTATTTCTCTGTTAACATATAGTAGTGTGTATTATGCAGCAATTTAAACATCAAAGAGCACCTATCAGAATGGAAATCAGAAAGAAAAAAGGTACCAGCAATCAGATGCCATCAAAACATCTACTACTCATAAAATCTAAAAGAGAGAAAGTAAAATTGAGAAAATAAATAGAACACACAGAACAGAATAACACCACACTTTAGGAGATTTAAAAATGCAAACGCATATTCCTGTATTTAAATTTTTTTTTTTTTTTTAAAAAAAAAGGCTATTGTTTCTCCTTTTGGAGTACTGGCTCAGTTAGCCTGCAGGGAAGACATTTTTCATGCAAAAGATTAACGGGGTATAAATGTATTGGTTTTCACAAATGAACGGCCTTCACTGATAATATTTTAATAACTGCAGCTTCACCACATAGGAAATCATATCTTTTGGCAGGAAATAAGATTTTTTAACTATATCCATACAATTATATCACAATGAATATTTGCTCAAGCAATCTACAAAGTAAAATTATTTTTACCTATACTGTAGGTGAAAACTATATTTGAGGAATATTCTAAATCTGCTTCTTTTTCATTGATATTAAAAGAAATCTAAAACAGAACATATTTTTAAGCATTTCTGGGTCAATATGATGAATATTGAGCTGCACTGCAAATTCAGGTTTTCTTTTCTTTATTTATTTAAGCATTGCCATTGACCTTAAATCTATATTTCGTTGGGCAGACAAAATACTGTGGCTTTTACATTTTCACAATTGAAGTCTGAGATTTATCTACTTGATTTTTAAAGGCATTAGGAGGCAGTCATCTAGAATAGTAGACTGAACTTTTTTGTACTTCATTTGATTAAATGCAGTCAGTTGATCTTAGGTATGTAAAACAAACCTATAGTTAACTTATTTGTTTAAAATTTGTAGGGTAACTTATGTTGTCTTACTTGAAAAATAAGTGCGTCTGGAAAGCACCATTTTGAAAAATCATCCAGCCTCTTTTCCACCCTTGAGCTGAACACATCTGAAATCTTGCACGTGCGTGAGCACATCTCTATTTTCTGCCATTATTACCAATGAGCTTGTCTCCTGATTTAAACACAGCCACAGTATTTCTTAGTTTGTATCTGATTAGCCTGTTAAACAATGGAAATGGGAAGTATAGGTATATAAATTCATTTCCCCAAACGAAAAAGAACTTGAATTTGTTGAAACTTGAAATATGTAATACTTTATAGAAAGACCGGGCAGCACATTTGTATTATGGGGCAGCATGGGGGGTAAATATAATTTCTGTTACCATATAAAAACAGCCCTTCATACGGTGCATGTATCATTAATAGTCCACCCATTGATATTTATTACATTGGTAAACTTACCATCACCTACTTAAAGACAACTTTAGAATTGTAGTCAGTTTCTCATTTTCTTAACAGCACAAACTTTTAATGACAACTCATTTATATTGGCAAGCATTTTAACATACTATTTACACCTTACTTTGTGTGCCGTATAATATATACCAATTTAAAGACGCTACTCAAATTACACCAGTAGCACAAACTTTCAAATCATGCAAAAACTCTTTTTTTCTTTTTACTTGTCAAATCTGGTTTCCACTATAAAGTAAAATATACTACCATAAATCATGTCAAGTGGACATCAAATTACTCTAAGGTCTGTTAAAGTTAGAGGAAATGCAATCAGAAATGTATAATAAAAGCTTTGAAATCAGGTTATAGACATGGTCTCACAAATTTGTATTCTATGAAAAGTACTGCAAAAGCAATTTTCAAGAACAGATAGCCAATAATGAAGTTAAGTTTAAAAAATATCTTTGGTGATAAACTTTTTATTATCATTTAATACTCATTCCGAAGAAGTACAAGAGATTGAAATAGGGAAATCAAGAATCTTGGATGCCACAAGCTTTAGTCTTTTTCTACAGAAAATGTACAATAAATACTAGTCTGACTTTTTAAATAGACATTTTAAATATATGAAGTATGTGGGGTTTTTTACATGCAACAAGTTTTATCCTTTAACATTAACAAAAAGTCTACACATACTATATTTCAAAATAATCCATTTATTCTGATTAAAATATTTGTTTTTTCATCTAGCCTAAAGAGGATGGTTTTCCTGGACAGTATTCTTTCATAGACTTGAGGTCACATTCTGATCTTAACTTTAATGTGGTTATGTACTAAAATGCACTAAGTTTTCCCAAGTGCAGTAACCTGTATCAACCAATTAGCAGGTTGAATTTACTGGTCACCTGCTTAAAAGCAAACATCTTATAGTGACTGGCTGCAGGTAAAGATTTTTATCTGTAATAGTTGGGCAGTCACACTTGGATCACTTTCATCATGACAGCTAAGAAGCTGTGAAATCTATGGCCCTCCAGCATGTTTTGGTTGAATGCCTTCATGCACTCATAAACATGCTTACTCTAACACACACATATCAAAACTTAAGCACACATTTTTTTGGAGATGGGGAAGATTGCACACTCACATATGCACACTTGCTCAATTTTTTCTTTTATGTTGTACTCTATGCGTGCTTTTCTTGCCTTAAAAATGTTTACTTGCCAATATGGCTAGTGTGAACACTAATCACATAATCGTTAGTGCAAACTTTAAGATGATATTCAGAAATTTCATTAAATTTCATTATTTGCAATTTTTATAGTTTTAAAGTAGAAATACATACAGTATTTACCCATTTTGACATGTTGGGGATAATAATTAAGCAGATTTGCAGAAATGTCATATAAACCACTAACAACGATTTGCAGTTTGATAGTTTGAAGTAGAGACACATTTTGAATTTGACAGAATATTACCAAAAACATGGTTTCTGAGGTGAACTTCTATATGTGGTGATGTGGCATTACCACATATAGAATTCAAATTTTTTGGCCTTAGTATCCAGTTTCCTGTAAGCTCTTTCTGCACTTTAATTTGGTGGTACATATTAAAAAAACTGTGTGGTACTATGTTTTATATGCACTATATTGTCTAAATACTGTTTTATCCTGATGTAACATTTATATTTGAGTTTTATTTCTAAACAGAATACTAATTGCAGTAGAACATTCGTTGATTCTTTTAGGGGGTTATTTATCAAAGGTTGAGTTGTTTTTTCCATGAAAAATTTTAGTTTTCAACCTGTTGAGGTTATGTAGAAGTCAATGGCAGAGGTCCTTAGACCATTTAAAGGTGTTAATAGCCTTCATGATGTTCAAGTTTTTTCCTGTGGGTTTCACTCGAAAACTCAATCAATTCAATTCATGCCATTCAGGTTTTTTCAATAAATTAGAGTATTAAAGTTTTTCACCCCTGATTCGAGTTTTTTTACATTCAAACATTTTCTTAAGTTAGAAACAATTTGAGTTGTGAGTTCATTTGAGTTCTAAAAAAGCTCACAAAGATCTAAATTCATAATTGATAAATAATCCCCTTAGTGTGCAAGTCCTAACTGGAAATGTTTTATGTTGGTACCTTATGACATGTGGAAAAAAAAAATTGGAAGGTTTGAGTATTGCGTCATCAAAATGATTCAAATTATTTCACATGGTAAATCTGGTCTTTTATTTATTAACATTATGCCAAAATTCAAGGGTGCTCTGTTGAAGGTAGAACAGTTTTAAGTAGTTGCAGGTATGTTTCATAATTGATAGGGCAAAAGGGGGTGATTATAAGAATAGATTAGTTTAAATAGAACAAAAGCTAATTTTTTATTTTGACAAAGTAACACCTTTTCATATGAATGATTGTATAGAATTAGTACTATTTCTGAGATAGATGTAGGGGTAAATAACTAGTGATGGGTGAATTTACTTGCGGAACTGCTGCAAAAATTCGCTAAATCTAGGATACAAGGAAGTCAGATCAAATTTATGTTTATGTTTGACAAAGCCCAGCAGAGTGGGTGAAACTCTTACCAAAGTTGCAATATCACTATACTATCATCACAAGGTGACTAATAAACTAATAAACAACTGTTTATGGCTGGAATGCATACTATAATGCAGGGATCCCCAACCTTTACAAGCCGTGAGCAACATTCAGAAGTAAAAGGAGTTGGGGAGCAACACTAGCATGAAAAATGTTCCTGGGTGCCAAATAAGTGCTGTTAATGACCATTTAGTAGCCCCTTTGTGGATTGTCAACCTACATTGAGACTCTGTTTGGCAGTGCACCTGGTTTTTATGCAACCAAAACTTGTCTCCAAGCCTGGAATTCAAAAATAAGCACCTGCTTTGAGGCCACTGAGAGTAACATCCAAGGGGTTGGAGAGCAACATGTTGCTCGCGAGCTACTGGTTGGGGATCACTGCTATAATGCAAGGCCATTCTCTAGATATGGCAGAGGAGTGGCAAACTTAATTTGCAAAATATCAGAGGAAGGGAGAACACAAAGACAGATCATTTGGAGTACTTTTGTAGTGTATTTGTAGTGGTTTGCATACAGAAGGTGTCCGCAGAAATTTTTCCGGGGAGGGGGCAAAGTCAATTCAAAGACTGTATTTTCTATACTAAGCCTATTTACAATAACTAGTTGTAAAGATGATGCAGTTTGTAAGAAATCCACAATCTGGCTGAACTCTTCTTAGTCAATAATTTTACTACCACACCCACTCAAGGTCATTCCCGTCTGTATATTTCCCCAGCAAAACCACAGTATAACTTTTTTAAAATATATATGTGTTTAATGTTGTCTTGAGTACTATCTGCAAGGTGTTTGTATGTTCTTTCCATCTGAATGGGTTTTCTCCTAGTGTGTGTTACAGGAACATATTATGAGAGTTCTAGAATTCTGTTACAGAGCTCTGTCCCCCCTCCCCCCATGCAGTCCAGGCTAAAATAAAACAATGCTACACTTTGAAGCATACTTATTATACTGTGTAAAACGAAATCTGCTGAAAATACAGCTGTTTTTTAATATGGCAAAGCCTAGTGATGTGTGGCGCATTATCCTACCAATTTTTACAGCACATAATAAATCTTTCCCTTTATCTTCTGTAAGAGGAGCCTCTGTGCAATAAAATGATGCAGAAAAGGTGCCTATTGCTGGGGTACTGAGGCTGAATCTCAGGCATGGGCAAAAGGACACTGTCAGTACTTTATTGCTGCAAACCCCAACATTCCACCTTGTCCCCAGGATCTGCACAAATGATCGAGAAGCCGTCCCCACCCAGTGTGCTGCACTTCCCCTTCTGCCTTCTGAAGTGGAGACATAATCACAGCCCTCTTCCTCTTCCCACGGTATTACAGCAAAAAAGATAAACAGGTTGAAAAGGCCTTTCCCCGCATTGCTTACTTTGTGTGTGCTCACTTAAAAAGTTTAGAGGGAACATTGTGCAGCAGGCACTAGGTCTGTCAGCTATCTAGTAGGGCAGCTAGTGAAGGGACAAAATTCCAGGAAGGGGGGGGCAAGTGCCCACCTTTGTCCCTGTTTGTGGATGTCCATGGTGCTTTATTTTCAAGAGCATCAGTGAGACAATAATGCAAGTTAAGCTGTTCAAACTGCAAAATCTATTACCCATATTAAAATAGCAAATGAGAGTAAAATATGCAAAATATCACATGGTTGAGAAGGTTCTACAGGTTTACAATGCATTGCCAGTATAAGAAAGAGTTTATTTTAGATATGTGTCAACATAACAGCAATAAAAAATAATACATATCATAAAAAGGAGGCTATAAAATAGAGCCAGAAGTAATAAGGTTTATTGGTTAGCATATTCAGTGATGCATCTGAAACTCCATTCTGAATGATAAGTACATCACAGTTTGTTAGTAAGAAATGCAGAGAGGACATTTGCTCAGTTCACCTACCTTCTGTGCCTTGGACACAAAGGGGCCCATTCATTAAGTTTGAGTGAAGGAATAGAAGAAAAAAAACTTAAAATTTCGAAGTGTTGTTTTGGCTACTTCGACCATCGAATGGGCTACTTCGATCTTCGACTACGACTTCGAATCGGAATCGTTCGACTATTCGACCATTCGAAAGTCGAAGTACTGTCTCTTTAAGAAAAAACTTTGACCCCCTAGTTCGCCACCTAAAAGCTACCGAGCTCAATGTTAGCCTATGGGGAAGGTCCCCATAGGCTTGACTAACTTTTTTTGGTCGAAGGATAATCCTTTGATCGTTGGATTAAAATCCTTCGAATCGTTCGATTAGAAGGATTTAATCGCTTGATCGAACTATTATTCCTTTGATCGTTCGATCGAAGTATTTGCGCAAAATCCTTTGACTTCGATATTCGAAGACGAAGGATTTTCATTCCCCAGTCGAATATCGAGGGTTAATTAACCCTTGATATTCGACCCTTGATGAATTTGCCCCAAAATATTGAATAGCTACTAGAGGTAATTTTTAAGTGTCATGTATATTCTGTACCCCCCTGTTTATACAATATAGTACAGATATGGGAGCCATTTTCTGGAAACCTGTTATTCAGAAAGGTCTGAATTACGGGAAGGCTTTCTCCCATAGAGTCCATTTTATGCAAACAATTGTAATTTTTGAAAAGTATTTTTTTTTACTCTGTAATAATAAAACAGGACCTTGTACTTGATCCTAACTAAGCTGTATAATCCATAATGATGACAAAACAATCCTATCGGGTTTCTTTAATGTTCAACTAATTTTTAGTAGACTTAGACATAAGTATGATGATCCAAATTATGGAAAGACTTTGGTAAACTCCAGGTCCAGAGCATTCTAGATAACAGGTCCTATACCTGTAGTAAGGGGCATATTTCACTCTTTATTGGCTCAGCTCTAAACAAACCCTTTGCTAGTGAGTAGGGATGGGCGAATTTTTTCGCCTTGTTTCACCGAAAAAATTACGCCCCATAGACTTGTATGGCGTTGTGCATCAAAATAAAAAGACACGCGGTAAAAAAAATTTGCCGCGTGATAAAATTTTTTAACGCCATACACTTTAATGGGCGTCGGCGACATTTTCGCCGGCAGCAAATTTTTGGTGAAGTGAAACAGGTAAAATTCGCCCATCCCTACTAGTGAGTCTGGTCAAAATAAAAATCAATTTTTAGAGTTTAAGGTGTTATCACATAATTTTTATATTCATAAAAATATATATAAGTGTAACTGCATGTTTAGGAAAAGTCATGTTTTTCTAGCTAAAATTCTGGTCTGTATACTGATTTCATGCCATGATAAGTGATGACTGAAATTTCTCACCAAACATTAATTTGTGGCAAAATGACTAATTTTACCATCAGCAAATATTTTCATGAAACCACTGAAAAATTTTGCTGCGAAAAAATGTACATTGACTTAATTGTATTTTGTGTGGAAAAAGTCGCCACAAAAAACACCCACTGACACAAGTGTATTTTGAACCAAAATATTGCTGCGAAAAAACATTAGGGGTCATTTATAAAGTTTGCGCATTGCATATTTATTTGCAAATAGTTGTACTCACCATGTTTTTTGAAATCTGAAATATTGCACTGCTGTGCTCATCTTTCTGTTTTTTTGTGAATTGACATTGAGCAAAAATACTCGCAAATTACTGTATATGGGTGTTTGTGACTGTGCAAGGTCGTTGTGTGCAAAAATAGCATTGACAGTAATTTAAATTTGCAATTTGCGAAAACTGTTTTGTAAATATTTTCTCTGCCACCAAAGTTCTGGTGTAACTCAAATGCAGAGTGCGGTGCATAAATATTGTGATTATACCATATTTAAAAAGCCTTTATGGATATTATCTGTGCAAATAAAAATTGGCAGTTCTGTTTGAACAGTAAAAACACCACTCTTAGCCAGGTATATAAATATAACCATGTGCAGAGCAAATAGTTTCACTGTGCAAATTACTCTGCACTGAGCAAAGTTTATAAATGAGACCATTGACTTTAATACATCTTGTGAACTTTTGCCATTTTAGCTAATTTTTCAGTGAAAAGGGACAGATTCGCTTATCACTAGCCATGATCTGTGATGGGCAAGAGAGGAACTGATATATTGAGGAAACTCTTGGTAACTTATAACATCCTTATATTTTAGAAGAAGGGGTACTTTATTCACTATATACTGTACAAGGTGGAAAGGACCCACAATTACTGTTTTTGTTCATTAACAGGGCTATCCAGCTGCAGACCCAACATGGCTTTGTGGCAGGTCTCTGCAGAACAATGCTCAGGACAACACATGTTTTTTAAGAAAGACTTTTACTGTATGTCAGCTGACAGCAGTATATAAGACATAAAGGTAGTTATAGTTCAACAAAACAGTTGAGCTCTGAAAAATAGCTTTTATCAGCAATGTAACGCACACATTCACAAACCTCTGCTCTTAGATTATGGTTTTAGCAGAACATAAACACTAAAAGCTCTTAGAAAACATTTGTCTCTTACAGTGAATCTGACCAGCTAAGTTTTAAACCCTCCTCGGGGTCTGTATTTTTCATGGCGTGAAACCATTTACACCCCCTTTCTTTCAGCATTGATGCAATGTACAATGCAGGGTGGTTGGTTCACAGTTAGTTTACACCAAAAGATTTGTAATTTCAGTTGATTTATTAAAAAGGTGAATAGGGTAATCTGTCACCAGGACATCATCACGTTTCCTATAAAATTCAACCCTTACCATAAGAGGATGAAAACTCTCTTTAAAGCATGATGTTTCAGTGTGTTTGGAACTCCAGGAGATGCATTAACAATGCCCCATACAGTTTGCAAAGTGCAAAAAAGGGTCGCAATCAGGCATTTTTTTGCATTTTGCCAACTCCGTGAGTAGTGATGGGCGAAAAATTAGCGAAACTTCGCCGGTGTCTCGATTTTTATGCGGGCAAATTTTTCCGGCAAATTTTCGCGGGCGTTTCGCGAATTTATTTGCTGGTGGCGAATCGCGCAAATTCGCGACTGGCAAATAAATTCGCCCATCACTATCCGTGAGGCATTATGCAGATATCCCATTTGCACAATGTTCCGGATTGTAGAGGCCTGCGACCTGCTCATTAAGTCTTGTGCAACCAATGCTATATTCAAAAGGATTGGGTGGGGGTAGGCACATAGGTATCCATCATACCGCCCCGTACCACACGCATCATTAGAGCAGTAGTAGCAACAGACTGCATCAGGGGCCTGTCCTTTCCACCTTCTCTAAGGACAGGGCTGTGGTGCACTAAGGGAGCACTCTTGTGCTATTTAGTGCTCTTGAACTGGATCCAACTGGGTTGTCTGTTTTCAAAACAGTTTAGCAAATAAAAATAGCTTATCAGCAGTATATCACAAACAGCAGATTAAAAAAAAAAAAAACACTTTTCTCTTCAGTTTAAGGTTCTCAGCAAATGTGTTCTCTGAGCAACCAAAAAGGTTTTATACCGTCTTGATTAGACAGCTCAGTCTTGTAGACCCAGATGGTCAGTCTGCGGTTTTTCATTCTGCTATAGACTGATTTAACTTTCTAAGGGATTTTTATGATTCATCAGCTTGTAACAGAGTTTAAAAAAAGAGGAGACATTATTATAAATTCTCTTGTCTTTATTAAGGTTCCCTGGACATTTGTAATAAAAAGTGGTAACTTCAAGCATTTGTACCAACATTTATAATAAACTTTACATACAACTTTAAATTTCTCGCTGGATGCAAATTGACCTAAGTGCAAGATCACTAGCGAATTTTCACCAGGCACAAACGAATGCTAGCTCATCTTCGCTATAAAATGCTCGCACTGCCAAAGTAACTATAGCGAAAAGTCATCAGCATTCGGCGCCCAGGGCGCAACTTTGCACATTAGTGAATTAGCATAGTGGTAGCAAATTTGTGCCTGGCAAAGTGGCGCGATGTGTGCGAATCGGTCACTGGTGACAATTCACACTTTAGTGAATCTGCCCCTTATTCCCTGTGTAAAAGGTATAAAGCAATATAATTCTTAATAAATCAGATGCAAGTTGAGCGTAGGACTGGCCAGATATGGGATGACTTTAACGTGTTAGCCAGCTTAAATATATTTCAGTATATGGACAAACAATCCCTGTTTTGTGTAAAGGGTAAGGCATTTTTTAGTAGCAGTATGCACAAAATTTCTAGATGTCTTAAATATATTGATAAAAAGAGATAATATAGTTTATATTACCATATATATGTATATATATATATATAGTCCCAGCACTCTCAACATATAACCCCCTAAAAAAATATTCTTGCACAACTGAACTGTAACTTTCTTTAAAAAAAAATACACTTTTAGTTACAAAGTTTGTACAAAGTATGCATAAGCTGACGCGCCCCGTCAAGGCATCCATGCGTCAGTCCTATCCTAAGTAAAAAAAAGAAAGTGTTACC
This sequence comes from Xenopus laevis, assembly GCF_017654675.1. Lineage (NCBI taxonomy): Eukaryota > Metazoa > Chordata > Amphibia > Anura > Pipidae > Xenopus > Xenopus laevis. The sequence continues at coordinate 84,191,580 of NC_054379.1, forward strand.
TTTGGGGGGAGACAGACCATACCTGCTTTCCTCTTTATTTAGCATGATCTCTTCCAAAGACACCATTAGGTAGGGGGTTGGGAGAGCAAGCATTTAAGGAGAGAGCCACCTCCCCAAAAAATATAGTTTTTTAAAACGAAACAAGCGGAAATGCCGCTCCTCACCTTGGGTGCACGTGGGCAAGGCTTAAATTACATACTAAACATGGTAGCCCCAGCACTCTCAATATATAACCCCCTGAAAAAATATTCTTGCACAACTGAACTGTAACTTTCTTAAAAAAAAGACACTTTTAGTTACAAAGTTTGTACAAAGTATGCATAAGCTGACGCACCCCGTCAAGGCAGTGTCCATGTGTCAGTCCTAACTAAGTGAAAATAAGAACGTGTTACCTTTGGGGGGAGAAAGACCATACCTGCTTTTCTCTTTATTTAGCATGATCTCTTCCAAAGACACCATTAGGTAGGGGGTTGGGAGAGCGAGCATTTAAGGAGAGAGCCACGTGCACCCAATTATAAAGGTGAGGAGCGGCATTTCAGCTTGTTTCATTTTAAAAAACTATTTAAATTAAATCTTAATTTATAAGGAGTATGGTCACCTAAACTAGTGATGCCAGGCATGGATTCTCCGCGTAATTCCGCATTTCACCATCTGTGAATTTTTCGCGAAACTGCTGCAAAAATTAGTCACAAGAAAAAACAACCATTGACTTTAATGAATTTGGAGTGAGAAAAAACACCCATTGACGTTAATGCGTTTGGACAAAAATGTACCACCAGAAACAAGAACAAATATCAGTGCACACAAGAGATATTGATTAATCAGAGCAATTTCTCCTAGGGAAACAATACACTACTAGGTTTACCAAGGCATTATGTTAGTACCTTTAACAAATTACAAATACTGTCTTTCTACATGTCTATAGATTCGTTTGTAAATTAGAACAACCAACCTGTCTGCCACCTATCAAGAAACAGATCCATGGCTTAAACATTCACTGAGAAATCTATGTTTGCCCCAGGCAATCCATTACCATTACTAAGAAATATATGAAAAGACTCATAACACACATCCACTGAATTTTTGTAGCTTTGGGTATAGGTTGGTTCAGAAAAAAGAAGGGGGATTCTTATTATGATTTTAAAAGAACCACTAACTGTATCTTAAAAAACAAACTTTTTATTTTTGTGAAAATTAATTTGTGGAAGAAAAATTGCTAGTTTTTTTTTTGAGATGTCAGTCTCCAACCTTCAATAATCAAATGAAAAAAAAAGTTCAGGAAGTAATTTGGGTTTTCTGCACCCCATAGACCCACCACAAATGGGTAAGAATGGATGACTTTCTTGTCCCCATATTTAATGAAAGGCACTAAATTTGCCCAGGAGCAATGTTATTATTGAACAGTAAGGTTTTGCAGTTCAGCAAGTATTTTAGAATCTGCATTCTGAGGAAACCACGCACATTAGGGGGTGATTCACAAATACCCCTGAAAGATTGTGAGGACAGACTGTCTGGCTAGGGGACTGCAAGGTGTAAAGAGTCAGACAGGGCCAAACGAATAAACAGTTAACACAATTATTACACCTATGCTGTAGTGGTGTTGTCTGTCTCAGGGTAGAGCTACAGTTAATATTGGTAAAATTATGCCCATAACATGAATATCTTCTATTACAGATAAACATAGTTGCACCCATCAATTACCTTATAACTAGGGCTTCTCGAGGAGTCCAAACCCTCCCATATTATGATGATCCCACTTAGGGTTACCCAATATTCTGATGAGGTCAGAATAATATGTTTTAGTCCTGGGGTATTTGGTCTCAATGGAAAGAGAATTCCGTTTCCTACCCGATATTCATTATTTAATAATTTTGCTATAAACACACAGTTTATGCTGATCGAAATTGGATGGGGGCATGACCTTTCTCTTCCCAACCTGGATATCAAAGGTGCAGACAACTGGGAAGATATATGCCTTTGGGGACCGAGCTGCATCAGGAGGTGTACTGTATATAGCTATTTCTTCCTTCCCTCCGGAACAGGACTCATGAGATCCTTCTGTAGGTGTAGTATGTAGGTTTCTGTATTTTTATCCCTTTTTATTTTTTTAATAAATTGTTTACTTCTATGTATGTTATTTTTATTTTCTATAATATTGTCTGACCTTTTTGTATAGTTTATGCACTGTCCACTTTGGATTATTAAATATAAAATTTAATAAGTTTGTGTATGTTAAATGTATCTTAAGCCGTTTTGCTAGTTAGAAGGAAAGGTGTCTGTTTTAACCTTTGCCTGCTTCTGGGGAAATTTTGTGTTGATCTATCCTGTCTGCTGGAGTACGCGGGTTATTTATCAAAGTCCGAATTTATCTCAATATTTTCTGAAAAAAACTCAGACCAAATCCCCAGGGGTTTTTTCGCCTTATTTATTAATACACTTTCCTGAAAAATTTTTTGCGGAAAAAACACAGAAAAATAGAGAAAAATACAAATTGTACGAATTTTTCGGATTTTCCACCCGAAAACTAAGATTTTTGCCCGAAAATCCTGAAATCTTCAGGTTATTGCACGAAACCCAGAACAGATCAGAAAATCTTTTGGGACTTCTCCCATTGACTTATATGCAACTTTCGACAGGTTTTTTTCCACTAAAATTCGCATTTATACTACAAAAACAGATTTTTGGGGTTTTTGGCATTCAGAGTTTAGTAAATAATCCCCTATATGTCATGGTGCTGAGCTAGGAAGCATAGTGGGGTTATCCTTTAGTAAGTGTCACTAAAAATGGAGTATGTGCTCAGATAATCATAATAAGTAAGTTAACATCAATTTTTTTTTTAAGTTTAAAACCCCTTTAAGTGGATATACTGCTATGTATAAATACTTTGCAAACTTTTATATGCTGAAACAATAGGTTAAAGAGATAAAGTTAACACAGCGGAAAAAGTATAAAGTACAGGTTTGTGATTTGTTATCCAAAACCAGTTATCCAGAAAGATCTGACTTACAGAAAGCCTGTCTCCCATAGACTCAATTTTATCCAAATAATCCAAATTTTTAAAACTGATTTCCTTTTTCTCTGTAATAATAAAACAGTAGCTTGTACTTGATCCAAACTAAGGTACAATTAATCCTTATAAGAAGCAAACCCAGCCTATTGGGTTTATATAATGTTTAAATTAATTTCTAGTAGACTTTAGGGGGCCCATTTACTTTACTCGAGTGAAGGAATAGAATAAAAAAACTTCGAATTTTGAATGTTTTTTTGGCTACTTCGACCATCAAATTGGCTACTTCGACCTTCGACTTCAAATCAAATGATTCGAATTAAAAATCGTTTGAATATTCGACCATTCGATAGTCGAAGTACTGTCTCTTTAAAAAAACTTCGACCCCTACTTCGCCACCTAAAACCTACCGAGGTGCAATGTGGGAAAGGTCCCCATAGGCTTTCTAACAATGTTTGGGTCGAAGTAAAGTCGTTTAATCGATCGATTCAATTCGAAGGATTTAATCGTTCGATCAAACGATTTTTCGTTCGATCGTTTAATCAAACTATTTGCGGTAAATCCTTCGACTTCGATATTCGAAGTCGAAGGATTTACATTTGGAAGTCGAATATCGAGGGTTAATTAAGCCTCGATATTCGACCATATGTAAATCTGCCCCAAGGTGTGAAGTTACAAATTACAGAAAAATCCTTTATCCAGAAAACACCGGGTCCCAAGCATTCTGGATAACAGGTCCCAAACCTGTATTGTATTATAAATAAAACATAATTCTGTTATTCATTACTTGTCATAGTAACAGGTTTTATTTTCAGCATTTATATGCATATTGCTTCATTTGTGCCCTTGCACAATATTTTTTGTTTTCTATTAGTGATGAAAACATATAATGACAATTATAGAACAAACATATGGCTCAGACAGGGATCAATAACTGCTGAAATATGTTGTAAAATGTAAAAAGAAATGTCAAGTACAAAATATAAATGTCTGAGAACATGAACATCTGTTAATTTCAGAATTAATTAAAATAAAGTGCTTTGTGACAAAGTGTGAACCTTCATACAGTATTTTAGATTCATTATGAATTAGTGGTTTATGAATTTTAGAAAAGAATGCATACAGTATTTTATAAATGTATGGATAATATTGTTTCAAATATGTTTCACCCATAATTTTTTAAAATTATGTATTTTACTGAAGGTAAATAAGGTCAAAATTGCTGTTTTTCCTCACTTTTGGCAAGCTTTTAGCAAACTCATTTTAAATTTAAGCCTGCATGCACTGAATTGATATGTCAAGCAAATATGTTTCTCAGAATTCAAATAAGATTACTACAGGTTTACTGTAGTGCATTCTCACTAAAGCCTAGTATTTGATGAGAATGTAAAATAACAAATGTAATTAAATATGCATTTTAATTAATGTTTTGGCCAAACCAGATGACAGCATTACCTCATAATTTCAAATATTTCTATACTGCATGTATGCCTTACCTTTGCAGACAAATGAGGCAAAAATTCAAACTGCACATCTATTGAATTGTACTTACAGAACAAAGACTACGAGAACTATACTGGTGGCCAGCAATGGATGCCGATGTGGTAACTGCCATTCATTCTTGTGGTACTTGTCAGAATCATGACAAAACAGCTATCACACATACACTACCACTTTAGCCAGTACCATTCCCTGATTCAGCATAGGAAAAACTTGCTATTGATATTGTGGGTCCTTTTGCAGATGCTCATATAGATTGTAGATTTGATATACAGTAACCTTGATAGACTATTACAGTAAATGGCCTAAAATTGCATTTGTTTCTCATATAACAGTAATAATATTTCTGTCTACAGTCTTTAGCAGAGAAGGTAATCCGAAGGAGTTAATCTCAGACACAGTTTGTCTTATCTGAGTTTGAATTCTTTCTGAGAGAAAGGAATATTGTGCATCGGAAATCTTCAGTGTATTACCCACAAGCAAATGGAGAAATCTAACGATTCAACAGAAATCTGAAAGATGCACTACAGACAGCAAATCTTACTGGGAAATCTTGGAAAGTATTTACAACAGGGTTCCTACATAACTTCAGAGCAATGCGCCATGCAACAACCCAATCATCTACAGCTGAATTATTACATGGCAGACAGATGCACACTAAGTTACATGTTGCAGACACAACAAAATACTGTGCCTACAAAATCATCTACTGCTGACACTGTCAACAAGCCAAATGCAAGGCTTATACTGACAGAAAACGTGGTGCCAGAGAAGTACACTTTCAGCCTGGATCTTTAGTCAGAATTAAGAAACCAGAACTACTGAAACAAGGACAATCTGAATTTACTACACCACTTGAAGTGAGACACTAGGGAGGACCATACACATATGAACTGTCTGGACGCATATTGAATGCAAGTCGTCTTGCTCCCATTAGGAATGACTTTGGAGAAGCTCCTTTTGATGAAGGACATTTTCCAACTCCTGATACCAACTGCAATAGACTTGAAGAAAGTGAATCTATAAGGCATACTGAGAGAATCAGAAAACTACCTGCCTGGACCAAGGACTATGTGATTTAAATAATGCAAAATATTGCTTTAAGATGCATACTGTTTAATTGTTGTTGTTTATTACATTTGCCCAAATGCTTTCCTACTATAGGGGGAATATGCGGTGTTTATACAAAGGGCCTGTAGGTGTCACTGTGCACAAGAGTTGTACTGTGTACATAGTACTTTCTATACTGCTTAAAAGGATTAGAGTTGAAGCTACTATTGAAGTGTAATGGCTGCATGAACCTGCAAATAAAGCACTGTTATACTCTACTCATCTTCGGCTACCAAAACATGACAGTTACCCCCACCTTCCCCTTGTCCTCTCCTCCCTTTAGGGCAACTTCAGTTTGGGCAAAACTTGTTTATTAGTTTGTATAGTTAAAACGGTTGTCATTATATATTTATATATATGTCATTGTATATTTGAAGTTACCTTGCATCACCAAATCTTGTTGTTACTTAAATTAATTACTTTGCACTTACACTTTCCCTAACTGATGAAAATGCCAACTATTGTTTGCTATTAGTTTCACTTTTTTGTTAGTTGGGACTAAATGTAAAAATTCAATAAAAATAACTTGAAAAAAAATGTAGTGCAAGGGTGTGTGACTACAGTTCAGCCTGTACTTGGCACAGGTTAGGGGAGGCACACAAGTTTTTCTTATCCCCTCCATGGGCAATTCTAACTCAGGAGCTGCCTCGGCTCCTGCAATGACGCCCACCCACCAGCATTTACCTTTCCTGCACTCGGGGTCTGAAGGGGGAGCATCGCTAGTTCAGAGATTGCAATTTTGCTCTCTTGCACTATAAAAAATGAATTTCCAGTTTAAAAAATGGAAATTTGATTCTTAAAAATACCAGGAGCGGCTTTTGGCTTGGTGCTGACGAGTTGCAGTGCCCCTGATCCTACCCCACCCAAGAATTTGGGAGCACTAGTGGGTACAAGTTGAATAAGTATCCTATATTTTCCTTTTGCCTTTTAGCAGGCAGTAAGTACACCCACAGTTATGCCCTGGATGTATTTGCTTTCTGATTTTACATCCTTTAGTTCTCTAGGACTTGCATCAGGTGTAAAAATAAATGAAGCAAAGAAAACGGATTATGTAGAATTCCTCAAATGTATGGGGAAATGCCAACAACTTTTCCTATGTACACCATTTTTTCCCTTTAGATAGTATATGTTTTGCAAACACATAACATTTCTAACACTAAAAAAAAAGGCTGCATGTTTCAAAAAAAGGGGGGGGTATGTTTAAATGATTATTAGTTTTAAGGTATGTAGAAGGTATTACAGAAAGATCCATAATATCAAAAACCCCAGGTCCCAAGCATTCTGTTTAATAAATCTACTGTATATCTGTATATCCACCTGGTTAGTGTCATAGTGATATATAACACTACAATGAATTGTATGCCCTACATGGTGTTGCATCACTTTATTTGTGTATACATGTAATGATTATTGTATAGTATGTTTTTCATGCTCATGCTTATTAGCATATTACTATATCAATTGCATGCTTGTCTGACTTTACAGCATTCACAATTTGGCATGCCAAAGCAATATATAATATACCTTTTTATATATTAGATTTTCCTTTCAGCTGCAAGGAGCCTTAGCACCATAAAACATCAAGAGCAGTGCCACACTAAATAAAACTCTGATTAATTGTTTAACATTTACTAGAAGATTCTTTTTCTAAATGTTATTGAGGAAAGGTCTTGGGGAAAATATGTGATTGAATATATATTTTCATAGTTAATATTGCTTGTAAATTTAAAGAAAAAAAAATAAAATACATGTAAACTGCAGGCACAGCCTGTATTTAATGGTTTATTCAAGATCATTTATTGGAAATTATTGGTATTGCTAAACATGTTTTTACTGATAAACCAGGTATCTGTTAAACAGCCTCTACTCAATAAGATATTTACCTGTTTAAATGGGATACAAGATAAAAGAAAAACAAAGCAAAACACAACTACAGTAGTTATGAATATTGATGGACGAATAAATTCACCTGGCGTGAATTCGCTACGAATTTCCACGTTTCACCACTGGCGAATAAATTCGCAAAACTCCTGCGAAAATTTCACGCCAGCGTGAAAACATTTTGGACTTGCGTCTGAAAAGTTGCTTGCATCAAAATCGCTGCACAACAACACTATTCTGATGCCAATTGATTTAAACGCGGCATCAAAATTGAAGCGGGCATCAATTTTTGAGTTTAACAAATCTTTCTCAAAGTTTTCATTTCACAGAAAATTCTCTAATTTTTCAGTGAAGCAAAATGGAGAAATTCGCCCATAAATAGTTATTAACATTTCATCTGCACAGTAAAATATATATCAAGACCCTAATAATGTGAAATGCTATAAAAAACCTCATAGCCAATATGCAATATGTCTGTAAAGCCCCTAATATTTTGTGTAGTTATCTTACAAATTTATGATCAAATACCAGTTCACTATAGTAAGGAGTTCTGACATTTAATATAACTTTAGTATATTTCCCCCACAATTGTTGTATTTTAAATGTGTAAGTGCACTTTATCCTTTTTATATCTCTAAGGTCTAAGTTTAGAAGGTGTTATGCCTAAAGTTCTTTTGTGAAACCCTTTTGCTGTAAAATATGTAGAGTTAATCTCAAAATTACCAGCTTACCTTGATGACTGGTTGCTTGGGCAATTGCCTATAATCTCCCAGGTAAATGGAAGTAATGTATTTCATGCTGCTGTAAATTATAAAATATAAAGAAATGATTAGAGGTTATTAGAAAGGATAGTACAAAATTTCATGTTATTCTAAACCATACATTATTTGAATTGCTGAAAACCCTGCCTTGTTATTCATTTTTTTTAGTTAGTTACATTAACAGTATTCATTTTTCTCCAGCTGATCTTTAAATAATAAATACTTAGAATTTCCCATAGTACAGTATATGAAAGCACACCTCAAAGTATTGAATTTCTTTTCAGTAATACTTTTTCTTTTATAATAAATGCTGCTATGTGTTCTGTTTTTTTCCCAAAACCAGCTACATTCTGCTTTCCATGCAGCCAATTAATGTATGTATGTTGCAGTTCAATGATTTAAGGGAATTTTGAACTGAAAATATAGAGAAGCATCAAAATCTATCAGCCAGTTGTTGCCATGGTATTTTATGTGGCAAGATATAGTGGATTTGACAACTCTTGTTTCATACATTAATTTTCTTTAAGAACTTTTATTTCTGCATGGTAAGTGATAAATTGACTGTCAACATGGCAAAATAATTTCTGATTATATATTGCATACCAATGGATATGTTTTCTGGCTGTGTTTGACATTTTAAAGCTATTGCAATGTTAAAATAGAGTTTGGGATAATTATGCTAAAAAACAACACAAAGGTATGTACAGTACTATATGACTAAAATGTAATCATTGGTTAAACCTCTGCACATGGGGTGTAAGAGTACCTAGGCAGCGGGGACGCCCGTCGACCCATTTGCTGGGATTCCTGCCACTCACCTCTGCTTCTTCCTCATGTGCGCCGCTACTTTTGGGTTTGTGTAGCGCTCAGCGTTCTTTGGCTTTATTCAGCGTCTTCGCGCCTGATGATGTAACCATACATTGTCTCAGGCAAGGCAGGGTTGCGGGTCGAGGATTATTGTATGGAATTCCGCTGTTGGGCAGTAGAGACGGGCTGGAATGATACAGCTCTTAAGTCAGTACAGGGTAGGTATGACCCTGGCTCTCAAGGATAGCCTTGTTAATTTTCCCTTATGCATCTGGCAATTCAGATTGATAGCAGGCGAGGGGAGAGACACCAAGAGGAATTACCCTCGGTTGCCTCATCTAATACTTTCTCCAATCAGGATATTAACCCATCACTTTCTGCCCCTAGGCCCTCCGAGGAACCCATGCAATTGGAAAAGAGTCGTAGGTAGGCTAATGGTTATGCCTATAGTGTGGGGATAAGGGGAATCTCCGTACTACCTGTCCCGGGAGGCCGGGAAACGGCAAAGCCTAAATAGGACTGGGAAATCCTGTTTGGGTTATGCCATTTCTACTCAACAAGTTTTTTCCTCTTAAGTTTTAGTCCTGGGGGATTGGGATAAGGGTTGCCTTCCTTGATTCTGGGGCAGCTGGGAATTTTTTGGATAATAATGACATGGTATACCCACTAAAACCCTTGTTTCTGCTGCTCAGACTAGTGGCTACTGATGGGAGTACCTTTGTTGTAGGTTGGCGTCTTCCAAGACCGAAATTCTTAATTTGTCTCTGGGTAATTTCCTTCTATATTATTGAGTGCCCTGAGACTCCAGTTATTTTAGGCCTACCATGGTTGCAGAAGCACAACTCCCAGGTTAATTGGCTCACTAGTGAAATTCTCAAATGGAGTAATGGTTGTGAGTCTTCATGTGTTAAGTCCCCTCATATCCTCGCTGCAGCTTTTTTCAAGGGGTTACCTGAGGTCTATTCGTCTTTTTCCGATGTCTTCTCTAAATAGCTGCCGAGACCCTTCCTCCTCACAGGTCTTAAGATTGTGTCATTGATTTAATTCCAGGTTCTTCTCCTCCTAAGGGTAGGACATACCCACTTTCTCTGCCGAAACCTATGCTAGGCTATGGAGAAGTATATTAAGGAGAACCTGGAAAGAGTCTTCATAAGATCACCTTCTTCTCCTGCGGGGGCCGGCTTCTTTTTTGTCGAGAAAATAGACATTGGGCTTATGCCCTGTATTAATTTTAGGGGACTAAATAAAATTATGATGAAGAATCGTTATCCCCTTCCCTTAATTTCAGAACAATTTGATAGAGTTAAAGGCACCACCGTCTACTCCAAGCTCAATCTCAGATGAGCACTATGAGTATTTCGGCATATGTAATGCCCCTCCCATCTTCCAGGAGCTCATCAACGATCATTTTCATGGGTCAGTATGTTGTGATATATCTTGATGACATTTTGATTATCTCTTCTAGTCTCTCTGACCACCGCGTTCATGTCCCGGAGGTGTTGCGTAGGTTAAGGCACAATCACTTCTATGCTAAAATTGATAAATATGTTTTCGAGGTTCCTTCTGTTCACTTCTTGAGGTTTATTCTGTCACAAAAGGGGGCTAGAGATGGAACCAGTCAAGGTCCAGGCCATCCTAGATTGGGCACAACCCTTGCCTTTACATGCAATTCAGAGGTTTTTTGGGTTCGCCAATTACTATAGGCAATTTATTAGAAATCTCTCCATGCTGGTAGCTCCCATCACCACTCTTACTAAGAAGGGGGCTGACCATAGCATGTGGCCTGAAGAGGTGATAGGGGCCTTTGAGTCACTAAAGAAAGCATTTATTTTGTACATAGTATCTGCTAAGCGCTTAAATCCTAGACAGGCCAGATGGGCATTGTTCTTTACCTGTTTCAATTTTGTTATAACATACAGATTGGGTTAAAAGAATACTAAAACAAATGCCCTTTCTAGAAGTTTTGTCTCCAGTCCCAAGGAAGAGTCCGTATCTGATTCTGTTGTGCCAAAGGAGGTGATTGTGGCAGCCCTAAGTGCAGATCTGTTTTCTTCTCTGTGTAAAGCCCAGGAAAATTCTCCATCTAATGTGCCCTCTGGTAAACTTTTTGTTCCAGAAAATCTCAGTGAGGCAGTATTGTTGGAGACTCATGACTCCAAGGTGGCGAACATCCAGGTCATTGTAAGTTCTGTTCCCTTCTGTCTCGTGGGTTGTGGTGGCCAACTTTGAGACAGGATGTTGATAAATATATTGAATCTTGCCCAGTTTGTAAATGTTCCAAACCTTCCAGACCTCAGGGGCTTCAGCAGTCACTTCCAATTCCTGTAATGCCATGAACTCATATATCTATGGATTTCATTGTGGATTTGCCTCCCTCCAGAGGGAATACAATTATTTGGCTGGTAGTGGATCATTTTAGTAAAATTTAATTTTATTCCCCTTCCCACCCTCCCCTCTGCAAAATCTCTTGCTAAACTCTTCCTATTCAATGTATTTAAGTTTCATGGGGCCCCTGTGAACATTGTTTTGGATAGAGGGGTTCAATTTGTGTGTAAATTTTGGCGCACAGACCAATGACAAGACAGAAATAACAAATCAGTCCTTAGAACAATGTCTCAGGTGTTATATTTCCAGTAATCAATCACCCTGAGCAGAGTTTCTTCCATGAGCTGAGTTTGCCTTTAATAATGCTACTCATTCATCCACTGGAGAATCTCCATTTTTTACTGTTTTTGGCTATAATCCTAGAGCCTTTTCTTTCTCAGATCAGTCTTCTGATGTGCCTGCAGTAAATGCTTTAGTGGATCACCTTTCTGAGATCTGGCAAAAGGTTCAGAATTCCTTATCTTCTGTGGTGGCTGCTCAGAAAAATGCGTCTGATAGACATTGTAAGAAGGCCCCCTGGGTATCAGGTTGGGGACAAGTCTCAGTTAAAGCCTGTCAGATATGTTTGACAGTCTCATCCTCCTCCAGTTTCTTTTGAAAGTTGGCACAAGAACTTGATACAAAGGTTGGTAGACTCTTGTTTTTTCCTCACCCAATTCACCAGAACTACATATGCTAAACACCATGGGGTGATTTATCAAAGTTTGAGTTGTGTTTTTCTTGAAAAATGTGAGGTTTTTGAGGGTAGTCAAATTTTTCAGGTTAAAAAAACTAAAATTTTCTAAAATGTATTATTATGCCCGAAGCTGCAAACAGCCAGAATCCAAAAATTCTCCAGCCAAAATCTGTCAAGGTCATGTAGAAGTCAATGGTAGAGGTCCATTAAACCATTTGAAGATGTTTTTAGATTGTTGATTTTTGTTTTTTTCAGTGGTTTGCACTCAAAAACTCGATCAATTTAGGCTTTTTTTCGTTGATAACTCGATCAGGTATTCGAGTCCCCCCCGATTGCATTGATTCGAGTTTTCCATATTTGATTTTTTTATAAATAAGCAAACATTCGAGATGAGAGTTTATTCAAAGTAGAAAAAACTAACAAACCTCACAAACTCAACCTTTGATAAATAACCCTCTACGTGTTCAAGTTTTAAACTGCAAAGTTTAGCAGTTGAGGTGTACCACATTAACTCCTTTGTAGAGGGTAGGACTAATCATTTATGTACTGATTATCAGTCAACTTGCAAATACTCTTTTGTGTCATTTATTGACTACACTGGGTATGTTTTTTTCCAGTGCTATAACCTTTGACAACAGTAATTATCTTTGATTAGTCTGGTCCACCTAGAATGAAAGTTTCTCAGTGTGGAAGATAAGCCCACCAGAAGTATTTACTGTTCTAACGAATTTCAAAGGCTTTGTACAATTTGTTTAGATGTCTCCATTAAGAAAGGAAAATCATCTTCTTCAAATGGTTCAAAGGATTTTTGCCATTGACTTCTACATGAACTCAACTAAAATTTAAGTTTTTTCTATCCTGAAAAATTCACGTTTTTAGTGAAACTACCCCAGAAATACTTGAATTTTTCAGGAAAAACACAACACAACCTTTAATAAACAACCCCTTAATTATTAGTAAATTAGCCAAATTCATGGATTAGAGTTAGGTCGAGTTTGTTTCTGGTAAAATATGAGAAGAAAAACAGTTTTAGTAAATAACCCCCTCAATGTTGTGTGTTGGGGGTATCCCTAATTTAGGAGGATCTGGGGATGTTTGTGGATAACATGCTGTGTAACTCAAGGCAATGTAATCAAGTGGCTACAAAAAAAGGGAATTAACTTGAGGGATGAAAACATAATTTTGTCTCCTTATAGGTCCCTGGTAAGGTCTCACACTGAGAATGCAGTGCAGCTTTGGGCTCCATACCTTAAAGGAAAACTATACCCCTCAAACAATGTAGGTCTCTATAAAGATATATTGCATAAAACAGCTCATATGCAAAACCCTACTTCATGTAAATAAACCATTTTCATAATAATATACTTTTTTAGTAGTATTTGCCATTGCATTATCATAAATATAAAATTGCCATTTTAAAAAATAAGGACAGCCCCCTGGGATCGTATGATTCACTGTGCACACAAACTTACCAAACAAACTATACATGTTAGGTCACATGAGCCAATTAACAGACAAAGTTCTGTCTTTTGCTTCAACACTTCTTCCTGTTACAGTTAGAATTGTAGTATTTCTGGTCAGCTGATCTCTGAGGCAGCACAGAGACCTTCGCAAAATGGTGGTTCAAGGCAAGAGATGCAAAAGGTCAATATTTACTCAAATATAAATATCGGTATGACAAGATTCTTTAATATGCCATTTTATTTGATATAAACTATCTGTTGCTCAAGTTTTCATTTTGGGGGCATAGTTTTCCTTTAAAGAAATATATAAATGAGCCACAGAGACTAGCAACTAAACTGGTAAAAGGGCTGAAGGATTGAAATTATGAGGGTAGACTGTTATTGTTGCGGTTGTATTCTCTGGAGAAAAGGTGCTTGCAACTGGAGATGATTACTCTTTACAAGGACATAGATGGGATCTGTTTTTCCATAGAAAGGATCAACACACTAGAGGCCACCCCTTTAGACTAGAAGAACTGAACAGCAGCATAGGTTGTTCTTTACGGATGAGGTTGTTGAAACCCCCTTCAGGTGATGTTGTGATAGCTTTTTGGATGATTTCTTGAAGAAGCATAAAATCCAAGACTATTGTGATCTATAGCTAGTTAGTATAGATGTTGGTACTGTATATATATAGTTATATATGTCAGTGTATAGATAGGTCTGCATAAATATGTGTATATACTGGTGTTTGTTTGGAAGGGTCGAATTTCATAGACGTCTTTTTTCAGCCCAACTTAACAATGTAACTATGTAAGTTCTTAAGTATGCTGTACTAAGAACCGTCCTCTTATTTATTTTAAAGCAACCATTTTAAATTGCATAATGTCACTTCTAGGGATGGGCGAATTTTTCGCCTCGTTTCGCCGAAAAAATGGCGCCCATAGACTCGTATGGCAGTGTGCGTCAAAAAAAAAAGACGCGCGTCAAAATAGTTTCGCCGCGCGACAAAATTTTTTTGACGCCCATAGACTTTAATGGGCGTCTGCGACATTTCGCCGGCGGCGAATTTTTGGCGAAACGGGTCAAATTCGCCCATCCCTCACTTCAGTATAAATACAAGTTATCAAAAGCACAAATGTATAAATACATGAATAAAAATACATGAATTTAGTTCTGTTCATATTTGTTCTGATCTGTAATTTTATAAATCGTAAGCTGTAAATATGCATTTAAATTGCATCGAGTAACGTATTCTACTCTGCTATTCTCTATTCCTTTTCCTTGGGCCAGATCCCCTCATGCACCTGCAACACTGATGACCATCCACTATATAAATGCAAACATTTCAGTGACTGACGCTTCAATATTTTTTATAAACAAACTTTTGAATCTTTACCTTTTTAACTTCTCCATAATTTTCACTATAGACTGGATATTAACTTATTTCTTAACATATGGAGTAATAAACATTTTGCATATTTACTTGCATATTAATTGACTTCTACACCTTCTATTTTGGGATGGGCAAATCTTTTCACTTGTTTCGCCGTGGAAATGACGCCCATAGACGTGTATGACGTTGTGCATCAAAAAAAAAAAAAAGATGCACGTCAAAAAAAATTTCGCCACGCGACAACAATTTTTGACGGCCATAGACTTTAATGGGCATTGGCGACATTTCGCTGGCGCGATTTTAAAGAGAAACAAAACGGGTCAAATTCGCCCATCGATGCCTTCTACTTGTCATAAAGTGGATAATTATTATACTGCGTAACCCAGCTTATTCCCCTGGCGTATCACCTCACAAACCACAACTGTTCTGCTGCACCAATATAAAGTTTATAAAATTATGAATACACTTAAGACCTCTTCAGAAAATCAAATTCCTAAAACCTTTAGTGACATTCACTGTATCCTCCCTAGTATAATATCTATTTTCTGAAATAATTTCTGCTCTCATGGACAGGCCCTCTGGACCTCTTAGCTCTCAGTATATTTTTTTCATAATTCTTTTTATTGTATATTATGGAACATGATTAAACATAGAAATTGTTTTGCTGATAAACTCTAGCAGTTAGTGGTTTTGTATTCCTACACTGTATATTCAGAAACAGTTTTTTTTAATCCACATTTCTACTAGGATGCCCACTTTAAATGCATGAAATAGAAAATTGCTAGGAAGACCTTGTGGACCAAAGAATAAACCAGACATTTTATGCCAGACAAGTAGCACTATTCAGTATTAAATGATGCGTGAGAATGCCTCTGTCAGTTTTGGTAGAAATATGTATCATTCAACTCTATAATCAATATCTCCAAAGGCGATGGAGTAGCAGGGGATCAGAAATGCTAGAATCTTTAGTTGTTATCTTATGCAATGCTATTAAACTTTATGCTAAAGTCATTCTTCCAGTGACACAAAGCAGAAGTCAATGCCTGGCAATCACATTTTTCTATTTCTGTACAATGAAATGCATTTTTACATTAACAGTAAGTTAATGGTTCCTAATAACCCCACCTTTTTTCTTTTCATTCAGCTGTAGTAAAATGTATTATTGCAACAATCTCAATATGCAGATCATACTTTTCAATATAATTAATTTTTGATCGCGTGCCTCTTTGAACAATGTTCAATAAGGCATAAGTAAAAGCAAGAAGAATGAAAAAAATAAGATAGGCTAAAAGTTACAATATGAAAAGCATAAAACACACATCCAGTTTCAGCTCAGCTTATTGGTGATTTATTTTAATGCCATTTCTCTGTGTGAAATAGTAAAATAAATACATAAAAACTTAAAATATTAACTGACACAAAAAAATCTACAACATGTTTATGTCATTTTTTTTCACCCTTACAGGAAAGTTACAAAATAATCACTAATAATGAATAATAAAGACTGGTTACTTTATTAACAAAAACAACAATAGCAGTGACTCAAACAAGGATACAATTGTAGTATGCATCACTGCCATTCATTAAAGGTGCTTTCACCTAAAGATGCTCTTTACACAAGGTGGCTGCATCAAAAGACATAACAGATTTGCACAAAGATAAATGCAGGTGCCCATTGTATAAAACCATTGCCCCTATTAAACATTGTACACCGATGCATTGGCAATTTTGGATTCTGCATTGTGGGTAAGAAAAATGAAGAATTGCGACTGAAATGCACTTTGATCACTGAAATGAGTCCTTGGATCTCTTTGAAGCAACTTCTTTAAACTTTAAACCAGACTTGAAAATGCCTATTTAATTGAGCATCATACCAGCCCACCAGTTATACATTAAAATCTGGCATAACTAATTATCTTATTAAAAACTGCAAACCTGCTGTAGTAATATTGCAACAAATATTACTCCTTTTGTACATTGCAAGCACATTCAAAGAAGAGATATTCTAAACTCACCTTTTTTAATATACAGTAGTATAGTTAAAAATAGTAAAGTAGCAAAAATGAGTTTTATGTTGTATATTAATTTGTGGATTTTACTTCATTAAAATCAACTACAATTAGAGAGATAGGTCATAGAAATATGGGGAGGATTCTGTGAAACATGACAGGGCTCTTTTACAATATGAGCAGAAGTGTGATGAAGAAAATGTTATATGGGTTGCAAGGGGTGGCTTTGAGGAAATACCTTTAATGAATGGCATCAATTTGCACACCAGGTACAGCAGATTTAATTAGACTGCAACTGTGGTTGTCTATTGTAAATAAACCCTAATAAGTATTAGAGTCTCTTAGCACTTCATCTATAAATAGCCACACACAAATAACAGAATACAATGAAATACAGTGGTAACTGTCAACATAATAACACATATTAGTTAATAGTTGACATTTGCAGCAGATTAAAAACATTGTTGCAGTCTGCAAATGTACCCTACATTTACAGAACCTAAGCAATAATTGCTTTTGTTTTTATACAACAGCCTGTCTAGGCATGAATAGCAAATAATCTATTTGCAGAATATAAACATAATATACACTGATATGACTGAAACACCCTTTTAGTTTTATAGCCATTGTTATCTAAAATGTGAGTTTGAGTAATTCATTTAAAATAGAATACAGTATTCTATCATTTTAAACAGACCTATTGCAATTTTGAAACAATTCATGCTCAAATCCTATTTTTCATATGTTTAGGGTCCAGATATGACATAATATGCATTTATATGTGCATTTTTATATACAGTAAATGTATAGAATATCATGTTTATTAGGAAACTGCATAAAAGTATAAATGAGGGATCATGAATGCACTTGAAATGAATAAGTGAACATTTCAATGCTTTGTGAACAATCCTGTTTATGTGTTGTGCTCAAAGTACATTCATTGATAAGCAATGAACAACAATGTAGTTTAATGTTGCAAAGGGCTATTTTGCTAGTTCTTATTGATGTTGATATTTGCAGATATTTGGACCTTAAAGGAGAACTAAAGCTCAACAAATAATTAGTCTTTGTCTACCAGCAGCCCCCAAATCTTATGCTGATTCACAACATATTGAGTACCCTGGATTGCTGTTAGCTATTAGGGACCAACACACAATAAACAGTATTAATAAATGAATATCATTTTTAAAGGGAAATTATTCCCTCCTTTTTGACATGAGGTCATTCAGTTGGGCTTATGTAAAAAGGGAGCACAGACACTTTCTGAACTTCTTTTCTTCAATAGAGGAATCAGAGGTCCCTGACCTACCTCATAGCTGGACTGTTGGTTCAAATCAAACTAGCCAGTGGCTGACTCAGGATATGGTTAATAAAGCTTTACTAAAAATGAATGTGAGCAAGGCACTAGGGCCAGATGGAATATACTCTCGGGTACTAAGAGAGCTTAGTTCTGTTTTAAACTGGCCTCTATTTCAGATTTTCTCAGACTTGCTTTCATCTGGCATGGTACCTATGGATCAGAGGAAAGTTGATGCAATTCCTGTATTTAAAAAGGGATTACGATCTCAGCCTGGCAATTCTAGGCCAGTAAGTTTGACATCCATGATGGACAAATTATT
This sequence comes from Xenopus laevis, assembly GCF_017654675.1. Classification (NCBI taxonomy): domain Eukaryota; kingdom Metazoa; phylum Chordata; class Amphibia; order Anura; family Pipidae; genus Xenopus; species Xenopus laevis. The sequence goes on from NC_054379.1 coordinate 84,210,173, forward strand.
TGAAGGCTTGTTAAGGGATCAAAATCCAAAAATCGGCAAACACTTCGAGAAACCACTCGATGAATACAAAATTAGCTTTATTATAACAATTTAAAAACATGCAAAGTCCTATTATTTGAAGGCTAGTTAAGGGATCACATTCAAAATTTTGTCCTGGTGAATGGAATTATGAGCAGTAATCAGCATGGTTTTATGAAGAATAGGTCATGTCAGACAAATTTGATATCTTTTTATGACGAGGTAAATAAGATGCTGGACAGCATGGGAGCAGTAGATGTGATCTATTTGGATTTTGCCAAAGCATTTGATACACTGCTTTCTAAACTAAAGGCTTAATTAAGTTGTTTGCACATGGATATGGAACTGGCTATAGGATCTGGTACAGAGGGTAGTTGTTCTGTACTTGGAGTAATGGGTCCCTCAAGACTCTGTATCAGGACCACTTTTATTTAACTTGTTCATAATGACTTAGCGCAGGGTATTGGAAGTAATGTATCAGTGTTTGCTGATGACACAAAACTTTGCAACCCACCTGGGATGTAAAAATATGCAAACCACTTAAACACTTAATGGGACTTCACTAGGCAAATCCATAATAGAAAATGACCTTGGAGTCCTTGTACATAATAAACTTGGCTGTAGCAAGCAATTTCTGTCAGCAGCTAAATAAGGTCTTGAGCTGTATTACAAGGGGCATAGACTCACTGGGGGAAGGGGTTATTCTTTCATTGTACAGAGCACTGGTAAGACCCCCATCTAGAATATGCTGTACAGTTTTGGTCTCAAACTGGACATTATTGAAGTGAAGAGGGTCCAGAGAAGGGCAACTAAGCTAGTAAAAGTTACGGAGGATCTCCACTATGAGGAAAGACCAGTTGTTCATGCTGGAGAAGAGGTGGTTGAGGGGCGATATATAATATCTCTAATGCTTTATTTACCAGTAAGCCCTTCCAACTGACACATGGACACAAATTCCGTAGAAGAAAAAGAAGAAAAGAGGTTTCACCTAAATATTCAGAAGGCTTTTTTTTAAAGTGAGAGCTGTGAAGATGTGGAATTCTCTCCCAGGGGCAAATTTACTAAACGGTCGTCAACGTAAATTCGCTAGCGAAGGAGATAGACTCTAGCAGTACTTTGCGCTCTGGCGAATGGACGTAACTATGCAAATTCACTTAGATGCAGATTTTATTGAACTTTACCTCTTGCGCCAGACTTGCCTTTGCCACGTCAGATCAGGCGAAGTGCAATAGAGCAGATAGGAGTTCCTCAAAAAATTGTTGAAAATTTTTCTAAGTTCCAAAAAATGCTAGCGACTTTTCCTGTTTCAGGGTGATAGGCTGGAAAAGAGCGTATTTTTTTTTGGAGTAACTGGCTTCCCCCCTACGTTTCCTAACATATGGCACATAAACTATACACTGGGCTCATGTGTAGGGCAATATAACAACTTTATTTTATTTTATTAAGGTTTCCCGGGCTTGTGTAGTGTGGGCTTGTGTAGTGTAATGTATTTGCTGCAACAGATACGTCCATTAAACTTTAACTTCCCGCCGTATGCAAATTAGCCAATGCTAGGGCAACTTCGCTTCGCTTGGCGCAGTAACACTGCGGATTCTATTGAATTAGCGTTATCCTGGCGAATCTATGCCTGGCGAAGTGTTGTACTGTGAGCGAAGCCGTCCCTGGCAAATATTCGGAGGTTAGTTGGCTGATACATTAGAAAGGTTGAACTTGATGAATGTGTGTCTTTTCAACCTAACTTACTATGTAGAACCAGTAGGATGGAGAAGGAGTGCAACCTCTGGATACAAACTAATAGTCGAGTCAATTTCTCCAGGCATCACCGACTTTAAAAATCCCTCCCTTCTCTAGTAGACAGGGTCAAGGGAAACCTTATCAAGTCATTTCATCTAGTCAAATATAGGTAATTATTTGATCAGAACTAGACATTTATTTTTCTTTTCTTATGTGAGAAAGAATACATAGAATAAAAAAGTCACAAAGTTAATTTCAAATGCCATGCTGCAGATTTTCATGTACAGCTGTTCAAAGCTTTAAGTTTTGCATGAAAGCCCAAAGCTATCTTTACTATGATGTGGGAATTTGCTAAGGCTATCTTTATCTATTAATTTTGTTCTAAACTGAGCAGTTTTCTACACTTCCAATTTTACACACCAGTATTCATTTTTGACTTGAGGGCATAGTGGACAGCTGCAGTGTACAGATTTAACGGGATATTGGCAGATTTCTACTAGAGTATAATGTTTCCCTGGGGTGCAACTGTAGTTTCATTTAGGTTTATGAGTAAACATGTTAGAATTTGGATGGCTGTACTAGCCTAAATATTACTTGTATTATATTGCATAATATGATAAAGATTGAATCATGTTTACTTATATGTTCTTACTGTTTTTACAGGTTCTATGCTTTTTTAATACACTTGTTTCTGCTTAATTTTATAAATATTGCTAATAATTTGAAAGGACAGAATTTGTGAAGCAAAATAAGGTTTTAAAACATAGGTTTAATGTGAACCAATAGATCAACTTCCACTGAGCATGCTTCTGCTTTGTGATTAGCTCCACGGAGCAAGAGACCGAAGAATTCACAAACCCCACAGTTCAGCTCAGCATGTGGATATCATGTAAAGGGAAGTATGGCTGCTTTTAGCCAAAAATGTAATGTATAAAGGCTGGAGTGACTGGATGTCTAACATAATAGCCAGAACAGTACTTCCTACTTCCTGCTCTTGGTTTTCATTGATTGGTTACGAGGCAGTAACCAATCATTTACTTGAGGGGGGCCACATGGGTCATAACTGTTGCTTTTGAATCTGACCAGCATGCTAAGGATCAGTTGCAAACTCACTGATGAACGGTTATATCTCATGTAGGTCCACTTAAAGACATTGACTAACCCAGAATTAGAGAGCTGAAAAGCAGGAAGTTGTGTTCTGTAATTTTAGACATCCAGTCACTCCAGCCTTTATAGAATACTTTTTTGGATAACTAACTATATTAGAAATAGTTTTTATTTTGCACATCTATTTACCCAGTTTTTATTTTTATACTGAACTGTTCCTTTAAAGCAAATCCATTTTGCTATTTTCATCTTCTGATCAGTTTGATGCCCAATATGCATAGATTTGGGCCACATTTACCTAATCCCCAGCCACGTGGAGATTTGATAGGCTGGAGGGAGGTTTAATGATCATTCTCCAGCCTATCTAATCCCTGTATGACTATACAAGGATTTACACTTTCAGAAAACACAAGGCATTAAGCTGTAGGAAGTTAGAAAAGTGTTGTAGGTTATGTATTTTAAAGCTTGTGGACGTGGAGAGGAGATAAGGAAAGCTCTGGTATTACAAAAAAAGACAAATTTATTCATATATGGTTGTTTGTTTCATGAATGTTATTCTCAGTGGTTGCTTGGTATATCTAATTTATTTGAGCATATGGAATATACAGGCACGTTTCAGGGGCTGCTGCCGTCTCACCTTGCCTCATGGCCTCATGGCCTCATGGCCGGAGCGGCCCTGGGAATATACAGTATATATCAGGATATCTCATTTGGCCTTTTTTTAAAGACAGTGGCCCATTCTATGAGCTTTAAAGCTTTATTGATGAAAGATAACACCTATAGTTAACTCTGTCACAAGAGAGTGGTGTTTTTAGTAGAACAATCCATTCTAATTAGTTTTAAGACATGCCTGACTCTAACTATGGAGTTCTTGATTCATCTTGTGTGGTCTATTATTATATGTGTGTTTTCATCTGGAGTTTTGCATTAAAATTCAATAAAGTTTTTTTGTAATTTTCTCAGCCTTATCTAAGTGTAGCTCCACTAGTATATGGGATTCTGTCTTCTTTCATTCATTTATTCTATTACCCCTGGGAAGCGTCAACCCTAATTCAGGCTGTTTAGGGAAAAGGCTTAGTACATACTGTATAGATTGCATCAAGAGTTTTACATGCTTTTGATTTTATCTTATTTTACAATTCTGTCTAAGTTGCTAAAATTGCAGACAAACATTTCAAACTGTAACTTTTCCATGATTTTGCACAAAATTGCTGTTGTGATTGGCTATGATTTTTGATTAATTGGCTACTTAGTGACTGAGGCAGATTTATTAAAGAACAGACTGGGAAAACCAAAAAGATTCCAAGCAGTTTAATCTATAGTATTTTACAATTTGCAAAAAGTTTCCTGACTGTCAGAATGTTTTTAGGAAACTATACATACTTTTGATTTTACCTTATTTTACAATTTTGGCTAAGTTGTGCCAAATAGTGATGGGAGAATTCACGAAACGGCGCCGGCATCTCGTTTTTGACCCCGGCGCCTGTTTTTGACGCCAACACCCGTTTTTGGCGAGTTTTTGCGGGCGGATTTTTGCGGGCGTTTCATGAATCTATTCGCTGGCGGCGAATCGCGCAAATTCACGCCTGGCGAATAAATTCGCCCATCACTAGTGCAAAATTGCAGACAATTATTTCAAATTGTGACTTTTCCATGATTTTGTACAAAATTTCTGTTGTAATTGGCTGTTTTTTTATTAATTGGCTACTTTAATTTTTAGAGATTATTATACCCAGCTGTATTCCACTTCCAATAATATCCCATCTCAAACCTGTCAAGGTCACATAGAAGTCAATGGCAGATGTCCCTGAAGTTGTCTTTTGACTTTGTGATCTGCGCTGGATAATCCAATAAAGTCAGAGTTTTCATCCGATAATCAAATAAAGTCGAGTTTCTGCAGCAACAATTCAATAAAATTGAGTTTTCAGAGTGTCAATTGTACCATATGAATTGATGCTCTATTTTGTTCACAGCGGTTTTTCACTCCAACTTTTTCGAGAAAAATTTATGGAAGGGAGTTTGGTCGACTTTGTTTTAATAAAAAAATAGATTCATTCGTGTTTTAGTAAACAACCCCCTTGGAGTTTGGGAGTTTAGTAATGGTTTCAAAACATAAAACTGAGACTGTTAGATCTCATATAATGAACTTCCCCCTTTTTTGCAAGCATAGTATTATGTTCCAAAAGAAATAACTTTTTTTTACAGTTGTATGGCTTCTTGTTCATTACCTTTATATAAAAGACTGTCCTTTATTGTTTCCTGTTTCAATACACCCACATTTGATTACAAATTCACTCCCCTGCCTACATTCTATCTGTAGAATGTATATATATATATATATATATATATATATATATATATATATATATATATATATATATATATATATTCTATCTTTGTTCCCACCCACCCTAAGATCCTAGTTTTCTAGCCTTATAAACAATTGTTCATAAGCTTGCTATCTACAATCATAATGTAGGATTGTAAGGTTTTCCTATACCCTGGAAATGTAGTAGCCAGCTAGGCTGGGTTCTTTTTTCCCATAGGGGAGGGGGAGTAATTCCTCAGAGGTTATAAAAAGGGATATTGCCATGTGTTCCCGCTCTTTCTAGTGCACCCACCTCTTGGAGCATGTAGTGTGTAGCTGGGAGGGCCTGAGGTGGTAGGCCTCAGTATAGGAGCAAGCCAGTGTCAGGTCAGCAACTGTAATAGGCCACTATAGTTAGTGAAGAGTTAGCACCCTGCGGTGACATTACCGCCAGGTTAGGGACTCAATCGGTTAAGCTCAGGGATAGAGAGATCTTTGGAGTGTAAAACCAGCTGTGAAGTTGCCTTCAATGGGGAAGGTGCACCAATGGCAGGAAAAGCAACTCAATTAGGGATGTAGCGAACGGCGGAAAAAATGTTCGCGAACATATTCGCGAACTTGCGTCAAAAATGCGAACGGTTCGCGAACGTCGCGAACCCCATAGACTTCAATGGGAAGGCGAATTTTAAAAGCTAGAAAAGACATTTCTGGCCAGAAAAATGATTTTAAAGTTGTTTAAAGGGTGCAACGACCTGGACAGTGGCATGCCAGAGGGGGATCAAGGGCAAAAATGTATCTGAAAAATACATTGTTGACACAGCGCTGTGTTTTGTGCTGTAAAGGGCAGAAATCACACTACGTCACTCAGGTGATGTTTCTGGACACGGAATGTGAAAAAGCTCACACAGCTAGGTGGCACTTGGTTAAAGACTGGGCAAACAATGCCTGCAAGGGCAACGTATACAGTAGTGGGTACGGAATATATTATTGCTGCTGTAAAAACATCACTCAGGTGATGTTTACGGACACGGAATTATTATTGTTATTTAGACAGAATGTGAAAAAGCTCACACAGCTAGGTGGCACTTGCATACCTCCCAACTGTCCCTCTTTTGACCACTCAACCCCCTGTCCCTCTTTTGTACTGGAAAGTCCCTCTTTTCTCTGAACTGAACAGCCAGAAAAAAAACAGTTTCTAACTTAATTAGCTTTTGGCAGAGAGCTCAGAACAGTTAACAGGTGCAAATAAGATACTTTGTAACAATTTTGACTCTGGTTGGTGCTGGTAGTGGTGAACTACTAGGAGGAGCAGCACACCAGTCCCTCTTTTCTCTGAACTGAACAGCCAGAAAAAAACAGTTTCTAACTTAATTAGCTTTTGGCAGAGAGCTCAGAACAGCTAACAGGTGCAAATAAGATACTTTGTAACAATTTTGACTCTGGTTGGTGCTGGTAGTGGTGAACTACTAGGAGGAGCAGCACACCAGTCCCACTCCCCAACACAGCTAGACTAATAGCACTGGGCTCTTATAGTAGCAAAGTAAAAAAACAAAAAAGAAAATAAAAGCAGTCCTTACAAGGACTATTGGGTTACAGGCAGCAGTCAGCAGATGAGAGATCAGCAGCAGGACAGCTGCCCACAGCAGCTACATACAGAGCACTGCAGTAGAAGGTAGATTACTAGCCAGCAAAGCTACCTAACCTAAAATGTCCCTCAAATCCCTGCAGAGTTCTGTCCCTACAATACAGAGCAGTATCAAGTAGATTACTAGCCAGCAAAGTTACTATCAACTGTCCCTCAAATCACTAAACAGCTCTCTCCCTACACTAGCTCTTCCAAGCACACACAGGCAGAATGAAAAAACGCTGCAGGGCTTCAGTTTATATATGGAAGGGGAGTGGTCCAGGGGGTGTGGGAGTGGTCCAGGAGGGAGAGCTTCCTGATTGGCTGCCATGTATCTGCTGCTCTGGGGTGAGAGGGCAAAAATAAGCGCCAGCTAAGGCGAACCCAAATTGGCGAACGTCGCGCGACGTTCGCGAACATTCGGCGGACGCGAACGGTCGATGTTCGCGCGAATTAGTTCGCGGGCGAACAGTCCGCGACATCCCTAAACTCAATTCACAAAGCTGACTAACAAAGGATCAGACGATATCTGTGAATAATATATTGTATGTAAATGACCTGCTGCCACTACTTGCTTCGTGAAGTGTACCATCTAAGCACACATCTTGAATATGTAACTGAGTATTGAGAAGTGTACCATCAGTTCAATTAATTGTTCTGCTGTTTTAAAGAACCACTGGCACCCAAAGTTTATTTGATCAAAAGTGAGTACTGTGTGTGCCTAAACCAAGTTTGTAGGCCCCACCTGAAGATAAAGAGTCTAGTTAAATTGTGCCTACCGGGAGATGCTGGGAATTGGACCCCTTTCCCGGGTACTGAAACCAGTGGATAGTAACCCAAGGGAAGATTTAATAAAACCTTGACCCATCCACCTGTTACAATTATATAATGATTAATGCCATAATGCCTTATATTTATATTTCCAAATCTTCTGTTTTGAGAGCAAATGCAGTTCTTTTTTAAATAAATGTATGTCCTTTGAAAATTCGACAACCTTATATTGAGGACCACCTGTGATTTCATTAATACAAAAAATTATATGATTTCCAATTTATCCATGTGACATTACTGTAAAAATACCTGGTGTTCAATTTGGGGCATTTTGCTTCACCGAAAAATTTGTGAATTTCCTGCAAAATGGTGAAAAATGTTCGAAACAGCGCCGGCGGCTCATTTTTGATGCCAGCATCTGTTTTTTTGATGCCTGCACAAATTCGCTGATGAAAATGCGCCGGCATCCATTTTTTTGACGCTGGCAAATTTTCGCTGTGGTTTCGTGAATTTATTCACCGGTGGCGAATTGTGGGAATTCACAAATTTGCGCTTGGTGAATAAATTCGCCCATCACTAATTGAAACTCCTTTTTGTTGTTCAACTTTGTGGTGGCCAACTTTGAGACAGGATGTTGGTAATAATGTTGATTTGTGCCTGGTTTGCCAATGTTCTAAACCGTCCAGGTCATTACCTCAGAGGCTGCTACAGTCACTTCATATCCATGGAAAGCCATGGACTCATATCTCCATGGATTTCATTGTGGAATTACCTCCCTCTAGAGGGAATATTTGGATGGTAGTGGATCGCTGCCAAGTTTCTAGCTGAACTCTTCTAACATATTTAAGTTTCATTGGGAGTCCTTGAACATTGTTTCTGACAGGGGGGTTAAATTTTTGTCTAAATTTAGGCAGACCTTTTGCTCCCTCATGAGGACTGATTTCTCTTTCTTCTCTGAATACATACTCTAAGATTTGGCAAAGGGTTCGAAATTCATTATCCTCTGCAGTAGCTGCCCAAAAGAGAGCCTCTGATAGGCATTGTAAGATGCCTCTTGAGTATCAGGTTGGTGACAAGGTTTGGTTATATTCCAGAAATATTCCTTTGAAAGTCTCTTCTGCCAAATTAGGACCTACATTCATTGGTCCATTTCCTGTATCTGAGGTCATCAATCCCAGTACTGTCCGACTAGAACTTCCCCCTGAGCTTAAGATTTCCAATTATTTTCATGCTTCTTTGTTAAAGCCTGCCAGAGCTGTCTGACAGTCATCTCCTCCTCCTACAGCTTCTGTTGAAAATCAGCCTCAGAGAATTTGGTGTAAAGGTTGGTAGATTCTTGTCTTTACAGGGGTAAGCTACAGTACTTGGTCTACTAGAAGGGCTATGTTCCAGTCTCTGATGTCCGTGCTGATCATCTCAAGAGTCAGTTTCATGCCAGCTTTCCTCACATACTCACAAATACACATACACTTTCCCTTATCACTACCATACACACCTTCACATTTCACTTACACATATACACACTATTGTGCAACTGCACATATCACTCTACTTTGTTTTTAATTACAACACCTGACTTCTACTTTTCTAAAATGGGCGTTGGTTAAGGCAGTCTCTCCCTCTTAAAAGCCGCTTAGCAGTTGGCGGGGGAGGATTTAGCACAGAGTTTGAAACCAAAGCACAGGAGATGTTTACATAAAGAATTGTTACTACAGAGAGGTAATATTCCTTTTTTACTATGACTAAAGATAAATAAGTTAGGGACCACCATGTGGGGTTTTACCTTGACATGGTATGGTGGCTTATCAATATTATGATCATAACTTTGTAACAAAAAAAACCCTGTTTCAAAATTACATGCACTTGCATATTTACTTGAATTACTTAGACAGGGCTTTATACTTTTTGAAATTGGCCTCAGGTGTGCATCCACAACCCCCCCATAGTTATGTATTTGCCGGAAGCTTTGGCTAAGCTCATGTGGTTATTGCAACCTCATACCCACCCCTTTATATTTTTGGTGGTCCCCCTCACTTGTTGTGCCTTGGTTTGTGCAATCGCTCTCTCTTAAAAGCCATAAATGCTAGCGGCATGGGAGGATCTAGCCGTGAAAAAACCAACGTCCCATTAGACACTTCTCTATGTACACACACACTTATTGTGTCTTTCATTTAGTTCTCCTTAACACTCTATCATTCTATGCTTACTTACATACATACTCACAAATACACATACACTTTCCCTTATCACAACCATACACACCTTCACATTTCACTTACACATGTATACACACTATTGTGCAACTGCACATATCACTCTACTTTGTTTTTAATTACAACACCTGACTTCTACTTTTCTAAAATGGGCGTTGGTTAAGGCAGTCTCTCCCTCTTAAAAGCCGCTTAGCAGTTGGCGGGGGAGGATTTAGCACAGAGTTTGAAACCAAAGCACAGGAGATGTTTACATAAAGAATTGTTACTACAGAGAGGTAATATTCCTTTTTTACTATGACTAAAGATAAATTAGTTAGGGACCACCATGTGGGGTTTTACCTTGACGTGGTATGGTGGCTTATCAATATTATGATCATAACTTTGTAACAAAAAAAACCCTGTTTCAAAATTACATGCACTTGCATATTTACTTGAATTACTTAGACAGGGCTTTATACTTTTTGAAATTGGCCTCAGGTGTGCATCCACAACCCCCCCCATAGCTTTCCTGGTAAGCCTAGGGGTCCAGTGGTCCCCTCTAGAGGGGGGGAATGTAATACCAGTTGGTCTAGTGGTGCGACGGAGACACCAGCTGCGCTCACCATGGATACCCCACCATCTTCTTCTTCCTCTTGCCTCTCCTGATGGGCCTCTTCTGGGTTTGAGCGGCACTCAAATGTTCTTTCTTTGCTGCGCCGTGTAACGTCATCTCAGTTGGCGAGAAAATTCTAATATTTAAAGGCCCATCTTCCTTTTCACAATGCCCAACATAAAGCTCTATTCCATAGTTCCTGGGTGTGTTCCACTGCCTGTTTTGACCACTCTTTGGATCCTGATTTTGTACCACGTTACTGTTGGTGCTGACCTCAGCCTGTGACCTTGACTTCGCTTCTGCCCTCTGAATTGGTGCCGCTTTGCCCATTTGGTTTCACCCTGCCTGTTCCATGTCTATGCTGCCTGATCCCCAGTCCCTTTCATATGTTTGGTTTTCTAACTTGCCCAAAATTCTCTCCTTTGTCTTCTCACAACAAGTCCTGGCAGCATCTGAGTAGCAGAGGCAGAAGAGTGAGCCTTGACCAGGTCCTTGGAGTTCTGGATTTGGGATACCCTATGTTACAATTATATTTGTGATGAACTTATTAAAGGTAAATAATATCCATAACCTAAACAGAAAGAGATAATAAAGATGGTAAGCCTGTATCAAGATATCATGTTAGTCTTGTCTAGGTGGGCTATCAGATTTTAGTAAAACTAACATACCAAATTAAGGTGACATCACTGCAACTGTTGAGAAACTAAAGGTTAAATAGTTCAATATACCTTCCCTAAGAAGAGGTATTTTTACATGTTACAGCTATGTTTATGGGATTGCACTTTTTTTGTTGGTTAGCTAGCATCTTTTATGGTATACAGTATACAGTAAGTACCAAATGCTTATTATTTGTGATATGAAAATTGCATTTCTATTTTTTTGAGGATGTTTTGGGGGCTTCTTTTATAAAATGTTCATATTTTGAAGGGCCTTGCATTTTAGTATAAAAATATATTACAATTCTGATGACCATAATAAGCCTAAAGAGAGATTTTGTTTCAAGGGCATGGTGTTAATGCATTTTAGAAATAAACCAAGGCTAAACAGAACTCATAATAGGCATTCCTGAGCAAGCTGTGGGGTGAAAATACAATGTGATAACAGCAGAAATGTGTAAATGTAGGAGAGAAAAGGTTTGTAGGTGACGTGATATTTAATGGCAAACAAAGCAAAAGGGGAGAAAATAAAATGATCCTTGTGTGAACTGTTAATGGCTAATGAAAGGTGAGAGTTGGGAAGTTCACAGAAGAAACTGTTAAAGTAGAGAAAACGTTTGCTTAAGGGATAGTTTTAGCTATGAGTGTAGTGTGCTTTTATAGAACCACTAGTCAGTCAAAAACATACATTTCATGCACACATTTGGTGAATTAGTTTAAGTAATTATGAATAAATTGTTATGAAATTATCTTTCTATGAAGCAAGAGATAAGATCTCACCATATACATACTGCATGTATAGCAGTTCCAGTGAGGTGAGGAAATTGTGGGTGTCTGTAGGATGTGCTCAGATTTCTGAAGTAATGAAGTGTTTTATCTCAATATTACAAAATGAATTACTGCTTATCACTATAATTACCAATAATGACAAAAGAAGATAATTTAGCTACTCACTTAAATGGAATCATATTAGTCTGAGAAAATGATTTAATGCATTAAACACCCTTAATTATCCTTTGCTTTAGGATTCTACATATCATTTTATTAATTTGTTTCAGCTCAATAACTTGATAAGGTTTCAGTCCTATCTATTATACTCTTCCTTAAATTCATTCTTAATCATTTCCACCACTCAGTACTGAAAATGCAATATCAATAGTAAAAATGATTTCCTAATCATGTAGAGATGAAGTTGACTTTAATAGTGTGATATATCTTACAGTGTTGCATGTTACAGAGGTACACAGTTCACTAAAGTAGCCAAAAAAGGCACAACTGATTGAAATTATATTGAAGACCTTAATTTGCTAAATGGTTAGGTTTACATAATGGCCATTTTGCATGCACTTTTGTGAGTAACGTGTACCTAAGAATTCATTTTACATGAATGTTTAGGAAGTACACTTTTCAAACTTTCCAAGGAAGAAGCTACTTAAGGTCTAAATTAGTTTACCATAATATGAAAAAAGTTGATTTTTTTTTTAACCTTGTTTGATAATGTTTTCAGAACTGTGATTCCATTAAAAGCAACATCATCACTTTTATTATGTGCACAAATGTGTACAAAACTCCCCCCCCAAGGTACTACTTTTTAAAAGATTATATTCATTTACAGTATGTGCTGACAATATTACATATTGAGGACTGAGATGGATAAAAATGTCTGACTCCACCTTTCCAAATGGAGTTGGCAATTTATTGGCCCATGTCTGGGGCCATCACAAGTGCTTGCCCCATGGATACCTAGCCAAAAATCTATTAGGCAAGTCTAAATAATTCCATTGGACAAGGACCACATTGGTGTGTTGATGTGGTCTTCTCCTGATTCCAATGGTTCCAATGGGCCAGCAGTATTAACTGATAATTGGACTCAAAAACTCTGATTAGATCAGTCTGTTTTGACCCAATGTATGAATAGCCAAACAGGGTGAATATCTACTCTATTGGCAACTGCTAACTCGGTACCTCCAGACCGATCAGCAGCTTATTGGCATTATGATCTGATTGGTTTAAGATCTGCTCTGGTAAGGTCCTCAAATGGTTACCTTTGCTTTTTGAGTAGCCTACTTGTCCAAGCGCACTAGCCAACCATTTTGATAAGGTCATATGGGTGAACACACCATAGAAGAAAGTGTGTTCTTAAATGGTGAACGTTTGACTGAATAAGTATGAATTCTGAATAAGGGTATATTAGTAAATGAGTATGAGCATAATGAAGAAATGTGATAAAAACCCGCTTAAATAAGAATAACATTTTACAATAAAATACTCTTCAGCTATATTTTGATACGGTGACACATTAATAATGCTTTATGTGACAATTATGAGTTTAAAGATGTATTTGTGATGCCTATTCCTCCATCTTTATGTTAATGTTACAGAATGTGAAAGAATAGAAAGGTTTGTGACTCAGGGGATAATTTACAAACTCAAGTGGTATATCAGATGGTAGCTTTAATGTCCTCACTCTAAGCAGACTAATTGCTGAGTGATTGCTATTAGCAACTGCACTGGTACAATTTAGCACATATGCAAGTAAATCATCCTGACAGTGTGTTTGTGTATTACATCGCCAGAAAAAAATATTAGGAATGCCAGGTCTATCCACTAGCATTGCTTGAAGTTATCACCAGGCTTTGGTGGGAATATTGAATTAAATATCTTTCCTAATATTACTCATTTAGAAAGAGAGTGAACAAGGGCATTGAATACAAAATGTCTGGTACAGCATAACTTATTTAACACTACTGTTACACAATTAAACTGCTGACTGTGTGTTTTCTAAACTCAAACTTCATTATGCCATTAGTATTTTGGGATGATAAATTTCATAAATGCTTTCTAGGTTTTTCTTACTAAAAATAACATTGTTCAAATTGAGCTGAGCATATGCTGGACCAGAAAAAAATGCTCTAGTTTAAAGCATCTCATTTTTATTCTTTGTAGTTGAAATAATGATTTCCTGCTAGGGCTCAATTTGCTTGGTGAATTATATTTTCTTTAAAACTAGGCCAGAATATTGAAAATACTTCATACATTTCTTTATTTAACAGAACCTTAACTAGGAATATAAATACAAATGGAACAATAAAGTACTATCAAAGCCCAAAAATTCTCAAGTATCTAAACTCTTCATAAAAATACCTCAGTTTACATGTTGTAGCTCAGGAGCATGAGTATGTCCAAACTATCTGGCAGTGAGCTTCCTGCAGATAAAACGTATAAAGGCATGTGGAGAAAACCTTGTGCAAAGTCCATTTGCATCTGGGCAGACAAAGTATTTTTCAGTTTGTGAAGAATAGAGCACATGCAAAAGAAACAATAATCACAACCTTCATATACCTGTATGTCATAAAAAAGAGCACAACTCTGATTCATGGTTTAGGTTTGGATAAAGCTTTATGAACCAGAAGGATTTAATGAGCTCTTTTTATAGTTTTACTCCAACATACTGTGAGAGAGTGATGTGATAAATGAAAATGTGAGTTTCACTTTTAGTTTCTTCTTAGTAAACTATGATGATGTGGCATACAGAGACCCCCAAATCCAAATAGGGCATATGAATTTTCACATATGACACTCTGGTTACTACAATATAAACACCTGGTATGTTTATTATGTGCCAAGAGACCCCCTAACAGTATTGAGACCCTAGAAAACCATATATTTTGCGAAAGTACACATTCTGATGAATCTAAAACAGGTAATTACATCTTTAAACTGCAAACTAACAAACTGCAAAGCTATGCTAAACATAATGTTTTTTTGAAAATTTGAAAACCTTGCCTTTTACCCCATTATATACCCCACATTTTGTAACATACCAGCAAAAGGCATCCTAAATATGAATGCCAGGGGTGTAATGAAGAGTTTGATGCTGAAATGAAAATATTTACCAAACTAGGCATACAGAGACCACCAAATGAAAATAGTACAGTACATATGAATTTTCACCTATGACACTCTGACTGCTACAATACAAGCAACCGGTATGTGTATTATGCACCATAAGACCCCCTAACAGTATGTAGACCCTAGAAAACCAAATATTTTCCGAAAGACACATTTTGACGAATCTAAAGCAGGTAAATACATCTTTATACTGCAAACTACCAAACTGCATAGCTATGCTAAACATAACGGTTTTTATGAAATTTCTGAAAATCGTTAAAACGCTTGCATTTTACCCCATTATATACTCCACATTTCATAGCCTACCAGCATAAAGCATCTTAAATCTGAATGCCAAGGGTGTACTGAAGATTCTACGTTCTGTGGCATTTAAAAGGTTAATTATGGGAGCCGGGAGTGGGTATACAGGACAGTTAATTGATATTGTTTGTTGTTTTTTAATTTTCTGTGTAGCCAGGACAATGTTTTCCTGGCAAAAGACACTTATTCCCTCACACATGGTGCAGGGTCCACTTCTTCTTCTGTCTGGGTATTTGTGCATTGATGCAAAACAAAGATGTTTTACTGAACATAACAAACAAAAGATACAAAAATACAGTAGATTGTAGATATAAAAGTATTTCTAACTTTTCACTTGTATTTACAACCATTTCAAATTTGAAACTATTTAAGATCTAAATATCTTAGTCAAGTGGTTTTAAAAATCCATTATGTTGTGATTAGTTGTGATTCTATAAACCAGATGGGTAGTTCCAATCAGAAGCACACCAGTAGTAGTGGCAAAAATTATTTTTATGTAAGGATCTTTATATGAGTAGGGTAGACAGTGTAGAATCAAAGAAAGCAAAAACAAAGCAAAAATGAAATGAGGGTCACATTAAGCAACTGTGCCATGTTTTTAAAAAGATTATCTTGTAAATATAAAATGACTAAGCATTAGTGATGGGTGAATTTATTCACCAGGGCCAAATTCGCATCAAATTTGCACGTTTCACCGCCAGCAAATAAATCCATCAAATTGCCGTGAAAATTCACTGGCATCAAAGTTTTTGGACGCCGGCGATAATTCCAACACCGCCATCAATTTGGACAATGGCGACAATTAAACGGATGCCTATTTGACATTAATGAGCGGCAAAACTGTGTTTTACGAATTTTTTGTTTCCAAATTTCGCGGGAGAATTTCGCCAGAGACGAATGTCTTCACCTATGTCAGGGTGAGAGATGGGCGAATTTTTATCTCCACTTTGTCTCAATATCACCACTTTTGTTAATTCCCCCCCCATATGAGTTAAGATAAAGATGCTATTCAGACAAAACCATGTAGATTTTATATACAAGAAAAACCATTTAAATAATAAATGCATGCAACAATGGTGATTCAAGCCCAGAGAACATCTAATAGTGTAACCACAGTCAAAGCTAAAGAAAGGACTTATCGATACCATAAAAAACACGTTTCTCTATTGAAATCTTAGTGGTTTCATTCAAGTACCAATTTGCATCAGAAAACATGCTTAATGCTGTCATCATATGTGCAGACATTTAGAAAAGGTGTTAACCCAAAATGTCATGTAGCAGACCAGAGTCCTATTTATCAAAGGTCAGATTTTAGTGGTTTTATAGGTTTTTGAAACCACGACTAAACTCAAAAACTCTAAGGGGGTTATTTTTCAAAGGTCAAATATTAGAAGTTTTTATACCTCAAATGAACTCACAACTGGAATGTTATCTTATTATAGAAAAAAATTTAATGGGAAAAATTTGATTCTGCGAGTTTGAGTTACAAAACCTGAAAACTCGATTAACAAGTTTTTCATGGGAAAAATTTAATTATTCGAGTTTTTGGGCAAAACCCTCTGAAAAAAAACTCAAACATCATGGAGGCTATTGACATCTTCAAATGGTTCATGGGACCTCTGCCATGGATTCCTAAATGATCTCAACAGGTTTTAGATGCTGTATTTTTCGATCAAAGCTATTTCCAGGGTAGGGGGATATGAAATCTCAAAAATTTTATCTTTTTACTTGAAAATGTGTTTTTTAAAAATTAGAATTTTCATGGAAAACACAACTCTAAAAATTTGAGTTTTTCTGACAATTCCTAGCAAAAAAAATCCAAAAACTTCTAAAAGTCTGAATTAGGATCTGAGCAACTCCCACTGACTTCTATAGGACCTTAATAGCTTTTACCTGGCAAAGTTTTGTTTTAGTGGTTTTTGTAATATTACATTTAATACAATTTTTTTCAGCTTTTTAAAAAATAGGAAAACCACACATTTTTTGAGATTTGTGGAAATTTTTTTAATTTTATTGTAAATGGGCCCACTAGTCTCCTTGTTGTTTTTTTTTATTTTTGCCTTAGAATACAAATAATAGGTTTCCATAACTAATAATGATACTACCCAGAACCAAGTTTAATGTATTGCTTCAATGAATAAAGAATTTGAACATTAGGGGCAGATTTAATAAGGGTCAAATTGGAAATTTGAATTTTTGAAATTATTTCGGTCAAAACTCTTAAATGCGAATTGTGAATTATCCAAACTCGATTCAAATTTCGAGATTTATCAAGCCTAAACCCAGGGAATAATTCAAATTCAACTATTTGCTGCCTTAAACCTGCTGACTTTATGTATAAGTCAAAGGGAGAGGTCCAGTGACTAATTTGAAGATGTTATTAAACATTCAAGTTTTTTTCAGAGACAAAACTTGATTCCTGTTAAGTTGAATTCTATTGGAATTTGATTCAAGTTTTCGGGTTGGTACAATTTGTTTGAGCTTTAGATATTTGATTTTTTCTTAAATACCCTCCCAATTGAATTTTGAGTATATTTAAATTTATTGGAGCTAAAGAAACTGGAATTAATTCGAAATTCAACCTTTGATAAATAGGCCTCTAAAAGTTAATGTATTTCCTGTTTTGAAAACATTTTAAATACACTTTGTGTAGCTTTAAAATATGATTCTACTCCTAGAAATGCATTTGACTAATTGACATCTTGGTGTGCACCAGGGTAGAATTAACTGACACTCCAAAGAAGGCAGTCATTCAGAACCCCTTATGTACAACCTTCCAAATTTCGGGGTGTAGGAGAAAGAAAATAAAATGTAAAACGTAATTATGATTTTTTAATGGAATTCCCAAAATTCCCTAAAATTCTACAAATCTATAAATTAAAAATAAAAAAATCGGGGACCTGAGACTAGCATAATAAAACATGGGGTAAAAAATGAATGCCATCTTTGGTGTATCAGAAAACCTTTTTTGTAGCTTAAAAATATATATTTCAACTTTAGCAAATATTTCACTGACATTTTGAAGGCATTTTACAACAGGCAAAATACTTTTATTTAATAGAATATTTTTGGGTCAAACCCATTATTTAATTTAACAGGCACATATTTTTTTTTACATTAAATAAATGCAAGTTATGGGAACACCTAAAAGGCAAGATGTGGTAGTTATAAGAGTTTAAATCATATATTCGCTATTCAATTAAGGGGCAGATTTATCAAGGGTTGAATTGAAAATTCTATTCAAAATTAGAATTTTCGAGTTTTGTTATGGTCAAAACTGTCAAAACTGTCAAATTTGACTAGGGAGTTTTTCAAATTCGATTCAAGTTTTTAAAAAAATTAAAAAAAATTAGATTTTTGAGATTTATCATACTCTGGCCCTTTAGAAACTCAAATTTGACTATTTGCCACCTAAAACCTGCCAAATTGCTGTTTGAATCAATGGGAGAGGTCCAGGGATCAATATGTAGATGTTTGCAGCCTTCATTCCTTGAATCAAGTTTTTTAAATTGGAAATTCGAATTTGAATTCGATTTGAGTTAAAAAATAATTGAATTTATTAATAAATTTAGATTTAACCCTTGATAACTGTGCCTCTAAATGTATTATACTTAATAAGAAAAACACGCTTACATGGTAAAATTCTATGACTTTTTTCTTATAAAAGAAAATGTTTTTGTATTACATTTTTGAAACTACATCTCTGTTTCATACAGTATTGTTAAGAGCAGAGGGAAACCAAATCCTTTCCTCTTCTTTTCCTACCCTTTGCTATATTATTTGTTTACACACCACCAACAAGGCTGCTGATCTCACCTATATACTACCTACTCTTTAAATGGTATACTACTGGGATCCTTTATATTTGTAGCTTGTGTCATATCATAGATCATTGTATTTTCCCAACAACCATAGCATTTAAATCCCTTTACATCTCTTGGTTTGATTCTTTAAAACCTTTGTATTGCTTCTTAAGCTCTATATCAAGTTACTCATATCTCATACTCATACCTAGTTTTTGTTTGAATAAATATCATAAAACGTCTGTTTACTTAGGTACTATACCATCAGTCTTAATGCACATTTATCATTTATTATTTATGAAAAAACGTGAATCTCAAAAAATCTAATATGATGAAAATATGACAATATAGGTAATGTAGCAAAAAAAACCACATTCTACTGCACTATTGCACTTAGGGCCCCATTTAAAAATGCTTGAGACTTTGACTGGTAAAAACATGCAAGAGTTCCTAAACTCTCACAGGTTTAGAGTATCTCACAGGTTTCCTCATTCAAATACTTTGGCTTCCTGTCACAGTTCCCCCGCCCCCAAGTGGTTTATACAGAACTTTTTATTTTTTGGTTTAGGTTAAGGGAAAGGCCCTTAATAATCCCTTAATAAAAATTAAAGTTTGGGTAAAGCTAATGTGAGTTTATGGTAGCTAAAAGGTGGCGAATAATCAAATTTGAGTTGTTCCCAGGGTCAAGGTATGATAAATCTTCCCAACTCTAATTTGTGAGTTTTTACCAAAAATCCAACTTGAAAATTTGAATTTGAATTTACAATTCAAACCTTAATAAACCTACCCCTTAATGTCTATGCTTCTTGGAGTGAAAATGGGAGAATATGGAAAACACGTTTAAAAAATAATACCTGAAGAGGCAATCCCTGTCTCAAAGTGGATATTCTTACAGTATCTCTCTTAATCCTACCTGTACTTTTGATCTAGCCAATTAAAGAAGCACAGGACTGACAAAGTGATGTGATCTGATTGGAGAATTAGAATTAATGAAATGTTCATTCATCTACTCTGTGCTCCTCAGGTGTATATTGAAGTTATTTAAGTTATTATAGAAATTACAATATAAATATAAATCTACTGCCAACATTTAAATATGTAAATGTACTTAATCTACCACTACAATGGTATTTAAGACTGTACTGCCTAATGCATGGTTATTCAGCATACTGAAACATTTTAATTCCCATTTACAGTATAATACAAAAGTGCCTTCATTATTATTTTTCCATTAACACATTTTTTAAAAATGGCCATTGGTTTGGGCAGTCTCTCTCTCTTAAAAGCCGCAAAAGCAGGTGGCGGGGGAGGACCTAGCCCACAGGTTGAAACCAAGAAACAGGAGACTTTTACTCCAAGTAATGCTATTATGCAGAGAGGTAAAAGATCTTTTATACTATGACCAGAGATAAACAAGTTAGGGGCCACCGTGTGGGTTTACTTTGATGTCGTATGGTGGCTTACAAATTTTATGATCATAACTTTGTAAAAAAATACATGCACTTGCATATTTATTGAATTACTTAGATGGGGAAAAGGGAATGTGCATTGATTAACTGACCAGGTCAGTAGCACATATTATAATTTAGGAGTGCACCCACAACCCCCCTTTTTTGTATCATACAAAAGTACTGAAAACTATGTTTTAATTTAATTTATAAAAATTTATATTTGTATAATGTTTGTATTTTTTTCTATTTCGAATAACCTCAAAAGTTAAAAAAGTGAACATTACCATATTTATGAAAAAAATCTGAATAAAAAAACCATGATTGAATAAATCCTTAAAAAAATACAAATACTTTTAATTCCTGTTTTATTCATCAATTTTAATGGATTGACAAGCTCAAAAAAAAAATAAAAACTCAAATGGAATAAATAGTTTACATTTTGCCTAGAACAGTTCCCATTGACTTGTGCATGACCTTGATGAAGTTTTACATTAGAGATTTTCACCTTTTTTTGCTTACTAAATAACAAAAATTTGTGTTTTTGAAACAATCATTACAATTCACGATTTTTAGTGAAAAAAATTTAATAATTGCAGATCAAAATATGTACGTTGATAACTCTCTAGGTATGCCAAATAGTACTAAAGGAAAATCAATTCACTTTACTAACATAAAAGAGCCCTGTTCAGGTCACCTTTTTTACCAAGTGAAATTTTAAGTCCCAAGCTCTCCCCCCAGAATGGTGTTTCAAACAACTGTAACTAATGGGGGGTTTATTTATTTTTACTAAAATACCCTTAACTTTGGGTACCCAGCAGTATAATGTTTTAGGGAACTCTGCCACATATATTTCTAGGATTGGATCTATCTGCAAAATATTCTTTTGCAGTATATACATGGAACAAAGGTCACCAAAAGTGCATGTATTGGCTGATGCCAATTTGTATTATGTTACCTTTCTGTACTTCCTAACATAATAATTAGATTGCAAAATTTCCATAATGGTATAGCTCTTTTTGTAGATTTCAAATGATGACTTTTTATGAAAATGTAAAAAAAAAAACAGTGGCTATACCTACAGAAGTTTGCAAAAGATGTTATTGTTTACTGGTTTCATTCTCTAACCTTCTTATAACTTTGTCTAGCCCTTCTATATTGCCATAACCCCTTAGAGCCTTAGAAGAAGTTTATAGGAGCTTCGTTATGAATATTTTCAGGTATTAATATTTTCTCACAGGCATAACTGATGCAGGAGCAATCCATATAGTTTTTATGTGCACTGAAAATAGAAAAACCTTACAACCTTAAAACAATAAAATTACATATTAGCCTCTACTTAGAAAAATGAAGAAAAAACTTTGTGTACCTTATTTGTTTCTGTTGTTTATGTAATTTAGGAATATTATAGAATATATAACATTTGCAAAATGTTTTTTAGGAATATCAAGGAAATTCAATAAACTTCAGGCAACTTTAGTCCATGTATTATGATATTTATATGTTTTAAAAAGACCAGTGGATGCAGTCAGGGTTTTCTGAAAGGAATGTAAGAGGCTACCAAAAATACCAATTGATAAGCTTTACTTATTAGAGTAATCATAGTGAGATGTCTCAAGATATAATCCTTTTTTATGGATAACTGCAACTAAACGTCAATGTTTTTATAGTACATAATGCATTGACCCTAAATGTACAATATGAAAAATACATCTGATGACATTCAGGTTTGCAACAATACTGCTTGTTGGAGAAATGTATTTACATTTAAATACTCAGTTAATGTATAGTATCCAGCAAAATCACAATGAACCAAGCATTAATAAGACACAAATTCTGAGGTCATACATATATATTAACCAAATATATAAAAAATTAATAGGCTTTCCTGGACAATGGGCAATAAACACATTAACTGAGACAAACCATTCTCTAAGCATTTAACAGCAAGTGTGTAAAGACATACAAACATAAGTGATTCACTAGTTCATAATGTTATTTGCAAAGGGGAGTAATCATTGCCAATGGAAAATGATCTTTGACACTGAATTACTATTTCCTAGTAATTTGTATTCTTCTTTTTTAAAATAACGGTTTCATTTAGTATCAGCCAACTGGTTTCTTTACTTTTAAGTATCTTAAAATTATGGCTAATACCTCCAAACAGGTCTTTTTTTATGAATAAAGTGTCAGCTTTTTCACACAACAGTTACAAAATCTGGTTATCACAGTTTTGATGGACATACAGAAGTAGGCATGTCATGAGTCATGAATGAATATATAATACTAGGGGTTGTACCCTAGACATTTCACAGATGGAGATTCATTTGTCTGGTCAGGTTTAATTAGACATAAAGCACCTGAAAAAAGTATCCTTACCCAACATTCCGATATGTCTTTTTGGGCAACTTGCAGTGTACAGATCAATTTAAGCTACCATCCCTCAACTTGGTCTGCTTCTTATTATTAAAACATATTAAATATGTATATAAACATATTGTTAAGGTGTAGTAGGAATATCATAATTAGCCTTATATTCAAGAAATATAGAATTGATTTTCTTCATGGTTAACAATTTAAATATATGAAATGATAAACTAGTATTAGAAAATTATAGACTAGTGATGCAAAATAAATTCTGAATTTCCATTACTACTAACAGGTTTCATCATCATTATATGGCATACATACTGTTTATTTAACATCCCTATTTTATTTTAATATAGAGAAGTCAGCTATGAATGTATGTATATTGTCATAGAAAGGGATAATAATGAAACTATAAAGAATGATTAAAAGGAACATTACCATCCTTTTGAATCTGATATTAAAATATTAAAGAGAAGAATACATAACATCCCCTTGATTTGTTAATGGTGCTTGTAACAATGCTTGTATATTCTGCTTTGTCCTAAGCAGGTGCAGTATTGTTCTCTCTTTAACCTTTTATTTTCTATATATTCTTCCAAATCTTAGTCTTAAATTTTGCCGTAATTTTGCGTGATATTCCTTTGAACGTGCAATGTTTCAAATAATATGGCATGGCATGATATGGCCTTTTAGATGGAAAAGCTAGGTCAGAGCGTGATAAATGTGATTGTGAAAAAATGCCAGCATGTCAAACTTGCTGTGGTCACATTTCCATTTAAATGTTTAAAGCATGTTTAGAAAAGGATTTATATCATGTTTCAAGTAGTATACAAAATAAAATAGATAAATATTTTTTCATGTTTATTTTGTGCATTGTATTCAGACAGGAAACTGTGTGCACTGAAACTGTTATCACAATGTGGTCAAGAAGAATGTATTTCACCATTTACACACAACCGATCATTATAGTATGTTTGTTGCTTTGTGAAAATCAGGGGTGTTGCATGTAGGGATGCACCAAATCCAGTATTCGGCCTTTTCCAGCAGGATTCTGCCGAATCCTTCTGCGTGGCCGAACTGAATACGAATCCTAATTTGCATGTGCAAATTAGGGACAGGGAGGGAAATTGCGTGACTTTTTGTCACAAAACAAGGAAGTAAAACATGTTTACCCTTCCTATCCCTAATTTGCATATGCAAATTAGGATTCGGATTCAGTTCGGTATTCGCAGAATCTTTCACGAAGGATTCAGGGGTTTGGCCGTGGATTCGGTGCATCCTTAGTTGCATGGTAAGCAGTGCTGGTAGTGCAACAAGCAATATTAAATTGAAAATAATATATTTTTTTATTGAACTTGATAAAAATAATCTCACCAAACGTTGGTGGTGCTCCAACACTACCATTCTTGCTTGGCATCACACCCCTGACAGAAGCGTATGTTTGGATTTTGTTGATAAAAAGTATTACAAAAATTCCCATACAAAAACTATTTTTATAGAAATCTTGCATTTCCACAAGTAAACCTGAACAGTTTTTTAAATAAAAATTGCTCAAGGATTTTGTTAATTAAATGCTGACTGTGTTATGCAGTCCACACATATAGTTCATTTATGTGGCAATTGTGTTGCATGTGAACTTCTACACAGCAGAACAAAACTGCAGAGGCTCAGTGGGGTTTATATGGCAAAAGGGAAACATTCTTATCTCTCTGTAGGGTATATTCTAGTACTTTCTCTGTAACATACACATTGCCCTCTACTAGATTTACAGTTAAAGTTACATTCTTCTGAACTCCATAATACATATATGTCAGCAAAGACTGAGTCAGACTGATGTTTTTTACTTAGAAATGCTGTATTCTGGTTGAATTGAACAATACAATTATTGCCTTGCTGTTTTATTTGACAGTGAAACATGGAGTCCACACAACTGATAAGAATCTTCTGATTTAGCAATACTTGCCATCCTTATGAAAAACCTTACAGTGCCTGCCTGTCCAGTTAAAACGTTTAGTTTGCCATTTACGTATAGGTTAGCAATAACGTATCATATTTCTCTTCTCTGCTTGGCTATACAGAGCATACAGCTGTTTTGATAGTCTATAAATGGTGTTTTTCTTCATTGTTTACTCTGAGAATTTTCAATAGTATTTCCTTAAAATGGGTGAGCTCCAAAATAACTTTTCTTTGTATCCTTTTTATTTTATTTTTTACATTGTTTTTGTTGATTTTATTTTCTCGGGACCTCATTTGAAAAGCAACCACAAAACTTACACATTTACATTCAGAAGAATGGTGGACCCCTTGAAAAAAATTAGTTTAACCTCCACAGAAATTCTTATTTATCCATGATTCTTGCAGTTGGGATCTGACCAATGGATCAGAAACGTCTCAAGTTCATAGACAAAGCAACATGAGGTAACTCATTTTATTTGCACAGGTTGCATATTTCCACAGGAAACATTCTCGCAGAGTTGTTTGGAAAATAGAAACAAAAAGCTGACAGTTTGTGCTTGGGATAGTCTTAAACCCAGCTCTATGCCATAGTTTCTTTTCCTGGCAATCTTCTGTCATTAAATGTGTGCATGTTGATAACTTCCTCTGTTTTCACAATTACAGGAGCCTGGGGTTTATGTTTTAACCGTCGTTGACACTTAAGAGACATTCTCAGCTCTTCTACCATTGCACTACAGAAAGACCTCTATAAATAAAAACAGAACAAATATTTCATTATTAGTATTATATAATGCAATACATAGGCGTGAACAAACTATTAAAGGTGTATTCTTTTGGCACAGCATGTCCACTGTCCAGTAAATATGCAATGTTTCAACTTGAAACTTCCAACAAACTACTGTCATTTAAATATGCATCACTTAGTAATTAAACTGACTTATCAAGCTGTGAATGCTCATTACAAATTTCACCTTGTCGCTAAAATTAATCTGCCAACTAATGCCTGGTGATGCACATTATGAGCAAATACATATCAAACATATGTTCATTGGAGCTCACATCCAAAAGCATTTGTGTTTTACACATTTTTTGTCTTTGGTAGGAAAAAATAATTCATATCACAAATCATCACGTATTAGCATATATGTATTGCTAACTATACATTGCATGCAAAAGAAACAAGGAACAACTATTATTCATATAAATAATGAAATATAAAATCAAACTTCATATTAGTACATATTTTAATTTGAATGAACTATAAAACTTACCAAAACTCTAATGTGTCAAAACTGTATTGGTGTAGAGAAAGTACTCTAAGAGCAGTCTTCCCAACAGATGTAGGAAGCCAATGGCATTTATGTTTCTATAAAGGTGTATGTTCTGGAGTGAATACTGAATCAAACCTTCACTTTATTTAACCCCTATGCCATTTATTATATGGATTGGGGAAAAGGTTATCAACTAAGGATAGCACTCTCTCTCTTTCACAGAGCTAGGGTGTACTTTTTCATCAAATTCTACAATATCACTTTGTAAATATCACTAATCTACAATATCCCTTTGTTGTAAAGAAAGAGTATAATTTGTGAACACAAAATTCCACTGTGCATTTCTGGATGCAGATGTGCAGCTTTTAAGCTTAGATACTATTGGGCACATTTCACCACAGTCCACCCAGCTCTCTGTCCAATTGTTCAGGATTTTGAAGGGTAAAGAAAAGTGTTCATTCTGTGTTCATCCATTCATAAATGTGTACCTAAAAATCCAATAAAATTAAAAGGAGAGATGTGGAATTTACTTGTAGTGAAATCTAGTGGGCTCCATTCCCAACTCTATGACAGTTTAAGTACCACACTAGACTAAATTGGGTGATTAATAATGAACACAGCTGTTAGGCCTTTCTTGTTACAGGTTTATCCATTAACTACAAGCATAAAAATATCAACATATTTAAAATGTTAAAAATATATATTTAAAATTGAATTAATTATTTTGAATGTTTCCTAAGCTGCAGAAACAAGTATATTAGTAGACAAAATTTTAAAATTTAATCCTGTACCTGTAGGATATTTTTACAGTGAAAATAGCATGCATAATTTTTTCATTCCCATTCCAAAAATCTTTCTTCTCCCTTGAATAGAACACCATCACATTACAAAATTCTATAGTCAGTGTGAAGTTTTACCACATTAAGTTTATTACAGACACAATATAGCTGTTTTTATCAAGTGACATATTTTAGAATTCATGATGCTAAAATATTTAAAAGTCTATTTGTTAAAATTGAATTTATGAATTTTAAAGTTTTTTCAATTTGAATAAACTCAGATTTTTTACCAAACTTTAATGTTTGCTTGTTTATTAAAAATTGGAATGTAAAAATTGATCTGACAAAACCATGAAAAAACTTGAATGTGCCGAATTTGTATACTATTCATCATCAAAAATTGGAGAAAGTCGAACTGAAATAGAAACAATTAGGGGTTATTTATTAAATGTAGAGTTGTGTTTTACCAGAACAATTTGAGTTTTCGTGGGCAGTTGTCAGTCAAAAGTAACATTTTTCATGTTAAAAAGAAAACTTACATTTTTCAGGTTTTAAACGTTTTAAGATGTTGTACTGTGTTACAGTACTAAATTTTGCTTAGGACACCTCCCATTGACTTATTCATGAGCTCACAAGTGTTTAGATGTTTTACAATCATGTTTTTGAAACCATAATTAAAAGTTATGCATTTTAGCACAAACTAATTCAGATTGTGGTAAAAATTCACATATGAGCATTGTCACCCCCTTAGAGAGAAAACACCCAACAGGTTTTTTTTTTTATATAATTTTTCACCTTAGTTGATTATTAATAGTGATGGGTGAATAAATTCACCAGACACTAACTTGCGGCAAATTTCAGAGTTTAGTCGCAAGATAATTAATTTGCGAAACTGCGGGTATTTGCCAGTGAAAAATACGCCACATCCAAAAATTGGTGTGCATCTAAATTGGTGTGCATGTCAAAATTATTTGGACGCCCATTGACTTTAATGCATTTAGACCAAATAGTCATGCATATACATATTGTCGCTTGTGTCAAAATTGACGCATTTCAAAATTATTTTGACGCCCATTGACTTTGCCCATTGATTTGCGTTTTGCTAATTTTTCACAACACAGATTTGCCCATCACTAATTACTAATAATTGCAACAAGAAGATTCTCCACTCATGATAATATTATTAATTATAGAGAAGACTACCAAGTACATATTGGGCCCAGGTACACATGACCTAGGCTTTGGAAATAGAACATTAAAAGCATTATAATTGTATTGGAAGAAGTGGTACTAGCACTATTAAGGGACAGGCAAGGCAGTGATAGGGTATTCTTACTCTTGTCACCACATTGTTACACAAAATATCAATGTTTCTCCAGAAGTGAATACAGGCCTTAAAGAAAAAAGATCAATTCAAACCTGCATCTCTTCTAGAGTGGCAAGGGTTGTTTGAATATTTGTTTTGGGTCTGCACATCTCCATCTTGTGTTTCCAGATGACCCAATTTCCTAATTTTGAATTCCTGTTCCTAAATATTGAATCAATTACCAGTATAGGCCCTATATCTATATATGTATATAAATGTTTTTAGTTATCCAGGTTCTGATATACAGTATCCAGTAGGGATAAGGCTAAACTGACTAAAGTTATAACCATTTTATCACTCATCCAATATTAAGCAACAGTGATGCAAATAATGAATACCTGCCCGAATAAATCTCATGGTGCCAGTAGAACCTTGCTAATTTAAAGTAATACCTGCACTGTTTAGTTTAATTGAGCTTTTGTTATTGCATTTGGGGGATTATCTATCAATCAGTTTAAGCAAAGACGCTACTTGGATGAGTTTTAAAGCCCATGCTTTTCTTTGATATCCATCCTCAATAAGCAAAATCAACAGATCAATGTTCTATCGTCTTTATTATTGGTAATTACATATTTTTGACAAGAAAAAAAAAAAAAAAAAATATATATATATATATATATGCCAGTATGTAATTCAAATATACAGCAGCTTTATAGATGCCAAACTTACACTGTATTCCCATGAGAACCATATCTCTCAATGATTAATATCTGTTTTATTCCTAAAACACCCATGGTTGCTCAATAAACTAGTTAAATTCTTCTTTGAACATTAGATTTTAGAAATGCTCATTTCACCTTTTTTTTTAAGAAATGTTCATTTTACCTTTTTCTTTTGCAAAAAGAAGATTTTGTATACATACAAAAATGCAAACATAAATTTTAATCTTGATTTACTAGCTTTGATAAGTTTTCGGATTTATTATGAAACACAGCAAAAAGGAAAACTTGACTATGCTAAAAATATATTCATCAAATTTTTATTCATCAGCTACACTTAACCTACTGTATTTGACATAAGAACCAACTTTATTAGACACCTTGCTTCACCTTGCTTGTTTAAACATGGCATTGGATGTCACTTTCAATCTGTAGCACAGCTTACGCTTCTTAAGCAGATATATATGTCAGAATTAACCATTTTTACATGGCATCCTTATACAGTTTGTAATATTATGAAATGCTTATTGTAAACATTATAAAACATTATTCTTAAGACATTTCTTTTTAAAACTGCTTTAACCCTTTAAGTGCTGGTATTTGACTCTACATAAAAACTATCACACCACTTTGTTATCATTATGTGACCAAAACAGATTTTATGTTGTGTGGTGCTATAATGGTTATATACATTTTTAGCTTAAGAAAGCTGTGAATATAATATTCTTTTTAGATTTTGCTTTTTAATGGGCTAGTTCTAGTGATGGGCGAATTTGTGCCGTTTCGGCCAAAAATTTGCGAATTTCGGCTTTTTGACGCAGTCGCCCATTTTTTGACGCTGGCGCCCCTTTTTGACGCCGGCGTCCATTTTTTCGAAAAAAAAATTCGGGCGTTTCGCGAATTTATTCGCTGGCGGGCGAAACGCGCAAATTCGCGCCTGGCAAATAAATTCGCCCATCACTAGCTAGTTCCCAATTATGATTGTAGTACAAACAGTAATATCTAATAGAGTTTGCAGTATGTATGAATTATATATATATATTATTTTTGTTGTTGAAATTTTCTGTTCTGCAGCTCTAAAGTTTGGATGTACACTGCTTTCTGGCACATTTAAGACGTAGGAGCTGGACAAAGTTTAAAACATTATTAATGTTTAAACAAAACAGAAAATCTGACTTTTACTTTATGGGGGTTATTTACTAAACCTCAAATGTATCTGGTCAGGCTTTTTGGGGCAATAACTCGGATTTGTTGTGAAAAAAAACTTTTCGAGATTTATACCCCGATGCTGCAAAAATCCAGAATTGAAAACCTGTCATCCTAGATCGTTGAGGTCCTGTATAAGTTAATGGGAGAGGCACCTATCCCAATTTGAGGCTATCGTGGTTTGCACAGGGTTTAGCCAGATAATCTGAAAAAGTCATGGTTTCTGGGGAAAAACACCGAAAATATGAGCGATTCGGGAAAAAAGTCTGAAATAAATGGACAATTCTGATTTTCACTCGATTTTATCAGGCTTTTTCGAGATCCGATTAATTCAAGTTTTGTAATGAATAAATACGGTCAAATCGGGCATGGGAGTTTGGCCATGGTTTTTTTAAAATAAAATAAATTTGGAGCTTAGTAAATTACCCCCTAAATGTTGTGCAACACTCAGTTCACACGTTTAGTAAAAAGCAAGACTTTACTATATAAATTTAGGATATCTATCAGTACATAGTAGGTTGAAATATAAGTAAGCCACCTGGCCAGTGCAACCTTAAACTATTTGTTTAGGCAAAATAAAATCAGAAAATGTTGGACATTGCATTTATTTCCATTCATTCTGTTAGTGCTTATGACCCAGTCAATATCTTTTCACATCATTTTGTTAAATTAATTTTTCTTTCTTTATTTGCATATAAAACTATATTTTTACTTATGGTAGTTAAATGAAAGTTTTACTTACCAAACTTAGTTTAAAATTATGGCCAAAATAAGCAAAAATGTATAATTTATACTATATTTTTTATTTTAATAATTACACTGGTAAAATATTCCCATCATAATCGTGCCTGATTGTCTATCTCTAAATAATTTGATAATAAATAGGGGCAGATTTATCAAAATGTGAGATGAGAGTTTACCACAGAAAAACTCACACACATTTATTCCTATGTGATATGCAGAATTTTTAGAACATTTTCACCAATTGATAAATACAATTCGTCCATAGGATAAATAGAAAGTGGGTGATTTTTTCCTGTGGTGACCTTTAATCACAATCATTACTTTTTCATAAAGCAGCAAGAGTTGACCAACATACATAACTAATCAAATGATATAACGAGGAAACAGAAAAAAAGTAAAGTCTTTTTGATTTAGCACAAATTATGTTTCTTTATTTTTAACAGAGAAAGGAGAGAAGCCGTTTCATTTAAATAAATTGAATTTTCTACTCTGTCCTTTGATACTGTTCCTGTGAAAGTAACCAAAGTAATCGAAATTCATGCAAGGTTTGTTCAGAAGTTCATTACCTCTGACATTGCATGTCAAATATTGTTTGAAACCTTGTTAAAATGTCTTAAAGCAATAATGGCAGTAATTTTGCAGTTTATGGCTTGTATTAGAGGTCAATGTTTTACCATTTTCTAGTATACATCAATGAAGAAGCATTCCATCTTTACTGAAGTTTGCCCTGAATGCATATAAGGCCCTTCATTGAGCCTCTTTCCTAATAAGCTTCTGTCTCTATGGGCTACTTGTTATAGCAATTTGAATGTACTACACAGCTGGAGATGTTCAATAGAGCCATTTAAATCCAGATGCAGTAACTAAAACTATAAAAAGTAGGAACTAAAATAACTTTTTAAATAACTGCTAAACAGTCTGTGGACTAAATACAATTATTATATATCTACTCAATATTCTAATGTAGCTACAGGTACAGGTCATATTTATTTCTAGATAAAAAAACAATTATTGTGTTTAATACACATATGCCACCCCACAACAGGTGCAATACAGAGATTCAAGTGGCTAATTTAAAGTCCAGGTTGAAAAGTACAAAGAAGGGTATAATCCACCATATTTTTGTTACTTTGCACCCTGCCTCATATACTAAAAGATTTGCCTAATAGGGGTGGTTGCAGGTGTCTGTGTTCCAAAACAGAATACAGAGACCCGCAGCCAGCCAGATAAATACATTGCTGACTGTGTTTGGCAATACTTTTTTTTATAAGGAGAGGGGAGGGTGGAGGGCACAGGCAATATTAGGGCTGCCTTGCACCCACCAATGCTGTGCTATGACCATTGCAAAGGAAGTGAATGAACACTAATTTTATCTAGTTCTATCACATCAGATGTGAATGGGTGAACATTTTTTTAAAGACAAGTTTTATGATGTTATTACTCTATCCTTCAGCTTCCAGTGTGTGTGTGCTTTATTATATATATATATATATATATATATATATATATATATATATATATATATATATATATATATATATATATGTATGTATGTATATATATATATATATATATATATATATATATATATATATATATATATACAAACTTTGACAGTATAAGGGCATCTCTGCAACATATAGGTACAAGGAGGCCAATAAATCATGCAAATAAGATATCAGGCAAGCTAAAATAGATATTCAAAAGGATATTGCTGCAAGCAGTAAAAATAATCCAAAATAATTTTATAAATATGTAAATAGTAAAAAAAATTAAGCGGGTTGGGGTGGGACCCTTAATATCAGAGGGGGGGTCAGCTGGTTGATGAGAACAAAAAAAAGCTGAGATTTTTAACTCATATTTTTCATCTGCCTACACAAATGAGGAACCAGTAAATCAAGGTATCCTTCTTAATAATCCCAATTCTAGTATAATACAACTAATGATGCATGGTTCACACATGAGGAAATTCAAAAGAGACTAGAACATGTTAAGACAAAGAAAGGTCTGGGGCCGGATGGTATTCATCCCACGGTACTTAGCGAGCTTAGCTAGATTGCCAAACCTCTTTACTTAATTTTTCAGGATTGATTCATTGAGGTCTGGCATAGTACAGAGAGACTGGCAAATTGCTAATGTGGTGCCTCTATTCAAAAAGGGATCAAACTATAGGCCAATTAGTCTGACATCAGTGGTAGGAAAGCTTTTTAATGGAAAAAATAGTTGACTTAGTTGCAAATCATAGTACTATGAGTTTGTACCAGCATGGTTTTGTGCATAATAGATCTTGCCAGACTAGCTTAATTTCTTTTTATAAGAAGGTGAGTAGGGGCATCGATTCTGGGATGGCAGTGGATGTGATTTACTTAGACTTTGCTAAAGCATTCTATACAGTGCCACATAGAAGGTTACTGGTTAAATTAGGGAATGTTGGCCTGGAACATGGTATTTGTACCTGGATAGAGAATTGGCTAAAAGTTAGATTACAAAGAGTGGTGGTAAATCAAACATTTTCTAACTGGACCAATGTTGTTAGTGGAGTACTGCAGGGCTCTGTACTTGGTCCTCTGCTTTTCAACTTGTTTATTTGCAGATGATACTAAATTGTGCAGAACTATAGGTTCCATGCAGGATGCTGCCACTTTGCAGAGTGATTTGACTAAGTTGCAAAACTCTGCAGCAAACTGGAACACAAGGTTCAATGTTGATAAATGCAAGGTTACGCACTTTGGTAAAACTAATATGAATGCAAGTTATACACTAAATGGTAGTGTGTTGGGAGTTTCCTTAACTGAGAAGGATCTAGGAGTGTTATAGGTAAGTCTCTGGGCAGTTCTGTCTTGCATAAAAAAGGGCATTAACTCAAGGGATGAAAACATAATTATTAGTGATGGGCGAATTTATTCGCCAGGCGCGAATTCGCCGCCAGCGAATAAATTCGCGAAACTCCCGCGAAAATTCGCGGAAAAAATTCGTCGGGCGTCAAAAAAATTTTTCCGAAAACGGACGCCGGCGTAAAAAACTGGCGCCGGCGTCGGAAAAACGGGCGCCGGCGTCAAAAACGTGCGCCGGCGTCAACAACGAGACGCCGGCGCCGTTTCGCGAATTTTTCGCCGTTTCGCGAATTTCGCGCGAAATTCGCGAATTTTTCGGCAAAGCGAAACGGCGCAAATTCGCCCATCACTAATAATTATGCCTCTTTATAGGTCCCTGGTAAGGCCTCATCTGGAGTGTGCAGTGCAGTTTTGGACTCCAGTCCTTAAGAGGGATGTAAATGGGCTGGAGAGAGTGCAAGATGTGCAACTAAACTGATTAGAGGGATGGAAGACTTAAATTATGAGGGTAGACTGTCAAGGTAAGGATTGTTTTCTCTGGAAAAAAAGGCGCATGTGAGGGGACTGTGAAGTACATTACAGGAAATTATAGACAAATAGCAGGGGACCTTTTTACCCATAAAGTGGATCACCGTACCAGAGTGGAACAAGGTAAAGCTGAGCACACTCCCTCTTTTCCTCAGATAGCCTGGTGAACAATGTGAGAGGGTACGGCAACCCCCAAATAGGACAATTGTGTAGAAATACACTGGCACTCAAGGCAATTAAAGTGCAGGGTTACCCCTTGCTGTTTATTTCGTGCGAACGTGCAACGTTTCGGGGCGAGCCCCTTTATCAAGCATGATGATGCTTGATAAAGGGGCTCGCCCCGAAACGTTGCACGTTCGCACGAAATAAACAGCAAGGGGTAACCCTGCACTTTAATTGCCTTGAGTGCCAGTGTATTTCTACACAATCACCGTACCAGAGGCCACCCCTTCAGACTATATATATATATATTATGTGACGGTATGGAGGGGTGTGTGTATGGATGCTGGGTTTTCATTTGGAGGGGTTGAACTTGATGGACTTTGTATTTTTTCAACCCGATTTAATGATGTAACTATGTACAAATACAGTGCTGGTAGAATTCAATATCTTTTAGTTGGTAAGTGATCATTAACTATTTACAGGTTAGCCTCCCCTGTGCTGAAATACCAGTACATTGGAATGTATGGACACATATGCTAAACACACTCAATGCGCATTCTAAAATGTAAACAGATCAAAGCACATGTCCTTTTAAATTTTATGTTTTTATCACAATTTTATTACTTCACCACAGTAACAATCTCAAAGTTTGTAATATTTATGGATGCCTACTTTCAGAGAGAAAAAAGACCAAATAGTTACAGAGGTTTGGTATTTGGCCAAATCTTTCATGAAGGATTTGGGGGTTCAGTTGAATCCAAAATAGTGGATTTGTTGCATCCCTACTGCAAAGCGTATTTAATTACACAACATGTTTCAGGCTCTAGGTCCTTTGTTAAATGGGCCTAGAGCCCGAAACATGTTGTGTGATTAAACATGCTTTGCAGCAGCTAATACTGCCTCCTGGCTCTTTCTCAGTAACCCAACGTTTTTGATTGGACACCTGTGGCCTTGCTTTACCAGATCTGTATAAATATATGTAACGTATTGTATCCCCAAACTCAGAACAAATCCCAAGGTCCCAGACTCAGCTCACACTTCTGCCTATAACAACTGCCTTTCACTTTGGTAGGATCCCTCCGCTACTTGGATGTTGCCAGGTCTTAACATGAGAGGACCAAGTGGGAAGTTATGGGCAGACAAGGGAACCGTAACATGTAATGGAAGGACAGGGAACAGAGAGCGTAGTTGAAGGTCAGGCTGAGGTCGATACCAATCAGGCAGTGCAGTACAGAATAGGGAACCAGAAGTGTAGTGCCTTAAAAGCACATCTTTTCTTACCCACCTCAACACCAACACTTCTATTAACCCAAAAAGGTTTTGCTTTGCAACAACGTTACTTGCTTACAAAGATAATATGCTGGCATGTATATTTATAGCAGCATTTTAGACTTCCCATTTTTGTTCTGTGTTTAACCCTGTGAAAAGCATTTCCCACTTAATATGTTGCAGAGATGCCCTTATACGTCAAAGTGGCACGTCTAAATTTCAGTGTTTTAGTTACTCCCTTATAGAATTGCTTCTGCAACAGAATCTCAAAGGAGACCATATTATGATCACTATTCCCAAAATGCTCACCCATGCAAATGCTAGAGATGCGTTCAGTATTATTAGTTATTACAAGATCCAAAAGAGAGTTATTCCTAGTAGGTTCTGTCAGAGAGGCCTCGGTCTGTTCGTATCGGCGACAATGTTTCCAGCACCATCAGATTGAGCACAGGAGCTCCTCAAGGATGTGCTCTCAGCCCGTTGTTGTACACATTGCTGACACATGACTGCATAGCTAGACACAGCTCAAACCACATCATCAAGTTCGCCAATGACACGACTGTGGTGGGGCTCATCAGCCACAACGACGAGTCGGCATACAGAAACGAGGTTCAGCAGCTGGCGGTCTGGTGCATTGAAAACAACCTGTCACTGAATGTGGATAAAATCAAAGAGATGATCGTCGACTTCAGGAGAACTCGTCCTGCTCACACACCACTCATCATCAACGGCTCCACGGTAGAGACAGTAAAGAACACCAAATTCCTGGGAGTCCACATCTCTGATGACCTCACCTGGACCACCAACACCGCCTCCATCACCAAAAAAGCTCAGCAGCGTCTTCACTTCCTAAGATGACTGAAACAGGTCAGCCTTCCGCCTCCAACCCTCATATTGATCTACAGGGGCACCATAGAGAGCGTCCTGATGAGCTGCATCTCTGTCTGGTACAGTAGTGCCAGCGCTGCTGACCGGAAAAGTCTACAGTGGACTGTCAAAGCAGTTGGCAACATCAGCTCTCCCATCACTGCAGGACATCTTCCAGAAGTGCTGTGCAAGAAAGGCCTCCTACATTGCACTGGACTCCCCACACCCCTCTCACGGATTGTTCAAGCTGCTCCCATCCATCAGTAAAAAACCCTGATCTGAAAAAATTGTGGCTTAATAAATCGGCCCCCTAATGTGCTTTTCACTATTATCAACAACATCAAGCCACACACAGTCAGTTTCCCAAGCAAGGAAGCCTTGATCTTGAAACAAAGCTACAACTTCAAAATGTACCTAAACCACTCTCAACAATTGACCAGGTGCTCACACTGCCAAACAACAAGACAACTCCCCAGCCATAATAAATAAACCCTAGACATACCAGCCTTCACTGATGAAGACAGTACCACATTGCTCCGCCAACTTCTCCCAACGATAATGTAGGGGCCCCTACGGGTTAATCTGCCCTGCTGCTTTAAGGCCCCCACCTTTTTTTCTTAGAGTGATCTGCCAGGAGAGGTGTGACAGCTTCCTGCCACACTGCACTATAGTTTGTGCAAGGAGTGGCCTCTTCCTCTTTTGCCTCTGGATGCTGATCCAGCTGGGTGTGCTCAGAGGGGCTGAGTACAGAAGGCCCTGAAGAAGGCATGTGTCCGGGTCAGGGACCAGGAAACCCCGTGAATGAGGAATAGATATACTAGGGCCGACTTGTCATAGTCTCTCTAGGAGAGAAAGGCAGTAAGGTTAGAGAGAAAGAGCAGCTGAAGCTCCAGCAAGGATTTGCAGTAAGGGAGTAGCTTCCCAGAGACTCTGTGTGTTGCCTCCACTCAGGGACCTCAGTGAAGAAGGACTGTAAGTTAGAAGCTGCTTTCCTGACAACTTCCAGGAGGGAATGTGTGTGAATTCTGCAAATGCCTAATGGAGGTTCTTCCTCATGAAAGGCAGAACTGTGTGAACTCTCTATATGCTGTTGCCTCAGCTCCTGTGTGAGTAGAAACCTGATGTCACTTGCTTTGTGGATAGTTCAATAAACCTTGTTCCTGTTTTATTAAGAACCTCCTGGCGCCCAAGTCTTTTGTTATTGCACAGTAGCCTGTGGGAGTTGTAGTTACACTACACCTCACCTTTAATCTTCCATATAGCGAAGGCCCTAGCCTGAATTCATCCATTATTCCCATGTGACACCACATCACCTCGGGTGATATCTGCTCCAGATGCAGGGAGGGATCCGGGACCTGGTTCCATGAAACTTGGTCCTGTCTTAAATTTCATGAATACTGCACATGAATTTGTTTTTATTTCCAAGGTAATGGTGCTAAGTATAGAGCCCAACCTGTCAACAGTGCTGCTGGAACTAACTACCAGCATTGTTACAGCTAAAAAGAGCAAAACTTTTCTCACACAAGAAAACTTATTATGAAATAGACCCACTTTACCTACCCTGGATGAATGTAAAGAATCAGTCAATAATATACTGTGATTCTATAAAACAGCCTATGTTTCAGGAGGATGCACAGACAAATTCATTGACATGAATCTATGAATTTATGGCAATCTGCTAATTGTTTAATGTGTATTAAACAGTACTGCCCCCATCTTTCTCCTTACTATTCCTACCTCCTCACATCTATCATCTACTTTTTTTTCTCTCTCTTACTTTTTCTGGAACAAAAAACCTTTAGGCAAAACAGATTTGAAGGAAACAAAACATGGATCCTTACTTAACTGAGGTAAAACACCTAAATATATATGGCATTTTAGGCATCTCAAACAAAGGATTTCTGGGGGGGTTATCTATCAAAGGTGAATTTCGAATTCATGTAAATTTTTTTAACTTTAATAAATTCGAATGTACTCACTACTCAAATGAGACGTTATTTATGAAATAATTTGAATGTCTAATATTTCATTGAATAGTCCCGACCCAAAAATTCAAAATAAATTCGAAATTGAGATGTCCTCTGAAAAAAAACTTGAATGTCAAGATGGTTAACATATTCAAATGGTTCAATGGATCTCTGCCTTTGACTTGTAAATGTACTTGGCTGGTTTTAGGTTTCGAATTAGAACTGTTTCCATGGTCGAGGTGTAATAAAGCTCACATTCAAATTTACATCCGAATTGGGGGATTAAAATTCTAATGTGTGAATTTTGACACAAAAAAAAAGAAAATTTGAATTTACTATTCGACCCTTAATAAATCTGTATCTTGGCCACATAAAGTTTTTTAAAAATAAAACAACAATCAAGCAAGGCACAAACATCTTGATTTCTTGCACTTTGCACTTGATGGAAGGGGTAAGTTACAACCCAACAGAATGAAAAGTGCATTACAATAAGAGGAATACCACCATATCTTTTGCACTTGCATCCTAACCATTCTGAGCACCCATGACGGCAGGTCACCTCCTAATGTGTGCTTTATTCAAACAGTGGCAGTGCCAGGCACATCATCTGCTCACTGCACCTTTTATTACATTTCCTTTACATGCTAAAAGAAAATAATATCAATAGTGTAAAAATTCAACTTTAATATACTGGAAATTCTAAATTAATAAAATAATTCTGAGCTTCTTACTTAGTGAAAAAATTACATATGTGGGAATGAATATTATTTTCAATCATACACTCTTTTCCTCAATTATCCTTTTCTAAAGTGTTTGAAATTCAACATTCTCAGCTATTATTAAAAAAATCACTCCACATTTCCCCTTATTTCAAACATATTTGGCCACTATTAAGTCATATGAAATAAAAGTAATACTTGAATTAAAAATAGAATTCAGATAAAACCCTTAATACTGGTCACATCGGGTAGTTATTTTTTACAATTTGTTATAATCAAGTATAACAATACATTATCTTTTGGTTAATAAAGTGAAATGTGTGTAGTTTTGAGGCATGCTCTAAAGTTTTTCTTTATCAAATAATAGCCTACTCAAGAAATATAGAAATGCCAACATTTTTTAAACCAATTTTTAAAAAATTCCTGATGTTACTGGTCTTCTGTATTCAGCAGTAATGCTGCTCATCCTATAGTCTAAAAGTAAATTTTGGGTGCAAGAGATGTGGTTAATTTATGTACAATTCAACTTTCTCAGCACTACAAATGTATAATGTGTCATGTTAAGGAAAAAAAATAATAAAAAAACAAAAACATATATATATATATATATATATAATTCTAAGTACTTATGCAAATAGTAATCATGGGTAGTTTATGGCAAACAATAAGCACCTAAATAGATAATAGTGACTTCTGACTGACACTCTTAGTAACTGTATATAACTTAATTTTTTGAGATTAGATACCCTTGAAGATTTTTTAGTCAATCAATATTGGGTAGAGGTATTTAGATATTATACAATCCATAACTGTTCCAATTTTGCTATAGATCCTGAATGATGCTTACACTTCCTTATAAATTAGCAGTGCCAAACAACCACATACACACTCAGAGACTTCTAAAAATTTAAAGTGCATTACTGAAAGCAAATTCATTCAAAAATAGTATTATGTCAAAACTTGGAAAATGTATTTTAATTGTGCTTACCTTTTCCAACTGAGCATTTTTTTTGGACTTGTATAAAAATTCTCCAACAGCAACAAAAACAGAAAGAACCAATCCAGCTGCTAAAACAATGAAAATTCCACCAATATTCTGAACTCCAAGGGCACTCGCTTCTTTACTTTCTTCTTCTGGGCAACCATTACCTCTCCACCATTTTTCTTTCATCATGTGGAGTACGCCTTCCTCCTGAAGCTGCAAAATGGCTATTGTGATCTTATCTCTGTATGGTGAACCTATGAAATATGAAATGGCATAATGCTATATTTTAGTGTGATCAGTTGTTATGATAATAACTTTACTTTATTAACTACAATATATATAAACTCTCAAAAAACTCAAATTGAAAAAAAAATTGCCTTCAATTTTGCTTAGCATTTTTACATTCAAGTTTTTTAGGTTGTTCTACTTAATAGAGCTCTAAACATTTCAAGCTATGAAATCTCTTATTCATATTTGTGAATTTTAGCACAAAACAAATTAGATCATGGCATACATTTGATTTTGAATGATAATAAATGAGCCTGTTAATATTTTATTTATTGTGAATTATCTTCCAATAGACAGCACTCCAGTTTAAAAAAAAAGTGTCTTTAATGTTTACAGGACAGCAACATGATGCAACATTTTGAGTGGCACCCCACTCTTTGTCAAGCATAAAACACCACACAAACACCTGACCTTAAATACCATGAGGCACAGTGCCCCCTGGCGTCATCCACATATTTTAAGAGAGTATATAAGAAAGTATCCAGTTATAGTTACAAATATGTCATCATGTGTCCGTATAACTTTCTGAGATAATTATCTTCAAGTATCATGAAGTAACTTATCTGGATATTGATATGTCCAATACAAGTTACAACCTGCTCCCAGGAAAGGAATACAAAATGTCCATGTAATAACCTATAAAAAATAAGATCAACTCACAAATAAAAACTATTTCAATAAAAACGGATTCAGGTCATATTAATTATTCAGTCCATGCGGGGACATTCCTAATCTTCTTATCCATTATGCCTCTCTACGTAATAAATCCTTATATCTCCTTCTTTGGACTGAACCTAAAATTTGAAAACGTAATTGACTTATGGTGTGACCACTTTCATTAAAATGTTTAGCAACTGGCTGATTCAGTTTATTCCTATTGGTTGTCTTATGTTCTGTAAGTCTATCCCTCACACACTGGATAGTTTTCCCCATATAGGTTTTCCCACAGGGGCATTTAATGCTGTAAACTGCAGATGTGGATGCACAGGTATAGAAACCCATAATGGGAATACGGGTACCGTTCAATGGGTGATATATCCATTCCCCTTTCAAAACGTTACTGCAATAGCTACATCCACAGCATGGAAATGTCCAATTTTTACATGTTTTTAGAAGTGTTTGTACATGGACCAAAATCTGCCTTCACCAGTTTCGCTCCAATTGTATCCGCCTTTGTGTAGGACATCACTGGTGGTGATTTAAATACAATTTAATCTGGAAAGTTCCTAGTTAGCAAGCTCCATTCTTTTCTTATTATCCTAGAGCTATCACTACTTAGCATATTATACTGGTTTACAAATGGAATCCTCTTTATATTTTGATTTCTATTTTTATTCACAATTTTATAATTGCATTGTCCAGGCCTTTCAGTATCACTTTCAATCCTCTACAATCCTCTGGGTACCCTCTCATTCTAAATTTCTCTTTCATTTCCACTACTCTGCCAACCTGTTGTTGTTCATTTTTAACTATGCATCTTACCCACAGAACCTGTGATTTAGGCAGTTATTTTATATATATGCGGAGGATGAAAGGAATCATATTGTAATAATGTTTTCCTATCAGTTTGTTTGACATATAAGTTTTTATCCAAATGGCCCTCTGTGGTATTTTTCACCATCACATTTAGAAAGGGGATA
Organism: Xenopus laevis; assembly: GCF_017654675.1. Lineage (NCBI taxonomy): Eukaryota > Metazoa > Chordata > Amphibia > Anura > Pipidae > Xenopus > Xenopus laevis. The sequence continues at coordinate 84,252,269 of NC_054379.1, forward strand.
CTAACCATGTCACAATGTATAGTGAATTTAATAAAGGGGGTCCATCTGTATAGTCTATCAATAAATCCAATGAGGTTGGAATGTCGCCCCATCCAAATTGCAAAGATATCATCTATATATCGATACCAGCAACTGGAGTGATGACTATTGGAAGATAATTAGTGTATTTTGGTGGAGCCCCTGTGAACAGGCTACATGACGTGCACTCAAGTATAATTCAGGCAAAGAAATGAAATAAAGTTTAACTGGAATTATTTTAGAGGTTATTGTGTGCAGGAGAGTTTATAAAACAAGCTATTTTGAGAACATTATATAGATTATGCTACAGGTATGGGATATATAATCCAGAATGCGTGCTACTTTGGGATTTTCCCCAAGGATTGCTTTGCCATCAATATGGCATAATTGTGTCTAATGGTCTCTATGACAGCATTCCTATAATTCAAAGCTTTCTGTATACCAGATTTCTGCATAAGAGATAGCATAATTGTACTGCTAATATGTAATATAATTGATTTTACATAAATAATGTCAGCATGTGCATAAGGTAATTCAGTAACACTGTACTTATATCACATTTTGACTTGGACTGTCTGTCAGATGCCCTCATTTATTATTTACAAGATAAAACATTATTATACATGAGTATTGACATTTATTTAAAGTAGTGAGGTCAAGGGTAAATGTGCATTATTCTTTGGGATAGAAAGAAATAGTTTACAACTGTGGACTATAATAATGCCAAATCTATAAAGAGGGTGTCTGTACAGTATATATTAGGTACCGTTAATGTAACAGAAGAAACATTTGGCTCCCTTGAGTATAATTAGATTAAATGCTCTCCATTTTACTGCCAATGCATAAATTGAAATGTAAACTGAAATCCATAAGAATTGAGAAATAGAGACAATTCCATATAAGACACCTTCTTTGATTATGCTGTGCTAAAGCCTCAGGCCTAAAATAATTTAATTATTTTACTGTCACAACAACAAAGTAGAATGTTATTTATAGATTCTCAAACATAGGGACAGAAAACCAAAGAGTTCCAATCTACTGCACAATCCCACTGGTATGGCTTGAAGATAATTCACAAAATTTATATGTTTCCTTTAGACCTTATTCATGTACTAAGCTTCACTGAACTATTGATTAAAATAGTATTCCTCAAGCATAAAAATGAAGTTACAGAAAGCTTGGTACACATGAAAGTAGGTTTTTCCAAATGCTTTTCGAAAAGCTTAGGAGGCCTGAAGTTTTAATCGTTTAAATCGTTAAACTAAAATGTTAGGAAATGTTTCTTTCAATTCATTTTTTGTGTTTGTACATTAACTATTTCTATGCTAATGGTAACAGTACAAAATGAAATATATTCAACATCAAAGACAGTCAATTCCATATTGTGATTTTATATCAATTTTGAAGAGTAATTCTAAAAATGTAAAATGTAATTAATAAAGCTAGTAAAATGTAAAAATATACTTATATCCCTGCAAAAAGTAAGTGACTAATAAGTCAACCAACTCTCATAATTCTGCTCTTCAAAATTTACCTTTGTTACAATTATTGCATCACCCTCAACCGCCTTAATGTTTTTTATAATAAGAGCCTGTAACATTAGTTTCTCCCAAAAATATTCTCCATAGGGACCCACATTAAGCTAAAGTTGATTTACAATTTATTGTAGACCTTATTTTATCTACTTTTTCTATTGTAGTCAAAAAATGTCATACTATTTAAGATGATCCATTTTAAGGTCCAAACCCATAGATTAAGCATCTCTGACCTATAGTCAGACTGACTTTGTTGCACAGTGTCAACTGGGGCCTCAACCAATAACCTCATATGATTGTGTGTGTAAACTTCTCTTCTCAATCTGCAATATTTATGGTTCTCAGACATATTTTTAGTTACTTTCCTTACTTTCCTTATGTTGACTACTCCTGATCCCTAATTGTACTGCGAACTTTGACTTTTGCTTGAAGCTTCCTCCTTGGTCTGCACTCCTCCCACGGGGAGCCGATAGGCCCCCTGACATTATAATCATGTGGGCCTGATGTCGGATACACTGGCATCCTCCAAGGAAGATTATGAAGCTCAACAGATCTGTATTGGGCAAGTACTGGATACTCTTCTCTCCCATATGCCTTCTGTGTCTCCGGTCATCAGTAATCCTCCCACAGCCGTTACTCCTCCTTCTATGGCTTCATTGGCTGGTGAGCCCCGGATTCCTCCAGCCCTTCGCAAGCCTGCAGAGGTTTCGCTACTCAGTATCTGATCCAGTTCGAGTTCCAGCCCTCCCAGTACTCCAGTGAATGAGCTAAGGTGGGGTATGTGATGTCCCATTTAGAGGGGAAACTGCTAGAATGGGCAACACCACTTTTGGAGAAGAATTCTCCAATGACCTTCGATGCCAAGGCTTTCCTTCAGGCCTTCCATACTGTCGCCTCTTCCCAACTTCTACATATTCAGCAAGGTAGCCGCAGCGCCAGTGAGTATGCCATTGACTTCAGAACCTTGATGGCTGAAACTGCCTGGAACAATGAGGCATACGCAGCAGTGTTCTATCTAGGCTTGTCATCCAGACTCAAAGATGACTTGGTCTCCAGGGATCGTCCTGAATTGTTGGAAGACCTAATTGCCTTCGCCATAAAGGTGGATACACAGCTCTGGGAACATCAATTCGACAGGGAACATGGCAAGAGACTTCAGCTAACTTTGGCTCCACGCTTTCAAAGACCCCTGTTGCCTCCTCCATCCCAGCAGCCTTCTGTTATTCCTCTGGAGGAACATATGCAGGTGAGAAGGGCACGTCTCTCCGAGCAGAAGAAACTTTGGAGGTGCTTGGCAGGTCTGTGTCTGTACTGTGTTGCGGCCAAACTCATTTTGCCAATTCCTGCCCTGTGAAGCCAAAGGGTTTTCTTCTTGGGTAAACCTGGGGTGACACATTTGGTTGGCATTACTCCAAAACCACAAGAGAACTCTCACAGGTTTGTTCTGCCTTTACATTATTAATTTGTCTGGACACTAAGACGATCATCGGTTCTGCCTTCCTAGATTTCGGGCTGTAGAGAATTGCATGGATGCTATCTTTGCCAAATATATGGACGTTGCTCTGTATCCATTGACTACTCCGCTGCTAGTCACAGCAATTGATGACAGAACATTAACATCTGAGATAATCTCCATGACAACCAGGGAATTACTTGTGCAGGTTGGGACTTTACATAAAGAGAAATTATCGTTCCTGATTATTACCTGTGGTGTTGAGGTTATGCTGGCTTCATCTGCACAATCCATTCATTGATTGGGCCTCCAATCAGATCTCTCGTTGGAATCCATTTTGCCAAAAACATTGTTTACCGGCTACTCCTCTCCACCATGTGACCATCTCGTCAACGGAACTTCAGTCCTTGCCGACAGTCTACGGGGAGTTTGCCGATGTCTTTTGTAAAAAATCTGCGGAATTCCTTCCTCCTCATCGGAAAATGATTGCCCCATCGATCTCCTTCCCGGAACCATGCCCCCTAGAGGTCGTACTTATCCCCTGTCTCCTGTGGAAACTTCAGCTATGAAGGACTATTTTAAAGGGCTTCCATGTGGTTGTAGCACCCCCACACCTGTCTCTTTAAATGGTGGAACAATGCCTTTGGAAATGGGTGTTGGTCTGGGCAGTTTCTCTCTCTTAAAAGCCGCAAGCGGGGGAGGTTTAATCTCATGGAACCAATGCTGGGGTCTAAGTTATCTCTCCCTTTGAAAGCTAATGGCGGGGGAGGACTAAGCCCTATGATGAAAACCAATGCCCAGGTCGGGAGACCTTATTTTTCAGGTAATGCTCTTATGCCGGGAGGCTTTAGCATTTGAAATTATGACCAGAGGTAAATAGTTAGGGACCGCCATATGGGTTTTACCTTGACGTGGTATGGTGGCTTATCAATCTTATGATCATAATTTTGTAACTAAAAAACCCCCTGTCTTTGTAAATACATGCATCTGCATAGATTACTGATATGACAGGGGACCAGGGAATGTGCATTGATCAATTTTTCTTCTTTTTTTCTATGTCTGTAGTTAATTTGGCCAGATCAGTAGCACTTCCAATGTATTTTAGTACATTTTTATTTAGCCATGGAGTGCTCTCACAATTTTTCCTTTTTGTACTTTCTATTTTAAAGAGCACCTCCAGCGAGGATTTATTTGTCCCTCTACCTCCCCAGCAGGGGCTGGCTTCTTCTTCATAGAAAAGAAGGATAGTCGTCTGCATCCCTGCATTGATTACCGAGGACTTAATAAAATCACTGTTAAAAACCAATACCCCTTTCCTCTAATCTCTGAACTTTTTGACCAACTGAAAGGGGCTAAGATTTTCACCAAGTTGGATTCACCCGCATTCGTGAAGGAGACAGGGGTTCGAGACAGACCCTGCCAAGATTTCAGCAATACGGAAGTGGCCTCTCTCCATAAGTACCAAGGCCATACAGAGATTCATCGGGTTTGCAAACTACTACCGGCAATTTATCAAAGGGTTTTCCTCCCGTATTTCCCCCATGCTGGCTCTCATCCGCAAGGGGTAAACCAAATTCATGGCCTCCTCCTGCCCTGGAAACCTTCCGATCCCTGAAAGATGCTTTTACTTCAGCCTCGGTTTTCCGTAACGCTAACCCTCAATTAACCTTCTTCATTGTAGTTGATGCATCCGATGTCGGAGCGGGAGCTATTGACACTCTGTTGATGGGAAATTATACCCGTGTGCATATTTTTCCAAGAAATTCTCCCATGCGGAGTAGAACTATGACTTTGGGAACCGTGAACTTCTGGCAGTGAAGCTTGCTCTTTAGCAGTGGCACCATCTGTTAGAGGGGGCTTCCAACCTGGTCACCATCTATACTGACCATAAGAACCTAGAATTTATACAAACTCTTAAAAGACTAAATCCCCGGCAGGCAAGGTTGGCTCTCTTCTTTTCCCACTTCAACTTTATTTTGACCTACCATCCAGGCTCAAAGAATTTGAAAGCGGATGCTTTGCTCCAATGGACCGTCACTCTGATTTGCAGGATCCAGTTATTCCTTCTGCCAAAATTATTGCTTCCCTTTTTCCCCAATTTGCTGAACAAATGACAGTGTACGGACAACATCTTCAAGCCTTTACACATGATCATGCAGCCCATATGTCTGCTATCTGTGTTGCGACCAAAGCAAATTTGAAAAAGTGCTTGCTTGTGCATAAACCTTTTGCTGATCGCAGACAGAGATCCTCTCCACTATACAAGGTCGGTGACAAGGTGTGGTTATCCACTAAGAATATTCACTTAAAGATTCCTTCTCCCCAGTTTAGCAAACTGCAAATTCCCAATGTGTTTGATGTCTCCCTGTTTAACCAGCAGTTTCCAATCGTTTCTCTTCAGATCAACCTCCTCCTTCATCTATCTCCGTGGACGTTCAACAGGAGTAGTAGGTGGAAAAGATCTTGGATTCCAGAATCTCCATGGGGTCTCTACAGTTCCTCATTAAGTGGAAGGGTTTTGGTCCTGAAGAATCCTCTTGGGAGAAACACTCTGATGTACATGCCCCTCACTTGGTAAGGGAATTCCACAGAAACCAGGACTTAGTGGTCCAGTGGCCCCCTCTGGGGGGGTAATGTCAGGAGCGCCCGATGGTGCTCCGCTCCTCTTTGGCGCCGCAACCAAGATGGCGGCGCCCATAGCTGCCACGTGGACAACGGCACCAGTGCAGTGATGCCGGCGCGCAGACGCATGACATCATCATGACGCGTCTGGCGCCAAAATTCTAAATAAAAGGAAGCTGAGGTCACGGGTTCAATCCCCGAGGATTTGTTTGTCGAAATTCCTGGGTGTTCTATAATTCATCTTGTATTGATTCCTGGACTTTGACCTTGCCTAAACCTTGACTTTGCTACTTTTCGGCCACCTATTGCCTGAATATCGACTACGACTACTCCTGATCCATAATTGTACTGCGAACTTGGACTTTGCCTGAAGCTTCCTCCTTGGTCCGCAAACCTCCCACTGGGAGCCGATAGGCCCTCTGACAAACTTCAAGCTACCATGTTTTTGTCTTCTGGATTATAGATTACTTATAAAACTCCCCACCATACATTTTCTCCCTCAATGAAAGGAAACAAGCATATTTAAATTATGTTAAACAGTTGTCTAGGTATGGTATATACTTCATAAGTATTTGTGAAAAACCATGTTCAAGTGCTAATTTTGTTGTTTATTTTCTGTTACATATTTATTTCTGAAATTATATATTTAACGTTACTGTTATGCAATTATTTTTTTTATTGGGTAACATAGGTACCATTAATTTATAATTCCCTATTATGATGCACAATATGGTTTATCCAGAGTGCTTAAATACAAGGTGTTAAACACTGTCATTCTACATTGGGAACAGTGTGAAGTTTAATTTCACAGTACAAAGCACAAATTGGTTGATTTTGTGATCAGAGGCGTAGCACAAAGCACCTGCAGGCTGCATAAGAAATGCAGAATTTCCATCTGCTTTTGTACAGAGAAAAGCTGATTTATTCTGTGACACTAGAATAAGTTTTAACTCATGAGTTTAACTCATGCTGTTAATTAAAAATATGTTTTTATTAATATACATTTTGAAAAATGCATAACCTTTTCCCAAACAATTTCCATTATCATCTTTTAGAATTATACACAAATGTTTAAATATGAACATCGTCATCTGCTTGAGCCATGTATTTTTAATTAGATTCTGTGGAATAGAAGCATTATACATTTAGTGTACAAGACAAAGGCTTAAAGTAAAAGTATTTAACATGGAAAAAGTCATTTTTAGTCATATTTAGTCACAATTTTCATTTACCTGGAATTAATATGTACGGTTTTCATACTTATTAAGGGACACTACTTCTTATTTTTTTCTCCAATTATTTAGCTAAAGGAAAAGTCAAAAGATGAATGTGAAAATAAAACCATAACCCTGCTATATCTTGGTTGTACTGTGCACAATTGCCCAGGACAGGTAAAAAAAGAAGCCTCAATCCAAAAACAGAATCTTTAGGACTCATTCATAAACACTAGAGATATTTGAACCTGGGCAGTAACCCATAGCAACCAATCAGTAATTACATTTTTTTTTCAACCAGCTGCAGGTAGAGCAAAGCAAAGATTTAGGGGGAGATTTATCAATGGTCAAATTTAGAATTTATGTGATTTTTTTTTACTCTAATAAATTCGAATATATTCAAAACTTCAATCTTATCATATTTAAGAAAAAACTTGAACGTCTAAAATTCGAACGAATGTTGCTGACCCGAAAACTTGAATCAATTAGAATGAAACTTGATTAAAGTTTTTCTCAGAAAAAAACTCCAATGTCAGGAAGGCTACTAACATCTTTAAATGGGTCAACTGACCTCTGCCATTGACTTTTTTATGAATTTGGTAGGTTTTAGGTGGTAAACATAAAAATTATAACTTTTTCCATGGTCGAGATGTGATAAATCTCACTTTTAAATTTACATTCGAGTTTGTGCTTTTCAATTCGAATTTGTGAGTTTTGACAATTCAAATTTAATCTCCGAACCTTAATAAATCTGCCCCTTAATTAGTTGCAATTGATTATTGCTTAGGTGCAAATGTATATAGTGTTTATAAATGAGCCCCTTAATATCTTCAGTACAGTGTCATTGCTCCATGACTGAAGCCAGTAAAAATTTTTTGAGTTAAATAATTTCCTTCATCCTGCACCACACGTGTTGCACAGCAGTTAGCACATAAGGTGGAATAAGAAAGACATCCAATGATGTATTCAACAAAATAACTAATTTAAAGGGATACTGTCATGGGAAAATTTTTTTTTTCAAAATGAATCAGTTAATAGTGCTGCTCCAGCAGAATTCTGCACTGAAATCCATTTTCTCAAAAAAGCAAACAGATTTTTTTATATTCAATTTTGAAATCTGACATGGGGCTAGACATTTTGTCAATTTCCCAGCTGCCCCTGGTCATGTGACTTGTGCCTGCACTTTAGGAGAGAAATGCTTTCTGGCAGGCTGCTGTTTTTCCTTCTCAATGTAACTGAATGTGTCTCAGTGGGACATGGGTTTTTACTATTGAGTGTTGTTCTTAGATCTACCAGGCAGCTGTTATCTTGTGTTAGGGAGCTGTTATCTGGTTACCTTCCCATTATTCTTTTGTTTGGCTGCTGGGGGGGAAAAGGGAGGGGGTGATATCACTCCAACTTGCAGTACAGCAGTAAAGAGTGATTGAAGTTTATCAAAGCACAAGTCACATGACTTGGGGCAGCTGGGAAATTGAAAATATGTCTAGCCCCATGTCAGATTTCAAAATTGAATATAAAAAATTTTTTTGACGTTACTGTTCCTTTAATGAGCAACTGTAATGAATCTTGGTATGCTAGGCCAACTTATCAATATTTTGGGGCTGTGCTGTGGGGCCCAGTAGCATCTAGTTATGCCACTTTTCCGTATGCATTTGCAACAATCCCATTGTCCAAACATTTTAACAGAGACTTGCTCTTCAGAATGTAAAATCTTAATAAGTAACGGAAGGGTTAAAATATAGGTTAACAATATGAATTCTAAAAAGCAAACATATAATTAATAAATAACTGAACAAAATAAAAGTACCTATAAGAATATTTTTTTTTCAATATGTGTTTACATAATACCAATAAATATTTTTTTATTTAATAAACAAGCCTGTTTCAGAATATCTGGTGTTTCCTCTTGATTGTTTGACCCACCTCATATTTGCCCTTAAGCCAATATTGTTTGTCTCAAAGTTACCAATGCCTTTTGCTTAGATTGCATTAAAAAATTTATTTAAAAAAATCAAATTTTTCAAACTCGGATGAATTAAATCCACCCAAAAACTTGAATCGAATTCAAATCTGTCAGGAAGGCTACAAACAACTCCAAATTGATCCCTGGACGTCTCCCATTGACTTAAATGGCAATTCAGCAGGTTTTTGGTAGCAAATAGTCACATTTGAGTTCTTAAAGGGTCAGAGTATAAATCTCAAATTAAAAATCAAAATTAAAATCAAAGTAAAAATTTTTTAAAAACGAATTTGAATAACTCCTTAGTCGAATTTGACAGTTTTGACCATAAACATTTTTCAAAAATTCAAATTTTCAATTCAGATAACTCTGCCCCGAGTATGCCGTTTGGTTTGGCTTAAAAGATATAGTAATTATTATGCATCAAGAATTTAAAAAATACTTGTTCAAACTTTCAAACAATTAGTCCCTACATTTTGTAAACAGAGGCACAATGTTTAAGCTCTATGAAGACTGCTGCTAACAAATTAAATTCACACCCATAGCCTGTATGCTAACCAGCTGCGTAAAATCTATTGAAAGTTTCATTTAATTATGTTTTTGAAGCTAGCGAAGGCTTCATTCTCCAACTAAGATAAATGTATTAAGACCAAGGAATTGACATACAACATACCCATGGGAGTTCCCACTCCATAACCTTTTGAATCTATAAGGCCTCCAATCTGTGTCAGGTTACAGTTGCGTTGTGTAACAAATTCAATGGTTGTTGACTCCATTAGAAAAGCATAATCAGAGGTTAGCACACGCTGGATACCTTCTTCATTATTTTTGACAAGCACCGACTGGCTTCTACTATTCATAAAAGCCCACATCTTTTCATATGTGGGGATTCTTGATTTCTACAAAAAACAAGAAAGAAATAGATGAACATGTTTTGAAAAAAACTAGATTAATTTTTTATCGCTGGATCTTTTATTTTATTTTTGAGGGATAATTTTAATTGTAGGTTGATATTATTGAAGCAATTTAAACTTAAAACTACATTTTTTCAATATGAGAAATCAATAATTAATTACACATAATTACACACCTAACAAGTGTCAACAGTGCTTTGTTCTTAACTCAGTTTAGGAAAACCACTATTATTTGTATACCTTGCAGATACAGTAAATATACTGAGGTTCAAATCATTTACATGCTCCTTAATACAATGCAGATGTGTCCTAAAAGTTAAGTATTATTGCATTATAAACCATTACATACAACAATATTACTGTTGTTGTAATGTAAAATAGTACAAAACAAAATGTTTTACAGCAGTAAAGAAATTATTATTTTAATAAAATCTAATTTTGTTCACATTATTGTTGCATTGGATCTCCTCTGGTCAACTACGTTATTGGGTTACCTTTATTATATCACACTTTATTACACCTCTGTTATATCACATGTAGACTATCTTGCTGATCAACCGATATTCATCCACATGCACAGAGACACATTTTTTATTTCATAACACGAAGACCTGTACTTCATTCTTTACATTCTTCAATAATGACAATAGCATCTTTATATCTTAAAGCAAAATATTGATTTTACATTTTTATGCATTTCTTCACATGGCTAGCTTACACAAAGCCTTGGGCTTTGTGATTACATTTTTAAAACCCTGTATCTATTAACAAAGGCCTCTATACTGAAGATAATGTAAAATAAAAAAAATATTTCTCTGTTATCTTCTTATTTGTCTCATTAATCTAAAATTATAAGATTTCTGTTTTGGTTATCCCCAACTCTTGTCTCGGACCATTCTTGCCAAATAAAAACTCTACACGTGATATTGATAGAAATGCCATGTTATATAATCTGAGTTTAATGCAGCAACCTAAGCTTTTAGCATCTTTCTAACAGCAAAAATCCAGGCATTTAAAGTTGTCCCAGAGGGTTACCATCTTGTATTTTGAGAAGTGTCAGTGGCACTACCCATGCTTAGTGTGCTTTATGCAGCTGTTGAGCTTTATGGGCTGTTCCAAGCAGAAAATTAGGTTTGCCTGTCAAAGAAGCTGATGTAACAGGACTGTTCATTACATTCTGAGGTTAATTCTGCTGGTTTCAAAGGTACCATGTAATGTGAATCTTAATTAAATTCTAATCAGCCTTATATTGTGACATTTTTATTCTATGTGTGAAAAGTAATAAATATGTTATATTTTATTTTTAAGATACATTTTTTATCCTAAACAAGAAGAGCTTTCAAAACATTAGTGACATTACATTAAAAAATGAAAATATAGCAAAATCCAAAACCATGTAGTCACTATGCTGCGGATTTTATCTTTATTTGGTTATTATATGATCTACAAATCACCATAAAAATAAGTAAAATGTATTTACTGTTTGCTTGCATGAAAACATTAGATTTCTCTTTTAAAGCTTCATTGAGGCTTGAAAACCATTTAAAGAAATTATTTACATTTTATGTGTCAGCAGAAAAGCAGAAAACAGTTAAAACAGTTCAAATGGCACCCTCACCCACCTAACTGTTTTTTCATGCTTCACAGAGCTAAAATGAAAAAGCTAGACAATGTGTATCTGACAATAATGGAGTTGATGTAGTAAAGGAGTGTAAAGAAAATCACTTTTCTCCTTCAGCCAATAGCATGTTTTTAAACAGTTTAGCAAACTGTAACTTAATTTTCCTAATACTACAGTACTAGGAAACAATTTTACAAGTCTCTTTGAATGTCAATTTAATTTTGACAGGAAAGGTAAAAATAAAATTAGATTTATTAGATTCTAACCTGCTAGGCAAGAATTTTATAAAGCTGTTACAATATCACTCAGATATTATGAAAATAAAATAATACAATTTGATTGGTTTAAGAAGACTTAAATAAGAAATACTTTAACAGATCACCTATATGTCCAAATTTTGTTATCCTGGGTTATACCCAGCAAAGTTACAGAACTTCTAATGTTCACAGAAGCTTAAAATGGCCTATCTATCTATCTATCTATCTATCGATCGATCGATCTATCTATCTATCTATCTATCTATCTATCTATCTATCTATCTATCTATCTATCTATCTATCTATCTATCTATCTATCTATCTATCTATCTATCTATCTATCTATCTATCTATCTATCTATCTATTGACATTGACAATATCTTCCAAACATGGCACCTATTTCTAAAACTTGAATGCTCATTCTCTATTCAAATTTTTAAAAAATGTAAAGCTTTGGCATTTAAAAGCTTGTGAATTCATTTTTCAATAAGAAAAATGTATTGTCAAAATCGAAGCAATGTTTTGACAGGATGTCTCCTCAGTTGACCCTTCGCTTTTAGCCATCCCACTTAACCCCATTGTTACATACCTCAACACCAGGAGCCAGAAATGGGGTAAAATGGTCACAGCATATTATTATTATCAAATAAATAGTACCTTGCCAGCATCACCCCCATGGCAAAATTCAAAGCCAGAAGAGATCGCTACTATGCTTTGCCGTTCCTCACTGAAGACTCAAGATCAGCACTTTGTCATTACACCACTAAGTATTAGGCTGCCTTTACCTACAGAAAGGATGGCCCCAAACTCTGCTACCAGCAGGAGCTGCATCTTCCACCATGAGAGAAGTTCAGCAGCCCTGCTTCTGGTTCTGAATCTGCAGTGTCTCGATGACATGAAATCCAAGTGGGCTGTCACCTATCACAAGCAGTAGTTGTGTCTGTATCAATCAACCCACAACCCTTTCTCCCGCTTCTAGAAACTTCCTGTGCAGTACTCTGGCAAGGTCCTACCACTAGTGATGAGCGAATCTGTCCCGTTTCGCCAAAATTTTGGCAAAAAGAATTGAGAATTGTGAAACGCATTGAAGTCAATGAAGTCAAAATTGTTTTTACGAGCAACAGTTTTTTTACGCTCCCGACAAATTTTCTTGCTTCAAATGCATTCAAGTCAATGCGTGTTTTTTCTTGTTGCAACTTTTTTTTGTCTCTGGGACTTTTTTGTGCAAATGCATTACAGTCAATGGGGTTTTTGTTATGTTTTTTTTTGTAATGGCGACCTTTTAGCCTAATGCATCGAAGTTAAAGAGATACTGACACCTGAAATTAAACTTTTTTTTACATCTATTATAATATTGGCTTTGCAAGCTACTTCTAACTTTGCCATAAAGTATTTGCATGATGCTTTTACATTACCTGTCTGATCCCCCATGTTCCTGTATGAGGGGGCTGCCATATTTGTGCAGCAGGAGTCCGTTAGCATTAGAAACTGTAACTAACAGGCTGAGACGGGACAGTCAGGTTGGCAAAGTCAGAGTGTCAGAGAGTCAGGCTTAGGAACTTCAACTAACAATTATATACAAAAACAACCCTTTCAGCAAAAAATGATCAACATGACCTATAGGTAACATTTAATGTACATTCATATGCTAAAATTCATTTTTTAGTGTCAGTATCACTTTAATGGGGATTTTTTCTTATGCCAACTTTTTTCTCAGTGGCATTTTTTTCTCCCATTTCGATTAGTAGAAAAGAGGTTCCATCTATATATGTGGAAGGGTTTTTTTACAGTGAGAGCTGTAAAGATGTGGAAGATAACTCATAGTACAAGTTGATCCAGGGACTAGATTGCCATTTTGGAGTCAGGAAGAACTTTTTCCCCCTCTGAGGCAAATTGGAGAGGCTTCAGATGAGTTTTTTTGCTTTCCTCTGGATCAACTAGCAGTTAGGCAGGTTAAAATAGAGTTTAAAGGTTGAAATTTTTTTTTCAACCTAACTTACTATGTTACAATGTTACCTACCAATTACGCCTCAAAAAATTCCTTTCTGACCCCAATGGTGATCAGAAACATTCCCAGGATCAAGCATTTGACATTCATTTAATATGAATGATAACATGCAGGCTCTCACATTTATACTGCATACCCATACCAAAACCATAATATAACAGTACATACAGGAAAACATCCACATTCAGTTATTAATTGATAATATGAGAACGGACATAAAAAAAACTCCAGACATTTCACAAAATAGGCAAAAAAGTGGGCAGGGTGGGTGGGATGTTTCTACCTGCTCAGAAGATAAGGAAGTGAATTGCTTCTTCCCTTGACATCACATCCTTCTATTACTCCACCCCCAGCTCAGCTTTCCCCCACTTTGACTCATTGCTTATCACCCAATCACAGCTGCATCTGACTCTTCCAATCTTTAAACCTAAACCAGTGTAATCTGGCTACTGTCATTTAGATCCCTTGTCGCGCAGTCCCTGCATCTATAGCTCCAGGGCTTTCCTTTTCAATTAGAGGTTTATAACATTTTCAAATTGTTTTGAGAGATGGTAGACTTATAGAAAATGATGAATAGAACAATTTGTTTTTTCCCTGGTTTTATTCAATTAAGTTTTTCTATTCAAATTTTTAATGTCGTTTTTTATTTGAATCTAAAAAAAACGTTAAAATTTGCACATTTAAATCTGATAAATAGGCCTCCCTATATCAAATATTTCAATGACTAATAGAAAGGTTTAAACCTTAGTAAATAAGACAATGGAAATTCTCATTAACAGAATAGCTGCATCATTGATAGTTATACAATTGTTGAGACCCACATTGTAGTGCAAGTATAATGGTCTTTGGATAAAATGGAATAACTTTCATTTCCTTTATACTATAGGCTGCAATATCTTTCGTAGTCATTAAAATATTCCATGTGCAAAGTTAGTCTTTCTCCTAGGTATTGATGATTGATGCTGAGTTGTCTTTTCAGTCTGTTTGAATAAGAGCTGACAAAGGTTCAGGGTTGAGAAAACTTCTTAAAGTCTGAGACTTTCCACAGATGTGTTAATTTGTTTGTATCTGATGTGCCTAAGGGATTTACAAAAAGCTTTTTATTCCCAGATTATTTCTTCTCCAGGATACATTGGGTTTACGCAAAGGAAGGTGGTGTGGAATGCCCAAGATATTGAAAAAAAAAAACTAAAGTAAAGAATGGCCATCAAGGAATGTTATGGATATGGTGAACATTCCAGAGTTCAATTTCTATATCTCCAATCTTTTTTTCTGAAAGTGCAAAGAAGAACCGTAAAGAATATACTTTTGTACACCATTTTAAGTAAGGTTTTACTGTATGCTTTTCGCTACACCTAGGCCTAGTCAGTTTATACATTATGCTCAGAATTGTTTCAGCAATAATTTGTCACCCATTCAGAGTAAAGCAGTGATTCACTTGTAGTGTAGAAGTTTTGCCAACCTTAAAGGGAATGCAATTTTTTTAAATATCACCTCCTAAATTTTTATATACTTTTGTGTAGAATTTGCAGAATTGTGACAATGTTATTAAATTATTTCTTTGTTAAAATCTAAATACAAATTTGGTACAGAGATATGTCAATCCCCATAACACTAGAAGTATATTCAGCTTTATGCTTTGAATGGGTTAAAGCCCTAATGATCAGTAATCTCAACATGCAAGCCTCAGGAAAAGTTAACTTTCATCTGACAGACAGCACATTTATTACATCTGACTGCATTTAACTATAGCACTCAGAATCCAATCAGGAGCAGGAACTGCTCATGCAACATTTTATGATGCAGCTTATTATACACTACAGGAGAAGTACTTTTTTCATGCTGTGATTTGAAACAAGCTCATTAGACAGTGCTACAAAGAGAAAAACACTATGTATAAGAGCAACTTCATCAGCAAAGATACAAGTATTTTTTGTGTTTCAACAGATAAGCAATCAACATTTATTTCAATAATCTATAAAAAATAAAAGCATTATTATATGTAATTATACATTAATGATAATGTTAAGGAAACATTGATACATAAGGTATAGACTTATGCTCAGAATTCTTTAAGTTTTCTTAAATTCTTTGACCTAATAAACGAGCATATACAGTACTAACCATAGTACACTGTACTAGTCACAATTGTAAGACATGCATAGAGGTCAGGGCTTTCGAAAACTATGCATATACCTTATATCTTTAAATCTTTGTCTCTGTATGTTTAGCAACAAAATAAAGCTAGTTGTGAAATACTCTTTTTTTTAAATTCACTTCCACCTAATTTTCTAATCTATCTTAAAGTTTCTTACTTGTTACTCGTAACCTTCTGATGACCAGTGCATTCATAATGCCAACCTATGCTGTGAAATTAACTTGTTTTTTTGATTAATTTTAAGGGTTTTTCATATCATCTAGTTACTTTAAAACTTCTGTGTTTTACTATGTCCTATGTACAGGTATGGGACCTGCTATCCTGAATGTTCAGGACCTGTCATTTTCTGGATTGGGGATCTTTCTGTAATTTGGATATCCATACTTTAAGCCTACTAAAATATAATTTAATCATTCATTGAGGTCTGGCATAGTGCTGACTGGCGAATTGCTAATGTGGTGCCTCTATTCTAAAAAGGATCCCATGCTCAGCCTCAAAATTATAGGCCAGTTAGCCTGACATCAGTGGTAGGAAAGCTTTTCGAAGGGTTAATAAAGGATAAGATACTGGACTTTTTAGAAAATCATAATGCTATGAGTGTGTGCCAGCATGGTTTAATGCGTAATAGATATTGCCATACTAACTTAATTTCTTTTTATGAGAAGGTAAGTAGTGATGGGTGAATTTATTCCCCAGGCTCGAATTCGCAGCGAAAATTCGCTGGCGTTAAAAAAAAATGGACAGCGGCATCAAAAGCGAACGACAGCGCAGTTTCCCAAATTTTTTGCAGTTTTTCCAAATTTTGCGTGAAATTCGCAAATTTTTTGCCAAAACACCCCAGATTCGTCCATCACTAAAGGTTAGCAGGTAACCTAGATTCTGGGATGGCAGTGGATGTAATTTACTTAGACTTTGCTAAAGAATTTGATATAGTGCCGCACAAAAGGTTACTGGTTAAATTAAGGAATGTTGGCTTGGAACATAGTATTTGATCCTGGATAGAGAACTGGCTAAAAGTTAATGGCTAGATCCATTATTGTTGTTCAACAATCACATTTTTTTTAAAAAATGGGCGTTAGTTTGAGCGGTCTTTCTCTCTTAGGGCTCTTACTGACGAGCAGTTGAAACTGCGCTCCCCTGCGTTCCATTTTTCTGCTTCAGCCACAGGGGAGCGCAGGAATAGACACATTTAGCTTTTTTCAATGGGGATGTACTCACACAGGTGCGTGTATGAGCGTAACGCAGGTTGAGACGCAACATGCTGCATTTTATCTGCGTTTGGCGCCTACACGCACCTGTGTGAGTACAGCCCCATTGAAAAAAGCTAAATGCATCTATTCCTGCTCTCCCCTGTGGCGGAATGCAGAAAAACGGAATGCAGGGAGCGCAGCTTCAACTGCTCGTCAGTAAGAGCCCTTAAAAGCAGCAAAAGCAGGTGGCTGGGGGAGGATCTAGCACACACAGGTTGAAACCAAGGTTCAGGAGACATTTAACAAGTAATGCTATTAAGCAGAGAGGTAAAAGACCTTTTATACTATGACCAGAGGTAAACAAGTTAGGGACCACTGTGTGGGGGTTTACCTTGATGTGGTATGGTGGCTTATCAATTTTATTATCATAACTTTGTAACAAAAAAATTATTTTTTTTTTTTTTTAAAAAATACATGCACTTCCATATTAATTGAATTACTTAGACAGGGGACCAGGGAATGTGCATTGATTAACTGGCCAGGTCAGTAGCATTCCCATTGTAATTAAACATATTATAATTTAGCTTTACAACCCCCCTTTTTTGTATTTGAACTGTTTTATTATTACAGAGAAAAAAAAGGAACTTATTTTTAAAAAGTAGAATTATTTACTTATAATGGTGTCTATGGGAGATGGTCTTCCCATAATTCGGAGCTTTCTAGATCGTGGTATAAACAGATC